>NC_090652.1:10773129-11428129 GCF_040937935.1 Hyperolius riggenbachi
TAGTAAAACTACATGTACATTTATTTTTAATGCAAAAAGACACAATAAATTATATTTAAAAATAACGTTTTACCTCCCACACCCAAAAAATACCAAAATAAAATGTTTTACTAAAAAAAAAAAAAATTACAATTTAAAAAACAAAACAAAAACATAAATAGTTACCTAAGGGTCTGAACTTTTTTAATATGCATGTGAAGAGGGTACACAACTAATATTTTTAAAATTATAAGCTTCTAAATAGTGAGAGACGCAAAACAAAAATAAAATACGTGGGTTTTAATTAAGGTAGCATGAATTATTTTAAAGCTATAATGGCTGAAAACTAAGAAATAATTATTTTTTTTCCCATTTTTTCTTAACATTCATGTTAAAGTAACCGCAGGGTGTACGTTCAAGAATTTTACAGATATGGGTTGTGCATTTTTTGCATATTTTTAGCATTCATAAGCATTTTATTTGATGTTTATATTGATTGTAGCTTTGATTGAACAATGTTAGTTTTTACTGTTTTTGCTATGGCACGCTAACTCTAAGTCTTGTTAAAACACACTGTAACTTAACCTGTTGTCCATTGTTTACCTAGAAAGTCCTTGAATTTTATTACAAAGTAAACCTGAGGTTACACACGTGAAAAGCTGATATAGATGATCTTTCTGAAGTCAGCAGCCTTTTTTGATTGCATTGAATTGTATCTAGTAAATACAGTTAAAACTGTTACAGGCATTTTCCATCTTTACTACCGCTGGCTGAAGCCATTCCTGATATTATTTTCCCCTTACCCTTTTTTTTCCTCCTAGAAACTGCACTGTCATATCTAGCTTGCTTTGTAAACAAATATGAGCACAGCATATATTGTATATCAGCAACTTCTGCAGAGGGGTGAGGTGAATTACCCTTCTCAGCCTCCCTGCCCTCAGCCAATCAGTGAGGAGCAGGAATGTGGGAGGAGAGATTAGATAAGCTTCCCTCTCCCTGGCAATGTACCAGAATAAAGCCAGGCAGACTGAGATAAGATTAATTACAGCAGAAACATTTATGATTAGATTGGAATGCTTTGCAATGCAGGGTCAGATAGTAGACTGCATATTAAACACAGAGCAGTGGGTAAGTGGAACTTGATTTTGTGGCTGACAATATCACTTTAATATCTGGCTACAGTGGCAAGCCTGTTTCAAGGCTGCTTTCACACTATGCATGTTGTGTTGCGCCTCCTATAAACGGGATTGCAAAGGTGATAAATAGTTGCATTGCTTGTTACTGATGTGATGCACACAGCAAAGCATATGATACGTAGAGATATGCTGCAATGTAACTGTAAATGCGTGCACCGTCTGTTCAACGCACAACATGCTGTGCGTTATTTTGGCAGAAAAATCACTGTTTTGCATTGCTATTATTGGTCTTTCTGACCCGCTCTTTCTGCAGCGATGCAAGCCTGTAGCGTACATAGCATAGAAGACGTTTGCATCATTTTTCAGACAATAGTTGCAGGATGTACAGTACAACTCTGGCCGCACTGATAGCTGTACAGTCTTCTTTCGCTGGCCAGGGATACCGTTTCTAAAAGAATAGTAGACATTCATTTACAGGACAAATAAATTGAGAGGTAAATGCATATTTATATCCTTTTAAACAATACCAGTTACCTGGCAGTCCTGCTGATCTTTCATGCATGGTAGTGTCTGAATCACACACCTGAAACAAGCATGTGGTAAATGCAAAAGTCAGACATCTGATCTGCTGCATGCTTGTTCAGGGTCTATGGCTAAAAGTACTAGAGGCAGAGGATCAGCAGGACAGCCAGGAAATCTGCATTGTTTAAGAGGAAATAAATATGTTAGCCTCCGTATCCCTTCAGGTGTACGTTAAGCACAGATTCCTAAACCCTGTCCTCTGTAGGGTCCACCTTTACATCTATAGGGGTGGAATCTCTACATTTCTTCCAGCAGAGGTGGCCTTTGGGTGGGGCAAGTAGGGCGATTGCCCCAGGCCCTGTGCCTGAAGGGGGCCCCGCGCAGGTGCCACGAGTACGTCATGATACTACTCACCTAAACCCCCCCCAGGCTGACTGAGGTTCTTCCTAAATCCTGGTTGGCTCAGGCTCTGGCGATGACTCAGCGCCGCGTCCTTAATCGCGTGCACACGGCCAGGAATGATCTGTTTATAACATCACGATTTGACGTCATGTGCAGTGCACTCCTGGGCACGGGCGCGTGATCAAGGATTGCGCTGCCGCGTCAGCGCCTGTGCATTGTGCAAAATACCACCAGGGCCCTTTCTAGACTTTTTGCTGCCTGAGGCAAACTTGTGAGAAAACGCTGCACCCCCCACCCAGAATAATAACCCCCAGAATAGGTAGCCCATACCTCCCAACTTTTTGAGGTGAGAAAGAGGGACACTTAAGCCACACCCCTGCCACACCCCTGATCACGCCCCGTCACACCCCTAGTCATGCATACCATAAAGATTTCATAAGAAAAATATGTTGCTTTATAATTCAAACCACACTGGTCCTTTCTATTCTGGTTCATTTTCCTTCATATTAACATTTGAAAATTAGTAATATATGAATTAAAAGGATGGGAATAAAGTTTAGAGTCAAACAAATTTTTAGTAGAGAAATATATATATTTACATAGAAAGAGGGACAAAGTCCTGAAAGAGGGACAAATGAGGAGGACAGAGCTACAGAGGGACAGGGCTCCCGAAGAGGGACAGTTGGGAGCTATGGGTAGCCTGGAGGGGGTAGCGGGCATGAAGGGGGTAGTGGGCACAGTGGCGGGGAGGTGGGTCGGCCCCCCCCACCTGAGTCCCTTGATCTGCTCTCCCCCTCCAGCTATTAAGGTCAGGCGCAGCAGCGTATTAATACCAGGCATCGGGAGGGGATGACTCACCTCTTCCGCGTTCCAGCGTGCTTTCCACTGTCCTCACTTCCTGCAATGCCGCCCACTGTATTGCACACTGGAACGCAGAAGAGGTGAGTCATCCATGCCCGCAACCTGACAATATACCGGTATGCTCGCAGCTACACTTAATAGCCGGAGGGGGAGCGCAGATCTGGGAACTCAGGTGAGGATGGGGGGACTCCGACCCCCTCCCTGCCGCTGTGCCCAATACCCCATTCCTGCCCGCTACCCTCTACAGCTCGGCACCCCCCCAAACCCACGGCCAGGCGGGTGCCCCCCCGAATTTGCCGCCTGAGGAACCCACCTCACCCCGCCTTATGGGCGGACTGGCCCTGAATAACACCAACCTGAGCCGGCCAGCACCCATCCCCAGCCAGTCTGTACCTATGCCAAGCTCCTCAGCCAGCCATAGCAGCTAAGGATAGGTAGAGGCTGGCCGGGGAGCTTGGGATAGGTACAGGCTGGCTGGGGACTGGAGAACGCTGGTTTTGTACCAGACTGGCTGGGGATGTGTGCTAGGGTAGCAGGGGAGCTGGAGATCGGTGCTAATCTGGTTGGGGAGCAAGGGATGGGTGCTGGATGGGTGCTGGGGAGCTGGGGGTGGGTGCTAGACTGGCTAGGGAGCTGGGGATGGTACTAGGCTAGCTGGGGATGATACTAGGCTGGCTGGGGCACTACGGATGGGTACCAGGCTGACTGCGGATGGTACTAGGCTGGCTGGGGCACTAGAGATGGTGACCAGGCTGGCTGGTGATGGGTGCTAGGCTCAGGCTGGCTGGAGCGCTAAGTTAGCAAAACCATATATGGCCTACACTTATGGCTCTAGGCCCCGCATTTGACACTCGTTCCAGGAACCGCATATTCTAAAGGGTCCCATACACTGGTCAATTTTAGCCATCAATCGATTGATCAATTCTATGGAATCAAATCTATCAATCGATGGATTTGCGTCCGATTTTGATGGATTTGATCTATCGAAATCTACCTGATCATAGAGGTGCTTTGGATCTAATGGTGCAGTAATGCATTTAGATCGATTTCCAATAGATTTCCTATCGATTTAATTCTGAAATCTATTGGAAATCTGTTCCTAGTGTGTGGCACACATCAGATAGATTCCTGTCAGATTCGACTTGAAAGGCATCTGAGAGGAATGTATTCGATGGTCGAATCTGCTGCAAATCTATAAGTGTATGGTCACCTTAAGGCCGCCTCTGCTTCCAGTTCAGATTTCATATAATTTGTTATATGGTTGATTGCGTTTTTTACTAGTACTGATCTCCTTTGCTGTATGATTTGTTTTCCAGACTCAACTCTCATCCCGAAACCAAAATGTCAGACGGGGATGGAGTCCCCCTTCCCAAGTGGATATTTCTATAACAACGTTTGGAATCCCGTCTACTGCAACATGACCCTCTACAAAGACGGAGGGGACTTCCTTAAATGCTTGCAGGGGAAAGAACTCTTCCTGATAGGGGACTCTACGCTACGACAGTTCATCATGCACTTCACCGAGGGCGTTAAAAGTAAGATTAATCTCACGCACGTCGGTGTTGAATCTTATTTGAGTGATGATCTCTACCCATGGTGACCAGAAACATAAACAGCCAAGCTGCTGGTCTTCTGGTGGATGTGACTGTCTTGAAACGACTATAGTGGAGGCTCTATAACCTTCAGGGCTGGATTTAGGCCAAGGCCGCCTAGAGCACCACAGGAGGAAGGGCACCAAAGCAGCAGGCAAAACTGGTGCAGCATTTGCAAGCTTGCAAATACTGCAATGCAGGGAGATCAGGTGAGCGCCCGACTGCGGTACTCTGCTGCTGCCTGCTGCACAGCCGGCTACCTTGCTCTCTGTGCACGTTTGCATTGAGGCCAGTGGCTATGGACTGGGGCAGCATTGGAGAAGGAAAGGAACAGGAAGCTTCTGCACTGGAGACGAGCGGAGAAATGAGTGACACTGATGGCTGCTGTGGTGTGATGGCAAGCCGGCTACCTATACTGAAAGGGGTGTGGGAAAGGGAAGGATTAAGGGAGTAATCTGGCTACCTATACTGGAGGGAAAGGGTGAGGTGGCATCAGGCTGCCTATACTGGGGAGATGGTCATCAGGCTAACTATACTGGAGGGAAGAGGGGGAGGGTCATCTTGCTACCTATACTGAAGGGGGGCAGCTGGTGACAGTGGCCTTGGGTGGTAAAAAGTACAAATCCGGCCCTGATAACCTTATAAGACTTCTCAAAACAGGGCCATTTCTGGCCATTCTGTTGGCCCGGGAAAGCCCCCCTTCCCACCTTGTGAATAGGAAGACCGTAGCCTAAAAAAATAATAGCAAATATATAGGCTATCTACTTGTTTGTCAAAATAAGTCTACGAAGGATACTCAAATTATTCCTGGGCCAGATGCACCTCTCTGGCCTAAACTTACTAAATTAATATAACCAACCCTTGAAATAATTGTTATGAGATTTGTATAGCTGCTCTATGAAAACATACATTTTAGGCACAGCCCGGGTCTTTTCTTTACGGGGATATTGTCTTAGAAATTCAAAACTTGCAACAACAAATACAGACAGGGGAGGACTGGCCAGGGAGGAAGGGAGGAGATTTCCCCCCAGGCTGCCTCTCATGATTTAGGGCTGGCCGATCCACCAATCTTTTCGATAATTATTATTGAATCAGATGAAAACCTGTGCTGCCACAAGCATGCCCAATCAACGATTTGACTTATTTCAGGTGGAAATTAGTTGAATGTATTGATCTGAGATGCTGGGAAATCTCAGGTCGATGTGGTCGATCAAGTGCAGCAATCACGAATGATGAATGTGACGGAAACCCGGGCCATTGTCCCGCAAAATATATGATGTGCCCCCGGATGCCTCTGCATTATACTTTACCTGTCACGCTGTTCCTCAAGTGTCCTTGCTGTATTTCTGCATTGGCGCCCCACGTGACCGTCGGCATATAGCACGTGGTGCGCATGTGTGACATCATTTGGGCTGGGGCTGCAGTGAAAACGGGCCTCTAGTTTGTGATTTCCCTCCAGGCCAAAAGGCCCCAGTCCTCCCCTGAATACAGACCAGGTGCCGGTGTGATAAAAGCAACTTTTTTGGTATTGGAGCTTTGTGCAAATTTTAGTCCATGAAGTTATTGAAGCCAAGCTTGGACAATGTGCAAACACATTAAAGTAAACCTATAAGTCTTTTTTTTTTTTACCTTCCTGGACTGTAGGGTCTTTTCTGAACATTTCAGACCCTAAAACCAGGAAAAAAATCATGCTGCCAGAAAAGCCAGCGGCTGCCCTAGCACTCACTCACCTCCCTGCAATTTCCCATCCGTCCTCCGGGTGGCACTGTAATTCTGTAGTGAGATCCCTGACGCCGATCTGAGTGATTCACAGCCTCCGGGGAGAGGAAGTAGAATGGCTGTCTGCGCTAGTAACTCCCCCCCCCCCCCCCCCCCCTTAGGAGGTGAGCAAAAAAAAAAGCCTGCTGAGCTCCATTGCTCTGCATTGAGCTCCCGGCAGCTAGCATGAGGGGTTACCACCAGGGAGGTTAAAAAAGTAAAAGTCATATACTTACCTCAGTAGAAGAAAGCTTCTGAATCCTTCAGATGACTCCTGCATCCTCCTTGAGACCACCAATCCAGTGATGGGACCCTCTGGAAGTTTGATTTGCGGCCGTGTTTCATGTCCGTGAACGAGTGTTGCCACACTGTGCAGGCACAGGACATCTTGCACCTGCACAGTAGCACGTAGTGACACAAGCTTGGTAGAAAAAACAGCCCTATCGGCTTGATGCTACTTCGCAGGCGCAATGCTTACCGTTCCTGCGCAGTGCAGCCCTGTTTGTTCATGGATGGGAGCGAGGCCACATGCATTCTTCAAAAAGCCCTTGTCGAAGAGGTTTGGAGGTACCAGCACTGGATCAGTGGAGTCGAAAGGGACAAGAGAAGACTCTGGATTATCCACTGAGATAAGTGTCCATTTGGTCCACTATTTTTCCCTTCAGATACACAGTAAAACCAGTTTTAGGTTTATATTTCTGTGTGTTCCCTTTTGGGTGAATTGATCTTACTTCCTGTCTTGAGAGGAGATGGCATACATATCTTCAATAGGGACAGAGACAGTAATAAAAACATTTTTGTGCACTGGAGAAGAATATTAAAGCTGTCCATTGGTTTCCACCTGAGTCATTTTATCATTCTGGTGGCCACTGGCCGGGACAAGAAGCAAAGATAATTCAACCCCAAAGGGACACCTACAGCAGTAAGAACCTGGCAGAGGTCCAAACCCTTCCAGATTGTGTCTAGAACTAACAAAAATATCTGGGCTAGAGTTGGGTGGGAAAGACCGGAAACCTCTAGTAATGTCTATGCTTGCCTCCAACAGTTGTGAATTATTTCCGTTACCACAGCAAAGGATGGGCTGGTTGGGCGAAGACCTTAGAAGCCTTCAATATGGAGAAAGACATCTACGTCTCCTATAAGAGACATGGTTTCCCATTGGAGCACGGAGGCTTCTACTACATCAAGGAGGACTTGTACACGAGCCGCCAGATTGACCAGCGTGGTGGAGGAAAGGACACCATCTTCGCTATAACCATGGGGCAGCACTTCAGACAGTTCCCTCTCAAGCTTTTCATAAAACGTGCACTCAACATCCGCCGGGCAGTGGAAAATCTATTTCTACGCAGCCCGGACACCAAGGTGATCATCAAGTCAGAAAACACAAGGGAGATCTTTGCCCCGGTGGAGAGACAGGGTGACTTTCATGGATATTGTCAGTATCTGGTGCTAAGAGAAGTTTTCAAAGGTCTTAATGTGGGCTTTGTGGACACCTGGGACATGACGGTGGCCTCTGCCACGGCCACAGTCCACCCACCGGGGAACACATTTGCTAGTATTATGAGCCTGACATTCAGTTTTGCTTGTTGACGAACAAGAGCCCAAAGTGAGGTGTACTCTGCACGGTGGCTGACCAGTCAACCAAAGCCTGAAGCAATGGCGGCTCAAAAGAGGGCTGAATACTCACCTCGCGACGAAGAAAGACGGATGACAGTGACGTCCCAGGACAACAATTGCTGCCTGATCCATCTTCTTGCCGGCAGGTATGGGCGATGTCACGCAACGGCAAACGGCGGCACGAACGGGAAGTCAAGCCATCGTGGTACTTTGTGCTGAGTTGTTTTGGATCAAGACCTAATCTGCAATGACGGTCATTATCGCCACGTGTCGCAAAACTTCATTCAAGGTATCCTGCGCCTGTACCCACATTGCGAGATTGTGGAAATTACCCCTCGTCGCTCAAAAACACCCCCCGGTTGTTGGAAAAATCGAGAGGTGGGTACAGGCCTTTAGATATTTTTTTGCCTAACTCAGGCGATAAAATTAAGGCTAACTAGCGTCTAGCAATGATATTAACCAAATGTAAACATCACAAAGAGAACTCAGAGGCTTTTGAGCAGATTAGATTGTCCAAATGATGCTGCTATTATGGAAGAAACCTTACCTACAGATGTACTTGGCTAGTTGGCTGGCATAATTTAATCCTTACTTGCTAGCGAGCTGCTCCTGTGTGGACAGATCACAGACAAATCATTCCAGCCCTCAGCCTGTGTATGACCACTCCACAAGCAAGGGGAGGGGGAAGGGGCAGGAGGGAGATAAAGACTGTGTGTATAATTTCTTATTTTAATAGCCAAGCATTGATGAAGACTAGAGCTTGTATTTCACAGAAAGGAAGTTGTGGATCAGGATAATGCCATTTATTAGCTAATTTAACCCCCCCCCCCCCAAAAAAAAAAAAAACAACTAAAAAAAAACCCAGTAAGCTTCCAGCTAGTAAGTCTCCTTCAGACTCTATTCCTGTTGACTGACAATGTTAGAACATACAATCAGAAGGAGGTAGAAAGATTTTTACTTTGCAAATATCAGTGTCATCCAGTTACATTAACCACTTCAGGACCAAATGAATTTTCACATATCAGCACTGCTGCCATTCATTCGCCAATGACTTTATTACTACTAATCACACCAAAATGTTCTATGTATTGTTTTTTTCAAGACAAATTAGGCTTTTAGCATGTGATCATTTTGTTTAGTAATTACCTTATTTTCAATGCATTTTAAAGGGAAACGTAGAGAAAAAACTGAAAGAAACCCACTAATTTTATTTGCTTATCCATCATGGTTATAAAAACATTTAGATTATGTTCCTAGCACAATGTATGGTGACAATATTGTATTTAGAAAATAAAGGTGTCTTTTTTTCTGATTTTAGTTTTTGTTTTCTCATTGTACACTATTGATGAGTATAAGACCTTATTTGCAAAAATAATAGTAATATACCCTCATGACATACATATTTAAGAAAGCCAAGTTTCTAAGGTAACAATATATGTTGTTTCTTTCACATTCTGTCACTTTGTTTTCATTTTACAAGTCTTTTATTTTGGTCCAGCATATGCAAAAATTCAATTGCCTTTGATTCAGTTTGCGACTAAAAAGAATACACAAGACATGGGCCTCAACCCTAAAACTTTCTCAACTCAATTCTTCTACTTATCACGGTTAAACTGTTACTACATATCGTTCGTACATGGTTCATATGTCTCTTGTAGTTTTGCTAAAACGTTCCCAAATTTAATCATAATTTAGAAAATGACTTTTTTATGTTGGATTGAGTTTGTCCGTACCTATTTTTTAGGTGATGTGTGTCCAAGCTTTAAGACACACCAAAATGTATTCTACAACTCATCTCGGTTAAAAATTATTATACCACATGCGCCTCGTTTAGTAACAAACTGATGATGCACTCTCCGCACATACACTGGATGTTTAGAAATGTTTAGTTGTCATTAAGTGGTTAATTATAAGAGATCTTGCAAGGATTGTGAGGTATTTATGGCAAATAAATAATCTCTTGGTTTACTTAAAGAGAAACTCCGACCAAGAATTGAACTTTATCCCAATCAGTAGCTGATACCCCCTTTTACATGAGAAATCTATTCCTTTTCACAAACAGACCATCAGGGGGCGCTGTATGGCTGATACTGTGGTGAAACCCCTCCCACAAGATACTCTGAGGACCGTGGTACTCCTGGCAGTTTTAACTGTCTGTGAACCTTGTTGCATTGTGGGAAATAGCTGTTTACAGCTGTTTCCAACTGCCAAAAAAGCATGCAGCAGCTACATCACCTGCCAGCAGTAAAAATGTCACCATGTAATAAATGTCAGAATGTAAATCGGGGAGAGGAAAGATTTTACAATGGGCAAACAGTGACTAAATATTGTAAAAATTGAGTGGGGGGCTTACAGGGGGGCACAGCTACTCTTGGGGGGGGGGCTAGTGCCCCAGTGCAGCGCCTCCACTGGCCTAAAGGCTGCAGATACATTCTTTTATGTACCAGCAGCAGAAAGATGTATTCCCTCTGGGTTTGAGACCTTACTTCAGACAGACATCGTAATAGTGAGAAGAACCTGGGCAAAGCCTGCTTAGCTGCCTCTAGACTGTGCAGATCAGCAGCACAACAGTTCATTACAGGGAACCTGAAGTGGTAGAATTACTTAAAATAAACACATGACGTAGCTGCAAATGAATATTACATACTAACCTCGCCGTCAGTTCCTCTCAGAAGCTCACCATTTTCTTCTTACAGTGATCCCTTCCAGTTCTGACAATATTTTGTCAGAACTGAAATATACCAGTTGCTGTCAGTTATATATCAGCAGCTGTCAGTTACAACTGAATGTGCAAGGTAATGTCCATGTTTCCCTATGGCTCAAGTATGCGATATTACAGTGTATCAGTGTGCTGACCAGGAAGTGGTTATGGGGTAATGGCCTTTTTCAAAATGGAGGACGGAGAATTCCATTGATCACAGTGGACAAACAAGACGCAGGAGAGGAGAAAGAGATTAAGGAGTAGACTACACAGGAGGTAAGTATGACCTGTGTATGCTTATTTTGACTTTAAGTTATATTTAGTACATTTCCTCTTTATTCTCATATTAAAACACCCTGGGAGGGGCCATAGGCCATGATAATCACAGTAGGATTCCTGCCTAAGAATTGCTTTTTCAGTGGGAGGACTTTTCAGTCACTTTTGGTCTCCTATACTTTCCAAGTGGTTTTTGGTTCACCCCCTGAGCTGCTTGCGTATTCTACTAGCCGGGGCTGTCCAATTCCCTTGGATTGACTTGCAGTTCACATTTCACCTGCATATGGCATCAGATTTCAGGACTTTCTGGGACGTCCACCTCCTGCCAGCAGAGGTCATCTTACTGTTTGAGACTTGCAGGCCTACTCTCTTCCCTTATATAAGACCAGCTCTCCTTGCAGCAGGTGCTGTCCCATAGACAACTTCCCCTGTTCTTGCTGAGCTCTGCTCCCCTGTATTCCTGCTCCTGTCCTCTGCTGCTCTGTTGGCTACCCCCTGACTTAGTCTCTGCCCTTTGATCAGTGATAATAAGCGAAAAATGCTCATATTCTTCTAGCATACATTTTGTGAAAATAATTAAAAATTCAACATTTGAATGTAATTTTGTAATACTGTATGTTCGATTTTTTTTTTTTTTTGCATATTTTGCCCAAATGTACATGCATTTAGGCAAAATGCAGATTTAGTAAATGTCCTAATTAAGACAGAATAGAGACAAAGAACCGGCACTGCAGATCTGTGCAGGTCATACATATTTAGATGTTTGGAGGAAAGTATCGGGTAACTGCTGTAAAACTGCGTGCTCAGGCCTTAGAAGCATAGCAAAGTTCAATGTGACATGTGTAGAAAATAGGTCGGCACTTGCAGATGATATCAGCATAAAAGTAGCTTTATTTATCCGGCTAATGCATCGAGCATGCCTCTGAAGGCGCTCAGAAGAGTGAAACGGTCGTAAGGCGGCCCCCATCGCTCCCACCTCACCCCACAGCCAACCAGTATCGAGTAGGACAATATGCATAGCTGCACTTTGTGCTTGATGCATTAGCCGGATAAGTAAAGCTACTTTTATGCTGATATCATCTGCAAGTGCCGACCTATTTTCGACACATGTCACTTAGTAAATGTCCTGTTTGCACTAATTAATGCACAAATAAGACATTTATAAATGTGCATTTGTATGTCGCTGTTAAAGGGAACCTTAACCCTGAAAAAAAACTAAGTTTCACTTGCCCGGGGTTTCCCATCTGCGCAGGATGCGCTTGACAGAGGGAAGACGAAGAGGAATACACTTGGCCGGCGTGACAGGTCTGCGCATGCGCGGTTTAGAGTTAGAAAACCGCGCATGCGCAGACCTGTCACGCCGGCCGCCGTGATGACGCATAGCAGCCGGCTTGATGATGACGAGCGTGAAGATCTAGGAAGAGTCGTCGCCTGACACCCGGCCTGGGTGTCGCCGGTAACGGGAGCCACCGGAGGTACACGGACAGGAGCCGGGGGACCTCAGCCTACATATAAACTGATAAAATTACTCCACTTATCACATACGCTTGGGGTTACAGTAAGGGTAGCTTTTTATTGTGTTTGCAAGCGCCAATATTGGTTTTAGTGCAAATACCATATCAATATACATTAGTGGAATAATCATGTGTAATGTTAATACTATATTTAAAGTCTGAGATGGTTGTTTGCATGGTACTTAGGAACTGTTTTTTCTTTGGCGAGAGCGGACTTTGTCCATGACATGTGTCACCTGATGGAATTTAAATAGCAGAAATATTTACATATATGCTGATGACATCACTCTGATGGCCGAAAGTGAGGAAGAGTTAACCATTTCAGCCCACGGGGATTTTTGACCTTATGCATCAGAACAATTTTCACCTCCCATTCATTCGCTAATAACTTTATCACTACTTATCACAATTTATTGATCTATATCTTGTTTTTTCCGCCACTAATTAGGCTTTCTTTGGGTGGTACATTTTGCTAAGAATTATTTTTTTATAAATGCATTTTAACAGGATTAATAAGGAAAAAATGGAAACAATTCATTATTTCTCAGTTTTCGGCCATTATAGCTTTAAAATAATCCACGCTACCATAATTAAAACCTATGTATTTTTTTGGCCCGTTTGTCTCGGTTATGACACCATTTAAATTTTGTCCCTATCACAATGTATGGCGCCAATATTTTATTTGGAAATAAAGGTGCATTTTTTCAGTTTTGCGTCCATCACTATTTACATGCTTATAATGTAAAAAATGTTCGTAGTATACCCCCTTCAAATGCATATTTAAAAAGTTCTGACCCTTAGGTAACTATTTATGGTCTTTTTTGTTTGTTTGTTTTTTAATTGTAATTTTTTTTTCCACAAAAAATTTTATTTGGGTAATATTTTGGTGTGGGAAATAAACAGTTAATTTTTAATGTTATTACATGTGTAAATTGTAATGTAAAAAATATGTAGATGTAGTTTTACTATTTGGCCACAAGATGGCCACCTTGAGTTTTTATTTCTCCTAGTTCTTCTCGCTAACCGGAAGCACAAGGAGGACGCGTACATTTTTATTTGCAGAAAGACTGAAGCCTCTAGTAAGAGCGCTTCGGTTTTTCTGCTGTGGACACGGATCGGTGATCAGGAACCATGTTCCCGTTCACTGATCCCAGGGCTACCGGGGGACAGCATGGGGGCACAGGGGCACACCTGCGATCGCGCGCGGGAATGCGCTGAAGCGCAGCACCGCAGCAGAGCAGCCGCCTGGACGTGAGCATCAAGTGCGGGTGGCAGAAATGGTTAAAGAGCCTAGTCATGATGAGTGTCAAAAAGCTGGTCTACTGCTTAACATCAAGAACACTAATGCCATGCCATCTGCTCCAATGAACAAATCTACAAATAGATGGGAAAAAATAGAAGGGGAAAAAGTAGAAGTTGTAATAGATTTCATTGTCCTGGGATGGAAGATCTCTGCAGATGGTGACTGCAGCCATGAGATGTTACTTCGGTCAGTTTGCAGATACACATTAAAACCAGTTTTAGGTTTATATTTCTGTCTGCGTTCCCTTTTTGGTGAATTGATCTTACTTCCTGTCTTGAGAGGAGGTGGCATAAATATCTTCAATAGGGGAAAAGACAGTAATAAAAACATTTTTGTACAATGGAGGAGAGTATTAAAGCTGTCTATTGGTTTCCACCTCAATCATTTTATCATTCTGGTGGCCACTGGGACAAGAAGCGAAGACAATTCTACCCCAAAGGGGACACCTACAGCAGTAAGAACCTGACAGAGGTTCAACCTCTTCCAGATTGTATCTAGAACTAAGAAAAATGTCTGGGCTAGAGACTCTAGCCCAGACATTTTTCTTAGTTCTAGATACAATCTGGAAGAGGTTGAACCTCTGTCAGGTTCTTACTGCTGTAGGTGTCCCCTTTGGGGTAGAATTGTCTTCGCTTCTTGTCCCAGTGGCCACCAGAATGATAAAATGATTGAGGTGGAAACCAATAGACAGCTTTAATACTCTCCTGAGAGTTGGGTGGGAAAGAAAATAGACCAGAAACCTCTTGTAATGTCTATGCTTGTCTCCAACAGTTGTGAATTATTTCCGTTACCACAGCAAAGGGTGGGCTGGTTGGGCGAAGACCTTAGAAGCCTTCAATATGGAGAAAGACATCTATGTCTCCTATAAGAGACACGGCTTCCCGCTGGAGCACGAAGGCTTCTACTACAGCAAGGAGGACTTGTACACGAGCCGCCAGATTGACCAGCGTGGTGGAGGAAAGGACACCATCTTCGCTATAACCATGGGGCAGCACTTCAGACAGTTCCCTCTCAAGCTTTTCATAAAACGGGCGCTCAACATCCGCTGGGCAGTAGAGAATCTCTTTCTACGCAGTCCGGACACCAAGGTGATCATCAAGTCAGAAAACACAAGGGAGATCTTTGCCCCGGTGGAGAGACGGGGGGACTTCCATGGTTACTGTCAGTATCTGGTGCTAAGAGAAGTTTTCAAAGGTCTCAATGTGGGCTTTGTGGATGCCTGGGACATGACGATTGCCTCTGCCACGGCCACAGTCCATCCACCAGGGAACACGTTTGCCAGTATTATGAGCTTGACATTCAGTTTTGCTTGTTGATGAACAAGAGCACAAAGTAAGGTATACTCTCTGTGGCTGACAATTAAACCATAGCCTAAAGCAGTGCCAGTGGCTACTCCAGTTTTCATTTTTTTTTGTGGGGGGGGGGGGGGGCACAAAGGGGCATGATGGCTGGCTGGTGAGGCCTATTTGGGTCAAAAATCGATGTTTGTATGGCGCGAACATTAGATTTTTTTTTTCCTAATTCAGGTGATAAAATTAAGGCTAACTAGTTCAGCAATGATAGGAAGCAGATGTAAACATCACAAATAGAACTCAGAGGTTTTTGAGCAGAGCAGATTGTCCAAATGATGGTGCTATTATGGAAGAAAAGTTACCTAAAGCTGTATTTGGCTAGTTGGCTGGCATGTGATCAGGATCCAGTAGACCATGTCCGCATTACAGCTTCACCTGGTGGTGGAATGAGGGTGATACAAGAGTTTTTTCCATCTCTTCCATCACCCCTCTTCCACCGCCGGGTGGTGCTGTAACGCTGAATCCTGATCACATGTCATATCATGTGATCAGATGTGATCGGGACCCAGAAGACCTGCCAGAAGCTCAGAGCCGCTGGTGGAGGAAGAAAAGATGCCGGTTAGAATAGGTAAGTATAACTGCTCCCTGCCCCCCACTCGCTGCACTAGGCAGGCAAACAAGATATGCTGACAGACAGTGGGGTGCAGAGGTTGCGACCGCACCGGGGCCCCTGCACCAGAGGGGCCCACCTTAACCCATATTATTAGCTTTTTATTCGTGCTATGCTGATAATTAATGAACACCTCTATACGAGCATTGCATAGTAGTGATCCTTAACAAACTGGTTCCTTAGGGCTTGTTCATATGATGAACATTTTCATTTTGGCATCCCCGCTCGTACTGCCGCTAACTCTCGGGTCGCAGCTTGATGATGTCATCAAGCCGCGACCCGGTACTCATATCACAGCGAGCCGGGGATGCCGGCCAGAGCGGAGCGCTGATCGCTGGGGGAACAACAGGAAGGTGAGTGGATCCTCTTCTTTTCCCCCTACCGCCGCAGTTCTTATGGAGATCCCTACGGTCCGCCGGCGATCGTAGTGATCACGTGACCAGGAGCCATGCGCGATGGCTCCCGGTCACTGAGGGGAGATCTCCCCTCTCGGGGGCGCACGTGCGTCGGGAGCGGAAACGGCAGGCGGCGTCAATTCCTACACCGCATCAGCCTAGAGCAGCCACAAGTGCGACGTAGGATTGAATATAGGCGGTCCCCAAAAGGTTAAGCAATGCCACCTGCCTCAAACCTCTGGATATGAGAAAAGTGGGCAATTTACATTCCCGTGCAATCAACCCTGCACATAGCTCATGGGCACTTAGACATAATCATAGGGTGGAGGAACACAAGCAAGTGAATGGTGAACACATCAAGTACCACCTGCGCCACCTCTGTTCCCGGGCCCCATAGCAGCTGCTATGGCTATTGAATTGCCCTTGCATTAGATACATTCTGTTCCGGGTCAAAGAGTTCACTTCCTGATTTGTCTCCAGGAAGAAAATCTCAAATCGCCGGAAAAAAGCACTTAGAAAATTGCTTAGGGCCCATTCACACTATAAGCGCTTTTCTGAGCGCTTTGTGATTGATTAGCGCCTTTTAAAAATATCACTCCCATTCACTTTCATTAAAATCGCGGTAAAAATCGCTGCAATTTCACAAAATTTACGGCGATTTTTACGCTTTTATACCGTGATTTTAACCATTTCAGCCAGCGGGGATTTTTCACCTTATGCATCAGAGCAATTTTCACCTCCCATTCATTCGCTATTAACTTTATCACTACTTAACACAATTTATTGATATTTATTGATATCTATATCTTGTTTTTTCCGACACTAATTAGGCTTTCTTTGGGTGGTACATTTTGCTAAGAATTATTATTTTTTTTTATAAATGCATTTTAACAAGATAAATAAGAAAAAAATGGGAAAAATTCATTATTTTCAGTTTTCTGCCATTATAGCTTTAAAATAATCCACGATACCATAATTAAAACCTATGTATTTTATTTGCCCGTTTGTCTCGGTTATGACACCATTTAAATTTTGTCCCTATCACAATGTATGGCGCCAATATTTTATTTGGAAATAAAAGGTGCATTTTTTCCGTTTTGCATCCATAGTGATTATTTACAAGCTTATAATTTAAAAAATGTTCGTAGTATACCCCCTTCAAATGCATATTTAAAAAGTTCAGACCCTTAGGCAACCCTTGTTTTTTTATTGTAATTTTTTTTTCCATTAAAAATTTTATTTGGGTAATATTTTGGTGTGGGAAATAAACAGTTCATTTTTAATGTTATTATATGTGTAAATTGTAATGTAAAAAATATATAGATGTAGTTTATTATTTGGCCACAAGATGCCACCTTGAGTTTATTGTTGTCCCGTCCTCCTTGTGCTTCCGGTTAGCGAGAAGCACAAAGAGGACGGGAAACTTTTCTTTTGCAGAAAGACTGAAGCCTCTAGTGAGGGCTCGTTTTCACTATTGCGGTGCGGAATCGCCTGGATTCCACCGCTGATTAAATTGCATGCGGATGCGATTCCGCATGCGTTTTTTGCCGCGAATTCGCATGCAAATTCGCATAGGTGAGGGTATATGCGATTTTAACCATGTCACTGCCTGTGTAAATTTACATTGGTACCTATGCAAATTCGCGGCAAAAAACGCATGGGGAAAACGCATGCGATTTCCCTATTAAATACATTGTGTGCGATTCGCCTGCATTCCACATGCAGGCGAATTCTGCAGGGTGTTCCATGCAGATTTTCTCCGCACAATAAAACGCTCCCGCAGACGCATAAGTGGAAACAGGCCCATTCACTTATATTGTCTATGCGAATCCGCATACGCTAGACGCTTGCAGATTCGCGATAGTGGAAACGGGGCCTAAGAGTGCTTTGGTTTTTCTGCTGGGGACATGAATCGGTGATCGGGAACCATGTTCCGTTTCACTGATCCCAGGGCTACCGGGGGACAGCACGGGTGCGCGCCCGTGATCGCGCGCAGGAGCACGCCGAAGCGCGGCACTGCGGCAGAGCAGCCGCCTGGACGTGAGGGTGGCAGAAATGGTTAATGAAAGGGAATGGAAGCAATTTTTAAAAAAGCGCTAATCAATCACAAAGCGCTCAGAAAAGCAATTCTAGTGTGAATGGGCCCTTAAAACTCTGAAAGTGGAAAAATCGCTTTAAAAAGCGTTTGCGATTGTGCTGGCGATTTATAATGTGAGCAAGGCCTTACTCTAAATACACCTCTCTGACACTGTAGCTAGCTGTTCTTGAAAGATTTTGAAGCTCCATATCAAAAGAGTGCTTGGGGCCCCATGTAAAACTCGCACCAGGGCCCCAAGCTCCTTAGTTATGCTGACACAATGCACCAGCAGCTTTCAAATGAAGCATTTTGTTGGAAGCTGTTAATGGGTTAAAGCAGAAAACTACAAAACGTATTACAAAAACGGCTACTTTCTAATATTAATTTTCATTGACCATATCACACAAAATACAACGCATTTTCAAAAATATATTTTAGACATCAGCATAGCATTTTTCAATGTGGAAATGACTTTGGCCGATATTTGTGAGCAACACTACTTGTGAGCTTGTATTGCGTTCTGGTGTACATATTGTATATATTTATATAGGAGATCGGTATATTATTTGGTGTGTGTGTTTGGTGCACATACTGCATATATTTATATATAACTTCTTTGTTAACCACTTCACCGCCAAGGGTTTATCCCTTTAAAAAACCAGAGCAATTTTCACCTGTCAGCGCTCCTTCCATTCATTCAACTATAACTTTATTACTATTTATCACAACGAAACAATCAGTATCTTGTTTTTTTTGCCACTAGTTAGGCTTTCTGTGTGTGTGTGTGTGTGTGTGTGTGTGTGTACAGCGTGTGTGTGTGTGTGTGTAGGGTGTGTGTGTGTGTGTGTGTGTGTGTGGTGTGTGGTGTGTGGTGTGTGCTGTGTGCTGTGTGTGTGTGTGTGTGTGTGTGTGTGTGTGTGTGTGTGCAGTGTGTGTGTGTGTGTGTGTGTGTGTGTGTGTGTGTGTGTGTGTGTGTGTACAGTGTGTGTGTGTGTGTGTAGTGTGTGTGTGTGTGTGTGTGTGTGTGTGTGTGTGGGGGGGGGGGGGTCGGGGGGGAAGCAGTAATTTTTGCTAAGAATTATTTTATTCTAAATGTGTTTTAACAGGAAAAATAAGAAAAATATGGGGAAAAAATCATAATGTCTCCGTTTTCGGCCATTATAGTTTCAAAATAATAAATGCTACCATAATTAAAACCCACACATTTTATTTGCCCATTTGCCCCGGCTATTGCAACATTTAAAATTTTTCCCTAGTACAATGTATGGTGCCAATATTTTATTTGGATATAAAGATGCATTTTTTCAGTTTTCGGTCCATCACTAATTACAAGCCCATACTTTATAAAGTAACAGTAATATACCCTCTTTACATACATTTTAAAAATGTTCAGTCTCTAAGTATTTTTTTTTTTAACAAAGATTTTTTTGGGGGGAACTATTGGGGAGTGTGTGTGTGTGTGTGTGTGGGGGGGGGGGGGGGGTAAGGGGTTAATTTTAAATGTAAAAAAAAGTCTGATAGGTTAAAAAAAAAAGTGTTTTAGATGTAGTTTTACTATTAGGCCACAAGATGTCCTCGCGCACGACTTCCCTATGCTTAGTATTACTACGCAAACAGGAAGCAATGCGTGGATGTGTAAGTATCGGCTTTTGTGAATGACGGCGCCGTCTCATTACTATTGATTGCGCACCACGTTATTTATGCACTTTATTTATCCATAGCACAGACTGTATTTGTATTTTGATGAATGGGAACTGTGTCGAGTGCAGTGGCATCGACTCGACAAAGAGCAGGAGACTCCTCGAAACGGCGACTGTCCGTTGTGCTTTACTGCCCGGCTGCAATGTAGACACACTCACTTCCAAGTGTGCCCTACAGCGCAGTAAGCATCTGAGAGCTACTTATACCTGAGAGCTATGCTTACATCCGATACCTACACCGGGTGATGCTGTCTGTGAATTAAACAGAACATTGAAAATCTTCACTGCTGGTCGACTACTTCATTGGATTTCAAGTCTGGAAGCCCCACAGACTGGAGCGTGCAGGAAGGATCCATAGCAAGTGAGGTGTGCTGTTCAGGAAGTATATCATTATCTATATAAGACTGATAAAATTCCTGCACTTATCACATCCGCATTGGGCTACAGTCAGGGTAGATCCTAATTGTGTTTGTTTGCAAGAGCCAATATTGGTTTTGGTGCGAATACCATATCACTATACATTTTTGGAATAATCATGAGTAATGTTAAACAGCCAACACTATATTTAAAGTCTGAGATGGTTGTTTGCTTGGTACTTAGGAACAGTTTTTTCTTTGGGGAGAGCGGACTTTGTCCATGAGTGACATGAGTCACCTGCTGAAATTCAAATAGCAGAAATAGTTACATATATGCTGATGATATCACTCTGATGGCCGAAAGTGAGGAAGAACTGAAGATCCTAGCCACGAATGTCAAACAAGAAAGTGCCAAAGCTGGTCTACTGCTTAAAGAGAATCTGTACTGTCCGATTTGTACAATAAAAAACATACCAATCGAGACACTGTGATCTCCTGGATCCCTGTTTGCCGTTTCTGATGCACCTTGCTGCGATCCTGGATTTTAACCGCCAGTTTTAGGCAGTGTTTACAAACAAAAACATCGCTGCTAACCAGTAAGTGATGTATGTGTATATATATAGATATATACATATATACACACACACTAATATGTGTGTATGTATGTGTGTGTGTGTCTATCTATCTATCTATCTATCTATCTATCTATCTATCTATCTCTCACGTTACAGTATACTACAAGTTTTTATTACATAGTGAATTATCTGCACTCCAATCTGGGATTCTCACAGTTTCTCAGCATGTGACAGGCAGCAGCTCCCTCCCCCCTCAGCCTCACAAACTGCAATAAACAAAGCACACACACAGAGCCTGGAGGGGGCGTGCAGGGGGTGTGCATAACTTCTCCCTATCACAGCAGAGGCAGCCCATTCCTCCCTGGGTCGACAAAGCTTGACAAAGAAAAGAAGATTAGATATATTACAGAGACAGTGCAACTAGAAAAGGCTGCAGTTAGCCAGACCACATTAGAACAGGTATAGGAACTTATAGGTTAGAAGAAATAAGGCTGGAAATGTTGTTACAGAGTCTCTTTACCATCAAGAACACTAAAGTCATGCCATCTGATCCAATGAGGAATCTGCAAATAAATGAGGAAAAAGTAGAAGTTGGAACCAATTTCATTGTCCTGAGATGGAAGATCTCTGCAGATAGTGACCACAGCCATGAGATGTTACTTGGGAGGAAAGCTATGGCAAGTTTGGACAAGATACTAAAGGATAGAGATGTCACTTTACCAACAAAGATTAGGATAGTTACAGCAATGGTCTCCCCAGTAGTAACATATGGCTGTGAAAGTTGGACTACAAATAGTAGTAAAAACTGATGTTTTTGAATTGTGGTGGGTGTGGAAAAAGCTACTAAGAGTTCCCTGGACTTCAAACCAGTCAATATTTGAAGGGAACCAGCAAAAACGAAAGTGATATTTATTTCCTTTCAAGCAATATACATTACCTGGCAGTGCTGCTGATCTTCTGGTAGCAGTACAGACTGAATACCAGCCCTGAAACAAGCATGCAGGTAATCCAGTCAGATTTGAGTCAGAAACACCTGACTATGCTTGTTCAGGGTCTATGGCTGAAAATATTAGAGGCAGAGGATCAGCAGGACAGCCAGGCAATGTGCATTGTGTCAAAGGTAATAAAGACATCAGACTAACACTGCCCCAAGACATTTCAATGAGTCAAAATAGGTAAGAAAAATATATATAAAAAATGTTATTAAACATAACTACACACATTACTTTCTGAGCATGTGCATGACGTCACAAGTGACGTCACGCTCATGCGCAGAGAGTGCCCAGCAACAGGCGCGCGATCAAAGACACGCACTGCGGGCCAGCGCAGCCGTACTGCTACGGGTCATAGTGACCCGGAAGTAGTACTGGCCCATAGGGATTCACTGGCGAAATGTTCGCCACCACCTCTATTCACCAGTAGAGTGCGCTAGTAGCCAGAATAAGGCTCAGTGAAGTCGGGTCATTGCCGGACATTCGAACAGACACATCTGTACATAAATTTTAGTGCAGTTGTATCAATAAAAACTACAGATCATGCTCTCCTGAAATATAGGCTTAACATGTGCATGGGTGCTGTAAAATGTCAAAAATTCCCTAAAGTTACAGGCAGATTGTATGCAAGTATCATATAGCCTAGGAAAGATTAACATTGATACTTTATGATATGTGATATGGAGTTTGTGATCTTTCCCAGGCTATATGATACTTACTTGCATACAATCTGCCTGTAACTTTAGGGAATATTTGAAATGATATGTGTGACTTTCCTAATAATTTCCTGCCCCCTGGATCCCCAGGGATTTTACTACACGTGTTTAGAGCACCCATGCACAATGTTAACCTCCCTGGCGGTCTATTAAAAACCGCCAGGGGGCAGCACAGCCGTTTTTTGTAATTTTTTTTTTTTAATAGCCCAGGGCTCGCTACATGATAGCCGCTATGCAGTGGCATCCCCCTACCCTCTTCGATCACCTCCGGCGATCGGCGATCAGGAAATCCCGTTCAAAGAACGGGACTTCCTGGAGGGCTTCCCCTGTCGCCATGGCGATGAGGCGGGATGACGTCACCGACGTCATGGGGAGTCCCGATCCACCCCTCAGCGCTGCCTGGCGCTGATAGGCCAGGCTGTGCAAGGGGTCTAGGGGGTAAGGGGGCGGCGCGGCGGATAGCGGTGAATCGGCGCGGGCGGCGGCGATCGGTGTGCTCACGCAGCTAGCAAAGTGCTAGCTGCGTGCAGCAAACAAAAAATTGTGCAAATCGGCCCAGCAAGGCCTGAGAAAACCTCCTGCACGGCTTACCGCCAGGAAGGTTAAAGAGAACCTGTAAAAAAAAAAAAGTTCCCCTGGGGGGTACTCACCTCGGGAGGGGGAAGCCTCAGGGTCCCGATGAGGCTTCTCCCACCCCTGTAGCTGCAGGCAGTCCAGCGCTGGCTCCCCCGAAGTGTCCGGCAATTCTCCCTCGACAAGCCTGACAAGCGCTGATATATTTACCTTTCCTGGCTCCAGCGGGGGCGCTGTTGTGGCTCTCAGCACGGAGACAGGCGATAATAGCCGATCGTTGTTGGGCTGCTCTACTGTGCAGGTGCAGGAGACTTGCGCCTGTGCAGTAGAGCGGGCCGATAGCGATCGGCTATTTCCGCCTATCTCCGAGGCGGAGAGCCGATACTGCGCCTGAGCTGGAGCCCGGAAGATAAATATTTAAATCCCCGCCGTTCCAGGAGGATTTTCTCCGCCGCCGTGGGACCGAGGAGGACGGGGGAAGCCTCAATAGGATCCGGAGGCTTCCCCCACCCGAGGTGAGTACCCCCCAGGGGAGGTTTTTTTTCGTTACAGGTTTTCATTAAGCCTATATTTATATATATATATATATTATTGCATAATCTGTTGTGTTTATTGATACAGGGGTAAACCAAGGATTTTCAAGGGAGGGATTCCGGAAAGGTCTCCCTCAGCCATGCATAGTGATGCTCAGCACGACCTCGTGATCACGGAATAGCCGGGATTCACAAGCATTTTTTCACTATCCGACATCGTGATCCGAATTCGTGATTTCCTCTCGATCATGGATTCATGAATTCAGTTCCGAATGCACTCGTGATCGTGGTCCAAATCCGGGTCGTGACTCGTGATCACAGACGGCTGTAATTAAAACCTGCCGACTTAAAGGATACCCGAAGTGACATGTGACATGATGAGATAGACATGTGTATGTACAGTGCCTAGCACACAAATAACTATGCTGTGTTCCTTTTTTTCTTTCTCTGCCTGAAAGAGTTAAATATCAGGTATGCAAGTGGCTGACTCAGTCCTGACTCAGACAGGAAGTGACTACAGTGTGACCCTCACTGATATGAAATTCCAACTATAAAACACTTTCCTAGCAGAAAATGGCTTCTGAGAGCAGGAAAGAGATAAAAAGGGGAATTTTTTTATCAGTGAGAGTCACACTGTAGTCACTTCCTGTCTGAGTCAGGACTGAGTCAGCCACTTACATACCTGATATGTAGCTCTTTCAGGCAGAGAAAGAAAAAAAGGAACACAGCCTAGTCACTTTGGGTATCCTTTAAGCAGAACAGTGGGAGAAGGGGACATTTTTTTTTTCAAAAAGACCTAATAGTTTTTGAGAAAATTGATTTTAAAGGTTCAAAGGAAAATAGTATACATTTAAATGCGGTAATGACAGTTAATGTATTTACCGCGTTTACATGTATACTTTTTTCATTTGAAACTTTAAAAAACGATTTTCTCAAAAACTATAAGGACTTTTTTAAAAAAAAAAAAGTCCCCTTGTTCTCACTGTTCTGCAAATTTGGTGTTTCTTGCAAGTAAGGGGGCGTTGTTATTAACGTCGGCGGGTTTTGGCGGTTTTTAATCATGTATACTTTTTTTCATTTGAAATTTTTAAATCGATTTTCTCAAAAACTATTAGGTCTTTTTCAAGTTGTAGCCATCGATCACCTTTATAATCCATGAAATTTTGGGGATTGTAGCATGTATATGGGAGTTTTGCTATTAACGTTAAAGTCAAATCATGGCCGTGATCACGGATTCTACATGTAATCACGGCTAAAACCCGAGTCCAATCCGGAGCTCCAATTCCAATCCGGATCGCAATCACTGCGTATCCGGATTTCGATTCTGCCGTGGCCGGATTTACTTGGGGGTATTGGGGGTATCCGAGCGACACTGCGCACAATATAGTATAATAATATGATAGGACATCATGCTGGGCACACAAAATGCAAATTCCCATTCGACTGACAGGATCTGAGAATTATTTCCTAAATGTCCGATCTGCCCCCGATCAACAACGGGATCGATCAGGAGCAGTTTGGATACAGATAATAGTAAGGACAGCCAACATTGCTAATGAAGGGGAAAGTGAAGCATTCACCCAACAGGGCTGTGCTCATACCTGGTGCAGCTGCACTAAAACTTATGTTCAGATGTGTCTGTTCGAATGTCCGGCAGTAACCCAACTTTGCTGAGCCTTATTCTGGCTACTTGCGCACTCTACTGGCGAATATGCCTAGTGTTGATGCGGCTTTATGGACGCGTGACTATAAGAATAAAATGCGACTATTAAGTTGCATGGCTTTGCTGTCACGTGACCTTTAGCGCGCATCAGATGTGTAGTTTGCAAGCGAGGTCGCATGATTTGGTCCTTGCCAGCATCCGTCCGCTAATGCTAATCTAAGATCTGCCTCCTGGATATACAGAGCTCCAATAACTGGTGCCGTGTGACATCAAGGATGGGGCGGGGTCTACCCTTGCTTATACCGGATGTGCGGGTCGTTCCTTCAGTGGAACGCAGCGTGACCAAGCGTCCAGCAGGACACGAAACGGCCGTCGCTAGGTCCTCTGTTTTCCCCAATCTCCCACCTCCTTCACCGACAGCCTGCTCAGCAATGAGTAAGGTACACTTATGATTGCATGCTTCCTGTTACCGCCGTAACATTTGCAGGGACAAATTTGTACTCATTTCCACCCAAGGCCGCTGTCACCAGCCGCCCCCCTTCAGTATAGGTAGCCAGATGACTCCTCCTCCCTTCCCTCCTGTATAGGTAGCCAGATGACTCCTCCCCACTTTCCCTCCAGTATAGGTAGCCAAATGACTCCTCCTCCCTTTCCCTCCAGTGTAGGTAGCCAGATGACTCCTCCCCCTTTCCCTCCAGTATGGATAGCCAAATGACTCCCTTAATCCCTCTTTTTCCCTCCTCCCTTTCAGTATAGGTAGCCAGCTCACCTTTACACTCCAGCAGCCATCAGTGTCACTCATTTCTCCGCTCGTCTCCAGTGCAGAAGCTTCCTCTTCATTTCTCTCTCCAATGCAGCCCAAGTCTATAGTCGCCGGCCACAATGCAAACGTGCACAGAGAGCAAGGAGGCCACTGCAGCAGAGTACCGCGGTCAGGTGCTCGCCTGATCTCCCTGCATTGCAGCATTTACAAGCTTGCAAATGCTGCATATGTTCAACCTGCTGCTTTGGTGCCCTTGCTCCAGTGGTGCCCTAGGCCATGGCCTAGGTGGCCTTGGCCTGAATCCAGACTTGAACATTTGCAGACTTGTAAATAAACCAATCATGGAATAGACGGAAGGTGCACATTCCTTTGTGTCTTCCTACTACAAGATTTGACTTCTTTCTTCATATATTCATAAACGGGACACAGGTCTAGCAAGTGGTGGAAGAGAAGTCCAGGCTGCTGTGAGTCTATGTCTGCCGCCGTGATTTGCTCACTGACCAACATATATTCTTAAAGGGGAAGTGCCACACTAACCTCTCTCTTCAGATAAAAAGAACACCCGACCACCATTCATTCTTTACTCAATAATAAGAAAAAAACAAATAAAAACAAATAAATACAAAATTTCTTTTATAAAATATCTTCTCCAGCTACTGTGGTGACCATCACTTTGAGTACAGCTCCAATCACGCTAATTGTGTAAGATTGTGACATAGCTTTCATCTGTGAATTGGATAAACATGTGCAATTCTGCTTCACACATGTTGATACCCCTCCTCTGGAACCTTGTATAGAACTGTGCTTCCTTTTGGGGGCAAAAGCTCGGCATCCTTGGATTGTAAGGCCAGGGGGAGAGCAATTGAGCGTAGGCCACTTGAGACTTTGGTGGCTATACAAAAGGGGCTGTGTATGGTGAATTAAGAAGTTAACTTAAAGGCTACCCGAGGTGACATGTGACATGATGAGATAGACATGTGTATGTACAGTGCCTAGCACACAAATAACTATGCTGTGTTCCTTTTTTTCTTTCTCTGCCTGAAAGAGTTAAATATCAGGTATGTAAGTGGCTGACTCAGTCCTGACTCAGGCAGGAAGTGACTACAGTGTGACCCTCACTGATATGAAATTCCAACTATAAAACACTTTCCTAGCAGAAAATGGCTTCTGAGAGCAGGAAAGAGATAAATAGGGTCAGTAGTTCATAGAGTTTAGCTCTGGCATACTACAATGAATGTGTCATTGAGCAAAAACAATAAAACAGTTAAAACTGCAAAAGTAGATTTAAACATAAAATAAAACTGTGGAATATCTTAAAATGTAATTTTTAGGAAAAGGAAGATAAATATAATAGTTTATTTCATTAGTTTATTTCATTTGTTTATTTTCGCTTCGGGTGCAGGATCAGCCATACTATCCCAGGAAAAAAAACCCACAGTAGATAGTAGATAACTACTACTTACACATAACACTTATATTGTACTGTCTATGTTTTGATTTCAGTGGATTTTATATAGTGTATAAAGAGAATTCTATTCCTCACATTTGCCATCTTGATTCCCTCTAACTGAAGCCAATCCTGATGTCATTTCC
Source organism: Hyperolius riggenbachi (assembly GCF_040937935.1). NCBI lineage: Eukaryota > Metazoa > Chordata > Amphibia > Anura > Hyperoliidae > Hyperolius > Hyperolius riggenbachi. The sequence continues at coordinate 10,800,689 of NC_090652.1, forward strand.
TCCCTTACTTTTTTTGTTCTGCCCTCAGCCAATCCCTCAGTCCCGACCTGCCCTCAGCCAATCAGTGAGGAGCAATGTGGGAGGGATGATGACAAGGTTCCTTCTTCTCAGTAATGTACGAGAATAGAGCCAGGCTGACTGAGATAAGATTTATTACAGCAGAAACATTGCTGAATAGATTGAGTGCTGGCAATGCAGTGTTTGGTTGCAGGATCCATATTAATCACAGAGCAGTGGGTAAATTAAAGAGGCGCTGTCAGCTCAGAAAAAAAACCCACATGTATAAGTAGATAAATACTTGCTCTACTTACATAACATGTATTATACTGTCCACGTTTTGATTTTAGTGATTTTTCTACTGTAAAAAAAGAGAAAATCCTTCTTCGCATTTCCCATTTCAAGTGTGGCTATTTTGAAGCCAATCTTGATGTCATTTCCTCCCTTACTCTCCTCATTCTGATTTGCCCTCCCTTCAAGTGCAATGTCTCAGCATGAGAAATATTGGCCAATCCGAGAGGAACAGAGGTGTGGGAGGGGAAAACAGGAGGGAAAGAGGCTTCAGCCAATCAGGCTGCATTAGTTAAGTCTGAGGGAAAGTAGAGAAGCAAAAAAGGACAACCCAGCATGCCTTGCAACTTCCTTTGTGCGGCAGATGTACCAAATAAGAGTCAGGTAAACTGGGGAATGATCATTTATCAACAAGAAAAGTAATAGTGAATAGTAATAGTGATTTTAACTTTTGGATTGCCTGGTTAGCATCCGTATTACTTGTTTACCAGATAAAAATAAATAATTGATTTTTTATTTTTTGCCCGACAGTTACACTTTAAAGAGACATTGAAGTGAAAAAAAAATGATATGAATTGGTTGTGTAGTACGGATAATTACTAGCAAAGAAATGAACAGCGCTACTTAAAAACAGACGAATGCCCACCTGCAAAAACCCACTCATGGGATACAAATACACAATGAGCACACATACAACCTGTCTACCACTTGGAGGATGTTAGTTTCCACTAACAGCTTGCATGCAATTTGTTAGGTACTCGTCCCTCCCACTGTCGAAGAAGTCTTTCCTCCATGGGAGGGGACCTAACACTAACTAAATCCTACCTATGCATATGCATAGCCTGGGCGCGCTACCAGTAAAATTAAGAATTGCGCAGAAAAAGTGGGATCAGCGCATCACCAGGCCGCCTCTGAATGGCCTCAGCTCAGAGATGCGCTGAGCCCCCCCAGGAACTACAAACGCACCTTGAACCCAAACAGAGGCTCTGCATATACACCAAAGGAAAACTAACAAGTGGGAGCAGCTGACCAGAATTAAATCAAACATAGCAAAGAAATGAACAGCGCTACTTAAAAACAGACGAATGCCCACCTGCAAAAAAGTGCAGACCCCACTCATGGGATACAAATACACAATGAGCACACATACAACCTGTCTACCACTTGGAGGATGCCAGTCTCCACCAACAGCCTGCATGCAATTTGTTAGGTACTCGTCCCTCCCACTTAGAGATGTCGCGAACCTCCGATTTTCGGTTCGCGAACTTCCGCAGAAGGTTTGGTTCGCAGAAAAATTCGCGAACCGCAATAGACTTCAATGGGGAGGCGAACTTTGAAAAATAGAAAAAATTATGCTGGCCACAAAAGTGATGGAAAAGATGTTTCAAGGGGTCTAACACCTGGAGGGGGGCATGGCGGAGTGGGATACATGACAAAAGTCCCGGTGAAAAATCTGGATGTGACGCAAAGCAGCGTTTTAAGGGCAGAAATCACATTGAATGCTAAATTGGAGGCATAAAGTGCTTTACAACATCTTGCATGTGTATACATCAAACAGGGAGTGTAATTAGAGTACTGCTTCACACTGACACACCAAACTCACTGTGTAACGCACCGCAAACAGCTGTTTGTGTAGTGACGGCCATGCTGGACTACTGCGCAACATGGCGTGATTGCTCTTCCTCACTCAGTGATGTCAGGTAATGTGTGACTTCCTTCTCAACTTTCCATGGCATTGTTAAAAAGCTTACGTTTTGTTTTTAATTTACATTTTCTACTTGCTGTGTACTTGTTCAGTACCGCTACAATGAGAATCCTGTGGAGGCGGGCAAGTCTGCCATTGTGACCCCGGGTAATGGCCGGGGAATGAGGGGATTGAATCCGTTGTGGAGCCTGAGCAACTGCTACCACTACACATCCAAGGAGGGCAGCGGGCAGGCATGCACGCCCGCCCGCCCGCCCCGAGGTAGTGACCAAAAATAACAATACAGGAGGCGGACTTTCGAGGCCCTGCTGTGTATTTGAAATGAATTAACTTTAAATCCTTTAACGGGAATCCGTTATGAAGGGCAAGTCTGCCATTGTCACCGCGGGACATGAAGGTTGGATTGCGGCCCGAAGTGGGAGCCTGCTGAGACCCATGCTGTAGCCGCCCTGACCGTGCTTTGCAGACCAGGCATCTGTGGTCAGATGGACCCTTGAGCCAGCGGAAGACAAACCAAGTCGAAAGCATTTGCCAAGAATGTTTTACGGAGGGCAAGTTTTTTTGCCCTTTTTTAAAAAATTTTGAAAATGATAGATGGTTGTATTTTTAAATTGTTTGAAAGTTTAGATGGTTGTATTTTTAAATTGTTTGAAAGTTTAGATGGTTGTATTTTTAAATTGTTTAAAAGTGTATCCATTCTTCCTCCCCCCAGCCACGAACAATACCATGCAGAGCTGGGACAAGGTCCTCCAGCACCCAAGGCTGAGACACCAAAGTGCGCCCCTCCATCCCTCCCACCCCAGCTGTCACACACTGATTGCTATTAGACTAAGAGGGCCACAGGGCCCACAACCTCCCCAACACCTTAATATCTAGTTATCTGGCTTGCAGTCACTGCTATGTATCCCCTTTTCTTATTTCTTTCTGCTTCAAACACAATTAGGAATGACAGCTGAATGAATTGTGCGCCCCCTCCTACACTGCGCCCTGAGGCTGGAGCCTCTCCAGCCTATGCCTCGGCCCGGCCCTGATACCATGGGAACGTGGAGCAGCAGAAGCCCCCTGTGACGGCTGCCACGGTTGTTCTCCGCTGCTTGTCTTTTGAGGGGTGCTTCTTTTCCTCAGGTGTTCTTGCCATAGCTGTTTGTGCCTTCTCTCCAGGTGCCTTCGTAAGGCACTTGTCCCTACGTGAGAGTTGGCCTTTCCACGGCTCAATTTTTTGCTGGCAGAGACAACAGATGGCTTTGCTCCGATCTGAGACACACACGTGAAAAAATTTCCAAACCGCTGAGCCCTCCTGGGGTGATGGCGCTACAGTGGCATCAGCAGCAGCTGACGTTGAAGGGCATGTGTGCTCCCTGGCCATAGCTGGCGATACATGGCACCGGACACTGCCCCCAGCTGTTTCTGAGGACGAGCTCCCTCTGCTTCTATCATGGAGTCGTCTCCTCCTACTCCTCTCTGACTCCTCCTCTGAACTGTCCCCCTGGTCATCTCCTCTACCGGGAACATATGTGGTATCCGTATAATCGTCATCATAATCCTCCTGGCCAGCTGCGCTTTCCTCAGACACCTCCTCAAGTGCACCAACTTCAGGTGGTCCACCATCATCCCCATCCACACACGTTACGTCCATACTATCGCCACCTAACTCAGACGTATGAGGTGGTGTACCTGCGCCTTCTTGTTGTTGTTGCAGTAGTGGCTGGGAATCAGTGATTTCACCACCACCACCAAATAACTCCTGCGAAGTGTCAAATGCAGCGGATGTGGTGCTTGTTGTAGCGCTGGTGGCTGCGGGAGATGAGGTGTTCTGTGTTAAATACTCTATCACCTCCTCACGATTTTGGGAAGTGATGGCACGTGCCTTCTTCTGAGCACTGTATTTTGGGGCAGGTCCGCATGAAATCACAGCAACACCACCTCGCACAGCCACAGACCTGCCGGTGCCTGGTGGCCTTCCTCTGGGTCTGCCTCTACCTCTTCCTCTACCTGGTTTGTCCATTTTGTCCATCTCGGGGGTATGCTAGCTATATGCAGTGAGGTGGGTTCTCACTCAACACAACAGGTAGTTAGATGCAGTGAGGTGGCCAGGTGGGTTCACACTCAACACAACAGGTAGTTAGATGCAGTGAGCTGGGTTCACTCAACAGTAAAGGTACTTAAGATGCAGTGAGGTGGGTTCTCACTCAACACAACAGGTAGTTAGATGCAGTGAGGTGGCCAGGTGGGTTCACACTCAACACAACAGGTAGTTAGATGCAGTGAGCTGGGTTCACTCAACAGTAAAGGTACTTAAGATGCAGTGAGGTGGGTTCTCACTCAACACAACAGGTAGTTAGATGCAGTGAGGTGGCCAGGTGGGTTCACACTCAACACAACAGGTAATTAGATGCAGTGAGCTGGGTTCACTCAACAGTAAAGGTACTTAAGATGCAGTGAGGTGGGTTCTCACTCAACACAACAGGTAGTTAGATGCAGTGAGGTGGCCAGGTGGGTTCACACTCAACACAACAGGTAATTAGATGCAGTGAGCTGGGTTCACTCAACACAAGGCTAGGTATATGCAGTGATGAGGTGGGTTAAGTAAACACAACAGGTACTGGGTAGTTAGATGCAGTGAGCTGGGTTCACTCAACAGTAAAGGTACTTAAGATGCAGTGAGGTGGGTTCTAACTCAACACAACAGGTAGTTAGATGCAGTGAGGTGGCCAGGTGGGTTCACACTCAACACAACAGGTAGTTAGATGCAGTGAGCTGGGTTCACTCAACACAACGCTAGGTATATGCAGTGATGATGTGGGTTAAGTAAACACAACAGGTACTGGGTAGTTAGATGCAGTGAGCTGGGTTCACTGAACAGTATACAGTAAAGGTACTTAAGATGCAGTGAGGTGGGTTCTCACTCAACACAACAGGTAGTTAGACTTAGATGCAGTGAGCTGGGTTCACTCAACACAACGCTAGGTATATGCAGTGATGAGGTGGGTTAAGTAAACACAACAGGTACTGGGTAATTAGATGCAGTGAGCTGGGTTCACTCAACACAAAGCTAGGTATATGCAGTGATGAGGTGGGTTAAGTAAACACAACAGGTACTGGGGTATATGCAGTACTGGGTAGTACAATGTGCAGCTCCCTGTCACACACACAGGCAGTCAGTCACTGAATGTGCTGGGCTGCTGGCAGTGGCACACACACTATCAATTAGCAAGGCTGTGCATGCAACAAAAGTGTCAGAAAAAAAGAATGTACAGGTTGAGCTCTGAAAAGAGCTGTTGCTGGGTGCTTTAAAAGCAATATTAATCAGTCAGGAACAAGCAAAGCAGCCTAGAACCTAACTAATCTGTCCCTAAGAGAAAAAGTCTGCAGCAGCTGTCCCTTTCCTCTCTCTAGCAGGCACACGAGTGACTGTAATGGCCGCCGGAGGCTGCCTTATATAAGGGGGAGGGGGCTCCAGGGCTTACTGTAGCCTGAATGGCTACAATGTGCCTGCTGACTGTGATGCAGAGGGTCAAAGTTGACCCTCATAGTGCATTATGGGGCGAATCGAACTTCCGGAAAAGTTCGCCTGGCGCAGGCGAACGCGGACCCCCAATGTTCGCCTGGAACCGTTCGCCGGCGAACCGTTCGGTACACCTCTACTCCCACTGTCGAAGAAGTCTTTCCTACATGGGAGGGGACCTAACACTAACTAAATCCTACCTATGCATATGCATAGCCTGGGCGCGCTACCAGTAAAATTAAGAATTGCGCAGAAAAAGTGGGATCAGCGCATCACCAGGCCGCCTCCGAATGGCCTCAGCTCAGAGATTACTAACATCCTCCAAGTGGTAGACAGGTCATGTGTATGCTCATTGTGTATTTGTATCCCATGAGTGGGGTCTGCACTTTTTTGCAGGTAAGCATTCGTCTGTTTTTAAGTAGCGCTGTTCATTTCTTTGCTATGTTTGATTTAATTCTGGTCAGCTGCTCCCACTTGTTAGTTTTTCTTTGGTGTATATGCAGAGCCTCTGTTTGGGTTCAAGGTGCGTTTGCAGTTCCTGGGGGGGCTCAGCGCATCTCTGAGCTGAGGCCATTCAGAGGCGGCCTGGTGATGCGCTGATCCCACTTTTTCTGCGGATAATTACTAGAACATTCTGCCTCTGAAGAAGCTGGTTTAAACCAGCGAAACAGCTGTCAGGCATCTGATACCCCACCGGAATAAAGGGATTTTAAAGAAGCGGTACCTCCTCCTTTGCTTTCTACTACACTGGACTACTACTGCATTTTGGACGTGCACGCTCGGGTTTCCATCCCCGGTGTGTCTGCCTGCTGCATTTGGTGCCAGGTACTGTGTTTCTACTTCCATTTCATTACTAGAACATTGGTAGAAAAAAAATATTCTCATATTTTTATTTTTAGGTATACAGCTTTTTTTTAAATAACATTGCATCATTCTCTAATATTTGCAGTTTACACATTACACAGCATTGTAAATGTTTTTACAGAACAGGCAGTGAACTTTTGACCTGTCCTGAACTGTTCTCTGCAAAAGAAAAACACAATACAGTTGTAACGATTGGTGAACAGATTTTCTGATTATTGGTGATCTGCAGTATCACCAATAATACAGATGCTATACCTGATTATGTAGTGATCTGCAGAATCACCAATAATGCGAGTATAGCGAGACACAGGACAAACAGATGTAAAGATAGGTGTTTGGTGCAACAGTAAGACAACGTATACTGATCACCCGTGGAGCGGGTGATTCAGACTACACTGCAGCCGATGATCACCTGAGGGGCAGGAGATCAACACTGTACTGCAGCTCCTAATCACCTGAGGAGCAGGTGACTAAGACTGTACTGCAGCTACCGGTCACCTGAGGAGCAGGTGACTAAGACTGTACTGCAGCTACTGGTCACCTGAGGAGCAGGTGACTAAGACTGTACTGCAGCTACTGGTCACCTGAGGAGCAGGTGATTCAGTCTGTACTGCAGCTACTGGTCACCTGAGGAGCAGGTGATTAAGCTGTACAGAGAATCCCTCACCAGGGACTAGGCTCACTGGTGAGGGCAGGAGAGTCAGACAAGCAGATTCGGCAACAAACGGACAGATACGGTACAAAGACAGAAGGCTAAATCAGAGTAGTGTTCAGGCTAAGTCGGCAACAGGATCAGATAGGCAGAAGAACAGAATCAGTAGGCAGAAGAGTAGTCAAGGCTAGCAGAAGGTCATAACAAATAATACAATTCAATTAGTACTTTAGCTATCAACAGAATCTGGATCCCCAGCTCCTGCTGGTTCTAGCACACTTTGGGATCTGACTAAGGTCTGAGTGCTAACACGTAGCATTTGCAGCAGCAGACGAGGAGCTACTGACATGCAGGTCCTATATATGCTGAGAGCGCTCCACAGCGCCGCCCCAGTCACTCAGCCAATCAGTATCACTGCTGGAGTCAGCTGACCAGCCAATCAGCTGACCCCCCCTTCTATTCGCATAAAGGTCCTGTCGCCTGGCGCACGCGCGTAGCCCTCAGTCTATGTGCAACTGAAGGACCAGGCAAAACTCCACCATGTAATTGGAGGCAGCCGGCTGAGACGCGGAGACAGCCGCCATGCCGCTCACCGCTACGGCGGCATCTCCGCTATCTATTACAACAGTTGAGAAGTCAGAGCTCTCTAAGACTTTCAAAGTCGTGATGCTCAATGGCTCTTTTGCATAGATAAAAACTGGAGTCTTTTAACTCTTCCTGTACTGGAAACAAATATTAGACTTATGTCTCTGCTCCTAATGCTTTATTTCTTAGCTGTACTACACAACCAGTTCATTATATCATCATTTCTTTCACTTCAGTGTCTCTTTTTGTTTGTGTAGTATATTGGCCTGTGGTTCTGCTGTTTTTTCCCTCTCTTTAGGGCCTGTTTCCACCACACGCAGATTGGATGCAGAATGGATGCAGAAAAACTGACTCCAATGAATGTCTATGGGCCTGTTTCCACTAAACACGATTTTTCTGATGCAAATTTTCCCATAGGCATTCATTGGAGTCAGTTTTTCTGCATCTGATCTGCGTCCGATCTGCGTGTAGTGGAAACAGGCCCTTTAGGCTGTTGCTGTCACTGGGAAGATTTCCTGAAGTTGCTGTTGCCATGTAGAGATGAAGGTATCCCTTACCTGTGATTGGTAGCTGTTAGAGGGGGAGGGGCTTCTGGCAGCCAGTAATTGCTAATTCCCCCTCACAGCTCAGGTGATGCTGTCGGTTTCCCTCACTGTCCTCTGTCAGGACAAGCTGCAATCGCCTCCCCGCCCTCCCCTTTTCTCGTTGGGGACTGAGTATTAATGTAATGGGCTATTACCTTTATTGGCGGTTAAAGTTGCCCACGATGGTGGGGGGGCTAATTTTGAGTTTATTATTTATTGAGTACTGTATAAAGACTGTATAAAGAAGTACTGTTGCAGTATAAAGATTTTATGCATTTATTGAATAAAGTTATATTGATTGTATATATTAACCACTTGACTACTGAAGGGTTTTTCCCCTTTAGGACCAGAGCAATTTTCACCTGTCAGCGCTCCTCCCATTCTTTCACCAATAACTTAATCACTACTAATCACAACGACTTGATCTATATCCTGTTTTTTTTTTTTACCACCAATTACGCTTTCTTTGGGAGGTACATTATGCTAAGAATTATTTTATTGTATACACATTTTAATTGGAATAATAAGAAAAAAAATTGAAAAAATTCATTATTTCTCAGTTTTTCACCAGTGTTAAAATGAAACGTTCTATTGTGTATAAAACCCACACATTTTATTTGCCTATTTGTCCCGGTTATTGCAACATTTAAAATATTTCCCTAGTACAATGTATGACGTCAATATTTTATTTGGAAATAAAAGTGCATTTTTCAATATATATATATATATATATATATATATATATATATATATATATATATATATATATATATATACATATAAAAATGTTTGGGTACTATGGGGGAGTGTGGGAGGGAAATTTTTAATTTTAGATTTAGGTGTAGGTATTTTTATTGAATAAAATGATTTTTGATGTAGTTTTACTATTTGGCCACAAGATGTCCTCAGTCATAATTTCCGATTCAAGTATGTGAGGACGTGAATCAGAAACTATGTGTGCACAGTAACAACAGAAAGATATAATGAATGCAGGCGTTCCCATTTATTGATGTCCCCGCTAACCGGCGGTAATAATAGCGCACGCGGCTCCCATTGAGTAACTTTCGCGGCCCTGGTACTTCAGGTGAAGTTTTCCAGGCCGTGATTATACTACACCTGTTGCAGTAAGTAGTTAAATAAAGTTATTGTTGAACTTTTAATATTAATTGAGATATTTATTTAAACTGCAATAAATAGCTCATACGGCGCATATTATCCCTCACAGGTATTTGTCTGTTTTTTTATATTATCTCTTGTATTTGTGTCACATAAAGTTCCACGTTTGCTAATACAGTGACATCATCAACTTTCTTGGCAGCAGTCAGCTCTGGTCGGCATCGGTGGACGTCTGTGGCAAGAACTGGCTTGTCTATGGACAGGGCCGGATTTACCGTAAGGCACCGTAGGCATGTGCCTACAGGCGCCTGATGATAAAAAGGTGGCTCACTCCCCTCCTGGAGCGTCTCCCTCCCTCCTTCCTTATGCAGAGTCCTGATGAGAGTGTAAATTGAGAGGTTACTGATTGGTTACTCCACTAATGAGATCTCCCTTCAGTCAGGGGCACTACTTAATACCAAGGTTACTCTAGCTACCAATACTTAATATTGAGGGTGCTTCTGGCTACCTAATACTAAGGGGGCACCTATAGCTACCTATAACGGGCAAGGGAAGTAAGGAAGGACAGCCAGCACATATGCGTTTTGGTGGGGGTTTGTAGGTTCATGAAGGGCAAAGTCTAGGGTGCCAGGACATCTGTGCCTATAGGCTCCTGTGATGTTAATCCGGGCCTATCGATGAATCTCCTGCTTGGAGTAACCGTCACATTCCCCAAGGCTGTTTTACAGCAGGCTTTCTATCTAAACAAGGAACATTGGTGGACATTTATCAAGAGTGCAATGAAGAGGGGTGGAGGTTGTCACGATCGCTTCTGTAGCGTGTACTGCTGGCTGCAGTTGTATTGCAGCCCAAGCAGTTCTGATTTCATTACATGCATTTGCTTGCATAGTTTGGTTTGCACTCAAACTAGTTGCTGATTCCATCTGCAGTTGCTTTGCAGTTCTGGCCAGCTCAGGATTGAATAATTACCATTCACCTGTGTGGGAATCTGCATGTCTGCTCCCATTGGATGACCTCAGTATAAAGATCTGCTTCCTGCAGGGCTCCATGGGCAATCATAGCTTCAGATCAGTCTGTTACTCTGTCTGGGCCCCCCCGTTCCTAGTCCGTGTGGACTGCACTGACTCCTGCGAAGGGGTCAGCGAGTCCTTCTAGTTCTGTTCTTGTTATCAGTAATTGTTACTTTGCTAGTCTTGCATCATATATCGGTTCATCGCCAATATATACGCATACTAGCGTGTTTGTTATTTTCCTTGTATTCGTGTTACGTTTATACATCAGTGTCGCTGATATATACGTACTCGAACTGTTTATATCCTGTGTTCAGTTAGTCAGTTTCAGCACGTTTTCGGTAGTTTGTGTTTATCATGATCACCCGTGATTAGCCAGTTTAGTCCTATTCCTAGTCCTGCTCCAGTTCTTAGCCAGTGCTCCTTGCTTATGTCATATATCGGTTCATCGCTGATATATACATATGTCAGTCAGTCGTTTGTAGTTTCATTGATAGCCGTAACCGTAATACGCTAGGAAATCAGACCTATGGTATATTTGTATGTATTGCGTCTGCCTGCCTTGACTCTGCTATTTCCTGACTATTCTGTCCTGTCTTTGTGAAGCACGCCACAGCTGCAATCGCATTGGCTGCCTCATTCCAGTCTGTCTTGTCTTGGACGTTTGCTGTCACTGAAGCAGTGACTAGTTAAGCAAAAGTACATTCTGTTACCTGTCCTGATCTTCTGAGTTCTGGTCTATGCGCTCAGCGTTACCTTGCGCTGAGCCACTATAGTGGAAGGATTGTTTGTGGCCGTTCGGATCTACGCCTGCTCTGTGCGCCACATCTCCTGTTGGAGTCAGTCCTCTCCTCCACTACACTGGGGACATCCTGATTCCTTGTGCTAGCGTGTGTGTGTCCTTCACATCAGGATATGCATGTCGTGCTGACTGTGGAGAATATACCACCGAGCGTAACAGAGGTGCCCAAAATTTAACAAAAATCTCTCAGAGTATATGTTATAAAGCAGGGATGCCCACAGTTTTTTAACTTGCAAGCTACTTTTAAACTTACCGAGCCCCAGAGATCTACCAACATTTAAAATTTGAAATTTTGCGTGGGTGTCCCCCAGGGCCGGATTTACCATAAGGCAGGGTAGGCACGTACCTACAGGCGCCTGATGATGAAAAGGCGGCTCACTCCCCTCCCCAAGCGCCTTCCTCTCTCCCTCCTTCCCTATGCAGAGTCCTGATGAGAGTGTAAATGAGAGGTTACTCTCCCAGCTCTCGGCATTTCTCTAACAAGATCTTCCTGCAGTCAGGGGCACCTCTAGATACTTAATCCTGAGGTACCTCTAGCTACCTAATACTGGGGACACCTCCAGCTACTTAATATTGAGGGTACTACAAGGGAAGTAAGTGAGAAGTGACAGCTGGGACAGCCAGCACACTTGAGGTGCAGTTCAGCTGGTGTTTTTCGTTTCATGGAGGGCGGAGTCTAGGGTGTCAGGACATCTGTGCCTATAGGCTCCTGTGAGGTAAATCCGGGCCTGGTGCCCCCAGTATAGGTAGCCAGGCACAGAGGCGCCTTAACCAACAGACCACCCCGGCAGCGGCTTGGAGCACTTTGATGGGGAAAGGCGCAATAAATGACTGTCAGTCCAAGGGGAAATAAATTCCTGTCCTGAAAGATGGTTGTAAGGGACTGGAGAGAAATAGCCTTCTGTTCTTTTCACAAATGGCCTTCTGCTAAGTCACTGATAAAGAATCATTCAGAGTTCAGATTTATAGACACTCCCTAAGAAGAAGGTGTCTGGTTTATAGCGGTTCTCTGCCCCTCCACCCTGAGCCTGAGTGACTGACAATTAAGGGTATGTAGAAAAAGTTTTCTACTCTCACAAGTGTTCTAAAAGAATGCATGTGATAAGGATTCATAGAAAGATTTGAGACCCTCCCTCACTATTCAGTGTACATAGGCAACAGTGTTCTACCCCCAAATGTTGAGACAAACAGTAAACTTTGCAGACAGCCCTGTGCTCTGCTAGAATGTCCTGCATGTCTAGATGTCAGGAGGATCGCCATGACAAGCTATGGGGCTGTAGGATCATCTGATCCTCTCCACTCTCTGGGACACAAAGGCTGCACTTCTCCCTGAATACACAAGGACAGTGTTTGAAGTGTGAAATGGACACAGTGGGGGATGCAGGTTTTGTCTTTCATTGTGAGTGAGTGTTGTAAATAGGAGGGCAGCATTGAAAGCTCAAACAATGCTAGTGGACATGTAAGCAATATCATGACTTATAATTGAGGCTGGCATAATAATGTATTTCCAATAATGCTGTCTGTTTGCTCTCTCTCTAATGCTATGTACCCACCTCACGATTTTTCCAACGATTTTCCTGAGGTCCATCAAATTTTTTTTTTTGAGCGACGAGTCGTCATTTACACGATGTCGCAACATGGGTACAGGTGCACGATCACGGAAACATTGTTTAGTGTTGCGTGTTGATAAATGACCGTCACTGAGGATCGGATACTGCGGTCGCTTGACTTCTCGTTCGCACTCGTCATGTAATGTCACGTGACGTCACGCATACCCGCTGGCAGGAAGAAGAATCGCTGGACGCTTGTCATGAGGGACACCTCGCTGGATCCATCTTCCTGGGTCGTTGCAGTTACTGTGGTGAGGATGTAGCTTATCTTTGCTCGCCCTCACCCTCTGCTCATGCTCCCTCTCCCACTGTCTCTCTGACCAACGCTGCTACTTGGGGAACAATGTGCACAACTATGTACTCTACTCTGAGCACTCTTTAGGGGAGCCAGTAGCATTTGAAACTATTATTGTGTATGTAGCACTGACATCTTCAGCACTTTACAGAGTACATAGTCATGTCACTGACTGCTCACTGGAGCTTACAATCTAATCCTAGCATAGTCATAGTCTAATGCCCTACCATATTATTATTATGTATTTATATAGCACTGACATCTTCTGCAGCACATTACAGAGTACATAGTCATGTCACTGACTGCCCTCAGAGGAGCTCACAATCTAATCCTACCATAGTCATAGTCTAATGTCCTACCATATTATTATTATTATGTATTTATATAGCACTGACATCTTCTGCAGCACATTACAGAGTACATAGTCATGTCACTGACTGTCCTCATAAGGGCTCACAATCTAATCCTCCCATAGTCACAGTATAATGTCCTACCATATTATTATTATGTATTTATATAGCACTGACATCTTCTGCAGCACTTTACAGAGTACATAGTCATGTCACTGACTGTCCTCAGAGGAGCTCACACTCTAATCCTACCATAGTCATAGGGCTCGATTCACAAAGCGGTGCTAACCCAGTTAGAGACTTTGGGCTTGATTCACAAAAGCGTGCTAACTGTTAGCACGGCCGTTTTCGCGCGAATTTTCGCATTGCGCGCGTTCGCGAATTTTCGCGCGAAACTATAACGTTTTCACACGCAAACGTGAATTTTCACACGAAAACGATATTGATTTCGCGGTAAATTTCGCGTTTGCGCGCGAAAATGTTATTGTTTCGCGTGAAAATTCGCGAACGCGCGCAATGCGAAAGTTCGCGCAAAAACGGCCGTGCTAACAGTTAGCACTCTTTTGTGAATCAAGCCCTTTAGGCGTGATAACCATTGCACCACGCTGGTGAAAAGCCAGTTTAGGGGCTCGATTCACAAAGCGGTGCTAACAGTTAGCACCCTGGTGAAAAGCCCTTTATCATGCCTAAACTCAGTTTAGGCATGATAAGTTTAGGTCTGATAAGTTTAGGTGTGATAAGTTTAGGCATGCTAAGTTTAGATAAGTTTAGATCGCTTGCAAAGTCCCCCACGCAAAGCAGCGCCATTAAACTTTATACGAAGTGCACCAGTCTTTGCTAGCGCAAAACTTTTGATCAGCTGTGCACTGCGGGGCTCACCCAGTTGGTGCTTAAACTTATCGGGCCTGATTCACAAAGCGGTGCAAACACTTTGCACGCCTGTGAAAAGCCCTTTATCACGCCTAAACTTAGTTTAGGCGTGATCTGAAGGAATTTGTGCGAACTCCCGCGCGCAAAGTTTTGCGCGCGTAGCGCAATGCGCTACGCGCGCAGCGCACCGTGCTTCGCGCGAGTATGAGCACAAAGCGGTGATAACTTTGCAGGTGCAAAGGTTATCACGCCTTGGGCTCGATTCACAAAGCAGTGCTAACCCAGTTAGAGACTTTAGGCATGATAACCATTGCACCATGCTGGTGAAAAGTAGTGTTGGGCGAACATCTAGATGTTCGGGTTCGGGCCGAACAGGCCGAACATGGCCGCGATGTTCGGGTGTTCGACCCGAACTCCGAACATAATGGAAGTCAATGGGGACCCGAACTTTTGTGCTTTGTAAAGCCTCCTTACATGCTACATACCCCAAATTTACAGGGTATGTGCACCTTGGGAGTGGGTACAAGAGGAAAAAAAAATTTAGCTAAAAGAGCTTATAGTTTTTGAGAAAATCGATTTTAAAGTTTCAAAGGGAAAACTGTCTTTTAAATGCGGGAAATGTCTGTTTTCTTTGCACAGGTAACATGCTTTTTGTCGGCATGCAGTCATAAATGTAATACATATAAGAGGTTCCAGGAAAAGGGACCGGTAACGCTAACCCAGCAGCAGCACACGTGATGGAACAGGAGGAGGGTGGCGCAGGAGGAGAAGGCCACGCTTTGAGACACAACAACCCAGGCCTTGCATGAGGACAAGAAGCGTGCGGATAGCAATTTGCATTTTGTCGCCATGCAGTCATAAATGTAATACAGATGAGAGGTTCAATAAACAGGGACCGGAAACGCTAACCCATCACAGATGTTCATTGTTCATGTTACTTGGTTGGGGTCCGGGAGTGTTGCGTAGTCGTTTCCAATCCAGGATTGATTCATTTTAATTCGAGTCAGACGGTCTGCATTTTCTGTGGAGAGGCGGATACGCCGCCGATCTGTGACGATGCCTCCGGCAGCACTGAAACAGCGTTCCGACATAACGCTGGCTGCCGGGCAAGCCAGCACCTCTATTGCGTACATTGCCAGTTTGTGCCAGGTGTCTAGCTTCGATACCCAATAGTTGAAGGGTGCAGATGGATTGTTCAACACAGCTACGCCATCTGACATGTAGTCCTTGACCATCTTCTCCAGGCGATCGGTGTTGGAGGTGGATCTGCACGCTTGCTGTTCTGTGTGCTGCTGCATGGGTGTCAGAAAATTTTCCCACTCCAAGGACACTGCCGATACCATTCCCTTTTGGGCACTAGCTGCGGCTTGTGTTGTTTGCTGCCCTCCTGGTCGTCCTGGGTTTGCGGAAGTCAGTCTGTCGGCGTACAACTGGCTAGAGGAGGGGGAGGATGTCAATCTCCTCTCTAAAGTCTCCACAAGGGCCTGCTGGTATTCTTCCATTTTGACCTGTCTGGCACTTTCTTCAAGCAGTTTTGGAACATTGTGTTTGTACCGTGGATCCAGAAGGGTATAAACCCAGTAATTGGTGTTGTCCAGAATGCGCACAATGCGTGGGTCGCGTTCAATGCAGTCCTAGGCCGAAGAGGTCATAGCCTAGGGTCACAAAACCTGTTTATTTGGGCAATTTCAATGGTGGCGAGTCTGACGTACATAAATCGCAGCAATGACCGTTAGCAACGTCTGAATCTCACGAAATGTCTCATGCAGGTAGAAGACATATTGTTAGACTTGGGCTCCAAAGATGGGTTCCCTACATCTCTGCAAACCAGAGTTACAGGGCTCCAAGTTTGGTAAAATCCCCCATAGGCTTTCATTGGGCCTCCTATTTACAGTTCCAAAATCTCACATCTTTTCAAAGGGCAATTACTCAGCAGTGGCAAATTTTCTAGCATTGTAGGGACCCTTAGGGGGAACATGACTGGTGAGTTTCGGGCCCCTAGGCCAAAGAGGTCATAGCCTAGGGTCACAAAAACCTGTTTATTTGGGCTATTTCAATGGTAGTGATGGTGACGTACATAAATCGCAGCAATGGCCGTTAGCAAAGTCTGAATCTCACGAAATGTCTCATGCAGGTAGAAGACATATTGTTAGACTTGGATTCCAAAGATGGGGTCCCTACATCTCTGCAAACCAGAGCTACAGGGGTCCAAAATTGGTAAAATCCCCCATAGGATTTCATTGCCTCCCTATTTCACTTTCCAAAATCTCACATCTTTTCAAAGGGCAATGGCTCAGCAGTACCAAATTTTCTAGCATTGTAGGGACCCTTAGGGGGAACATGACTGGTGAGTTTCGGGCCCCTAGGCCGAAGAGGTCATAGCCTAGGGTCACAAAAACCTGTTTATTTGGGCTATTTCAATGGTAGTGATGGTGACGTACATAAATCGCAGCAATGGCCGTTAGCAAAGTCTGAATCTCACGAAATGTCTCATGCAGGTAGAAGACATATTGTTAGACTTGGAATCCAAAGATGGGGTCCCTACATCTCTGCAAACCAGAGTTACAGGGGTAGCAAAGTCTGAATCTCACGAAATGTCTCATGCAGGTAGAAGACATATTGTTAGACTTGGATTCCAAAGATGGGGTCCCTACATCTCTGCAAACCAGAGTTACAGGGGTCCAAAATTGGTAAAATCCCCCATAGGATTTCATTGCCTCCCTATTTCACTTTCCAAAATCTCACATCTTTTCAAAGGGCAATGGCTCAGCAGTACCAAATTTTCTAGCATTGTAGGGACCCTTAGGGGGAACATGACTGGTGAGTTTCGGGCCCCTAGGCCGAAGAGGTCATAGCCTAGGGTCACAAAAACCTGTTTATTTGGGCTATTTCAATGGTAGTGATGGTGACGTACATAAATCGCAGCAATGGCCGTTAGCAAAGTCTGAATCTCACGAAATGTCTCATGCAGGTAGAAGACATATTGTTAGACTTGGAATCCAAAGATGGGGTCCCTACATCTCTGCAAACCAGAGTTACAGGGGTCCAAAATTGGTAAAATCCCCCATAGGCTTTCATTGGGCCTCCTATTTACCGTTCCAAAATCTCACACCATTTCAAAGGGCAATGGCTCAGCAGTGGCAAAACTCACCAGTCATGATCCCCCTAAGGGTCCCTAGGGCTTAATGGGAGCTTCGCGCGAAGCGGGGACGCTGCGCGCGCAAAACTTTGCACGCGGAAAATTCGCGCGAGTTGCTTCTTATCATGCCTAAAGTGAGTTTAGGCGTGATAAGAGGCTTTTCACTGGCGTGCAAACACTTTGCACCGCTTTGTGAATCAAGCCCTTTGCACGCCTGTGAAAACCCCTTTATCACGCCTAAACTCAGTTTAGGCATGATAAGAAGAAACTTGCGCGAATTTTCCGCGCGCAAAGCCTTGCGCGCGCAATTGCGCATGCGCGCGCGCAGCGGCCCCCGCTTCGCACAAATCACCCATTAAGCCCTATGGGACTTTGCGCGCGCACGTACGTACGTACGTCCGTACGCGCGGAAACTTCGCGCGAGTTAGAGCACAAAGCGGTGATAACTTTGCTGGTGCAAAGGTTATCACGCCTAAAGTCTTTTAGGCGTGATAACTGAGTTATCACCGCTTTGTGAATCAGGCCCATCATGCCTAAACTGAGTTTAGGCGTGATAAAGGGCTTTTCACTAGCGTGCTAACTGTTAGCACTGCTTTGTGAATCAGGCCCTGGGCCTGATTCACAAAGCGGTGATAACTCAGTTATCACGCCTAAAAGACTTTAGGCATGATAACCTTTGCACCACACTGGTGAAAAGCCAGTTTAGGCGTGATAAGTTTAGGTGTGATAAGTTTAGGTGTGATAAGTTTAGGCATGCTAAGTTTAGATAAGTGTAGATAGCGTGCAAAGTCCCGCACGCAAAGCAGCGCCATTAAACTCTATGCGAAGTGCGCCAGACTTTGCTAGCGCAAAACTTTTGATCAGCTGTGCACTGCGGTGCTAACGCAGTTGGTGCTTAAACTTATCATGCCTAAACTTATCACGCCTAAACTTATCACACCTAAACTTATCACACCTAAACTTATCATGCCTAAACTGAGTTTAGGCGTGATAAAGGGCTTTTCACCAGCGTCCTAACTGTTAGCACCGCTTTGTGAATCAGGCCCCCTAAGTGTTAGCACTGCCTGTGAAAAGCCCTATATCACGCCTAAAGTTAGTTTAGGCATGATAAATTTACATCTAAAGACTTTAGGCGTGATAACTAGGGTGCTAACTGGGTTAGCACTCTTTACTAAATTCACATCGCGCGCACAGTCCCGCACGCAAAACTTTGCACGCACACCGCAAAAACAGCGCACCCGATGCGACTATAAGGTCGCATTGGGTGCGACCTTAATGTCGCACCATGTGACGTTAAAGTCGCACGCAATGCGACCTTATAGGCGCATCAACGCACCGTTTTCGTCGCACCGCAATGCGACATTTCAGGCACACCGCGCTGTGGGCACGCAAAGTTTTCAGTGTGGGACTTTGCGCGCGATGTAAATTTAGTAAACGGTGCTGACCCAGTTAGCACCCTAGTTATCACGTATTAGTTATTATGTATTTATATAGCAGTGACATCTTCTGCAGCACTTTACAGAGTACATAGTCATGTCACTGACTTTCCTCAGAGGAGCTCACAATCTAATCCTACCATAGTCATAGTCTAATGTCTTACCATATTATTATTATGTATTCATACAGCACTGACACCCTCTGCAGCACATTACAGGGTACATAGTCATGTCACTGACTGTCCTCACAGGAGCTCACAATCTAATCCTACCATAGTCATAGTCTAATGTCCTGCCATATTATTATTATGTATTTATATAGCACTGACATCTTCTGCAGCACATTACAGAGTACATAGTCATGTCACTGACTGTCCTCAGAGGAGCTCACAATCTAATCCTACCATAGTCATAGTGTAATGTCCTACCATATTATTATTATTATGTATTTATATAGCACTGACATCTCCTGCAGCACATTACAGAGTACATAGTCATGTCACTGACTGTCCTCAGAGGAGCTCACACTCTAATCCTACCATAGCCATAGTGTAATGTCCTACCATATTATTATTATGTATTTATATAGCACTGACATCTTCTGCAGCACATTACAGAGTACATAGTCATGTCACTGACTGTCCTCAGAGGAGCTCACACTCTAATCCTACCATAGTCATAGTCTAATGTCCTGCCATATTATTATTATGTACTAGCTGATAACCCGGTGTGGCCCGGATATGTATATGGTTGCTGTTGGCTCTGCCCACTTTTTCTAACCATAACACACAAACATTCAATGACCAAGTTTGAGAGCTTTGGGGTCCTTGACGTCAATATTTTGTAATTTGCCTGTGAAATGAAAGGCATATGACTGGCTGTTTGTGGCTCCGCCCCCTTTTAAGAATTTTAACCCCAGTCACCCAATGACAGACTGTACCAGGTTTGTGGCTTGTGCCATTAACATTGTAAGAATGGCAGCAATTTAAACATTTCCCTTGAAAATCAGAATCAGAATCAGAATCAGATTTATTTCGCCAAATACAGCATGAGCTATAGTCGGAATTATTTGTGGTACACATGGCATAGACATACAATAGAAAGACAAGACACACAGCACGGACAAATTAGAACTGCAGCAATGGTATATATGACAGATTAGTGTTCCTTCCTGCCGGGCGGTAGCAGTCCCATGCACTAATAATAATGATGATAATACTAATAGTACTGCTGATGATGATGATGATGGTGGTGGTGGCCCCCGTACGGACCTTAGGCAGTGTGGACGAGGGCGGGCAGCGGCGAGAACTGAGAGACCCCGCTAGGGCAGTCCCGTAGGCGGGCCTGACGGGGGGAAGTGGGAGTTCAGCAGCCGGACCGCTTGGGGGAAGAATGTGTTCTTACGTCTGGTGGTTTTGCATGGTATAGACCTGTAGCGGCGGCCCAATGGGAGGAGCTTGAAGTAGCGACTGCCTGGGTGGGAGGGGTCACGGGAGATCACAGTGGCCCTCTTTATCATCCTAGCGGAGTGGAGGAGATCAAGTGGTGGGAGAGGAGCCCCGATGATTCTCTCTGCGTCAGTTATGACTCTCTGCAGTTTATGTTTTTCGCTGGCCGTTGCCCCCGCATACCAGACAATGACTGAGGAGCAGAGGATGGATTCTATAGTGGCAGTATAGAAGCTGGTCATCAGTTCTCTGGGCATGCCGAATCTCTTCAGTTGGCGCAGGAAGAACAACCTCTGCTGCGATTTCTTCTGAATTTTGGAGGTGTTCAGCCCCCACTTCAGGTTGTTAGTGAGGGTCGTGCCGAGGAACCGCACGGATGTAACCCTAGAGACTTCGGTACCCCCAATGAAGACAGGTGGGAGGGGGGTAGGGTTCCTCCTGAAGTCTACGACTAGTTCAACAGTCTTTGCCGCGTTGAGTACTAGGTTATTGTCCCTGCACCAGCTACAGATTCGCTCGACTTCGCTGCGGTATTTATGCTCTCCGTTGCTGCCGATTAGGCCAATGATAGTGGTGTCGTCTGCAAATTTGATGACTTTCACAGAGTCGGTGGATGATATGCAATTATTGGTATAGAGGGAGAACAAAAGTGGTGACCGTACACAGCCTTGTGGAGCCCCTGTATTGGTGGTTCTGATGCTGGAGTAGCAGTTGCCGAGCTTCACCTGTTGCGTTCTGTTTGTCAGGAAGTCCTTGATCCATGCTCGAAGGGTGGGGTCTACTCCGAGCTGCACCAGATTGGTGAGCAGGATGTCTGGGCAGATCGTGTTGAACGCCGAGCTAAAATCCAGAAAAAGGATCCTAGCGTAGGAGGCAGGATTGTCTAGGTGCTCCGTGATGTATGCCAGGCTGGCATTGATGGCGTCCTCCACGGATCTGTTTGCCCTATAAGCAAATTGGAGCTGGTCAAGGTGAGCGTTCGTGTACCTCTTCAGATGGGCAAGGACCAGCCGCTCGAGGAGCTTCATGATGTTTGAAGTTAGGGCCACTGGTCGGAAGTTGTTGTGCTCAGTGCTGCCAGGTTTTTTGGGGACTGGTACAATTGCGGACCGCTTGAAACAGGAAGGGACTGTGCCGTCTGATAGTGACCGTTCGAATAAGGACGTGAGCACAGGGGCTAACTGATCAGCACAGGTTCTCAGACAGATCGACGACACTCCATCTGGGCCAGAGGACTTCCTGGTATTTAGCTTACGGAGCTGCCGGAGTACTTCTAGTTCATGGACAGCAACAGGAGCCAGGGTGCCGAGTTCCCCTGAGGGGGGGGGGGGCATCGTAGCAGAGGCTGGTTGGTACCTGTGCGGGTTTGGGTGTTGCTCGAACCTGCAGTAGAACTCATTGAGCTCCTCCGCCAGCCGAAGGCTCGGGGTCGCAGGCTGAGGTGCGGGTTTGAAGTTCATACCTCCCAACATTTCAATGTCCCAAAACGGGACAATTAGGCCACACCCCTGGCCACGCCCCCAACCCCCTAGTCACGCCCACCCCCGGGGAAAAAAAAGTTTTTTTTTTTATAAATAATTTTGTTATTAAATTACTCCCAAATGGGAGGGTGCCGGGGTGGTGGTGGTGAGGAGGAGGAGGGGGGTGGCCAGGCAGAGAGAGGGGGGAAAAAAAGCCGATCGAGGCACCAGCCCGCCCGGTATGCGGCATGTATGGCCGCCGCCGCCATCATTATCCTTCTCCCTCCCTCCTAATATGTCCCCCAGTGTCCCCGGCTTCCCCCCGCACAGTAATATTAGCAGCAGAGCGGGCAGTGAGTCTTACCACTGCCTCTTCGCTGCGTACCGGGATCTCCTCTGATCTTCTCGCTTCCTGTGACGTCGCAGGAAGCAGGAAGATCAGAGGAGATCCCGGTACGCAGCGGAGAGGCAGTGGTAAGACTCACTGCCCGCTCCGCTGCCCATATTACTGTGCGGGGGGGAAGGGGACACTGGGGGACACATTAGGAGGGAGGGAGGGAGAAATAAATAGCGGCGGCAATCCATCCCGCATGCAGATCCCCGGGGCTGGTGCCTCGATCAATTTTTTTCCTTCTCTCTGCCCAGCGGCCGGGACAGAAGGGGGGCAGCGCGGGATGGCGGGAGGGGCCCCCCAAATCGGTACAGTCCCGATCAAATCGGGACTGTTGGGGACTATGAGTTCGTGGCTGCTCTCAAGCCCTTCCATACCTCCCGTGTATTGTTTGATTGGAGGCAGAGCCCCAGCTTATCGGAATAGGCCCTCTTTGCTAAACGCAGTTCTCTTTTCAGGGCGTACCTGGCCTCTCTGTATTTCTCCGGGGAGCCAGACTTGTGCGCTTCCTCCTTGCATTTCCGAAGTCGGCGGAGCTTGTCATTAAACCAGGGCTTGTTGTTGGGGTAAGTCCTGAAGGTCTTGGATGGGATACATGCTTCCTCGCAGAAGCTAATGTAGGAGGTAACGTTCTCGGCCCATTCATCAAGGGAGGGTGCCTCCAGGGTCGTCCAGTCGGTGGTGTCAAAACAGGCTTGGAGTTCGTTTTGCTTCTGCTGTCCATTTTTTGATGGTTATGACAGTGGGCTTGGAGGTCTCTAGGAGCCGCCTGTAAGTGGGGATCAGATGGATTGTGTTATGGTCAGAGTTTCCCAGAGGGGCTCCTTGGGTGGCCTTGTATGCGTTTTTATGGATCGTGTAGCAGTGGTCCGGGATGTTACCGTTTCTGGTAGGGCAGGTTATGTGCTGCTTGTAGCGGGGCATCTCAAAGCGTAGGTTCGCCTTGTTAAAGTCGCCCAGGATGATGATCAGAGCCTCAGGGAGGGATGTTTCCCACCGCGAGATATTGTCACTGAGGACTTGCAGTGCAGTCTTGGAGCATGCGTCGGGAGGGATGTAAACCCCAACAAGGACGAGGGAAGGGAACTCTCTGGGGGAGTATTTAGGCCTGCAGTTTATAGCCAGAAACTCCACATCTGGGGTACAGGTCTTGTTGAGGGTGATGATGTTGGAGCACCAGGAGGTGTTGATGTAAAAGCAGATGCCCCCACCTCTCGTTTTCCCAGAGAGGGCTACAGCGCGGTCTGCTCTTAGGAGGTTGTAGCCTGGTACATGTACGGAGTCTTCGGGGATGCTGTCACTCATCCAGGTCTCGGTGAAACAGAGAACCGGGGTGTTCTTGCCGATCTGGGGTTTACTACCAAGTAGGAGGAGCAGCTCGTCCAGTTTATTGGGAAGTGAGCAGACATTTGCAAGAAGGATGGCAGGGACGGGGGAGCGTAGACCTTTCCTTTTGAGTCGGACCTGGGCCCCGGCCCTCCTACCTCTGTGACGGCGCTTGTTCGGTGCCTGCTTGGAGACGAGGTATTTGATGTGGGCGGTGACAGCATCCCACAGGGGGGAGCCCCCTGGAGGCTTGGGGCTGTCTGGGGGTTCCCATTTGAGGAGGGCATCTCTGGATAGGGTGGTAGTGTTTTGTGGCCGCTCCGAGCCCATGGCCCAAGTAGGAGGTGGCGTTTGCGTTCAGGGCAGAGGGAGGCACGGGCTGATCGTGCGGAGCAAGACAGCGGAGCCCAGCATAGTCGTAAGGCTGATGGAGGGTCTCGGGGGGTCGGGCAGCAAGGTCACAGGTAGGTGGTATTGTGCGGGTAGCACCGCACAGTGTGTGGCCCGAGTGGATGATGTGGAGCGGGCAGCACGGAATATTGCACACAAGATGTTGTGGGACGGGCAGCACGGCACAGTCTGTGGCGCGGTAGGTGGTAAGGGGCAGACAGCCCTGCACAGTATGTGGCGGTATGGAGTGAAGCACAGTACAGTACAGGCCACGCTTAGGTGGTGTGGAGCGAGCTCAGTAGCTGGTATGGGACAGGCAGCACAGGTGGTAAGGGGCAGACAGTCCAGAACAGGCACAGTTGGTATGCACAGGTGATAAGGAGAGGTCAGTCCAGCACAGCATGTGGCTCAAGTGGCTAGTATGGAACAGGAGGCACTGCTCAAAGTATATGGCCAAGGAAGATGGAGCAGGCAGCTCCAAGGTAGATGGAGCAGGCAGCATCGCTCAGTACATGGCACAGGTAGATTATGAGGGGCAGACAGCACCGCACAGGGGGATGATGAGGCAGACAGCACAGCATAGTATGAGTGGCACATAAGATAGTGAGACAGCACAGTATGATGAGGCACACATAGATGGTATGGAGCAGGCAGCGGGCTGAGCAAGGACAGGGTAGTGGGGTCCCAGTTCCAGTAGTAGTATTTCAGCAGTAGTGTGGATACAAGCAGTGGGACTCACCATAGGTGCGATGACACAGGAAGGAGGATCCGCAGCCGCTGGAGGAA
The DNA here is from genome assembly GCF_040937935.1 of Hyperolius riggenbachi. Classification (NCBI taxonomy): domain Eukaryota; kingdom Metazoa; phylum Chordata; class Amphibia; order Anura; family Hyperoliidae; genus Hyperolius; species Hyperolius riggenbachi. The sequence continues at coordinate 10,825,301 of NC_090652.1, forward strand.
GTGTGCCTGGAAGGGTAGGCAGGTCGTGGGGGCCACCAGGTCCTGGAGGCTGGATATCCAAGACCAGCGGAGAGCACCCAAGGGGAGGCGGAGCGTGAGGAGCCGTGTGAAGAGGAGTCCCCCTTGGATAGCTAGCGAGGTGCAGCCCCTGAGTTCCCGGCTGAAGCTGTACAGCCACGTGGGTTTGAGACAGCTGCGGGTGGATGAGAGGGCCCAGCCGAGAGTTGCAGTGCGGAGGCTGTCCGGGGACCTGAGGCGGAGGACGGTGTGGGGTCACGTGGTGAGGTGGCGAAGAGGTTGAAGCTGCAGCGGCGGCGGCCCGGGGACGCGAGGCAGAGGACCGGCGAGGGACCACGTGGTGTGGTGGAGTCAGGTGAGCAGCCGGAGCAGCGAGGCAGGAATAGCTGCGGCGATGTAGGAGCCGGGATGCTTCCGTGGATGCGGCAGGGAGGCAGGAGATCCGCAGACTACCGAGGTCTGACTTGGAGCTTTCTGTTTCAGCGGCAGGCAGGCCGGATCGGTGGCGACAGTTCAGTGGAGCTGAAGTCCGGCGTCGGACAGCGTGCAGGCATCAGGTGAGTAGCGGCCAGCACAGAAGTAAAAACTAAGCTAAGGCTAGAACTAAACTAAAACTAAACTGAAAATAACAGCTAACTACATCAACTAAGATACAAAACAAAAAAACAGTCGTCTAAAGCTATCTAATGCTAAATTATATAGCTGAAAACTATGGAAAACTGCCTAGTTACAGGAGCCATGTGACCGAGGCGACCTGCGGGGGCGCCATCTTGGACAGAGATCAACAGGCAATTTTTGATTTGCTTTTTTAGGCTTTTTGGATATTTATCCCGCTTACATCTGAAAATGGCGCCTGCGAATAATGGCGCACGGTGTTGCCGCTAATCCGTTTGCCACTTATCGCTATTTAACGTTAAAGCCTTATCGTTATTTAGCGTTAAAGCCTTATTGTTATTTAGCGTTAAAGCCTTATTGTTATTTAGCGTTAACACACAGAATCCTCTCTGTACCTACCCCTAACCCATAAACCCCCCTGGTGGTGCCTAACCATAACCACCCCCCTGGTGGTGCCTAACCCTAACCACCCCCCTGGTGGTGCCTAACCCTAAGACACCCCCCCCCCCCCCCCCCCCCGGTGGTGCCTAACCCTAACCTTAACAGTGTTACATTAAATCCATTCACCGTTTTGCAGTTAAATAACGTCTGCAGTTTGGCTTATGTAGGGCTCTATTGATAAATAACGTTAGTGTGTGCCACTATTGATAAATAACGTTAGTGTGTGCCGTTTTTCTTCTTTTTTCCCTGTGCGCCATTATTATGCAGTACTAACGATAAATAGCGATAAGCGTATCTTTTTAATGTGGCGCCATTTTTATGCATAGGCGCTGTGCGCCATTATTCACTGATCCGATTTATCCCAGTCACCCAGCAACCAGCTGTGCAAAGTTTGAGAACCCTGCCATTAACAGTAAAGAAGGGCTGCAGTTTATATTTTCCCAGAGAAATCTGTTTTTGATTCCACTCAGTTTTTGTAACTTTAACACACAGTCACTCAATGACCAAGTTTGTGAGCTTTTGGGTTCCTGGCATTAAAATTGTGTGAATGGAAGCAGTTTATCCAGCAAAGAAATCTGATTGGCTGTTTGTGGCTCCTGCTCTTTAGTGATTTTGAACCCTGTCACTTAATGATCGACTGTAGCAGGTTTGAGGCCTGTGTCATTAATGTAAGTGTAAGAATAGCAGCAATTTCAATATTACCCTTGAAAATCAATCAGTGATTGGCTGTTGTAGGCTCCACCCACTTTTCTGAATATTAATTCTAGTCACCCAGTGACCAACTGTGTCAAGTTTGAGAACCCTACCATTAACAGTGTAACAGTGGCTGCAGTTTATATTTCCCCATGTAAAAAAATTAGTTGTTTTTGGCTCCACCCACTATTTCTAATCTTGACATACAGTCACTCAATGCCCAAGTTTATGAGCTTTGGTGTCCTTGGCATCAATAAGTTGAAAATTCCCATTGAAATTAAACAAATCTGATTGGCTTTTTGTGGCCCACCCACTTTTCAGAATTTGAACCCCAGTCTGCCAGTGACTGACTGTGCCAGATTTGAGGCCTCTGCCATTAAGAGTGTAAGAATGGCAGCAATGTAAATATTCCCCATCAAAATCAAAAAGTGAATTTTGATTGGCTGTTGAAGGCTCCACCCACTCTCCTGAATATTAATCCCAGTCATCCAGTAACCAACTGTGTCAAGTTTGAGAACCCTGCCAACAACAGAATGGCTGAAATCAATCTAACAAATCTGATTGGCTTTTTATGGCTCCACCCCTTTAGTGAATTTAGACCCAGTCACCCAATGACTGTTGCAGGTTTGAGGTTTATATTTTCCTAGTAAAATTTGTTTTTGGCTCCGCCCACTTTTTGTAACCTCGCACACAGTCAATCAATGACCAAGTGGCACCAAAATTGTGTGAATGGAAGCAGTTTATCCATCAAGGAAATCTGATTGGCTGTTTGTGGCCCTGCCTCTTTAGTGAATTTGGACCCTAGTCATCAAATGAACAACTGTAGCAAGTTTGAAGCCTCTGCCATTAACAGTGTAAGAATGGCAGCAGTTTAGCAAAATATTCCCCTTAAAAATCAATAGATGAATTTTGATTGGCTGTTGTAGGCTCCACCCACATTTCTGAATATCAATCCCAGTCACCCAGTGGCCAACTGTGTCAAGTTTGGGAACCTTGCCATTAACAGTGTAAGAATGGTTGCAGTTTATATTTTGTAATGTAAAAAAATTAGTTGTTGGCTCCGCCCCCTTTTTCTAACCTTGACATGCAGTCACTCAATGACCAAGTTTTTGAGCTTTGGTGTCCTTGGTATCAATAATTTGTATATTTCCATTGAAAAACAAATTTGATTGGCTGTTTGTGGCTCCGCCCCCTTTCTGAATTTGAACCTCCGTTACCCAGTGAACAACTATACCAGGTTTGAGGCACCTGCTATTAACAGTGTAAGAATGGCAGCAATTTAAATATTCCCCTTGAAAATCAATAGGTGAATTTTGATTGGCTGTTGTAGGCTCCACCCATATTCCTGAATATTAATCCCAGTCACCCAGTGACCAACTGTGCAAAGTTTGAGAACCCTGCCATTAACAGTGTAAGCATGGCTGCAGTTTATATTTGACCAGTGAAATTTGGTTTTGGCTCCGCCCACTTTTTGTAACCTTGACACACAGTCACTCAGTGGTCAAGTTTATGAGCATTGGTGTCCTTGGTCAATAATTTGTATATTTCCATTGAAATTAAACAAATTTGATTAGCTGTTTGTGGCTCCGCCCCCTTTCTGAATTTGAACCCCCGTTACCCAGTGAACAACTATACCAGGTTTGAGGCACCTGCTATAAACAGTGTAAGAATAGCAGCAGTTTAAATATTCCCCTTGAAAATCAATAGGTGAATTTTAATTGGCTGTTGTAGGCTCCACCCACTTTCCTGAATCTTAATCTCATTCACCCAGTGACCAAGTGTGCCAAGTTTGAGAACCCTGCAATTACAATGTAAGAATGGCTGCAGTTTACATTTTCCCATTTAAAATGAATGGCTCTGTGTTATGCTCCGCCCACTTTTCCTGGATTTGTAACCTCGGTCACTAAGTGACCAACTGTGCCAAGTGTGGGGACTCTGGCTTGTTTACTGTGAGAATGGCAGCCTTTTACATTCTTTCCATTGACATGAATGGGTGAAATCTGATTTGCTGTTTGTAGCTCCGCCCAGTTGTGCAGGGGGGACGCCAGACCCCCAGAACATATCATCACAGGTAGTAAGGGATCTATATACCAAGTTTCGTTCAAATCGGTCAAGGCGTTTTTGCGTGATCAACACACACGCGCCCACAAACACACGCACGCACGCACGCACGCACACACACACACAAACTTCTATATATAGATGTCTATAGCACTGACATCTCCTGCAGCACTTTGCACAGTACATTGTTATGTCACTGACTTTCCTCAGAGGAGCTCACAATCTAATCCTACCATAGTTATAGTCTAATGTCCTACCATATTATTATTATTATGTATTTATATAGCACTGACATCTTCTGCAGCACTTTACAGAGTACATATTCATGTCACTCAGAGGAGCTGACAATCTAATCCTACCATAGTCATAGTCTAATGTTCTACCATATTATTATTATGTATTTATATAGCACTGACATCTTCTGCAGCACTTTACAGAGTACATAGTCATGTCACTGACTGTCCTCAGAGGAGCTCACAATCTAATCCTACCATAGTCATAGTCTAATGTCCTATCATATTATTATCATGTATTTATATAGCCCTGACATCTCCTGCAGCACATTATAGAGTACATAGTCATGTCACTGACTGTCCTCAGAGGAGCTCACAATCTAATACCATAGTTATAGTCTAATATTTTCAATATAGGATTGTTTTGGGGTAAACCAGTTGACTTATTAGTATGTTTTTTAGGATGCAGGAAATGTCTGAAGTGTCTGAAGACAGAAACTCCATGCAGATTTTGCCCTGGCCAATGTTCAAGCCTAGGACTCAGCACTAAAATGCAGTAGTGCTACCCACTGAGCCTCTATTCTACTCATAGATATCTGCTCATCCATGTCATCAATTCTGACCCTCTACTACCCTTCCTCCCTCCATTCTACTTCTCTTCTCTTGTATCACTTACACTACAAACACACTGTGCTTATCTCCAGAATGGATTATGAATCAAACTATTAAACCACCTTACCATATCAGCTCTTCAATATCATGATATACCCACTCCAGTCCTACCCTAACAGGTGGTAACATATCTGCATATCTCATAATGTTTGTGAAAAATTATTCTGAAATGAAGAATGTCTTGCTTGATAATCCAATCTTGCAATGTGACTGCCATCGGAACTTGTAGTGTGGGTGCTGTATTTATTTGAGGTGCATACTGGCAGCATGTGCTGTATGACATACAATGCGGATCATCCACAAGGCAAACCTAGGCAGCTGCCTAGGGCCTGGAGGATGTTAGCCCCCACCAAATCTAACTAAATAAGCCAGGTGACCATCAGTGGAGGGCAAAAAGTGTCATCTTGCCTAGGGCCCCATTTCATAGTATTCTCTTCTGGTGGCTTATATCATGTGATATGTGATTTGTTAAATTTTTTTTAGGGGGGGGCACAAGATTTCTTGCCTGGAGTGACAAAAAAGCTAGAGGCGCCCTTGCGAGCAGCCCCGGTGGACACTAGTCCATACTGGAACTTTATGGAACTGACGTTACCCGAGGTTGCTAAGCAACATGCCACACTTGACATCTGCTCAGAGTTGTTTTACAAGGTTATTTGTACCACATGTGGGGACATCCTGTTAACAAACATCATAAATTACACACAAATTGCTGCTGTGTGTCGCAGAACTTTGCCTCTTTGAACTGATTATTAACACTGTGAGAACCAGCAAGATACAGAGTATGATAAGGGCTCTTTCACACTACAGGCAGCGGTAAAAGGCTAAAACGCTGCGTTTTGGCTGCAGGCGTTTTCAAGGCGTTTTAACGCCAATACATCACTATCAATTGTAATAAGAAACGCCGCGGTAGGCCCAGAAAAAGCGCCTGGGAGCGTTGAAACGCAACGCTCCAAAACGCGGCGTTAGATGTGAAAGGTAAAATGAAAGTCTATGGACTTTCATTTTACCTTGGAAAACGCTCACTTTGGCCGTGGCGTTAAAACGCGGAAAAAGCCCTCTGGTGTGAAAGGGCCCTAATTGAGCTATAGGGCCAGGCTGGCATTCTTTTTTTATACCAATTGATATTTTCAAATGTGTGTAGTTATGTATGATGTTTTTTTCACATATTTTAATTCATTGAGATGTTTTGGGGCAGTATAAAGGTGGCCACGAAGTATCCAACTTCTAGGAAAAAATCGTTCAAGCGATCAGATAATTTTGATTGGAAGAGAAATATCGTAATACACCATCAACGAACCAATCTTTGCTTCCTATCTATCACATCCGACAAGCAAATCCAAATGTTGGTTCGACGAAAATCCAGCTGGACGACTGTTTCTACAATTGTTCGTAATTGATTGTGCCCATCAGTGGCGATTATTTACAACCAATCCGATCGCATCCGATCAGAATTATCTGAACTATTTTTCACTACAAATTGGATCGATAGTGGCGCCACCTATAGTCTGCTTTTTTCCCATTTCTCCATACCCAAAACCACTCTGAGTCATTCTGGAAATTAATTGACATTTTCCTTTGTTTCTTGGGTGACTAGCATTGTCTGGATTACTCATATTTGCCTAAATAAATATGTCAGCCTCGATATCAGTCTCACCTCGGGGTCCCCTTAAAGAAATAAGGCCAGAGTATTCTGTTATACTGATAAACTGCTTCCATTCACACAATTTTGATGCCAGGAACTTGGTCATTGAGTGACTGTGTGTCTAGGTTACAAAAAGTGGGCGGAGCCAAAAACAAATTTCACCGGGAAAGTGTAAACTGCAGCCCTTCTTACACTGTTAATGGCAGGGCTCTCAGACTGTGCCCAGATGGTCATTGGGTGACTGAGATTAATAATCAGGGAAGTGGGTGGAGCCTATAATAGCTAATCAAAATTCACCTGTTGATTTTCAAGGGGAATATTTAAATTGCTGCCATTCTTACAATGTTAATAGCAGATGCCTTAAACCTGCTACAGTCGGTCATTGGGTGACTGGGGTTTAAATGCTGGAGAGGGGCGGAGCCACAAACAGCCAATCTGATTTGTTTAGTTTTTCTGGGAATATACAAATTATTGACGCCAAGGACCCCAAAGCTCACAAACTTGGTCACTGAGTGTTTGTGTGTTAGGGTTAGAAAAAGTGGGCACAGCCAACACCAGCCAAATACATACCCGGGGCATTATATATATATATATATATATATATATATATATATATATATATATATATATATAGTTATATATATATATATATATATATATATATATATATATATATATATATATATATATATATATATATATAGTATATTACACACACACACACATACACTAATATGTGTGTATGTATATGTGTGTGTGTGTATCTATCTATTTATTGTATTTATAAAGCGACAACATATTACGCAGCACTGGACATTAGTTTAGGTTACAGACAATATTTAGGGGTGACATACAGCAATATGACAATACAGGAATACAAGAAAACCAGATCACACACCATAGTATGAGTACAAGGTAATGCTTAGTCAGTCACTGGATGGGAGCATGGAGATCACACAGCACAGTATGAGTACAAGGTAATGCTTAGTCACTGGATGGAGCATGGAGATCACACAGCACAGTATGAGTACAAGGTAATGCTTAGTCACTGGAGGGGAGCATGGAGATCACACAGCACAGTATGAGTACAAGGTAATGCTTAGTCAGTCACTGGATGGGAGCATGGAGATCACACAGCACAGTATGAGTACAAGGTAATGCTTAGTCACTGGATGGAGCATGGAGATCACACAGCACAGTATGAGTACAAGGTAATGCTTAGTCACTGGAGGGGAGCATGGAGATCACACAGCACAGTATGAGTACAAGGTAATGCTTAGTCAGTCACTGGAGGGGAGCATGGAGATTAGGCAAGTTAGGTTTACTCAGATGCATAGCATGGGTTCACAGTAATGGAGGTGCATGATCAGGTAGGACACAAAAGGAGGAGGACCCTGCCCAAAGGCTTACAATCTAGAGTTTCTTTCTATCTATCTATCATGCTGCAGTATACTACAAGTTTTTATTACATAGTGAATTATTTGCACTCCAGTCTGACTGGGATTCTCACAGTTTCGCAGCATGTGACAGGCAGCCCCCCCCCTCAGCCTCACAAAGCCTCTGAGAGCAGAGAGTGAGGAGTCGACAAAGCTTGACAAAGCAAAGAAGATTAGATATATTACAGAGACAGTGCAACTAGAAAAGGCTGCAGTAATCCAGACTACATTAGAACAGATATAGGAACTTATAGGATAGAAGAAATAAGGCTAAACATTTTGTTACAGAGTCTCATTAAGAGCCATGGTCTTGGTTGTATTTATTTTATAGTTTGAGTACTCCCCAAACATTTTAGCGAGATTAAGCGTTTTCCCTATTGATATTCCTGGGTTCATTAATGTCAGAATTACATCGTTTGCGTAGGCACATATCTTCAGATCTTCCTTACCTATTCTTAAACCTTTAACTACCTCAAGACCGCTCCACGCCCATGGGCGTGGCCGCTGCAACTTCCCCAGGACCGCCTAACGGCAATTGGCGTCAAGTCCTGGGGCTGCATTTTACAGGAGATTGCGCACAGGCTGCACGCGTATCTCCTGCTTGGGTGACGGAGCTCTGCCCCGCCTTCAGTCTCCGAGCGGTCTTTTCTGTTAGTACAGCACTGCGATCAGCAGCTGCGCGGAACTGGGGACAGCTGTGTGACATGGCTGTCCCCCTGGGGGACAAGAGAGCGATCGGCTCTCATAGGGTGAAGCCTATGAGACCCGATCGCCATGACTGGCTGCCTGCAGGGAGGGAGGGAGGGGCGATTAGACCCCACCAACAGAGAGCTCTGTTGGTGGGGAGAAAAGGGGGAGGATCACTTGTGTGCTGTGTTGTGCGGCCCTGCAGCTTGGCCTTAAAGCTGCAGTGGCCAATTAAACAAAAAATAGCCTGGTCTTTAGGGGAGTTTAGCACTGTGGTTCTGAAGTGGTTAATATCCTCTTCCGCCTGTATGGTCTGGATAAAGGTCTCCAGTACCAGATTAAATAAACTAGGGGAGAGAGGGCAGCCCTGTCTGACCCCATTTGTCAGTCAAAAAATTCTGAATGAAAACCGCTCACATTTCTACACGCGGATTGGTTTGTGTACAGTTGTTTGATCCTGTCGATAAAGTTTTCACCTAATCCAAATGTTCCCAGTGTTGCATATAAAAATTCTCTAAATACCCTATCAAATGCTTTTCTGCATCAAGAGAAAGCAGGGCTGCCTCTTCCCCCCTCTTTCTTTTACAATGTAATATAAAGTTTATTACCGTGTAAATATTGTCCTTTATATTTCTCCCCTTTTTGAACCCAATTTGTTGTTTCCCCAACAATAAATCTATTTTCCCATTTAATCTGTTGGATAATATTTTGCGTATATTTTAACCTCTATATTTATTAAAGTGTACCAGAGACGAAGCACCCTCATGTATTTACCATATATATCAGTGGGAACATTAGAGAAAACACCTACCCTGCTCTCTGTTTCATTATTTACTGTTCAGATTGCTTCTTAGCAGCCCAGATAAAATCCCCCACTGAGCATTCATTCTGGCTTTGCTATAATGACTCAGCTATAATGATTCCTGAGCAGAGCCAGAAAGGGGCAGGTTTGGGCTTGAAAAGACAGCACAGAAGTCAGACTCGGCTATAAAGATTCCTGAACAAAGCCAGAATGAATGCTCAGTTGTGGATTTTATCAGGGCTGATAAGAAGCAATCTGAACAGTAAATAATGAAACAGAGAGCAGGGTAGGTCTTTTCTCTAATGTTCCCACTGATATATATGGTAAAATACATGAGGGTGCTTCGTCTCTGGTTCTGTAACGATTGGTGTCAGCACGCAGAGAGAATCTGATTATTGGTGATCTGCAGTATCACCAAGAATGCAGATATATACCTGATTATTGATGATCTGCAGAATCACCGATAATACAGATATATTACTAACCTCTGGACACCTATGGGTATGTAAGTGTTTGGTGTAACAGTAGTACTTTGAGTAATGCACCTGCTGGGCAGGTGATATAAGCAGTAAAGGAATACTGCTTTGAGAGTACAAGAACCTTCCAGCAGCCTGAGACTCTCCAAGGGGAGGAGTCAGGCTGGAGACAGGAAGGGCCAGAGAGTGAGTGACACCTGAAGGTGGATGTCACTATCTGATCTGGAGACTATCTCTTAAGGGGAGAGATAGCTCTCGAGGTCGGACACGCCTGGTCAGTAACACACGGACAGATAAAGCACAAAGACAGAAGGCTGATTCGGTATCCAAGGCAAGCAGGGTCTGGCAACGGAGTATCAGATATGCGAGGTACCGAATCAGAGGACAGAGGAGTAGTCAAGAAAGCAATAAGTCATAACAGATATCAAACAATGCCTAGTCTGGGTGTGAGGTCTGTGGTCTCTCCACCCTGGAACTAGTGTGATGTATAACAAAATGATCGCACAAGTTCCCTAGTCTTGGGTGCGAGGTCCGTGGTCTCAGCACCCTGGAACTAGTCTGGAGTATAACACAAATGATAATACAGTTCACTAGTCTGGGTGTGAGGTCCTTGGTCTCTACACCCTGGAACTAGCCTAAGCATAAACAGAATAACAGTACAAGTAATCTGGCTCAGTGTGAATTCCCAGGTCCACCTGGTTCAAACACACTGTTGGATCTGACTAAGGTCTGAGTGCTTCCACATAGTGTTCGCAACGGCAGACAACCTGCAACTGGCCAGCAGGAACTATATATGGAGTAGTGCTCTCCAGCACCACCCCTAATTGATCAACCAATAGTATCCTGCTCTGGAGTCAGCTGATCGGCGTGATCAGCTGACTCTCTCTGCCCAGTATAAGAATTCTGCCTCTCAGCGCACGTATTCCTAAGCCTGTGTGCACTAACAGACTCAGCCACACCAGACACACGCTGCCGCGTGCAAACCGCCGCGCTGGATGCGGAACCAGCCGCCTTACTGTTGTTGCATGCGGCGGCTTTTCCGCGTTCTGCCCTGCTACCAGACACACGCTTCCCCGTGCAAACCACCGCATTGGGCGCGGAATCAGCCGCCTCCTCAGTAGCACACGCGGCGGCTTTTCCGCGTTCTCTCACAGGTTCCCTTTTAAAGATATTGGGCGATAGTTTGTAATTTCTAGAGGTGATTTCTGTTCTTTAGGGATTCGAGTTATTATGGCTTTATTTGAGAGCGAAAATGTTTCTCTATCTGGTGTTTCATTAACCTTCTTGCCGGTTATCCCGAGCTCAGCTCGGGTTAACCTGCGCAGAAGGATTTCTCCGGCTCCGCTGGGCCGATTTTCACAATTTTTTTTTTACTGCACGCAGCTAGCACTTTGCTAGCTGCGCGCATATCCCGATCGCCGCCGTCGCTCACCGCCGATTCACCGCTACCCGCCGCGCCGCCCCCCCCCCCTCCAGACCCCTTGCGCAGCCTGGCCAATCAGTGCCAGGCAGCTCTTGGGGGTGGATCGGGATTCCCTCTGACGTCCCGACGTCCATGGCGACGGGGGAAGCTCTGCAGGAAATCCCATTCTGAACGGGATTTCCTGCTTGCAAAGATCGCAGATGGCGATCAATCTAGGTAGGGGATGCTGCTTGTCAGCGGCTATCATGTAGCGAGCTCTGGGCTCGCTACATGATTTAATTTTTTTTTTTTTTAAGGGAAGGTTCAGGGAGGGTGGGTAAAAAAATCAAAATCAATTTCCACTTACCTGGGGCTTCCTCCAGCCCGTGGCAGGCAGGAGGTGCCCTCGCCGCCGCTCCGCAGGCTCCCGGTGGTCTCCGGTGGCGCGCCCGACCTGGCCAGGCCGGCTGCCAGGTCGGGCTCTTCTGCGCTCTAAGGCCCGGAACTTCTGCGTCCCACGCCGGCGCGCTGACGTCATCGGACGTCCTCCGGGCTCTACTGCGCAGGCGCAGAACTACTGCGCAGAACTACCGCCCCCTTGCCGTCAGAATTGGAACGGCAAGGGGGTTAACCATTGTGCAAAATGGGTCTGCTATAAATACTGCCACAAACTTTTTGAAGAATTCGCCCCTATACCCGTCTAGGCCTGGGATTTTTTATTTACCAGTTTTTGGACCACGTCTAAAAATTCTTCTTTTTGGATTGGTTTTCCCATTTCCTCCCGATCTTTTTTAGTCAGTGTTGGGAGGCTAACTTTATCTAAGAAGGGTGTGGGCTTATATCTATCATTGGTTGCTTTCAGATTGCATAGGTGCTTATAATATGCAGAAAAGGCTTTGCTTATTTCTTGGGTGTCATAGACTAGGTTACCTTCTTTATTTTGGATTTTTTCAATACATTTTTTGCTCTTTCTTTCTTCAATCTCCTGATTATTTTCTTTCTTTAAATTCCTGATTTATTTAAGAATAAAGCATTGCCACGGCATAGGTCTTCATAATTTTTCTTACATTTTGCATTCAATATATCATTCAAGTCCTGTTTAGTTTGTTCAATCTTATCTCTCAAAGGAGCAGATGGTTCAACTTTGTGTTTGTCCTCTAAAGGTGGCCATACACTGGTCGATTTGCCATCAGATTCGACCAACAGATAGATCCCTCTCTGATCGAATCTGATCAGAGAGGGATTGTATGGCCACCTTTACTGCAAACAGATTGTGAATCGATTTCAGCCTGAAACCGATCACAATCTGTGGAGCTGCCGCTGCTGCCGCCCCCCCCCCCCCCTGCATACATTACCTGTTCCGGCCGGCGCGAGTCCGCTGGTCCCCGCTGTCTTCTTCTCTGCTCAGGGCTCCAGACCGTTCCTGCAGCTACTGAACTTACTGTCCAGGGGAAGTTTAAACAGTAGAGGGCGCTCTACTGTTTAAACTTCCTGCCGGGACAGGAAGTTCTGTGTAGCTGCAGCCGGTCCGGAACCCAGCGCGGAAAGAAGACAGCGGGGACCAGGGGACTCGCGCCGGCCAGAACAGGTAATGTATACCTGCTGTATTGCGTCGGTCGTCGGGCATTCGGTCGCCGCTATTGACGCACTCCCGACCTGCCGGCGATCGAGAAAAATCTTCCGCAAGGACGGATCGGACGGAAATCGATCGTTCTGTCAGCGGTGTGCAAGGCGATTTCACAGCCGATTCGATCACTGTGATTGAATCAGCCGTATATCGGCTGGAAAATCGTTAGGTGTATGGGCCTCTTTAGTTCTGTAATTAAGTAATCAGTTTATTAATCGCTTTCGTCTCTTTCCTCTTTTTAATTATACTTTGTTTTATAAGTTCACCACGTATAACACATTTCAAAAATTCCCACAAAGTCTTCCCTGATATAGAGGGGGGATTGGTTATTGTGAAGAAAGTCCATAATGGCTAAATTAATTTTTTGTGCCATTTCTGTATCTTTTAATAGGTCTGAGTCCAGTCCCCAAAGTCTCTCCGGTTGTCTTGCTGGTCCCCATTTCATTGTAAAAATGACTGGTGCGTGGTCTGATAAGGTTACATTTCCTATTTTTACCTCTGTAATCTCCTTCACATAATTTTGTTGTATCAAGAAAAGATCTATTCTGGAATAAGTATCGTGAGGGATAGAATAAAATGTATAATCCTTTTCCCCTAAATTTAATATCCGCCATTTATCGATTAATTTATTGGCCCTTAATAAAATATGTATTTTTTCCCTTGAAAGATTTGAGATGGCTGTTTTTTTCCTTGAATTATCTATGGTTGGATCCATAGTTATATTAAAGTTAATTTTTTTATGTATAACTATTGCTACACCACGGGTTTTCTTATGGAGACTCACTGGACCTGACAAACCATTCCCCAAAATTTCTACGATCCAAGTAAGGTACTTTCCCTTTCTTAAAATGCGTCTAACGATTGGTGTCAGCAATAACAAGGTTCTGATTATTTGGTGATCTGCAGTATCACCAATAATGCAGATACTATATCTGATTATATGGTGATCTGCAGAATCACCAATAATACAAATATAGCAACACAGAGAATACCGAGACCTTAGTCACACTTTATTGTAATGAGTGTAGTGATTGGTGCAAACAGTAAATACTGACAGATTTGACTATACCTCACCAGAGGAGCTGGTGGGCACTATCAGTACAGCGAACACCTCACCAGTGACAAGGGCTCACTGGTGAGTAGAAAGGTCAGACTAATCGAGTCGGTAACAGACAGGCAGATACAGTACAAAATCGGAAGGCAGAGAAGTAACAGTTAACAGGCAGAGTCGGCAGTAATATCAGATGGGCAAAGGTACAGAATCACTTGAGAGTAAGAATAGTCAGAAACAAGCCAGAGTCATAAACAGATAATAAACAGTATAATGCACAAATCCTATCACTGTGTAAAATCGCCGGTTTCCTCCCGGATCAAAGCACACCGGATCTATCTAAGGTCTGAGGGCTAACACGATGTATTCGCAACAACAGACAGGGAGCTACTGGCAGCTCGCTGTCTTTATGCTGGCAGGGGACTCCCAGGCACGCCCCCGCCAGCCCGGCCAATCAGGGGCGAGGAGCATTCCCTGTGACATCAGCCGACTCGCAGGTCAGCTGACGCGTCTCCGAGATGCGTAAAGGTCTCGCCGCTGGCCGCGCGCGCATAGCTCTGATGCTGTGCGCGAGCGAGAGCCCCGTGCGCGGCGTGCGAAGCTGAGCGGCGGCCACACTGCTCTCCGTGACCGCCGCATCCCCGCCGCTCGTTACAGCGTCTCCTGTAAGAATGCAATATCAATTTTATTTCTGTTTCATTCTTCAACAATTCCACCTTTTTTTTTTACCAGAGTTGGCCCCTTTAACATTTGGGGCCAGATTCACAAAGTGGTGCTAACAGTTAGCACCGTGGTGAAAAGCTCTTTATCACGCCTAAACTCAGTTTAGGCATGATAAGTTTAGGTGTGATAAGTTTAGGTGTGATAAGTTTAGGCATGATAAGTTTAGGTGTGATAAGTTTTTAGGCGTGATAAGTTTAAGCTCCAACTGGGTTAGCACCGCAGTGCACAGCTGATCAAAAGTTTTGCGCTAGCAAAGTCTGGTGCACTTTGCATAGAGTTTAATGGCGCTGCTTTGCGTGCGGGACTTTGCGCGCAATCTAAACTTATCACACCTAAACTTATCATGCCTAAACTTATCATGCCTAAACTTATCATGCCTAAACTTATCATGCCTAAACTTATCACACCTAAACTTATCATGCCTAAACTTATCATGCCTAAACTGAGTTTAGGCATGATAAAAATGGTTATCACGCCTAAAGTCTTTAACTGGGTTATCACCGCTTTGTGAATCGAGCCCTTAGTGTTTCTACTCTTAAAATATTCATTTTATTATATTCTTTAAAATTGTGCGGAAGGTAAGAAAACAGAGAACAATGGAGGAAGAACCTGCGGGGATATAAAACCTCAGCTGGGTTTCATTCACATCACACAACCTTCTAAAACTTTTCCATACATTCCTTAGTTTCAGATGTAGAAACTTGCTCTCATTTTTTTTCCATGAGAGCCAAAATGTGTCCAGAGACACTTTGTTTCCCCACTCCAGAACTTTGTGTGGGCGAAAATGTCGAGGTGAGAGTCTGCTCCTCCAGCCATCTGCCACCACCTTCCTAACTCTGTAAAGATTATAATGCTGATTCCTAATTCTTCTTTTGGACAGCCCAGGAATCCGCTTTAAAGAGAACCAGATTTCTCCCAGTCATTTTGCACCGCCTCAATCCTTTCTGTCAGATCCGATATATTCCCTCTTATGGTTTTAACTCTTGCAAACAACCTCTCTCACTGAGGTTATAATGGACTCGGTCATGGAAATCTTGAGTTAGTCTGCAAAATCTGAAAACATTTTCTGCAATTTATCTTCAAAACTTTCCTGTTGATGCATCATTTCTTGCCTCCCCCTCCTTTCCGCGACGTCATTAACGCAGGGATGAGCAGAAACTACGCCAGTGCGAATTTACGCATCGTAGTTCGCATCTACGCATCGTAGTTTGTAGGTGAAGTTTCAAAACTACGCTTACGAATTTACGCGTAGCGAAGTACCGATACGCGTAGCTTACGCCCACTATGCGTAGTTAACATGTGTAGTGCGTAGTGAACTACGAATGCGTTACTCGCGTCTAATTTTCCGCGTACGATTGTATGCTTACAAATTTACGCATTGTAAAGGGGAATATATGCATAGAAGAGTTCCTGGTATAAGCAATACAGAGGAATTCATGCGTAAAATTTTCTGCATACGGCCAAAAACAT
Organism: Hyperolius riggenbachi; assembly: GCF_040937935.1. Taxonomy (NCBI): domain Eukaryota; kingdom Metazoa; phylum Chordata; class Amphibia; order Anura; family Hyperoliidae; genus Hyperolius; species Hyperolius riggenbachi. Next base: position 10,841,350 of record NC_090652.1, read on the forward strand.
CCGCATACACTACGCTTCGCACTACGCATAATTGCGTATTTTAACGCGTATTCTAAGAAATGCATACGAAGCGAATATTTGATTTGGAAGCCGTAGTTTAGCGAAGCGTAATTGCGTAAAACTACGCGTAGTTCCAGTGTAGTGAAGTTGGCTGACTACGACCATCCCTGCATTGACGGCCATTTTGTTTATTTTTGCCTCTTTTTCTCCTGCCACTCTTCCCCCTACCTCTTCACCTGGAGTCAACGGTATTTGTGATCTAAAACGTGGAGATTTACATAGTTCCTATTTTTTTTTTAATGATTTATCACTTCTGATAACGTAATCAAACCAGCCTTGGGGGTTTGTGGTAAGCTGTCATTGCTAGCAAAAGGAGAACAGAGGCCCCAGCAGGGTAAAAGTGGATCAAACTTTTAAAATGTGCTTGGAGGAAGCGGTGGGGTGGACTTACCTCCATAAAGCAGACACGAAAGACTGTGTAATAGTAATCACATTTATTATATAGTACCCCAAAAGTGCAACGCGTTTCACAGGCCAAGCCCACTTCATCAGGCAATAAACGTGGGGACAAACAGAATTTCAGCAGTAGCAGGAGTAGCAATTTTGCTTTGTTGTTCAGGCGTGGCCGACGTTGTGACTCGGTCAGGTTTTTTTTCTTTATTTTGTGTATTTTTAGTTCTAGCCCTTGTTCCTTGTGACATGAATGCCAGTAAGGATTGGATTTATGTTGCTTTATTTTTGAGTATCGACTGTTTTCCCCTGAGTGCATTCTTTCCTCATCCTCTCCCTTCCTCCCCAACCTTCTTTGTCCCAATCTTGGTGATTCTGTTTCCTCCCATCATATATAGTTACAGGCCGGCAGTGTCTCCAACTATCAAGTTATCACCATTTACCTGGCAGATTAGACTGTGAGCTCCTCTGAGGACAGTCAATGACATGACTATGTACTTTGTAATGTGCTGCAGAAGATGTCAGTGCTATATACATACATAATAATAATATGGTAGGACATTAGACTATGACTATGGTAGGATTAGAGTGTGAGCTCCTCTGAGGACAGTCAGTGACATGACTATGTACTCTGTAATGTGCTGCAGAAGATGTCAGTGCTATATAAATACATAATAATAATATGCTAGGACATTAAACTATGACTGTGGTAGGATTAGAGTGTGAGCTTCTCTGAGGACAGTCAGTGACATGACTACGTACTCTGTAATGTGCTGCAGAAGATGTCAGTGCTATATAAATACATAGATAATAATAATACGATAGGACATTACACTATGACTATGGTAGGATTAGATTGTGAGCTCCTCAGAGGACAGTCAATGACATGACTATGTGCTCTGTACAGTGCTGCAGAAGATGTCAGTGCTATATAAATACATAATAATAATATAGTAGGACATTAGACTATGACTGTGGTAGGATTAGATTGTGGGCTCCTCTGAGGATAGTCAGTGACATGACTATGTACTGTGTAAAGTGCTGCAAAAGATGTCAGTGCTATATAAATACATAATAATAATATGGTAGGATATTAGACTACGACTATGGTAGGATTAGATTGTGGGCTCCTCTGAGGACAGTCAGTGATATGACTATGTACTCTGTAAAGTGCTGCAGAAGATGTCAGTGCTATATAAATACATAATAATAATATGGTAGGACATTAGCCTATGACTATGGTAGGATTAGATTGTGAGCTCCTCTGAGGACAGTCAGTGACATGACTATGTACTCTGTACAGTGCTGCAGAAGATGTCAGTGCTATATAAATACATAATAATAATATGGTAGGATATTAGACTATGACTATGGTAGGATTAGAGTGTGAGCTCCTCTGAGGACAGTCAGTGATATGACTATGTACTCTGTAAAGTGCTGCAGAAGATGTCAGTGCAATATAAATACATACTAATAATATGGTAGGACATTAGACTATGACTATGGTAGGATTAGAGTGTGAGCTCCTCTGAGGACAGCCAGTGACATGACTATGTACTCTGTACAGTGCTGCAGAAGATGTCAGTGCTATATAAATACATAATAATAATATGGTAGGATATTAGACTATGACTATGGTAGGATTAAATTGTGAGCTCCTCTGACGACAGTCAGTGACATGACTATGTACTCTGTAAAGTGCTGCAGAAGATGTCAGTGCTATATAAATACATAATAATAATATGGTAGGACATTAGACTATGACTATGGTAGGATTAGATTGTGAGCTCCTCTGACGACAGTCAGTGACATGACTATGTACTCTGTAAAGTGCTGCAGAAGATGTCAGTGCTATATAAATACATAATAATAATATGGTAGGACATTAGACTATGACTATGGTAGGATTAGATTGTGAGCTCCTCTGACGACAGTCAGTGACATGACTATGTACTCTGTAAAGTGCTGCAGAAGATGTCAGTGCTATATAAATACATAATAATAATATGGTAGAACATTAGACTATGACTATGGTAGGATTAGAGTGTGAGCTCCTCTGAGGACAGCCAGTGACATGACTATGTACTCTGTACAGTGCTGCAGAAGATGTCAGTGCTATATAAATACATAATAATAATATGGTAGGACATTAGACTATGACTATGGTAGGATTAGAGTGTGAGCTCCCCTGAGGACAGTCAGTGACATGACTATGTACTCTGTAAAGTGCTGCAGAAGATGTCAGTGCTATATAAATACATAATAATAATTTTTAACCTGAAATCAAAGTTATTTTTACCGCTGGTGCTACAAGCACAAATAATTATTTACATTCAATACTGTTGATGATTTATTTTATACTCTCCCAGCCGGTAATCACAGCAGTGACGCCTGCAGGTCAGTATGATCTGGTGACTTCTCTGTCCTGATTTACTGATTTACTTCCTTCTCTCGGGAGCGGAGAATTCTTTCAAGCTTCTCCAACAGCCAGCAGCTCTCTCTGCAGCCGGACCTGGAATAAGGTAGGAGGGTGGGGTCTTTGATGCATTTGGGATGGGGGGGAACAGTAGAGTGAGGCTACTGATGGGTCAATCGGATGGCTGGGGAAATGTCCTAAATTGATGTAGATTAAAGAAACAATACCGTGCCAAATATGAGCAAAAACAATAGCTTCCAATTTGATATCATTGCCAGCCAGTCCGTACTTTTCTCGTCATGGTGTTTTTATTTCATATAACTTTTTGTGCAAATGGGCAATTCATTTATCCTGGGGAGGAAGGCGGTACCTGGGGGTGTCCTCTTCTTAAAGGGGATTCCCAGATGCCACCATGAAACCCCTAGGACGTTGGCGGCCCCCATCTCCTCCTGGGGCACCGGAGGTTCACCTCCGAAGCCCCCCTTCCCTTACCATGGATCATGCGGGCTGGTATAGCTCAGGGTGCAAAGCCCCATGCGGCCGGGGCTCCGCATTCTGGCTATCCCAGCCTGTATGAGGGACAAGGGGTTAAAGAGGCTTGGGAGGGGAAACCCCATGTCATTTTTTTTTTATTCCCCACCCTCTGCACAACAAATGTTTTAAAAAAAATAGGTAAAGTTGCCAGGGATCCTTTTACAGTCTTATTGCGGCTGTATAGCGATCCCCGAGCAAAGCATTGCCACTTCCATGGGGTTTCCAGGGGGTCCGTACGCACTGCGTAGGAACCTCCTCGGAAACCCCGTCATGAAATTCATTGCTTTGTCTTTTGAAATATGTACATTTACACTACTGTTATGTTGCTACACTATCTATCATTCACCGCATTTAAATGTATACTTTTTTTCTATCGCAACTAGTGCTATTCTATCCTATGGCATTGTTCTCACTGTCGCGATTGGCGCCGATTGCGCTCATTTTACGATTGGCGCAAATTGCAAGCGCGTTACCTGCAGCATTTTTGGAGCGATTCTGAAGCGATCGCGGTACAGTGCTTATAAAGCGCTGACAGTAATCGCTCTGAAATAGCGGAAGTGTCCAGTGATTTTTTTTTCTGCGTTAATCGCAGTAAAATCACTCCAGCAGAACGCTAGCGTTAAGCACTAGAGTTTTGCAATTTTAAAATATATCGATTTTCTCCAACACTATAAGGTCTTTTTGAAAAAGGCTGGGGAGGTCACAAGGAGTGGGCAAGGGAAAGGGTGTTAACAAAGGGGGGCATCATTTGCTGGGGGGCCGCATGTTTTGTAGTTACCCCCTTGCTGCAGTGGACTGGGGGCATTGTGCGCTTTCCCGCAGTGGTAACCCCCCCCCCCCCCCCCCCCCCAGCACCGCTGCTCTTTCCTACACATTGTGTGCAATTTCCATTTGCCGACAGTCAGCTGCTCTCACTGTCGATTTTTTGCAGACTCAAGTGTGACCCCAGCCTTTTCTAAAAATGTGTTTAAGAAATCTTATCAACGTTCCCATTTTCGTGAGATAGAAGATCGGTACTGGTAGATTTTTATGGTCATTTTTTAAGAAAATTGAATGGCGTAGGGAAGATTGTCTATTAGGTAATTTATAGACCCAAGCAATTTTATTTCGAGTTTTCAATGTCGCTTTTCTTGAACACGTGTGTGTGAAACATTTTTCATTCTTGAATGGAAAATTCATTTTAAAATTGTAAAGTGTGTGGCCACCTTCTGGACACATTAGTGGTGCTTTGCGGTAAAGTGCCTGCGATTCCCATATCGTGGAAGTGCCGCAATTTCAAACTTGATTACTAGAGTGATGGGAATTGGCTCTGCAGCGATCGCTCCAGGATTGCTCTCAGAATGCTGCATGCAGCGATTTAACGCTGAAAGTGCAACCAGCCTCATAGGTTCCACTGCTGCAGTGCTTTGTCAGTCACCGACGATTACCCTGTGCTATACAGGTATAGGTGCCCCCAGTATAGCTAGATAGGTATAGGTGCCCCCAGTATAGCTAGACAGGTATAGGTGCCCCCAGTATAGATAGCCAGGTATAGGTGGCCCCAGTATAGGTAGCCAGGTATAGATGCCCCCAGTATAGCTAGACAAATATAGGTGCCTCCAATATAGGTAGCCAGGTGCAGGTGCCCCAGTATAATTAGCCAGGTATAGGTTGCCCCAGTATAGGTAGCCAAGTATAGGTGCCCCCAGTATAGGTAGCCAGGTATAGGTGCCTCCCGTATAGATAGATACGGTATAGGTGCCCCAGTATAGGTAGCCAGGTATAGGTGCCCCCAGTATAGGTAGCCAGGTATAGGAGCCCCAGTGCAGGTAGCCAGGTATAGGTGCCCCCAGTATATGTAGCCAAGTATAGGTGCCCCCAGTAAAGGTATCCAGGTATAGGTGCCTCCCGTATAGATAGACAGGTATAGGTGCCTCCAATATACTGTAGGTAGCCAGGTATAGGTGCCCCAGTATAATTAGCCAGGTATAGGTTGCCCCAGTATAGGTAGCCACGTATAGGTGCCCCCAGTATAGGTAGCCAGGTATAGGTGCCCCCAGTATAGGTAGCCAAGTATAGGTGCCCCCAGTATAGGTAGCCAGGTATAGGTGCCCCCAGTATAGGTAGCCAAGTATAGGTGCCCCCAGTATAGGTAGCCAGGTATAGGTGCCTCCCGTATAGATAGACAGGTATAGGTGCCTCCAATATACTGTAGGTAGCCAGGTATAGGGGGTGCCCCAGTATAATTAGCCAGGTGTAGGTTGCCCCAGTATAGGTAGCCAAATATAGGTGCCCCCAGTATAGGTAGCCAGGTATAGGTGCCTCCAGTATAGATAGATATAGATAGACAGGTATAGGTGCCCCAGTATAGGTAGCCAGGTATAGGTGCCCCACTGCCCCCAGTATAGCTAGACAGATATAGATGACCGCTGTAGGGTGCAAATTTCCAGATCCAGGATTCTGATAGGATGATCCATTTCTGCTCTGCTTTTGCACTAGAATTGCTCCAATTCTCCTTTCAGTGGATTTGGTAGATCTGCCCCAGTGTTTCTTGCCCTTCCATTACTCAAATATTTGTGTTTGTTGTAAATGCATATATATATATATATATATATATATATATATACAGGGCCGGGCCGAGGCATAGGCTGGAGAGGCTCCAGCCTCAGGGCGCAGTGTAGGAGGGGGCGCACAATTCATTCAGCTGTCATTCCTAATTGTGTTTGAAGCAGAAAGAAATAAGAAAAGGAGATACATGGGAGTGACTACAAGCCAGATAACTAGAGATTAAGGTGTTGGGGCACTGGGGTGCCTCTTATCTAACAGCAATCAGTGTGTGACAGCTGGGGTGGGAGGGATGGAGGGGCGTACTTTGGTGTCTCAGCCTTGGGTGCTGGAGGACCTTGTCCCGGCTCTGTATATATATATATATATATATATATATATATATATATATATATATATATATATATATATATATATAATCAGCTCTTTTGCCTTTTGACTCTTTCTGCCATTTAGTTCTTTATCATTCTTAGCTGAACTTGTTGTAAAAGCCACCGGGACACACCAGTGTTTATTCACACACTGCATCTTATCTACTCGGCTGTCAATCAGTTCAGTATGAGATAAGAGAAATCAGTGTCACAGAGCGGTACACACATCTAATTACGATTGGCCAATAATTGGCCAGATTTACCCCCTCCGTGTAGTAGGAGGGCCAACAGATTTTGAATATGAACAGAGTGTGTAGGTAAGCTCCCATATCACATGGAGGTGGTAAAATCAGCCAATCAAAATTAATTAATCGTGTGTACGCACAGCCCTAGTTTGGTCCAATCCTAACCCCTCTTGTTGTACTAACCACCCCATAGATCTCATACATATACCCCAGTGCTACATAAATGCTGCAGAAGATGTCAGAGCTATATAAATACAGAATAACATGGTAGGGCATAAGGCTATGACTATGGTAGGATTAGATTGTGAGCTCCTCTGAGGACAATCAGTGACATGACTATGTACTCTGTACAGTGCTGCAGAAGATGTCAGTGCTATATAAATACATAATAATAATATGGTAGGACATTAGACTATGACTGTGGTAGGATAAGATTGTGAGCTACTCTGAGGACAGTCAGTGACATGCCTATGTACTCTGTAATGTGCTGCAGAAGATGTCAGTGCTATATAAATACATATTAATAATATGGTAGGACATTAGACTATGACTATGGTAGGATAAGATTGTGAGCTCCTCTGAGGACAGCCAGTGACATGACTATGTACTCTGTAATGTGCTGCAGAAGATGTCAGTGCTATATAAATACATAATAATAATATGGTAGGGCATAAGACTATGACTATGGTAGGATTAGGTTGTCAGCTCCTCTGAGGACAGTCAGTGACATAACTATGTACTCTGTAATGTGCTGCAGAAGATGTCAGTGCTATATAAATACATAATAATATGGTAGGACATTAGACTATGACTATGTTAGGATTGGATTGTGAGCTCCTCTGAGGACAGTCAGTGACATGACTATGTACTCTGTAATGTGCTGCAGAAGATGTCAGTGCTATATAATTACATAATAATATGGTAGGACATTAGACTATGACTATGTTAGGATTAGATTGTGAATTCCTCTGAGGACAGTCAGTGACATGACTATGTACTCTGTAATGTGCTGCAGAAGATGTCAGTGATGTATAAATACATAATAATAATATGGTAGGACATTAGACTATGACTATGGTAGGATTAGATTGTGAGCTCCTCTGAGGACAGTCAGTGACATGACTATGTACTCTGTAAAGTGCTGCAGAAGATGTCAGTGTATATAAATACATATTATTTATATGGTAGGGCATTAAACTATGACTATGATAGGATTAGATTGTGAGCTCCTCTGAGGACCGTCAGTGACATGACTCTGTACTCTGTAAAGTGCCGCAGAAGATGGCAGTGCTATATAAATACATAATAATTATATGGTAGGACATTAGACTATGACTATGGTAGGATTAGAGTGTGAGCTCCTCTGAGGACAGCCAGTGACATGATTATGTACTCTGTAAAGTGCTGCAGAAGATGTCAGTGCTATATAAATACATAATAATAATATGGTAGGACATTAGACTATGACTATGGTAGGATTAGAGTGTGAGCTCCTCTGAGGACAGTCAGTGACATGACTATGTACTCTGTACAGTGCTGCAGAAGATGTCAGTGCTATATAAATACAGAATAACATGGTAGGGCATTAGACTATGACTATGGTAGGATTAGATTGCGAGCTCCTCTGAGAACAGCCATTGACATGACTATGTACTCTGTAATGTGCTGCAGAAGATGTCAGTGCTATATAAATACAGAATAATATGGTAGGGCATAAGAATATGCCTATGGTAGGATTAGAGTGTGAGCTCCTCTGGGGACAGTCAATGACATGACTATGTACTCTGTACAGTGCTGCAGAAGATGTCAGTGCTATATAAATACAGAATAACATGGTAGGGCATTAGACTATGACTATGGTAGGATTAGATTGTGAGCTCCTCTGAGAACAGCCAGTGACATGACTATGTACTCTGTAATGTGCTGCAGAAGATGTCAGTGCTATATAAATACAGAATACAGAATAATATGGTAGGGCATAAGACTATGCCTATGGTAGGATTAGAGTGTGAGCTCCTCTGGGGACAGTCAGTGACATGACTATGTACTCTGTACAGTGCTGCAGAAGATGTCAGTGCTATATATATACATAATAATAGTAATATGGTAGGACATTAGACTATGACTATGGTAGGATTAGATTGTGAGCTCCTCTGAGGACAGTCAGTGACATTACTATGTACTCTGTAATGTGCTGCAGAAGATGTCAGTGCTATATAAACACATAATAATAATAATAATAATAATAATAATAATAATAATAATAATAATAATATGGTAGGACATTAGACTATGACTATGGTAGGATTAGATTGTGAGCTCCTCTGAGGACAGTCAGTGACATGACTATGTACTCTGTAATGTGCTGCAGAAGATTAGAGATGTCGCGAACCTCCGATTTTCGGTTCGCGGAAAAGTTCGCGAACCGCAATAGACTTCAATGGGGAGGCAAACTTTGAAAAATAGAAAAAATTATGCTGGCCACAAAAGTGATGGAAAAGATGTTTCAAGGGGTCTAACACCTGGACGGGGGCATGGCGGAGTGGGATACATGCCAAAAGTCCCGGGGAAAAATCTGGATGTGACGCAAAGCAGCGTTTTAAGGGCAGAAATCACATTGAATGCTAAATTGCAGGCCTAACGTGCTTTAAAACATCTTGCATGTATATACATCAATCAGGGAGTGTAATTAGAGTACTGCTTCACACTGACACACCAAACTCACTGTGTAACACACCGCAAGTTATCAGCTGTTTGTGTAGTGACGGCCATGCTGGACTACTGCGCAACATGGTGAGATTGCTCTTCCTCACTCAGTGATGTCAGGTAATGTGTGACTTCCTTCTCAACTTTCTATGGCATTGTTAACCCTCCTGGCGGTTTGTCAAAATCTGCCAGGGGGCAGCAAATACGTTTTTTAAAAAAAATAATTTTTTTTTCATGTAGCGAGACGAGGTCTCGCTACATCATAGCCGCTCAGCGGCATCCCCCCAGCCCCTCCGATCGCCGCCGGCGTCGTGACGTCAAAGGGGACTCCGATCCACCCCACGGCGCTGCCTGGCACTGATTGGCCAGGCAGCGCACGGGGTCTGGGGGAGGGGGGGGCGGCTGCGGCGACGCATATAGCGGCGGATCGGCGGGTAGCGGCGGCGATCGGGCACTGCACGCAGCTAGCAAAGTGCTAGCTGCGTGCAGCAAAAAAAAAATTATGCAAATCGGCCCAGCGGGGCCTGAGCGGTGCCTCCCGGCGGCATAGCCCGTGCTCAGCACGGGCTTACCGCCAGGGAGGTTAAAAAGCTTACGTTTTGTTTTTAAATTATATTTTCTACTTGCTGTGTACTTGTTCAGTACCGCTACAATGAGAATCCTGTGGAGGCAGGCAAGTCTGTGATTGTGACCCCGGGTAATGGCCGGGGAATGAGGGGTTTGAATCCGGTGTGGAGCCTGAGCAACGGCTACCACTACACATCCAAGGAGGGCAGCGGGCAGGCATGCACGCCCGCCCGCCCCGAGGTAGTGACCAAAAATAACAATACAGGAGGAGGACTTTCGAGGCCCTGCTGTGTATTTGAAATGAATGTACTTTAAATCCTTTAACGAGAACCAGTTATGGCGGGCAAAGATGACACCACATTCTTTTCACGAGAATCATATGGAGGCGGGCAAGTCTGCCATTTGTGACCCCGGGTAATGGCCGGGGAATGAGGGATGGAATCCGGTGTGGAGCCTGAGAAACGGCTACCACTACACATCCAAGGAGGGCAGCAGGCAGGCATGCACGCCCGCCCCGAGGTAGTGACCAAAAATAACAATACAGGAGGCGGACTTTCGAGGCCCTGCTGTGTATTTGAAATGAATTAACTTTAAATCCTTTAACGGGAATCCGTTATGGAGGGCAAGTCTGCCATTGTCACCGCGGGGAATGAAGGTTGGATTGCGGCCCGAAGTGGGAGCCTGCTGAGACCCATGCTGTAGCTGCCCTGACCGTGCTTTGCAGACCAGGCATCTGTGGTCAGATGGACCCATGAGCCAGCGGAAGACAAACCAAGTCGAAAGCATTTGCCAAGAATGTTTTACGGAGGGCAAGTTTTTTTGCCCTTTTTTTTAAATTTTTTGAAAATGATAGATGGTTGTATTTTTAAATTGTTTGAAAGTTTAGATGGTTGTATTTTTAAATTGTTTGAAAGTTTAGATGGTTGTATTTTTAAATTGTTTGAAAGTTTAGATGGTTGTATTTTTAAATTGTTTAAAAGTGTATCCATTCTTCCTCCCCCCAGCCACGAACAATACCATGGGAACGTGGAGCAGCAGAAGCCCCCTGTGACGCTGCCACGGTTGTTCTCCGCGGCTTGTCTTTTGAGGGGTGCTGCTTTTCCTCAGGTGTTCTTGCCATAGCTGTTTGTGCCTTCTCTACAGGTGCCTTCGTAAAGCACTTGTCCCTACGCGACAGTTGGCCTTTCCACGGCTCAATTTTTGCTGGCAGAGACAACAGATGGCTTTGCTCCGATCTGAGACACACACGTTAAAAAATTTCCAAACTGCTGAGCCCCCCTGGGCTGATGGCGCTACGGTGGCATCAGCAGCTGAGGTTGAAGGGCATGTGTAATGATCGGTGTAACACAGAGAGGGTCTGATTACCGGTGATCTGCAGTATCACTGATAATCAGATATATACCAAATTATTGATGATCTGCAGTATCACCGATAATCAGATATATAAGCTAACCTCTGGATACCTGAGTAGAGTGAACGTGTTTGGTGCGACAGTAATACTTTGAGGACTGAGTCCCAGAAACAAGTTCTGTACAGCAAAGAGCACTGTACAAATACAGATTCCTTCCGTAGGCCTGGACTCTCCCGGGGGGAGGAGTCAGGCTGAAGGTAGGAAGGACAGGGCAGGAGTGACACCCAGGAGGGGGTGTCACTAACAGATCTAGGAACTGCCTCTAACAATAAGGTCAGTTCTCGAGGTCGGACAGGCCAGGTCGTAACCACACGGACAGACAAAGTACAGATTCAAAAAGGCAGAGGCGGAGTCTAAAGTACAGGCAGGGTTCGGCAACAGGGTATCAGACATATCGAGGTACAAAATCAGGAGGCAGAAGCAGAGTCTAAGGATGAGCTGAGGTACGGTAACAGAGTAGCAGAGATATCGAGGTACAGGATCATAGTTCAGGAGATTTGTCAGGCAAGCAAAAGGTCATAACAGATAATCACAATCAAACTAGTACTTTAGACTATCAATAGAATCTAGCTAAGTGTAGGATTACAGCTCCAGCTGGTCCCGGCACACTTTAGGATCTGACTCAGGTCTGAGTGCTACCACATAGTGATCACAACGCCAGACAACCAGCCACTGAACAGCCAGCAGTATGTATACACAGATCCTTTCCAGCACCTCCCTAAGTGCTGGACCAATGAGAAAGAGCAGAGTTGTCAGATGACCGACCAGGTCAGCTGACCTTTTTCTGGCTGCCATATAAACTCTGCCTCTCCGCGCGCACGCGCGTCATTCTAAACCTAGAGGGACTATGGGTCCCAGCCACACCAACACTGTCTTGCCCTGCACCTGCTGCCCCATGCGCGGGGTTGGTCGCCCCGCCAGCGGCACTGGTGGCGGCCTCCCGCGCTGGAACAAAGTATCGGCGGCAGGGTTATGCGCGATAACCGCCGCGTCAGACGCGGCGGTTTCTCCGCGTTCCGCCATGCCCTTCCCGGAGACAGCCGCCTCACGCTGTACAGAGGCGGCTGTCTTTCCGCGTTTCCTCACAGCATGTTGGCTGTCTGGCCATAGCGGGCGATACATGGTGCCGGACACTGCCCCCAGCTGTTTCTAAGGACGAGCTCCCTCTTGTATTGCGTTCCGGAGTTGGAGCCTGATCAACGTCTACCACCACACATCCAGGCAAGGAGGGAGGGAGGCAGGCAGGCATGCACGCCCGCCCCGAGGTAGTGACCAAAAATAACAATACAGGACTCAGGAGGACCTTTTGCGGCCCTAATTGAAATGAATTAACTTTAAATCCTTTAACGGGAATCCGTTATGGAGGGCAAGTCTGCATTGTCACCGCGGGGAATGAAGGTTGGATTCCGGCCCGAAGTGGGAGCCTGCTGAGACCCATGCTGTAGCTGCCCTGACCGTGCTTTGCAGACCAGGCATCTGTGGTCAGATGGACTCTTCAGCCAGCGGAAGACAAACCAAGTCGAAAGCATTTGCCAAGAATGTTTTACGGAGGGCAAGTTTTTTTGCCCTTTTTTTAAATTTTTTGAAAATGATAGATGGTTGTATTTTTAAATTGTTTGAAAGTTTAGGTGGTTGTATTTTTAAATTGTTTGAAAGTTTAGATGGTTGTATTTTTAAATTGTTTGAAAGTGTATCCATTCAAGTGCAAGTTATGCACTGACTGCCAGGTATAATGTGCAGTCACAGATGCAGTGAAAGGTATGCAGTGACCGCAAACAGCCGTTTGTGTAGTGACGGCCGTGCTGGACTGGTGCGCACCATGACGAGAGTGCAGGTGATGGTGGTTTTTCAGCCCATATGCTCGCCCGGCTGATGTAGCTGAATGACAGAACAGTGACTGTCCAGCTGATCAAATTTGGTCTGACCACAATGAAGCAACGACCTTATAATCTTTTGTGTGCCACCCCCACCCGAGACACTCAAATAGCCGGCGGTCATTGCTTCATTGTGATGCGCAAGCCCCTTCACCGCGGCAAGGTAATGATCACGAAGGGGGATGGGCACATGTACACTCACCAGAAAAATTAGTGTAGCGGCCGCTGCTAGCAGCGGCCTTAAAAATGCAGGAATCCGCCTAGAGTCCTGGACCCTGTTGGTAGTGGCGGAGAAGGCAGTCAAGTAGTCTGCAGGCAGAGATGCTGTGTGTGGGGACTGACTTAGTCTTCGGTCGTGCAGTAGCCCTCCGTGATCCATTCCTCATTCATTTTGATAAAGGTCAGGTACTGAACACTGTCGTGACTTAGGCGACTTCTCTTTTCAGTAACTATGCCTCCAGCTGCACTGAAGGTCCTTTCTGACAGGATGCTTGCAGCAGGGCAAGAGAGAAGTTGTATGGCAAATTGGGACAGCTCTGGCCACAGGTCAAGCCTGCGCAACCAGTAGTCCAAGGGTTCATCGTCGCTTTTCGCAGAGTCTACATCCACACTCAAGGCCAGGTAGTCGGCTACCTGCCGGTCCAGGCGTTGGTGGAGGGTGGATCCGGAAGGACTATGGTGAGGAGTTGGACTAAAGAACGTCCGCATGTCCGACATCACCCTGAGTTTGCTGGAGCGTCCTGTTCTTGCCTGCGTGGACTTGGGAGGAGCAGGGTTACTGCCAGTGGTACCTTGATTGCGTTGTGCAGCCACATCACCCTTAAATGCATTGTAAAGCACCATCGACAGCTTGTTCTGCAAGTGCTGCATCCTTTCCGCCTTTTGTTGAGTTGGTAAGAGGTCCGCCACTTTGTGCCTGTACCGAGGGTCTAGTAGCGTGGCCACCCAGTACAGGTCATACGTCTTGAGTTTTTTGATACGGGGGTCCCTCAACAGACTAGACAACATGAAAGAGGACATCTGCACAAAGCTGGATGCAGACGTACTCTCCATCTCCTCTTGCTCTTCCTCAGTGATGGGACGCAACTCCTCTTCCTCCCCCCAGCCACGAACAATACCACGGGAACATGGAGCAGCAGAAGCCCCCTGTGATGGCTGCCGCGGTTGTTCTCCTTCCGCCGCCTCTTCCTCCTTCACAGAAACACCTTCCTCATCATCACCATCGTCAGAGTCTGACTCCTCTCCTTCCCCACACGACTCCTCTTCTTCCTCCTCCTCCCCCCTCTGTGCTGCCGCCGGTGTTGTGGAAACATCGGGTTCGTGTGTAAATGGCTCCCACGACTCCTGCTGCCCTAACTCTTCTTGTTCACACTCCTCCACAGCTGTATCCACCACTCTACGCACGGCACGCTCCAGGAAGTAGGCGTAGGAGATCAAGTCGCTGATGGTGCCCTCATCGCGACTCACCAGTTTGGTCACCTCCTCAAAGGGCTTTATGACCCTGCATGCATTTCGCATCAGTGTCCAGTTGTTGGGCCACAACATCCCCATCCTCCCAGATTGTGTCCTTGTACTGTAATGATACAGGTACTGGGTGATGGCTAGCAGGCGAGAGAACATCAGCAGGGTGGAATTCCAGCGAGTCGGGCTATCGCAAATCAGGCGTCTCACCGGCAAGTTGATTCTATGCTGAATCTCCGCAAAGCATGCCATGGCCTTGTAAGAGCACCTGAAATGCCCACACAACTTCCTGGCCTGCTTCAGGACGTCCTCTAAGCTTGGGTACTTGGACACAAATCTTTGCACGACCAGATTAAGCACATGTGCCATGCAGGGTATGTGTGTCAGCTTTCCCAAATTCAACGCAGCAACGAGATTGCTGCCGTTGTCACACACCACGTTGCCGATCTCAAGCTTGTGCGGGGTCAGCCATTGCTCCACCTGTTTGTTAAGAGCAGCCAGGAGAGCTGCTCCAGTGTGACTCTCCGCTTTCAGGCAAGACATGTCTAACACTGCATGACACCGTCGCACCTGGCATGCAGCATAGGCCCTGGGGTGCTGGGGCTGTGTAGCTGGAGAGGAGATGGCGGCACCAGCTAAGGAGGAGGAGGAGGATGACGACAGCGAAGCGGTGATAGCAGGTGGAGAGGAGGTGGCTGGAGGCCTGCCTTCAAGCCGTGGAGGTGTGACAAGTCGGTCTTCTGCGCAGCCACGTACTCCCTGCTTGCTGCCATCGGTCACCAGGTTGACTCAATGGGCTGTGTATGTAATGTAGTGGCCCTGCCCGTGCTTGGCAGACCAGGCATCCGGGGTCAGGTGGACCCTTGACCCAACGCTGTGTGCCAGAGATGACACCACTTGCCTCTCAACTGCACGGTACAGTTTGGGTATGGCCTTTTGTGAAAAATAATTGCGGCCTGGTATCTTCCACTGCGGTGTACCAATGGCCACAAACTTACGGAAAGCCTCCGACTCCACCAGCTTGTATGGTAATAGCTGGCGAGCTAATAGTTCCGCCACGCCAGCTGTCAGACGCCGGGCAAGAGGGTGACTGGCAGACATTTGCTTCTTCCACTCAAATACTTCCTTTACGGACAGCTGGGTACTGCTGTGGGCAGAGGAGAAGGAACCGCTGAAGGGAAGAGGCGGTGTGGAGGAGGGTGGCTGTGAAGGTGCAAGGAAGAAAGTGGATGAAGACGATGCACCTGAAGGAGGAAGAGGAGAAGGAGGGTGGCTTGTCTTTTGAGGGGTGCTGCTTTTCCTCAGGTGTTCTTGCCATAGCTGTTTGTGCCTTCTCTCCAGGTGCCTTCGTGAGGCACTTGTCACTATGTGAGAATTGGCCTTTCCACGGCTCAATTTTTGCTGGCAGAGACAACAGATGGCTTTGCTCCGATCTGAGACACACACGTGAAAAAATTTCCAAACCGCTGAGCCCCCCTGGGGTGATGGCGCTACGGTGGCATCAGCAGCTGACGTTGAAGGGCATGTTGGCTGGCTGGCCATAGCTGGTGATACATGGTGCCAGACACTGCCCCCAGCTGTTTCTGAGGACGAGCTCCCTCTGCTTCTATCATGGAGTCGTCTCCTCCTACTCCTCTCTGACTCCTCCTCTGAACTGTCCCCCTGGTCATCTCCTCTACCGGGAACATATGTGGTTTCCGTATAATCGTCATCATAATCCTCCTGGCCAGCTGCGCTTTCCTCAGACACCTCCTCAAGTGCACCAACTTCAGGTGGTCCACCATCATCCCCATCCACACACGTTACGTCCATACTATCACCACCTAACTCAGACGTATGAGGTGGTGTACCTGCTCCTTTTTGTTGTTGTTGCAGTAGTGGCTGGGAATCAGTGATTTCACCACCACCACCAAATAACTCCTGCGAAGTGTCAAATGCAGCAGATGTGGTGCTTGTTGTAGCGCTGGTGGCTGCGGGAGATGAGGTGTTCTGTGTTAAATACTCAAGCACCTCCTCACGATTTTGGGAAGTGATGGCACGTGCCTTCTTCTGAGCACTGTATTTTGGGGCAGGTCCGCACGAAATCACAGCAACACCACCTCGCACAGCCACAGACCTGCCAGTGCCTGGTGGCCTTCCTCTGGGTCTGCCTCTACCTCTTCCTCTACCTGATTTGTCCATTTTGTCCATCTCGAGGGGTATGCTATCTATATGCAGTGAGGTGGGTTCTCACTCAACACAACAGGTAGTTAGATGCAGTGAGCTGGGTTCACTGAACACAACAGGTAGTTAGATGCAGTGAGCTTAGTTCAGTGAACAGTAAAGGTACTTAAGATGCAGTGAGGTGGGTTCTCACTCAACACAACAGGTAGTTAGATGCAGTGAGGTGGCCAGGTGGGTTCACACTCAACACAACAGGTAGTTAGATGCAGTGAGCTGGGTTCACTTAACACAACGCTAGGTATATGCAGTGATGAGGTGGGTTAAGTAAACACAACAGGTACTGGGTAGTTAGATGCAGTGAGCTGGGTTCACTGAACAGTAAAGGTACTTAAGATGCATTGAGGTGGGTTCTCACTCAACACAACAGGTAGTTAGATGCAGTGAGGTGGCCAGGTGGGTTCTCACTCAACACAACAGGTAGTTAGATGCAGTGAGCTGGGTTCACTCAACACAACGCTAGGTATATGCAGTGATGAGGTAGGTTAGGTAAACACAACAGGTACTGGGTAGTTAGATGCAGTGAGCTGGGTTCACTCAACACAAAGCTAGGTATATGCAGTGATGAGGTGGGTTAAGTAAACACAACAGGTACTGGGTATATGCAGTACTGGGTAGTACAATGTGCAGCTCCCTGTCACACACACAGGTAGTCAGTCACTGAATGTGCTGGGCTGCAGGCAGTGGCACACACAATATCAATTAGCAAGGCTGTGCATGCAACAAAAGTGTCAGTTTGACACACAGAAAAAAAAAATGTACAGGATGAGCTCTGAAAAGAGCTGTTGCTGGGTGCTTTAAAAGCAATAATAATCAGTCAGGATCAAGCAAAGCAGCCTAGAACCTAACTAATCTGTCCCTAGGAGAAAAAGTCTGCAGCAGCTGTCCCTTTCCTCTCTCTAGCAGGCACACGAGTGAGGCTAATGGCCGCCGGACCCTGCCTTATATAAGGGGGGTGGGGCTCCAGGGCTTAGTGTAGCCTGAATGGCTACAATGTGCCTGCTGACTGTGATGCAGAGGGTCAAAGTTGACCCTCATAGTGCATTATGGGGCGAATCGAACTTCCGCAAAAGTTCGCCTGGTGCAGGCGAACGCAAACCCCCTAAGTTCGCCTGGAACCGTTCGCCGGCGAACCGTTCGCTACATCTCTACAGAAGATGTCAGTGCTATATAAACACATAATATTAATAATAATATGGTAGGACATTAGACTATGACTATGGTAGGATTAGATTTGTGAGCTCCTCTGAGGACAGTCAGTGACATGACTATGTACTCTGTAATGTGCTGCAGAAGATGTCAGTGCTACATAAACACATAATAATAATAATAATATGGTAGGACATCAGACTATGACTATAGTAGGATTAGATTGTGAGCTCCTCTGCGGGACAGTCAGTGACATGACTATGTACTCTGTAATGTGCTACAGGAGATGTCAGTGCTATATAAATACATAATAATAATAATAATAATAATAATAATAATATGGTAGGACATTGGTAGGACATTAGACTATGACTATGGTAGGATTAGATTGTGAGCTCCTCTGGGGACAGTCAGTGACATGACTATGTACTCTGTAATGTGCTGCAGGAGATGTCAGTGCTATATAAATACATAATAATAATAATAATAATATGGTAGGACATTGGTAGGACATTAGACTATGACTATGGTAGGATTAGATTGTGAGCTCCTCTGGGGACAGTCAGTGACATGACTATGTACTCTGTAATGTGCTGCAGAAGATGTCAGTGCTATATAAATACATAATAATAATAATAATATGGTAGGACATTAGACTATGACTATGGTAGGATTAGATTGTGAGCTCCTCTGAGGACAGTCAGTGACATGACTATGTACTCTGTAATGTGCTGTAGAAGATGTCAGTGCTATATAAATACATAATAATAATAATAATAATATGGTAGGACATTAGACTATGACTATGGTAGGATTAGATTGTGAGCTCCTCTGAAGGACAGTCAGTGACATGATTATGTACTCTGTAATGTGCTGCAGGAGATGTCAGTGCTACATAAATACATAATAATAATATGGTAGGACATTACACTATGACTATGGTAGGATTAGATTGTGAGCTCCTCTGAGGACAGTCAGTGACATGGCTATGTACTCTGTAATGTGCTGCAGAAGATGTCAGTGCTATATAAATACATAATAATAATATGGGAGGACATTACACGATGACTATGGCAGGATTAGATTGTGAGCTCCTCTGAGGACAGTCAGTGACATGACTATGTATTCTGTACTATGCTGCAGAAGATGTCAGTGCTATATAAATACATAATAATAATATGGTAGAACATTAGACTACGACTATGGTAGGATTAGATTGTGAGCTCCTCTGAGGACCGTCAGTGACATGATGACTATGTACTCTGTTATGTGCTGCAGAAGATGTCAGTGCTATATAAACACATAATAGTATGGTAGGACATTAGACTAGGACTATGGTAGGATTAGAGTGTGAGCTCCTCTGAGGACAGTCAGTGACATGACTATGTACTCTGTAATGTGCTGCAGAAGATTTCAGTGCTATATAAATACATAATAATAATAGTGTATGGTAGGACATTAGACTATGACTATGGTAGGATTAGAGTGTGAGCTCCTCTGAGGACAGTCAGTGACATGACTATGTACTCTGTAAAGTGCTGCAGAAGATGTCAGTGCTATATAAATACATAATAATAATATGGTAGGACATCAGACTATGACTATGGCAAGATTAGATTATGAGCTCCTCTGAGGACAGTCAGTGACATGACTATGTACTCTGTAATGCGCTGCAGGAGATATCAGTGCTATATAAATACATAATAATAATATGATAGGACATTACACTATGACTATGGTAGGATTAGAGTGTGTGCTCCTCTGAGGACAGTCAGTGACATGACTATGTACTCTGTAATGTGCTGCAGAAGATGTCAGTGCTATATAAATACATAATAATAATAATAATAATAATAATATGGTAGGACATTAGACTATGACTATGGTAGGATTAGAGTGTGTGCTCCTCTGAGGACAGCCAGTGACATGACTATGTACTCTGTAATGTGCTGCAGAAGATGTCAGTGCTATATAAATACATAATAATAATATGGTAGGACATTACACTATGACTATGGTAGGATTAGACTGTGAGCTCCTATGAGGGACAGTCAGTGACATGACTATGTACTCTGTAATGTGCTGCAGGAGATTTCAGTGCTATATAAATACATAATAATAATAATAATATGGTAGGACATTAGACTATGACTATGGTAGGATTAGAGTGTGAGCTCCTCTGAGGACAGTCAGTGACATGACTATGCACTCTGTAATGTGCTGCAGGAGATGTCAGAGCTACATAAATACATAATAATAATATGGTAGGATATTACACTATGACTATGGCAGGATTAGATTGTGAGCTCCTCTGAGGACAGTCAGTGACATGATGACTATGTACTCTGTTATGTGCTGCAGAAGATGTCAGTGCTATATAAACACATAATAATATGGTAGGACATTAGACTAGGACTATGGTAGGATTAGATTGTGAGCTCCTCTGAGGATAGTCAGTGACATGACTATGTACTCTGTAAAGTGCTGCAGGAGATGTCAGTGCTATATAAATACATAATAATAATATGGTAGGACATTAGACTATGCCTATGGTAGGATTAGATTGTGAGCTCCTCTGAGGACAGTCAGTGACATGACTATGCACTATGTAAAGTGCTGCAGAAGATGTCAGTGCTATATAAATACATAATAATAATATGGTAGAACATTAGACTATGACTATGGTGGGATTAGAGTGTGAGCTCCTCTGAGGACAGTCAGTGACATGACTGTGTATTCTGTAATGTGCTGCAGAAGATGCTAGTGCTATATAAATACATAATAATAATATGGTAGGACATTAGACTATGACTATGGTAGGTTTATAGTGTGAGCTCCTCTGAGGACAGTCAGTAACATGACTATGTACTCTGTAATGTGCTGCAGAAGATTTCAGTGCTATATAAATACATAAGAATAATAGTGTATGGTAGGACATTAGACTATGACTATGGTAGGATTAGAGTGTGAGCTCCTCTGAGGACAGTCAGTGACATGACTATGTACTCTGTAAAGTGCTGCAGGAGATGTCAGTGCTATATAAATACATAATAATAATATGGTAGGACATCAGACTATGACTATGGCAAGATTAGATTATGAGCTCCTCTGAGGACAGTCAGTGACATGACTATGTACTCTGTAATGTGCTGCAGAAGATGTCAGTGCTATATAAATACATAATAATAATATAGTAGGACATTAGATTATGACTATGGTAGGATTAGATTGTGAGCTCCTCTGAGGACAGTCAATGACATGACTATGTACTCTGTAATGTGCTGCAGAAAATGTCAGTGCTATATAAATACATAATAATATGGTAGGACATTAGCCTATGACTATGGTAGGATTAGAGTGTGAGCTCCTCTGAGGACAGTCAGTGACATGACTATGTACTCTGTAAAGTGCTGCAGAAGATGTCAGTGCTATATAAATACATAATAATAATATGGTAGGACATTAGACTATGACTATGGTAGGATTAGATTGTGAGCTCCTCTGAAGGACAGTCAGTGACATGATTATGTACTCTGTAATGTGCTGCAGGAGATGTCAGAGCTACATAAATACATAATAATAATATGGTAGGACATTACACTATGACTATGGCAGGATTAGATTGTGAGCTCCTCTGAGGACAGTCAGTGACATCATGACTATGTACTCTGTTATGTGCTGCAGAAGATGTCAGTGCTATATAAACACATAATAATATGGTAGGACATTAGACTAGGAATATGGTAGGATTAGATTGTGAGCTCCTCTGAGGATAGTCAGTGACATGACTATGTACTCTGTAAAGTGCTGCAGGAGATGTCAGTGCTATATAAATACATAATAATAATAATATGGTAGGACATTAGACTATGCCTATGGTAGGATTAGATAGTGAGCTCCTCTGAGGACAGTCAGTGACATGACTATGCACTCTGTAAAGTGCTGCAGAAGATGTCAGTGCTATATAAATACATAATAATAATATGGTAGGACATTAGACTATGACTATGGTGGGATTAGAGTGTGAGCTCCTCTGAGGACAGTCAGTGACATGACTATGTACTCTGTAATGTGCTGCAGAAGATGCTAGTGCTATATAAATACATAATAATAATATGGTAGGACATTAGACTATGACTATGGTAGGTTTATAGTGTGAGCTCCTCTGAGGACAGCCAGTAACATGACTATGTACTCTGTAATGTGCTGCAGAAGATTTCAGTGCTATATAAATACATAAGAATAATAGTGTATGGTAGGACATTAGACTATGACTATGGTAGGATTAGAGTGTGAGCTCCTCTGAGGACAGTCAGTGACATGACTATGTACTCTGTAATGTGCTGCAGAAGATGTCAGTGCTATATAAATACATAATAATAATATGGGCGGACATTAGACTATGACTATGGTAGGATTAGATTGTGAGCTCCTCTGAGGACAGTCAGTGACATGACTATGTACACTGTAATGTGCTGCAGAAGATGTCAGTGCTATATAAATACATAATAATAATATGGTAGGACATTAGACTATGACTATGGTAGGATTAGAGTGTGAGCTCCTCTGGGGACAGTCAGTGACATGACTATGTACTCTGTAATGTGCTGCAGAAGATGTCAGTGCTATATAAATACATAATAATAATATGGTAGGACATTAGACTATGACTATGGTAGGGTTAGATTGTGAGCTCCTCTGAGGACAGTCAGTGACATGACTATGTACTCTGTAATGTGCTGCAGGAGATGTCAGTGCTATATAGATACATAATAATAATATGGTAGGACATTAGACGATGACAATGGTAGGATTAGATTGTGAGCTCCTCTGAGGACAGTCAGTGACATGACTATGTACTCTGTAATGTGCTGCAGAAGATGTCAGTGCTATATAAATACATAATAATATTATGGTAGGACATTAGACGATGACTATGGTAGGATTAGATTGTGAGCTGAGGAGAGTGAGTGATGTTTCTGGGTATAATTGCTCTTTGTACTTGGTGAAATAATATTGATTCTGACATGACTATGTACTCTGTAAATTGCCATGGATGTGTCTACAGTATATCATTGAATAATATTAATTTTTAGCAGATCACACCTGAAGTCAGAGTTATTCTTACTCAGGGCCGGATTTACGATAAGTCAGAATAGGCATATGCCTACAGGCGCCTGATGATGGAGGTGTGGCTCACTCCTCTCCCCTAGCTCCTCCCTCTTTCCCTATGCAGAGTCCTGAGCAGAGTGTATATGAGAGGTTACTCCCCCTGCTCTCTGCATTTCACTGATGAGATCTCCCTCCAGTCAGGGGCACCTCTAGCTACTTGTTACTGAGGCTAGCTAATACTAAGGGACACCTGTAGCTACCTATGACAGGCAAGGGAAATAAGAGATAAGTGACAGCTGGGCCAGCCAGCACACTTGTGTTGCAGTTCAGTGGGGGACTGTAGGTTCATGGAGGGCGGAGTCTAGGGTGCCAGGACATCTGTGCCTATAGGCTCCGGTGATGTAAATCCGGGCCTGCATGCATGGAGGGCGGAGTCTAGGGTGCCAGGACATCTGTGCTTATAGGCTCCGGTGATGTAAATCCGGGCCTGCATGCATGGAGGGCGGAGTCTAGGGTGCCAGGACATCTGTGCCTATAGGCTCCGGTGATGTAAATCCGGGCCTGCATGCATGGAGGGCGGAGTCTAGGGTGCCAGGACATCTGTGCCTATAGGCTCCTGTGATGTAAATCTGGACCTGTTCTTTCAGAAGCAAAGATGTATTTGCATTGAATATTTGTGATGGAGGCCGGGTGCACGCTTAGCAGAAACGCTAGCATTGCATAAAATGCAGCGTTCTTACTGCTAATGGACGTCTATGGGCCGCAGGAGAAAACGCATATATAAAAAACGCATTATGCGTTTCCAAACATTTAAAAACGCAGGTTTTGTTGCATAGTGTTGATGAACGCACCAAAAACGCACATATTGAATGTCAATGGGAACGCAATGGTATATATGCGTTTTTACCCACACATATATATATATATATATATATATATATATATATATATATATATATATATATTGCTGTATTTCCGCTTCCTGTTGTCTTCCAAGTGATTTGCATAAATGGAAATATAAGAATGCATGGAAACGCATACGCGTTTTGTATACGCGAACCGAAATATAAAGAGGCACGCAAATGCATTGAAAATGCATTGCAAACGCAGCAAAAATGCACAAAAAACGCACATAACATTAACATAAAACCCAGCCTTTCACGTTATGTTATGTGTGCTCCCAGTCTTAAAGGACACGCCAGGCGAAAATAAACTAATGAAATAAACAATTGTATCTATCTTCCTTCTCCTAAAAATGACTTTTTAATATATTCTATAGTTTTATTTTATGTTTAAATCTACTTTTTACGTTTTTACTGTTTTCTTGTTTTTGCTCCATGACACATTTATTGAAGTAGGCCAGAGCTAAAATCTATGAACTATTGACGCTTTTTGTCTCTTTCCTGCTCTTAGAAGCCATTCTCTACTAGGAAAGTGTTTTATAGTTGGAATTTCTTGTCAGTGAGGGTCACACTGTAGTCACTTCCTGTCTGAGTCAGGACTGAGTCAGCCACTTGCATACCTGATATTTAAAAAAGGCCTAGTTATTTGTGTGCTAGGCACTGTACATATCCATGCCTATCTCATCATGTCACATGTCACTTCTGGTATCCTTTAAGTTTGCACTCTCACAGTCCAATAATCACAGTCACCAGGATGTGTCACCTGCAGGATTTCAGTGGTGCTTGCAGGTCACTATGTGCTGCTGTTGTCACCTGATTTACTACCATCTGTCAGGAGCTGAGAATTCTTCCAAGCCTCTCTGAGAGCCAGCAGCCATCTCTGCAGCCTCCTACTGTAATCTAACATTGGTAATTTTGCAGAAATCTCACGTATTTTTCTCATAATTTCGTGCCCACGTTGGCAGTAAATAGCAAAGCTCCCCCCTACATGCTACTGACACCATGCTACATACGTTAAGAAGAATAGAGGGTACAAGTTCCAAAAAGACCTGGTAGCAAAGTAAAAATTGTTTTTAAACTTTTAAAATTGACAATTTAAAAACCATTTTTTCCTGCATTTTTAAAATGAATTTTCTCAAAAACGACAATGTCTTTTTGAAAAAAAAAAAATTCCGACTTGTACCCGCTATTCCCCTTAACATATGTAGCATATTTTGGTAGCAATAGCTTGTATGGGGGATTTGCGGCACAGAATTACGCGAAATGTAGCGAAAATTACACAAAAAATTATGCAAAATTATGAAATACTAGCCGACCCGTGGCGTAGCATATGCAGCATAAGGGGGTAGCGAGCAGGAGGGGGGTATTGGGCATAGCGGCTGGACCCCCCTCACCTGGGTCCCCCATCTTTGCTCCCCTCCAGCTTAATTTCGCAGCGGGGAGGGGATCGGACCCACCTCCCTCACCTGGGTTCCGCGTTCCAGCGTGCGTTCCACTGTCGCCACTTCCTGCAATGCTGCCCACTGTATTGCAAGTGGACGGCATTGCAGGAAGTGACAACAGTGGAACGCATGCTGGACCGCAGAAGAGGTGAGTCATCCCCCCCACTGCTTCTCACTAACAGCGGCGGCTGCTGCTGAACTTAAGCTACAGACTAACCAGCAAGCTCATGGTGACCCAGAACTCATTGGAGTGTGTGAGGGGCTACAATGGTCCTAAAAGCCCCCTTACTAAAATGCTAAGGTAAACAAAAGTTTGCTTTCTTAGAACAGAAAGAATTTGCGATAATTCAGGTTAGAGTGAGCTTGAGATGTCTCCCAGAGCAACACTGCTGAATATATGCAAATTATCCATTGTTGCCCTACGCAATTACGCTTCGCCAACTATGGCTTCGAAATCAAATTGCACGCGGAAAAATAGATGCGAGTGCCGCATTTGTAGTCCACTACGCAATACACATGTTAACTACGCATAGTGGGCGTAAGCTACGCGTAGAGTTACTTCGCTACGCGTAAATTCGTAAGCGTAGTTTTGAAACTTCACCTACGAACCACGATGCGTAGATGCGAACTACGATACGTAAATTCGCACTGGCGTGGTTTCTGCTCATCCCTGGTGACCTTGCTAGAGAGTTAAACATAGTTGTTCGTTAATGTCCTCTTGTAGGAAGCGGATTTATGATTTGCTATTAAGAGGCTAAAGTTTATACTCCTTGTCTAGGTTATATGCTTCGTCATCATATGGGGAAGTTTTATTATTTTAGATCACTAGTGGCTGTCATTTACACTAAGTATAGAAATCTGACAAATCAGACTGGATTTAGAGTAGTCTGTCTCCTCATACAAAAACATTTACCGAGCGCTAATTGCTCCGCCTAACTGAAAGAAAAGGCAGTGACCGGGAGCGTTCTGCGCCTGCCAGTTACAAGCCTTAACCAACTGCACAGGTGCAGAACACTCCGAGTCCCGGCCAAGGAGGGGTACAGCCAGGGTAGTCCCCACCTACTGGGGCAGACAGCAGGAGAGCGAGGGGAGCCCACAGACTACATGGGGCTGGAGGGATCCACAGGCAAGTATAAATCCTTGTGTTGTTTTCATCTCTGGTTACGTTAAGCTCCATAACATAGTACACCATTATAACATGTATTTATGGCAGCTTCTTACATTGAAGCGACATTGACCCCTTGTCTGTTTCCCGCAGTGATCTCGCGGTCTAGGAAGCCATGGCCAGACATAAACCCTTCCTTATTATGGCATTGATGACCATATTCCTGACGAGTATCCTGTACTACAGGAACATGTTACTGGTGAGATTACCCTGTACTATTACTGTATGCTATGGTGGTGGTGGTGCCAACAGTCTTTCATCTTATAGAGCAGGGACATTAACATTGGACTGCCAAGATAAATGTGAGTCTATATTAAAGCTAACTGTATCAGGGAAGGGGGCACTAGACACCAGGGAACTGTATAGGGGAGGGAGTCCACTAGACACCAGAGAATTGTATAGGGGAGGGAGGAGGGCCACTAGACACCAGGAAACTATATAGAGGAAGGAGAGGGGGGCACTACACACTAGGGAACTGAATAAGTGAGGAAGAGGGGGACAATAGACACCAGGGAACTATATAGGGGAAGGAGGGGGCCACTAGACACCAGGGAACAATATAGGGGAGGGAGGGGGGCACTAGACACCAGGGAACTATATAGAGGAAGGAAAGGGGTTCACTAGACACTAGGGAACTGAATAAGGGAGGGAGAGTGGGCCACTAGACACCAGGGAACTATACAGAGGAAGGAAGGGGGGGCACTAGACACCAGAGAGCTGAATAGGGGAGTGAGGAGGCCGTCCACTAGGCATCAAGTTTGTCCTGCAACTTGGTCCTAGTTTTTTTAGTTTCAGTCCACTGTCTGAGTTTGACACTCCTGTTTATAGGGAGAAGCTGAGGACTCTGCACTGTCCGTCTTAGCTTGGGCTCTTCCAATGCTTTTCGTATGGGTAAAGTAAGTACTGCATTTTTTGGGCGAACAATGGGCAGTTAAAGGTGTTTACTGTCTTCTCTCCTCTGACTGCTCACAAGGGTGTTATCAGTGTGTTTCCCCCTGCCAGCATGGACAGCACAGAGCAGCCAGAGCCTTGGAAGTTTCAGTAGAGTCTGCAGCAAATGTATTCCAACATAAAAAGCAGCCAGTCAGGAGGGGTATATATACAGGATCTTCTCAAAAAATTAGCATATTGTGATAAAGTTCATTATTTTCTGTAATGTACTGATAAACATTAGACTTTCATATATTTTAGATTCAAATACACACAACTGAAGTAGTTCAAGCCTTTTATTGTTTTAATATTAATGATTTTGGCATACAGCTCATAAAAACCCAAATTTCCTATCTCAAAAAATTTGCATATTTCATCCGACCAATAAAAGAAAAGTGATTTTAAAACAAAAAAAGTCAACCTTCAAATAATTCTGTTCAGTTATGCACTCAATACTTGGTTGGGAATCCTTTTGCAGAAATGACTGCTTCAATGCGGCGTGGCATGGAGGCAATCAGCCTGTGGCACTGCTCAGGTGTTATGGAGGCCCAGGGTGCTTCAATAGAGCTCATCCAGAGTGTTGGGTCTTGCGTCTCTCAACTTTCTCTTCACAATATCCCACAGATTCTCTATGGGGTTCAGGTCAGGAGAGTTGGCAGGCCAATTGAGCACAGTAATACCATGGTCAGTAAACCATTTACCAGTTGTTTTGGCACTGTGAGCAGGTGCCAGGTCGTGCTGAAAAATGAAATCTTCATCTCCATAAAGCTTTTCAGCAGACGGAAGCATGAAGTGCTCCAAAATCTTCTGATAGCTAGCTGCATTGACCCTGCCCTTCATAAAACACAGTGGATCAACACCAGCAGCTGACATGGCACCCCAGACCATCACTGACTGTGGGTACTTGACACTGGACTTCAGGCATTTTGGCATTTCCCTCTCCCCAGTCTTCCTCCAGACTCTGGCACCTTGATTTCCGAGTGACATGTAAAAGTTGCTTTCATCCGAAAAAAGTACTTTGGACCACTGAGCAACAGTCCAGTGCTGCTTCTCTGTAGCCCAGGTCAGGCGCTTCTGCCGCTGTTTCTGGTTCAAAAGTGGGTTCATGCTTCCATCTGCTGAAAAGCTTTATGGAGATGAAGATTTCATTTTTCAGCACGACCTGGCACCTGCTCACAGTGCCAAAACCACTGGTAAATGGTTTACTGACCATGGTATTACTGTGCTCAATTGGCCTGCCATCAATATTAAAACAATAAAAGGCTTGAAATACTTCAGTTGTGTGTATTTGAATCTAAAATATATAAAAGTCTAATGTTTATCAGTACATTACAGAAAATAATGAACTTTATCACAATATGCTAATTTTTTGAGAAGATCCTATACATCTCATGGGGGTTGATTCACTATAACAATAGCATGCCTTATCAGAGTTGACATGCCTTATCAGAGTAGTATAGCGAGTGCTATGAACTTATGCCTGCTAATTGGCAATGACGAGCGTTCCACTCGTCCTGCCCTGAGCCCCTGCGTGTCCAATCACTTTAAAGGACATTATCCCTACACTTTGATTGGCCCAATAGGCTGTCTGTCACTTGACAGGAAACTGGACAGGCAGCCTATTGGGCCAATCAAAGTGCGGGGATAATGTCCTTTAACATGATTGGACCCACAGGAGCTCAGGGCAGGATGAGTGGAGCTCTCGTCATTGCCAATTAGCAGGCATAAGTTTGTAGCGCTCGCTATGCTACTCTGATAAGGCACAGTAACTCTGATAAGGCATGTTAACTCTGATAAGGCACGCTATGTGTTATAGTGAATCAACCCCAAGGTCTGCTAGTCATGTTACAGCAGTGAGCACATCTAGCTTCCTGTTACCTCTTCTGATTGGCTGGTCTTCCTCCTCTTCAGACTCTCCTGCATGCTGTGAGGAGAACACCGTGAAGATTTATGAGCTTTTCTGGAGTCAGGACTATACATTTCACTTTGCTCCAAATCTTTATTCATTTTCCACAACAGTAAAAATGTATGAAAAAAATAGTGATTATTATTAGGGCATGAAAGTGCAGTGAAAGGTAGCAGTGATTGGTATTACAATACAATGTGCAGCTGTCACACAGGTGCAGTTACCAGGTATGCACGGACTGGTATACTAAACAGTGTGCGGTCACACAGGTGCAGTGAAAGGTAGCAGTGACTTGTGCAGCTGTCACACAGGTGCAGTTAACACGTATGCATGGACTGGTATACTAAACAGTGTGCGTTCACACAGGTGCAGTGAAAGGTAGCAGTGACTGGTAGTACAATACATTGTGCAGCTGTCACACAGGTGCAGTTAACAGGTATGCACGGACTGGTATACTAAACAGCGTGCGGTCACACAGGTGCAGTGAAAGGTAGCAGTGACTGGTATTACAATACAATGTGCAGCTGTCACACAGGTGCAGTTAACAGGTATGCACGGACTGGTATACTAAACAGCGTGCAGTCACACAGGTGAAGTGAACAGGTATGCAGGGATTGGTATTACAAATGTGCAGCTGTCACACACAGGTACCGTGAACAGGTGCAGTGACTGGTCATATATTACACTGCTTGTGCTAACGTAGGTAGGTAGCAGGGGCGTAGCAATAGGGGGTGCAGAGGTAGCGACCGCACCGGGGCCCTTGGGCCAGAGGGGCCCCGAAGGGTCCACCCTCTATCACAGTATTAGCTCTCTATTGGTCCTGTGCTGGTAATAATCACTTCTATAAATGCTTTGAATAGTCGTAATCCTTAACACACTGTTCCCAATCCCCTTCTTTCACCTCTAACACTGTGGTTGTCCTTGGCAAGTTTTGGTGCGCTGTATCAATTGCTATGTATAAAGTTCTTGGGGGGGGCCCCATGTAAAACCTGCACCAGGGCCCACAGCTCCTTAGCTACGCCACTGGTAGGTAGGTAGGTGTACTGAAAAGTGAACAGGTGCAGTGATTGGAATTACAAATGTGCAGCTGTCACACACAGGTATCGTGAACAAACAGGTGCAATGACTAGTGGTATATTACACTGCTTGCGCTCACATAGGTGCACTGAACAGATTACAGGTATGCACTGCAGTGATTGGAATTACAAATTTGCACCTGTCACACACAGGTACCGTGAACAGTTGCAATGACTGGTGGTATATTACACTGCTTGCACTCACATAGGTAGGTGTACTGAACAGTGAACAGGTGCAGTGATTGGGATTACAAATGTGCAGCTGCCTGTCACACACACACACAGGTACTGTGAACAGGTGCAATGACTGGTGGTATTAACAATGCGTGCGCTCACGTAGGTAGGTAGGTAGGTAGGTGCACTGAACAGAGAACAAGTGCAGTGATTGGGATTACAAATGTGCAGCTGCCTGTCACACACACAGGTAGTCACTGAATGTGCTGGGCCTGGCAGTGGGACAGTAGGAATTACCAAGGC
This sequence comes from Hyperolius riggenbachi, assembly GCF_040937935.1. NCBI lineage: Eukaryota > Metazoa > Chordata > Amphibia > Anura > Hyperoliidae > Hyperolius > Hyperolius riggenbachi. The sequence goes on from NC_090652.1 coordinate 10,872,308, forward strand.
TGTCTATGCAACACAAGTGTCTGTGGGACACACACACACACCAAAAAAAAATAGATCACAAGAACAAGATTAGCTCTCAAAAGAGCTGTTGTGGGGTGCTTTTTTAGCAATAAGAATCAGCCAGGAGCAAGCTAACAAACCTACAAGAGCCTAACTAAGCTTTCCCTATGAGAGTCTGCAGCAGCTGTCCCTTCTCTAATTACTGCAGGCACACGAGTGAGTAAAATGGCCGGCGATGCCTGCCTTTTATAAGGGAGGGTGGGGCTCCAGGAGGGAGTGTAGCCTGATTGGCTACAATGTGCCTGCTGACTGTGATGTAGAGGGTCAAAGTTGACCCTAATGATCCACTATGGTGGCGAATCGAACTTCCGGAAAACCCTGGAAGTTCGCCGGTTCCCTTTCGCTGGCGAACCGTTCGGGCCATCTCTAGTGACATGATGAGATAGACATGTGTATGTACAGTGCCAAGCACACAGATAACTAGCTTGTGTTCCTTTTTTTCTTTCTCTGTCTGAAAGACAGGTCAGGTATGTAAGTGGCAGTTCCTGTCTGAGTCAGGCCTGAGTCAGATTACAGTGTGACCCTCACTGATAAGGAATTACAACTATAAAACACTTTCCTAGCAGATAATCTGAGAGCAAGAGATAAAAAGGGTCAATAATTCATAGATTTTAGCTCTGGCATACTTCAATGAATGCGTCATTGAGCAAAAACAATAAAACAGTAAAAACGTAAAAAGTAGATTTAAATATAAAATAAAACTGTGCAATATTGTAAAAAGTAATTTTTAGGAGAAGGAGGATAGATACAATTGTTTATTTCATTAGTTTATTTTCCCCTTGGGTGTCCTTTGAAAATAGGGAAGTGTGTAGAGTTGTAAACATGGCTGTAGCCTGACATCTAGTGGTGGGAAAAAAATAAGACTCTGCAGCCAGAATTCACAAAATTAATCAATTATCATCTGTCCTGAGTTTTCTCCCAGTAGATAATGTTTGCTTCTGTACTGCCTATGGGTGGGTATCTTAAGAAATAAATATAACATGCCAAGGAACCAAAATGTTTTTGGTAAAAAATTGAGTCTATTGTGAGAGTTTTTTTGTTTATATTATTTGCAGGTTTCTTTCAAGCAATCTCTTCTACGTTGCCAAGGGATAGACCACAAAGGAAAGGGACTGAATTTAATGAAAACACAACTCCAAGAGAAAATAGATGCCATGTATGAAAAGATTGAAAGACTCGTCCCCGAAGCTCCCTTCACAAATTTTAACAGAACCTCAAGTGCCAAAACGAGCAAGGCCTTCATAGTGAACCCCAAGGAACAGTATTGTGTTGGAGAAGACTTGGTGGTCCAGATTGACATGTATGACTACTTGGGCAACAGGAAGACCTATGGTGGGGACTTCCTAAGAGCCAGGCTCTTCTCCCCAGAGCTTGGAGCTTCTGTTTCTGGACAACTGGAGGACCTCAAGAGTGGCTCATATCTGGTTAACTTTACTTTATTTTGGGCTGGAAAAGCCAAGACCTCCATTGTGCTGTTTCATCCTAGCGAAGGCGTGGCAGCTCTCTGGAGGGCGAGGCACGCAAGCCAAGGAGTTCTGGGGTTTGAGGGGAAGTTTGAAATGCTTGGCAAACAGGCAGTGACTAAATGTGCGTTTAAGTTGTACAAGGAAGAGGGGAAAGAGATCTGTGAATACATAGACCCCTTGTATGAAGAAGAATATTACTGCTATAAAGCACCCAACTTTACCTGCGAGAGCCTGAATGAAATGAGGGGCTATGACCTCGAAATACCTCATATTACCAAGGAGGAAAGTAAACTCTTTGAAAGGTAGGATAGTATTGTTGTCTTTACAAATTATATCTACCAAAAACATCTCAACAGAAACCAAACCCGGAATTAAAAAAGCAGCATGGCCCTCCGCTGAAATAAACGATTATTTTGATATGCCATTTTCACTATACAGTAAGTGACCGGTGTTGTGCAAAAATGCCAATATTCTTTTTGCATTCATTTGCGCGAACATAATGTAAATTTCAACTTTCGAGCAAAAATGCCGTCAAAAATCATTTTGTAATAAGTTTTAGATTGTTTTAAAAAAATTTGTAAATTTTTGCGCTAGAATAAACGATTTTTTTGCGTTTTCGTGAATTTTTGTGGTAATTTGTTTTCTTTGATCACATTGCAAAAATACAATGTATTTTCGCTAATATCACCTCAAAATTGAAAATAGCATTTCCAATGCAAGAATAACTAAGTGACCTATAACTATGATCCATATCAGAGCCGGGACAAGGTCCTCCAGCACCCAAGGCTGAGACACCAAAGTGCGCCCCCCCCCATGCCTCCCACCCCAGCTGTCACACACTGATTGCTATTAGACTGAGAGGCACCCCAAGGTCCCCAAACCCCCCATCACCTTAATCCCTGGTTATCTGGCTTGCCATCACTGCCATGTATCCCTTTTTCTTATTTCTCTCTGCTTCAAATATAATAGAGGAATGATAACTGAATGAGTTGTGCGCCCCCTCCTACACTGTGCCCTGAGGGGAGCCTCTCTCGCCTCTGCCTCGGCCCGGCCCTGATCCATATTATCATATATTCGGTTTTTGTTGCCTGGGCTTGTTAAAAGATTGATATTTGTTTATCAAATATTTAGTGAGATAGATACATATAACCTATTGAGGACCAATGGCGTAGATCCTACACCGCACTTGTGGCTGCATAACTCTGATGCGGCGTAGGATCTACGCCACCTGACGTTTCTGCTCCCAACACGTTCGTGCGCACCCGAGAGGGGAGATTAAGCTGTCATTTGACAGCTGACATCTCCCCTCAGTGATTGGAAGCTATCGCGTATGGCTTCTGATCACGTGATAACTACGATCGCCGGCAGATCGTAGTGATCACCATTAGCGATGCAGCGGTAGGGTGGAAGAAAAGGATCCACTCACCTCCCTGCCGTTCCCACGACGATCGGCACCCCCCTCCGCTCTCGCCGGCATCGCCGCTCGCTCGGACAAAAGTCCCAGGTCGCGGCTTGATGACATCATCAAGCCGCCACCCAGAACTTAGCGGCAGTATGAGGGGAGATGCCGGCAAGAGCGGAGGTGTCCCCAGCTGCTCATCGCTGGAGTCTGGGAGGTGAGTACAGGCTGCCAGCTACAGGGGGACACCTGACTACAGGGGGGATCGCCAAATCTACCTGCCCACAGTAGGGATCTGGCTGCCTGACCCCCCAAATGCGCCCCCCCACATGAAAAAACGCTTGGTCCTTAAGGGGGGGTAGGCAGCCAGTCCTCAAAAAGTTAAGGCCTCATTCACATCAATTATTGCAGATGGGCATGTGATCAGAACGCAACGCATACAATTGCATGCCATCTGCGCGCTAAGCGCTGGGCTGCTTATCCCATTCACTACAGTGAATGGGTCAGCGCTGCGAGTCCCGAAAAATGCATGCAGCATTGCAATAGCGCAGCGCACATGATGGGAACGGTAGAAGTGCTGTCTATGCCCTTCTATCGTACTTGCATGTCGCACACTACACGCACTGCCGAAATGCGCATGGCAGTGCGGATAGCGGGAAACGAGGCCTAAGGTGATTTGGGCATGCTCCTATTAACAGCTGTTTATACGTAAGCAAACAGATCGGTTGGTACCAAATGCTTGTGAGTGGTCAGCCGCCAAGGAAGGTATGTGGCTGTGCTTGCAGACGATCAATATTTCAAACGGTACAAACATGAATCCAGGCAACCGAATTGCAATAAAAAAATGTCCTATTTATTTAATCCTCAGCATACATTAATGACAGTCACAGAGTGCGGTATAGACGGCCTGACAGCTGTTTTGCGGATCCCCCCTGCTTCATCGGAGGCCAAAACCAGACGAAGCGGGGAAACCTGTGAAACGGCTGTCAGGCTGTCTATACCCCATTCTGTGCATGTCATTCATGTATCCAGAGGTTGAAGCAAATAGGTTATTTTTATTGCATTTGGACTGCTAGTGTCAGGATTCATGTTTCTACCACTGATGGTATCAGCTAATTATGATAACACGCCCATACATAATTACGATTTGTAAATTCAATTAATATTGTCTAATCCATTCATAATTTCACATAATTTTCGGGTCATTTTTTGCCAACTTTAGTGGTGAACAGCAAAGCCAGCATACATGCTATTGTCACCAAAATTGCTACAGATGTTAAAGTGGTATAAAACCCCTGACATAATATTCAATAAAAACATGTTTTCCTACTTTTTATATGCCATACGGTTATCATATTTGCTTTTGTGCATAAGTGTTAGTATTCATTTAGAAATTATACGTTCCCAAAGTACACTTTTTTGCTAAGAAAGCGGACTTTTGCATTTTATTCATAACTGCTTTATTCATGTTCTAACAAGCAGAAATGCTTTCTAAATTGTCTGACTTTGTTCAGGGGACCCGGAGGTGTCAGAGAAGTGTTTATTTACATTCCTCACTTGATACAAATACAATTAAACACAAGATAACATTATCTACAACTTCAGATGCGTCCAGCTTTGCTGGCAGTCTAATTGCATTTTGGGGGAAATATGCTGACAGTCTGATTGCATTTTGTGGGGAAATCTGCTGCCAGTCTGATTGCATTTTGTGGAGTAATATACTGCCAATCTGATTGCATTTTGTGGGGTAATATACTGCCAATCTGATTGCATTTTGTAGGGAAATATGCTGCCAATCTGATTGCATTTTGTAGGGAAATATGCTGCCAATCTGATTGCCTTTTGTGGGGAAATCTGCTGCCAATCTGATTGCATTTTGTGGGGAAATATGCTGACAATCTGATTGCATTTTGTGGGGAAATATGCTGACAGTCTGATTGCATTTTGTGGGGAAATCTGCTGCCAATCTGATTGCATTTTGTGGGGTAATATACTGCCAATCTGATTGCATTTTGTAGGGAAATATGCTGCCAATCTAATTGCATTTTGTGGGGAAATATGCTGCCAATCTGATTGCATTTTGTGGGGAAATCTGCTGCCAATCTGATTGCATTTTGTGGGGAAATATGCTGACAATCTGATTGCATTTTGTGGGGAAATCTGCTGCCAATCTGATTGCATTTTGTGGGGAAATATGCTGCCAATATGATTGCATTTTGTGGAGAAATCTGCTGCCAATCTGATTGCATTTTGTGGGGTAATATACTGCCAATCTGATTGCATTTTGTGAGGAAATATGCTGCCAATTTGATTGCATTTTGTGGGGAAATCTGCTGCCAATCTGATTGCATTTTGTGGGGAAATATGCTGCCAATATGATTGCATTTTGTGGGGAAATCTGCTGCCAATCTGATTGCATTTTGTGGGGTAATATACTGCCAATCTGATGGCATTTTGTGAGGAAATATACTGCCAATCTGATTGCATTTTGTGGGGAAATCTCCTGCCAATCTGATTGCATTTTGTGGGGAAATCTGCTGTCAATCTGATTGCATTTTGTGGGGAAATCTGCTGCCAATCTGATTGCATTTTGTGGGGAAATCTGCTGCCAATCTGATTGCATTTTGTGGGGAAATATGCTGCCAATATGATTGCATTTTGTGGGGAAATATACTGCCAATCTGATTGCATTTTGTGGGGAAATCTGCTGCCAATCTGATTGCATTTTGTGGGGAAATCTGCTGCCAATCTGATTGCATTTTGTGGGGAAATCTGCTGCCAATCTGATTGCATTTTGTGGGAAATCTGCTGCCAATCTGATTGCAATTTGTGGGGAAATCTGCTGCCAATCTGATTGCATTTTGTGGGGAAATATGCTGCCAATATGATTGCATTTTGTGGGGAAATATACTGCCAATCTGATTGCATTTTGTGGGGAAATCTGCTGCCAATCTGATTGCATTTTGTGGGGAAATCTGCTGCCAATCTGATTGCATTTTGTGGGGAAATCTGCTGACAATCTGATTGCATTTTGTGGGGAAACATGCTGCCAATCTGATATCATTTTGTGGGGAAATATGCTGCCAATCTGATTGCATTTTGTGGGGAAATCTGCTGCCCATCTGATTGCATTTTGTGGGGAAATCTACTGCCAATCTGATTGCATTTTGTGGGGAAATCTGCTGACAATCTGATTGCATTTTGTGGGGAAATCTACTGCCAATCTGATTGCATTTTGTGGGGAAATCTACTGCCAATCTGATTGCATTTTGTGGGGAAAGCTGCTGCCAATTTTGATTGCATTTTGCGGGGAAATCTGCTGCCAATCTGATTGCATTTTGTGGGGAAACATGCTGCCAATCTGATAGCATTTTGTGGGGAAATATGCTGCCAATCTGATTGCATTTTGTGGGGAAATCTGCTGCCCATCTGATTGCATTTTGTGGGAAAATCTACTGCCAATCTGATTGCATTTTGTGGGGAAAGCTGCTGCCAATTTTGATTGCATTTTGCGGGGAAATCTGCTGCCAATCTGATTGCATTTTGTGGGGAAATCTGCTGCCAATCTGATTGCATTTTGTGGGGAAATCTGCTGCCCATCTGATTGCATTTTGTGGGGAAATCTACTGCCAATCTGATTGCATTTTGTGGGGAAAGCTGCTGCCAATCTGATTGCATTTTGCGGGGAAATCTGCTGCCAATCTGATTGCATTTTGTGGGGAAATCTGCTGCCAATCTGATTGCATTTTGTGGGGAAATCTGCTGCCCATCTGATTGCATTTTGTGGGGAAATCTACTGCCAATCTGATTGCATTTTGTGGGGAAAGCTGCTGCCAATCTGATTACATTTTGCGGGGAAATCTGCTGCCAATCTGATTGCATTTTGTGGGGAAATCTGCTGCCAATCTGATTGCATTTTGTGGGGAAATCTACTGCCAATCTGATTGCATTTTGTGGGGAAAGCTGCTGCCAATCTGATTGCATTTTGCGGGGAAATCTGCTGCCAATCTGATTGCATTTTGTGGGGAAATCTGCTGCCAATCTGATTGCATTTTGTGGGGAAATCTGCTGCCAATCTGATTGCATTTTGTGGGGAAATCTGCTGCCAATCTGATTGCATTTTGTGGGGAAATATGCTGCCAATATGATTGTATTTTGTGGGGAAATATACTGCCAATCTGATTGCATTTTGTGGGGAAATCTGCTGTCCATCTGATTGCATTTTGTGGGGAAATCTACTGCCAATCTGATTGCATTTTTTGGGGGAATTCTGCTGCCAATCTGATTGCATTTTGCAGGGAAATCTGCTGCCAATCTGATTGCATTTTGTGGGGAAATCTGCTTCCAATCTGATTGCATTTTTTAGGGAAATATACTGCCAATCTGATTGCATTTTGTGGGGCAAAATACGCTGCCAATCTGATTGCATTTTGTGGGGAAATCTGCTGCCAATATGATCGCATTTTGTGGGGAAATCTGCTGATACATTTTTTTTCATCAGAGGGGGGGGGGGGGGGAGGTCGACCCGCCACCATGTGGTCTGGTAAAAAAATGGCCCTTCATGCCTGCAAAGTTGGACAGCACTGGACTACTTAATATTAATAATATATAATATTTTGTGGCATTTGACTACTTGATGAATTATCGTGATGTATGTAACTGCTTGATTATTTTATCTACAATGTATCTGGTCGGATCCACTGCTACTTATTGTGTGAATTGTTTTGTTATTTTGTGCATTTTTAAGTCTGACCATGACCTATCATGACCACACCCATGTTCCAGTGCGTGGTGATACCTATTTATTTTTGCTGCAGAGCACTGCGCGCGCTGCATGTGGACATCTCCCTGTTGGGGACTGTCCTCCCTGTTGTTGGTAGACACGTCTGTCAATGCCAGCATACGGTGTCAGATTTGAGATGATGCCTGTTGGAAAAAGTGTTCTGCAGTGAAGGTGTTGAATTGACCCACAGATGTCCTTATCACGCAGGGAATGTAGATGGATAAGTGGGCTGGGAACCCTGGCTCCCAACGGATTGAATGAAGCATATAATTTGAAATATTGCATTTTGTGGGGAAATCTGCTGCCAATCTGATTGCATTTTGTGGGGTAATATACTGTCAATCTGAATGCATTTTGTGGGGGAATCTGCTGCCAATCTGATTGCATTTTGTGGGGAAATCTGCTGCCAATCTGATTGCATTTTGTGGGGAAATATGCTGCCAATATGATTGCATTTTGTGGGGAAATATACTGCCAATGTGATTGCATTTTGTGGGGAAATCTGCTGCCAATCTGATTGCATTTTGTGGGGAAATCTGCTGCCAATCTGATTGCATTTTGTGGGGAAATCTGCTGCCAATCTGATTGCATTTTGTGGGGAAATCTTCTGCCAATCTGATTGCAATTTGTGGGGAAATCTGCTGCCAATCTGATTGCATTTTGTGGGGAAATATGCTGCCAATATGATTGCATTTTGTGGGGAAATATACTGCCAATCTGATTGCATTTTGTGGGGAAATCTGCTGCCAATCTGATTGCATTTTGTGGGGAAATCTGCTGTCAATCTGATTGCATTTTGTGGGGAAATCTGCTGCCAATCTGATTGCATTTTGTGGGGAAATCTGCTGACAATCTGATTGCATTTTGTGGGGAAACATGCTGCCAATCTGATAGCATTTTGTGGGGAAATATGCTGCCAATCTGATTGCATTTTGTGGGGAAATCTGCTGCCCATCTGATTGCATTTTGTGGGGAAATCTACTGCCAATCTGATTGCATTTTGTGGGGAAATCTGCTGACAATCTGATTGCATTTTGTGGGGAAACATGCTGCCAATCTGATAGCATTTTGTGGGGAAACATGCTGCCAATCTGATTGCATTTTGTGGGGAAAGCTGCTGCCAATCTGATTGCATTTTGCGGGGAAATCTGCTGCCAATCTGATTGCATTTTGCGGGGAAATCTGCTGCCAATCTGATTGCATTTTGTGGGGAAATCTGCTGCCAATCTGATTGCATTTTGTGGGGAAATCTACTGCCAATCTGATTGCATTTTGTGGGGAAAGCTGCTGCCAATCTGATTGCATTTTGCGGGGAAATCTGCTGCCAATCTGATTGCATTTTGTGGGGAAATCTGCTGCCAATCTGATTGCATTTTGTGGGGAAATCTGCTGCCAATCTGATTGCATTTTGTTGGGAAATCTGCTGCCAATCTGATTGCATTTTGTGGGGAAATATGCTGCCAATATGATTGTATTTTGTGGGGAAATATACTGCCAATCTGATTGCATTTTGTGGGGAAATCTGCTGCCAATCTGATTGCATTTTGTGGGGAAATCTGCTGCCAATCTGATTGAATTTTGTGGGGAAATCTGCTGCCCATCTGATTGCATTTTGTGGGGAAATCTACTGCCAATCTGATTGCATTTTTTGGGGGAATTCTGCTGCCAATCTGATTGCATTTTGTGGGGAAATCTGCTGCCAATCTGATTGCATTTTGTGGGGAAATCTGCTGCCAATCTGATTGCATTTTTTAGGGAAATATACTGCCAATCTGATTGCATTTTGTGGGGCAAAATACGCTGCCAATCTGATTGCATTTTGTGGGGAAATCTGCTGCCAATATGATTGCATTTTGTGGGGAAATCTGCTGCCAATCTGATTGCATTTTTTGTGGAAATATACTGCCAATCTAATTGCATTTTGTGGCGAAATCTGCTGCCAATCTGATTGCATTTTTTGTGGAAATATACTGCCAATCTGATTGCATTTTGTAGTGAAATATGCTGCCAATCTGATTGCATTTTGCGGGGAAATCTGCTGCCAATCTGATTGCATTTTGTGGGGAAATCTGCTGCCAATCTGATTGCATTTTGTGGGGAAATCTGCTGCCAATCTGATTGCATTTTGTGGGGAAATCTGCTGCCAATCTGATTGCATTTTGTGGGGAAATATGCTGCCAATATGATTGTATTTTGTGGGGAAATATACTGCCAATCTGATTGCATTTTGTGGGGAAATCTGCTGTCCATCTGATTGCATTTTGTGGGGAAATCTACTGCCAATCTGATTGCATTTTTTGGGGGAATTCTGCTGCCAATCTGATTGCATTTTGCAGGGAAATCTGCTGCCAATCTGATTGCATTTTGTGGGGAAATCTGCTTCCAATCTGATTGCATTTTTTAGGGAAATATACTGCCAATCTGATTGCATTTTGTGGGGCAAAATACGCTGCCAATCTGATTGCATTTTGTGGGGAAATCTGCTGCCAATATGATCGCATTTTGTGGGGAAATCTGCTGATACATTTTTTTTCATCAGAGGGGGGGGGGGGGGGGGAGGTCGACCCGCCACCATGTGGTCTGGAAAAAAAATGGCCCTCCATGCCTGCAAAGTTGGACAGCACTGGACTACTTAATATTAATAATATATAATATTTTGTGGCATTTGACTACTTGATGAATTATCGTGATGTATGTAACTGCTTGATTATTTTATCTACAATGTATCTGGTCGGATCCACTGCTACTTATTGTGTGAATTGTTTTGTTATTTTGTGCATTTTTAAGTCTGACCATGACCTATCATGACCACACCCATGTTCCAGTGCGTGGTGATACCTATTTATTTTTGCTGCAGAGCACTGCGCGCGCTGCATGTGGACATCTCCCTGTTGGGGACTGTCCTCCCTGTTGTTGGTAGACACGTCTGTCAATGCCAGCATACGGTGTCAGATTTGAGATGATGCCTGTTGGAAAAAGTGTTCTGCAGTGAAGGTGTTGAGTTGACCCACAGATGTCCTTATCACGCAGGGAATGTAGATGGATAAGTGGGCTGGGAACCCTGGCTCCCAACGGATTGAATGAAGCATATAATTTGAAATATTTTCTATGAGGAATTTCCTGTCTTACTGATTAGCCTGTCTCTTTAAGTATTGTGCCCGCCGCTGGAGGGGTGTGTTTTATGTAAATCTATACACTTTAAATAAGATGTTGCACTTTGATTCTGTTAGCACTTGCTAAAGACTTTCCGGTTGAAATATTGTGCTTTTTACTGTGGTACTTATAACAAACTGGCCAGTAGGCCTTAAATCCAGGTGGAGACCCAGCCTTTTCTCTGTTTGCTCCATGCTCTGTACACACGCTGCCGCTCCATGCTGTGTACACACGCTGCTGCTCCATGCTCTGTACACACGCTGCTGCTCCATGCTCTGTACACACGCTGCCGCTCCATGCTCTGTACACACACTGCCGCTCTATACTCTGTACACACGCTTCTGCTCCATGCTCTGTACACTCGCTGCCGCTCCATGCTCTGTACACACACTGCCGCTCTATACTCTGTACACACGCTGCTGCTCCATGCTCTGTACACACATTGCTGCTCCATGCTCTGTACACACGCTTCTGCTCCATGCTCTGTACAAACGCTGCCGCTCTATACTCTGTACACACGCTTCTGCTCCATGCTCTGTACACTCGCTGCTGCTCCATGCTCTGTAGACACGCTGCTGCTCCATGCTCTGTACACTCGCTGCTGCTCCATGCTCTGTACACTCGCTGCTGCTCCATGCTCTGTACACACGCTGCTGCTCCATGCTCTGTAGACACGCTGCTGCTCCATGCTCTGTACACTCGCTGCTGCTCCATGCTCTGTACACTCGCTGCTGCTCCATGCTCTGTACACACACTGCTGCTCCATGCTCTGTAGACACGCTGCTGCTCCATGCTCTGTACACACGGTGCTGCTCCATGCTCTGTACACACACTGCTGCTCCATGCTCTGTACACGCGCTGCCGCTCCATGCTCTGTACAAACGCTGCCGCTCTATACTCTGTACACACGCTGCCGCTCCATGCTCTGTACACACGCTGCCGATCCATGCTCTGTATACGCGCTGCTGCTCCATGCCCTGTACACACACTGCTGCTCCATGCTCTGTACACATATAGCTGCTCCATGCCCTGTACACACACTGCTTCTCCATGCTCTGTACACATGCTGCCGCTCTATACTCTGTACAAACGCTTTTGCTCCATGCTCTGTACACGCGCTGCTGCTTCATGCTCTGTACACACAGCTGCTCCATGCTCTGTACACTCGCTGCTGCTCCATGCTCTGTACACTCGCTGCTGCTCCATGCTCTGTACACTCGCTGCTGCTCCATGCTCTGTACACACGCTGCCGCTCTATACTCTGTACACACGCTGCTGCTCCATGCTCTGTACACACGCTGCCGCTCCATGCTCTGTACACACGCTGCTGCCCCATGCTCTGTACACACACTGCTGCTCCATGCTCTGTACACACACTGCTGCTCCATGCTCTGTACACACGCTGCCGCTCCATGCTCTGTACACACGCTGCTGCCCCATGCTCTGTAAACACGCTGCTGCTCCATGCTCTGTAAACACGCTGCTGCTCCATGCTCTGTACACACGCTGCTGCTCCATGCTCTGTACAAACGGTGCTGCTCCATGCTCTGTACACACGCTGCTGCTCCATGCGCTTTAAACATGCTGCTGCTCCATGCTCTGTAAACACGCTGCTGCTCCATGCTCTGTAAACACGCTGCTGCTCCATGCTCTGTACACACGCTGCTGCTCCATGCTCTGTACACACACTGCTGCTCCATGCTCTGTACACACACTGCTGCTCCATGCTCTGTACACACACTGCTGCTCCATGCTCTGTACACACACTGCTGCTCCATGCTCTGTACACACGCTGCCGCTCTATACTCTGTACACACGCTGCCGCTCCATGCTCTGTACACACGCTGCTGCTCCATGCTCTGTACACACACAGCTGCTCCATGTTCTGTACACACGCTGATGCTCCATGCTCTGTACACACGCTGCTGCTCCATGCTCTGTACACACGCTGCTGCTCCATGCTCTGTACACACGCTGCTGCTCCATGCTCTGTACACACGCTGCTGCTCCATGCTCTGTACACACGCTGCCGCTCTATACTCTGTACACACGCTTCTGCTCCATGCTCTGTACACAAGCTGCCGATCCATGCTCTGTACACACGCTGCTGCTCCATGCTCTGTACACACGCTGCTGCTCCATGCTCTGTACACACACTGCTGCTCCATGCTCTGTACACACCCTGCTGCTCCATGCTCTGTACACACCCTGCTGCTCCATGCTCTGTACACACGCTGCCCCTCCATACTCTGTACATACGCTTCTGCTTCATGCTCTGTACACACACTGCTGCTCCATGCTCTGTACACACGCTGCTGCTCCATGCTCTGTACACACGCTGCTGCTCCATGCTCTGTACATACGCTTCTGCTCCATGCTCTGTACACATGCTGCTGCTTCATGCTCTGTTCACACACTGCTGCTCCATGCTCTGTACACACACTGCTGCTCCATGCTCTGTACACACACTGCTGCTCCATGCTCTGTACACACACTGCTGCTCCATGCTCTGTACACATGCTGCCGCTCTATACTCTGTACACACGCTGCTGCTCCATGCTCTGTACACACGCTGCCGCTCTATACTCTGTACACACGCTGCTGCTCCATGCTCTGTACACACACTGCTGATCCATGCTCTGTACACACGCTGCTGCTCCATGCTCTGTACACACGCTGCTGCTCCATGCTCTGTACACACGCTGCTGCTCCATGCTCTGTACACACACTGCTGCTCCATGCTCTGTACACATGCTGCCGCTCTATACTCTGTACACACGCTGATGCTCCATGCTCTGTACACACGCTGCTGCTCCATGCTCTGTACACACACTGCTGCTCCATGCTCTGTACACACACTGCTGCTCCATGCTCTGTACACACGCTGCTGCTCCATGCTCTGTACACGTGCTGCTGCTTCATGCTCTGTACACACACAGCTGCTCCATGCTCTGTACACACGCTGCCGCTCCATGCTCTCTACACACGCTGCTGCTCCATGCTCTGTACACGCTGCTGCTCCATGCTCTGTACACACACTGCTGCTCCATGCTCTGTACACACATTGCTGCTCCATGCTCTGTACGCACGCTGCTGCTACATGCTCTGTACACACATTGCTGCTCCATGCTCTGTACGCATGCTGCTGCTCCATGCTCTGCACATATGCTGTCACTCCATGCTCTGTACACACGCTGCTGCTCCATGCTCTGCACACACGCTGCTGCTCCATGCTCTGTACACACACAGCTGCTTCATGCTCTGTATGCGCTGCTGCTCCATGCTCCGTACACACGCTGCTGCTCCATGCTCCGTACACACACTGCTGCTCCTTGCTGTGTACACACACTGCTGCTCCATGCTCTGTACACACACTGCTGCTCCTCGCTGTGTACACACGCTGCTGCTCCATGCCCTGTACACACGCTGCTGCTCCATGCTCTGTACACATGCTGCTGCTCCATGCTCTGTACACACACTGCTGCTCCATGCTCTGTACACACACTGCTGCTCCTTGCTGTGTACACACACTGCTGCTCCATGCTCTGTACACACACTGCTGCTCCATGCTCTGTACACACACTGCTGCTCCTTGCTGTGTACGCACGCTGCTGCTCCTTGCTGTGTACGCAGGGCCAGCCCGCTCATGAGGCGGGGTGAAACACTTGCCTCAGGCGGCAAACTTCCGGGGGGGCCGGCTGCCGAGCCGGAGGGGTAGCGGGCAGGTCGGGGGTATTGGGCCTAGTGGTGGGGAGGGGGGTCGGACATCGCCGCCCACTGTATTGTAAGTGGACGGCGATGCAGGAAGTGACGTCAGTGGAGTGCTCGCTGGAACGCGGATAAGGTGAGTCCTCCCCGCCCGTGCCTCTTACGATCTGGCAGCGGCTTCCTAATTACAGGCTGGAGGGGAGCGCAGATCGGGGGACCCAGGCGAGGGAGGGGTCCGACCCCCTCCCCACCGCTAGGCCCAATACCCCCGACCTGCCCGCTACCCCTCCGGCTCGGCGGCCGCTCCCTCCTAAATTTGCCTCAGGCGGCAAAAAGTCTAGGGCCGGCCCTGTGTGTACGCACGCTGCTGCTCCTTGCTGTGTACGCACGCTGCTGCTCCTTGCTGTGTACGCATGCTGCTGCTCCTTGCTGTGTACGCACACTGCTGCTCCATGCTCTGTACACACACTGCTGCTCCTTGCTGTGTACACACACTGCTGCTCCATGCTCTGTACACACACTGCTGCTCCTTGCTGTGTACGCACGCTGCTGCTCCTTGCTGTGTACGCACGCTGCTGCTCCATGCTCTGTACACACTCTGTTGCTACATCCAAAGTCAACTGTCTGTAGCAGGGAAGAAAGGGGGCAGTGCAGTGAGCTGCAGGATACCTGCAGATATTCAGGTGTCTCCACTTGTACCTGTCCCCAAACACTGCACCGGCCCTGGTCTGAGGGGGGATTCTGGGCAGCTGTAATCCCCCCTGCATTTGCGTATGCACACCTTGTCAAAATTATTTTTTAAACCACAAGCAGGCAAGATAATACTCAAAACAAAATTTGATAGTACTTTTTCACCAACTTTTGGGTACTTTTTCAATTGTGAAATGCGGAAAAGTTATTTTAAAGAGAAGATGAAAATTATCTCTTAGGAGATAATAAAGGAGAACAAGTTAATTGCATATGGGTCCATATGCAATTAACTTTTTGGAGTGAGTTATCTGAGAGGAGATCATTTTAAGATTCTCTTTAAAATAATTTTTCCGCATTTTACAATTGAAAAAGTACTTCGAAAAAGTTTGCGAACCGGCGAACGTGCAAACCACAATAGACTTCAAAGGGCAGGCGAACTTGCAAAACTTCAAACACTAGTTCTGGCCACAAAAGTGATGGAAAAGATGTTTCAAAGGGTCTAACACCTGGAGGGGGGCATGGCGGAGTGGGATACACGCCAAAAGTCCCGGGGAACATTACGGATTTGACGCACAGCAGTGTTATAATCCCTAAAGGGCAGAAATCACTTTGCATTCCTAAATTGGAAGCCTAAAGTGCTTGAAAACATCTTGCGTGTGTATACATGGATCAGGGAGTGTATTTAGTGTACTGCTTCACACTGACAGACTAAACTCACTGTGTAACGCACCGTAAACAGCTGTTTGTGTAGTGATGGCCGTGCTGGACTATTGCGCATGATGGCCAGAGTGCAGGTCGTGGCAGTTTTCAAGCCCATATGATCGGGCTGAGGTAGCTCAATGACAGAACAACAGTGACTGAGTGTCCAGCTGATCGAATTTGGTCTGTCCACAATGAAGCAACAACCTTATTATCTTCTTGGGTCAGGTGTGCCCCCCAATACACTCATATAGCCGGCGGTCATTGCTTCATTGTGATACGCACGCCCCTTCACCGCAGCAAGGTAATGATCACGAAGGGCAATTGACACATGTACATGCCTTTTGTTTTGTTGTGCAGCCGCAGTGCAGCTAGAAAAATTAGGCAGGCATGTACACGCACCCGAAAAATTATTATAGTGGCCACTGCTAGCGGCGGCCTTAAAAAATTCAGGAATCTGAATGGAGTCCTGGACCCTGTTGGTGGTGGTGGAGAAGGCAGTCATGCGGCCTGCAGGCAGAGATGCTGTGTGGGGACCGACTTAGTCTTGGGGCAGGCAGTCACACGGCGTGCAGGCAGAGATGCTGTGTGTGGGGACTGACTTAGTCTTAGGACAGGCCTGACTGTGCCTTGCAGACCAGGCATCCGTGGTCAGATGGACCCTTGACCCAACGCTGTGTGCCAGAGATGACATCACTTGCCTTTCAACATCACGGTACAGTTTGGGTATCGCCTTTTTTGAGAAATAATTGTGGCCTGGTATCTTTCACTGTGGTGTGTGGCTTTGCTTTTGTGTACTGCTTTTCCTCAGGTGATCATCCCATCCCATTGCAGTTTGTGCTGTTTAATCATGTGCCTTCGTAAGGTAGTTGTCCCTACGCGGCTCTTGGTCTTTCCACGGCTCAGTTTTTCGGTGGCAGAGAGTACAGATGGCACTCTCATCTGAGGTAGACACACAAAAAAAATTTCCACACCGCTTAGCCCTGGGAAGAGGGCACTTTGGTGATGGCTGCCGATGGAGTGTTATGTGGGGTGCCAGAATCAGAGC
Source organism: Hyperolius riggenbachi (assembly GCF_040937935.1). NCBI lineage: Eukaryota > Metazoa > Chordata > Amphibia > Anura > Hyperoliidae > Hyperolius > Hyperolius riggenbachi. Next base: position 10,889,314 of record NC_090652.1, read on the forward strand.
AGGAGGAGGAAGATATGTCCCGCTTCCATGTGGAAGCTGAGGAAGATGAGGTGTTCTGTGTTAGTCAACTACGTCCTGACAATATTGGGGGTTGATGGCACGTGCCTTTTTTTGAACACTGTACTTTGGTCGAGGGCCGCATGAAATCACGACAGCAGGACTTGAACAGACCTGCTGGTTGGCCTGCCTCTGGTCCTGCCTCTGCCTGTTGTTTTGTCCATATTAGGGGGGATGAAGTGAAAGGTATGCACTGACTTGACTAATACAATGTGTAGTCACACAGATGCAGTAATGTGTATGCAGTGACTGCTATACAAAACAGCGTGCGGTCACACAGGTGCAGTGACTGGTATATAAAACAGCGTGCGGTCACACAGATGCAGTGAAATGTATGCAGTGACTACTATATAAAACAGCGTGCGGTCACACAGGTGCAGTTAAAAGTATGCAGTGACTGGTATTATAATACAATTTGCAGCAGTCACACTAGGCACTGAAAGTGCTGGGCCTGGCACAGTATAGCAATTAGCAAGAACCAGCTGCGACAGACAGGGCTGTATATGCAGTGTCAGTGGGCCACACACACACACAACAAAAAAAACACATCACAAGAACATTAGCTCTCAAAAGAGCTGTTTTGGGTTGCTTTTCAGCAACAAATATCAGCAAGGAGCACGCTAACAGACCTCCTAACTATCGCTTTCCCTATCTCTCCAATGTTTCTCCCTTTTCCCACTAATACAGCAGCACACAGAGTGAGAACATTGCCAACGCTGCTGCCTTATATAAGGGGGGGCTCCATCCAGGAGGGAGTGCAGCCTGATTGGCTGCCATGTGTCTGCTGACTGTGATGTAGAGGGTCAACGTTTAGCCCAATGATGTAGTATAGGGGTGGGTCAAACCGGCATAAAGTCGAACCGGAACCCGAACCCACGTTATTCGCACATATAAGTTTGCGTGTGAACCGTTCGGGACAACTCTATTTATGACAAGGTGTGAAAAGTTATTTTAAACAGTAGATGAAAAATGATCTCCTAGTAGAAAATGTAAGAGGAAAAGTGAATTGAATAAGGCCACTTATGCTCAGGCCCATATGCAATTCACTTTTTTTTCCTGAGTTATCTCTCAGGAGATAATTTTCATGTTTTCTTTAAAATAACTTTTAAGCATTTTACAATTAAAAAAGTACTTTAAAGTTAGTGAAAAAGTACTATCAAATTTATTTTGAGTATTTTCTCGCTTGCTGGTGGTTTAAATGGTTATGGAGAAAACTCCTCCAAACATACATTTTGTACACGTTGAATGAGGCCAGCACTGCACAGACTCCCTAATGCTGCAGTATGGGCTGCTGACTGGGGTCTTAGTGGCTGCAGATCTCAAGTGCTTTGAGACCTAGAGAAGAAAAAAATTGCTAGTCAATAGTTGACATTTATAGCAAACCTTCAACTTTAAAAAATAACAAAGTTGAAAGAATTCACAGCGCATCACGATTTCCATATTTTGTTATGTTACAGTTTTGTTCCAAAATGGATTCAATTCACTTTTTCCCTCAGAATTCTACACACAACACCCCATAATGACAACATGAACAAAGTTTACTTGAAGTTTTGGCAAATTTATAAAAAAACAAAACAAAAAAAACAATAACGTAGGCATCATATGAACATAAGTTTTCACAGCCTTTACCATGAAGCTCAAAATTGAGCTCAGGTGCATTCTGTTTCCCCTGATCATCCTTTAGATGTTTCTGCAGATGAATTGGAGTCTACCTGTGGTAAATTCAGTTGATTGGACATGATTTGGAAAGGCGCACACCTGTCTATATAAGGTCCTGCAGTTCATGTCAGAGCATAAACCAAGCAGCCTGTGACATGTCTGTGCAAGTTTTATCTGTAATTAGGGTAAGTATAGTGTACTGGTTAAGGGCTCTGCCTTTGAGATGGGAGACCAGGGTTCAAATCCTGGCTAGGTCAAGTACCTATTCAGTAAGGAGTTCAAGGCAAGACTCCCTAACACTGCAGGGTGGCCTCTTGAGCACGTCCCAGTGGCTGCAGCTCTTGAGCGCTTTGAGTCCGACAGGAGAAAAGCGCTATACAAATGTTCGGATTATTATTATTATTATTAAGTACTATGGTCTGCATCAGGGGCGTCGCTAGCCCCAAAGATCAGTGGCACGTGCCCCGGATCTATTCTGGAGCGCCCCTGATGTCCCCCAGGCCAAGTCAACTAAGTGCATGGCCACACCCATTTTCCAAATGTTATTATTGATAAATGATAAATTATCTCCTAGGAGAAAACTTAGGAGAAAAGTGAATTAGATCGGGCCCTTCATCTTTTGTTTTGAATATGTTTTAAAATATATATATATATATATATATCACCATTGCTAATTTATTGAAGAATTCTGATTTCTTATGTCTTTCTGATCATTCCTGAAGGTCAAATATTTACATTGAAATTCCTCAAACATATGACACTATATCAATCAACACTTGTGGCAGTAAGTCATTTCTTCTTCTTTTTTATTAAATTTTTTTTTTTACTTTGTTTAGTAGAAAGTTTTTTTTCTTTTTACTATAATGTAAAACTTGTCATAAATTAAAATCACTGTCAAGATTTTTTCTTTTTTTTTTTTTTCAATTTTTTGTTCGATTTAATGAAACCGATCCAATGTTTCAGTTGATTGAATGTTCTGAGGAAGTTTCTTGAGGTACCACACGCGTCTGTTTGAGATTGACGTAATTTCGTTAAAGATTGCATATGGCAAAAAGTTGAATGGATTGAAAAGCATTTCACTTAATATTTAATATATTTGAATATAATTATCTATTTTAATATGGATCTATCAATATCTCCTGCCATCATCATTTGCTTAGCATTACATTCACCACTGATACCACATTGCTACTTATGGGGACATGTAACATCTCTGTACATCTATCAGTATCTCCTGCCATCATCATTCTCTGTTTAGCATTACAATCACCACTGATACCACATTGCTACTTATAGGGACATGTAACATCTTTGTACATCTATCAGTATCTCCTGCCATCATCATTCTCTGTTTAGCATAACAATTACCACTGATCACCACATTGCTACTTACAGGGGGATGTAACATCTCTGTACATCTATCAGTATACTGCCATCATCATTCTCTGTTTAGCATTACAATTACTACTGATCACCACATTGCTACTTACAGGAGATGTAACATCTCTGTACATCTATCAGTATCTCCTGCCATCATCATTCTCTGTTTAGCATTACAGTTACCACTGATCACCACATTGCTGCTTACAGGGGGATGTAACATCTCTGTACATCTATCAGTATCTCCTGCCATCATCATTCTCTGTTTAGCATTACAATCACCACTGATACCACATTGCTACTTATAGGGACATGTAACATCCCTATACATCTATCAGTATCTCCTGCCATCATCATTCTCTGTTTAGCATTACAATTACTACTGATCCCCACATTGCTACTTACAGGGGATGTAACATCTCTGTACATCTATCAGTATCTCCTGCTATCATCATTCTCTGTTTAGCATTACAGTTACCACTGATCACCACATTGCTACTTATAGGGACATGTAACATCTCTGTACATCTATCAGTATCTCCTGCCATCATCATTCTCTGTTTAGCATTACAATCACCACTGATACCACATTGCTGCTTACACTGGCATGTAACATCTCTGTACATCTATCAGTATCTCCTGCCATCATCATTCTCTGTTTAGCATTACACTCACCACTGATCACCACATTGCTGCTTACAGGGGGATGTAACATCTCTGTACATCTATCAGTATCTCCTGCCATCATCATTCTCTGTTTAGCATTACACTCACCACTGATCACCACATTGCTGCTTACAGGGGGATGTAACATCTCTGTGCATCTATCAGTATCTCCTGCCATCATCATTCTCTGTTTAGCATTACAATCACCACTGATACCACATTGCTATTTACAGGAGAATGTAACATCTATGTACATCTATCAGTATCTCCTGCCATCATCATTCTCTATTAAGAAGTAACTGTAGGGCATAAAATACTAAATTAATTATCTACTGCAGACTATTAAATTGATAAAAAGGATGCTAACCAGGCAAATCAAAAGTATGAAACCAATCTTACTTTTTCCAAATGAGCTTTTCTCTTCCCGTGCCCCCAGGCTCTAACAAGGTACGCAGAGGCAAAAGAGAAGTGACATGTATGCTGGATCAGCCTGATTGGCTGAAGCCTCTGTCACTCACCTCTCTTCTCTCTCATTGGCCGCCTGGTCTCCCCTTATCTGTGTGGTCGCTGCGGTAGCTAGGGGCAGGGAAGGGGGGCCAGAGGCTTTCTCCTGTCACTGGCCTGGGCCCCCCTCCTCCAGTGTAATTTCCCCCTGTCTGCGTTCATTTGCAGCATTTACCGCTGCCGCATTCCCCCTCTTCGCCGTGCTGCACATTGGGGAAGGATAAATGCGGTGCACACAGACTCACCTAATATTGGTTCCAGGCGATGCAGTTCCTTTCTACTCTCTCTGCACTACCGCCGGCAGTAGCGCAGAGAATAGATGGGAACGGCAGCGCTTGGATCCAATATTAGGTGAGTCTGTGCCAGCTGCATTTATTCCTCCCCACTGTGCACAGAATCAGTGCGGGGAGAAGGGGGGCGCAGGGGGGGGGGGGGGGGGGGGAGGAATCTAGTCGGAGAACACAAGATGGCCCCTGCCATCCACAGCACTCTCCAGATTGACTGCACTGAAACCATGTGGACACTACAATACATCTGGTATGTAAGTAAAGCAAGTATTTATCTACTTACATATGTGTGTGTGTTTTTTTTTTTTTTTGGGGGGGGGGCATATTTTTACCAATAGTTTCTCTTTAAGCATCACAATTACCACTGATCACCACACTGCTGCTTACAGGGGGATGTACCATCTCTGTACATCTATCAGTATCTCCTGCCATCATCATTCTCTGCTTAGCACTACAATAACCACTGATACCACATTGCTGCTTACAGGGGGATGTAACACCTCTGTACATCTATCAGTACCTCCTGCCATCATCATTCTCTGTTTAGCATTACAGTTACCACTGATCACCACATTGCTACTTACAGGGGGATGTAACATCTCTGTACATCTATCAGTATCTCCTGCCATCATCATTCTCTATTTAGCATTACAATCACCACTGATCACCACATTGCTACTTACAGGGGGATGTAACATCTCTTTACATCTATCAGTATCTCCTGCCATCATCATTCTCTGTTTAGCATTACAATCACCACATTGCAACTTACAGGGAGATGTAACATCTCTGTACATCTATCAGTATCTCCTGCCATCATTATTCTCTGTTTAGCATTACAATCACTACTGATCACCATATTGCTGCTGACAGGGGGATGTAACATCTCTGTACAGCTATCAGTATCTCCTGCCATCATCATTCTCTGTTTAGCATTACAATCACCACTGATCACCACATTGCTGCTTACAGGGGGATGTAACATCTCAGTACATCTATCAGTATCTCCTGCCATCATCATTCTCTGTTTAGCATTACAATCACCACTGATCACCACATTGCTGCTACAGGGGGATGTAACATCTCTGTACATCTATCAGTATCTCCCGCCATCATCATTCTCTGTTTAGCATTACAATCACCACATTGCTACTTACAGGGAGATGTAACATCTCTGTACATCTATCAGTATCTCCTGCCATCATCATTTGTTTAGCATTACAATCACCACTGATATCACATTGCTGCTTATAGGAACATGTAACATCTCTGTACATTTTTTAGTATCTCCTGCTATCATCATTCTCTGTTTAGCATTACAATTACCACTGATCACCACATTGCTACTTATAGGGGCATGTAACATCTCTGTACATCTATCAGTATCTCCTGCCATCACCATTCTCTGTTTAGCATTACGATCACCACTGATACCACATTGCTGCTTACAGGGGGATGTAACATCTCTGTACATCTATCAGTATCTCCTGCCATCACCATTCTCTGTTTAGCATTACGATCACCACTGATACCACATTGCTGCTTACAGGGGGATGTAACACCTCTGTACATCTATCAGTATCTCCTGCCATCATCATTATCTGTTTAGCATTACAATCACCACATTGCTACTTACAGGGAGATGTAACATCTCTGTACATCTATCGATATCTCCTGACATCATCATTTGTTTAGCATTACAGTTACCACTGACACCACATTGCTACTTATAGGGAGATGTAACATCTCTGTACATCTATCAGTATCTCCTGCCATCATCATTCTCTGTTTAGCATTACATTTACCACTGATCACCACATTGCTACTTACAGGGGATGTAATGTAACATCTCTGTACATCTATCAGTATCTCCTGCCATCATCATTCTCTGTATAGCACTGATCACCACATTGCTACTTATAGGGGTATGTAACATCTCTGTACAGCTATCAATATCTCCTGCCATCATCATTCTCTGTTTATCATTACAATCACTACTGATACCACATTGCTACTTACAGGGGGATGTAACATCTCTGTACATCTATCAGTATCTCCTGCCATCATCATTCTCTGTTTGGCATTACACTCACCACTGATCACCACATTGCTACTTATAGGGGGATGTAACATCTCTGTACAGCTATCAATATCTCCTGCCATCATCATTCTCTGTTTATCATTACAATCACTACTGATACCACATTGCTACTTACAGGGGGATGTAACATCTCTGTACATCTATCAGTATCTCCTGCCATCATCATTCTCTGTTTAGCATTACAATCACCACTGATACCACATTGCTGCTTACGGGGGGATGTAACATCTCTGTACAGCTATCAGTATCTCCTGCCATCATCATTCTCTGTTTATCATTACAATCACTACTGATACCACATTGCTACTTACAGGGGGATGTAACATCTGTGTACATCTATCAGTATCTCCTGCCATCATCATTCTCTGTTTAGCATTACAGTTACCACTGATCCCCACATTGCTACTTACAGGGGGATGTAACATCTCTGTACATCTATCAGTATCTCCTGCCATCATCATTCTCTGTTTAGCATTACAGTTACCACTGATCACCACATTGCTGCTTACAGGGGGATGTAACACCTCTGTACATCTATCAGTATATCCTTCCATCATCATTCTCTGTTTAGCATTACAATCACCACTGATCACCACATTGCTACTTACAGGGGAATGTAACATGTCTGTACATCTATCAGTATATCCTGCCATCATCATTCTCTGTTTAGCATTACAATCACCACTGATCACCACATTGCTACTTACACAGGGATGTAACATCTCTGTACATCTATCAGTATCTCCTGCCATCATCATTCTCTGTTTAGCATTACAATTACCACTGATCACCACACTGCTACCTAAAGTGGAGTGTAACATCTCTGTACATCTATCAGTATCTCCTGCCATCATCATTCTCTGTTTAGTATTACAATTACTACTGATCAACACATTGCTGCTTAAAGGGGGATGTAACATCTCTGTACAGCTATCAGTATCTCCTGCCATCATCATTCTCTGTTTAGCATTACAATTACCACTGATCACCACACTGCTACTTAAAGGGGGGTGTAACATCTCTGTACATCTATCAGTATCTCCTGCCATCATCATTGTCTGTTTAGCATTACAATCACCACTGATCACCACATTGCTGCTTACAGGGGGATGTAACATCTCTGTACATCTATCAGTATCTCCTGCCATCATCATTCTCTGTTTAGCATTACAGTTACCACTCATTGATTTCGGTTTATGAATTAAAACAAGTAAACAAACCAACCTTTATACAGTATAAGGTGCGCTGGGAAGTATTTTGCATATAAATTAATTTAATACCTACTCCAATTCCCTTTTATGGGTTAAATTATTTTATTGTGCAAAATTGCCAGTAAGATCAGGTCTAGGTAATAACACAATTATAAAAGTAATATTTATTCATACATACATTTCATCACTTTCCCACATTATCAATCTTCCATGGGTGATCTGGTTCCCTTTAAAAAACATAAAAGGCTGCGCATGTATTTAGCCAAAAATGCTAAATGAAGAATTTTCCTATGCAGGAATATTATATATATATATAGTTGTATCTATATCACAAAAAATCGTGGCAACATATGCAGAGTGAACTTCCTTGTGTTGTTCGCCCTAGCAAATTGCCAAAAGTGACACTTGCTGCAACTTTAATCCGTCCTCCGGAATATATCCACCGTCAATATCACTAGCCACACAGTGCGTATTGGAAGATTAGTTACTTATTTACATAGGAGATGTGCTCACCGCTCCATTCTGTAGGTGACAGTTCCACACTCCTCTCCAGTGGTTCGGGCTGCGTTCCGTCTCGCCGCGGAGGCACACGGAGTCGTTTCCAGTTGTGATAGGCGCTACCGCCGGTTACATCACTCGCGTCTCTCTTCCGGCAGTAATTCCGGTCTGCTGACTTTGCAGGGGAGACGTCACCAGCCTGTGCGTGTCACAAACAGAACCAAATTGAATTGATGTTTGGGAAACCTGCACCTGCTACCTGCATCCACAGAACTTACATCCACGAGAATTACACTACTGAACTATAGGTGGAACGCAGGAAGTAGCACCAAGAGCAGAGGTGAGATGCACAGGCTGGTGACAGCCTTGATAATCCATACTGTGTGTGTGCCACTGCCAGGCCCAGCACATTCGGTGACTACCTGTGTGTGTGACAGGTGCACATTGTAATACCCACTACTGCATATACCTACCTACCTGTTGTTCACAGTGCACCCACCACCCTATGTGAGCTGAGCGCACACAGTGTCACTGTGCCTGTCCGCTACCTGTCTGTGTGTGACAGGTGCACATTGTAATACCAATCACTGCATATACCTACCTACCTGTTGTTCACAGTGCACCTACCTACCTACGTGAGCGCACACAGTGTCACTGTGGCTGTCCGCTACCTGTCTGTGTGTGACAGGTGCACATTGTAATTCCCAGTACTGCATATACCTACCTACCTGTTGTTCACAGTGCACCCACCAACCTACGTGAGTTAAGAGCACGCAGTGTCACCATGCCTGTCTGCTACCTGTCTGTGTGTGAAAGGTGCACATTGTAATTCCCAGTACTGCATATACCTACCTACCTGTTGTTCACAGTGCACCCACCTACCTACGTGAGTGCACGCAGTGTCACTGTGCCTGTCCGCTACCTGTCTGTGTGTGACAGGTACACATTGTAATACCCATCACTGCATATACCTACCTGTTGTGTTTAGTGCACCCACCTCATCCCTGCATATACCTACCTGTTGTGTTCAGTGCACCCACCTACCTACGTGAGTGCACGCAGTGTGATATACCACTCCAAGCATACCTGTTAACTGCACCTGTGTGACTGCACATTGTATTAGTCAAGTCAGTGCATACCTTTCACTTCATCCCCCCGATATGGACACAACAGACAAAACAGGCAGAGGTAGAGGCAGACCCAGAGGAAGGCCACCCGGCAGGTCTGTGCGAGGTTGTGTTGATGTGATTTCGTGTGGCCCTGGCCCAAAGTACAGTGCTCAGAAGAAGGCACATCGCTCCCATCAAGTCACCAGATTGTCAGGACGTGGTTGACTATTTAACACAGAACACCTCATCTTCCGCAGCCACCAGTGCTACAATAAGCACCACATCTGTTGCATTTTACACTTCGCAGGAGTTAATTGGTGGGGAATTAACTGATTCACGGTCATTATTGTTACAACCAGATGAAGGCGCTAAGCAAGTTACACCACCTCATATGTCTGAGTTAGGCGGCGACACTATGGACGTAACGTGTGAAGATGATGAACTACCTGCTGTTGGTGCAGTTTATGAGGTGTCTGAGGCAAGCGAAGCTGGGCAGGATGATTAGGATGATGACAATGATACGGATCCCACGTATGTTCCCAATAGAGGAAATGGACAGCGGGACAGTTCATAGGGGGAGTCAAAGAGGAGTAGGAGGAGACAAGTCCATGAAAGAAGCAGGGGGAGCTCGTCGTCAGAAACAGCTGGTGGCAGTGTCCGGTGCCATGTATCGCCACCTATGTACAGCCAGCCAACATGCCCTTCAACGTCAGCTGCTGAGGCCACCATAGTGCCATCACCCCAGTGGGGCTCAGCGGTTTGGAATTTTTTTAATGTGTCTGCCTCAGATCGGAGTAAAGCCATCTGTTCTCTCTGTCTCCAAAAATTGAGCCGTGGAAAGGCCAACACTCACGTAGGGACAAGTGCCTTACGAAAGTACATAAAGAAAAGGCAAAAACTGCAATGGAAAGAGAACCTGAGCAAAAGCAGCACACAAAAGAAAAGCCACCCTCCTTCCGATGCAGCATCTTCAGCTGCTTTCTCCCTTGCACCTTCACAGCCACTCTCCTCCTCTCCGCCTCTGCCCTTGAGCAGTTCCTTCTCCTCTGCCCACAGCAGCCAGGTGTCCGTGAAGGAAATCTTTGAGCAGAAGAAGCCAATTTCTGCCAGTCACCCCCTTGCCCGGCGTCTGACAGCTGGTGTGGCGGAACTGTTAGCTCGCCAGCTGTTACCATACAAGCTGGTGGACTCTGAGGCCTTCCATAAATTTGTGGCCATTGGGACACCGCAGTGGAAGATACCAGGCCACAAATATTTCTCTAAAAAGGTGATACCCAAACTGTACCGTGAAGTTGAGAGGCAAGTGGTGTCATCTCTGGCACACAGCATTGGGTCAAGGGTCCACCTGACCACGTATGCCTGGTCTGCCAAGCACGGTCAGGACAGGTACATAACTTACACAGCTCATTGGGTCAACCTGGTGACCGATGGCAAGCAGGGAGCACGTGGCTGTGCAGCAGACCAACTTGTGACACCTCCACGGCTTGCAGGCAGGCCTCCTGCCACCTCCTCTCCTCCTGATCATCCTCTTCTCTGTCGTCCTCCTCCTCCTCCTTGGTTGAGTGGCAGTTCAACTCTACTGGTTCTGCGATCTCCTCTCCAGCTGCACAGCCCCATCTCCCCAGGGCCTATGCTGCATGCCAGGTACGATGGTGTCACGCCATCTTAGACATGTCTTGCCTCAAAGCGGAGTCGGAGAGTCACACTGGAGCAGCTCTCCTGGCTGCTCTTAACAAACAGGTGGATCAGTGGCTGACCCCGCACCAGCTGGAGATCGGCAATGTAGTGTGTGACAACTGCAGCAATCTCCTTTCCGCTTTGAATTTGGGAAAGCTGACACATGTACCCTGCATGGCACATGTGCTGGATCTAGTCATTCAAAGATTTGTGTCAAAGTGCCCAGGCTTAGAGGACGTCCTGAAGCAGGGCAGGAAGTTGTGTGGGCATGTCAGGCGGTCTTACACGGCCATGGCACGCTTTGTGGACATTCAGCGGAAAAACAACTTGCCGGTTAGACGCTTGATATATGATAGCCCGACTCGCTGGAATTCGACCCTGGTCATGTTCTCAAGCCTGCTAGAACAGGAGAAACCCGTCACCCAGTACCTGTACAATTACAGTAAAAGGACACAATCTGGGGAGATAGGGATGTTGTGGCCCAACAGCTGGACACTGATGTGAAATGCATGCAGGCTCATTCGGCCGTTTGAGGAGGAGACCAACCTGGTGAGTCGCAGTGAAGGGACCATCAGCGACTTGATCCCGTGCGCTTTCTTTCTGGAGCGTGCCGTGTGTAGAGTGGTAGATCAAGCTGTGGAGGAGCGTGAAGAGGAACAGTTATGGCAGGAACAGTCGTGGGAGCAATTTTCATCAGAATCAGATGTTTCCTCAACACCGGCGGCAGCACAGAGGGGGGGGAGGAGGAGGAAGAGTCAGACTTGGATGATGAGGAAGGTGTTTCTTTGAAGGAGGAGGAGGAGGCGGCGGCAGAAGAACAACCGCAGCAGGCGGCTTGTGCTGCTCGACGTTCCCGTGGTATTGTTCGTGGCTGGGGGGAGGAGAAGGACTTACCTGACGTCACTGAGGAAGAGCAAGAGGAGATGGATAGTACGTCTGCATCCAACTTTGTGAAGATGGCATCTAGCCTGTTGAGGGACCCCCGTATAAAAAAACTCAAGGGGAATGAGCTGTACTGGGTGGCCACGCTACTAGACCCTTGGTATAGGCACAAAGTGAGGGACATGTTACCAACTCACCAGAAGGCAGAAAGGATGCAGCACATGCAGAACAAGCTGGTAACTATGCTTTACAATGCGTATAAGGGTGATGTCACAGCACAACGCAATAAAGGTTCCACTGCCAGTTATCCTTCTCCCATGTCCACGCAGGCAAGGACAGGACGCTCCAGCGATCTCATGGTGATGTCGGACATGCGGACATTCTTTAGTCCAACGCCTCGCCTTAGCGCTTCCGGATCCACCCTCCACCAACGCCTGGACCGGCTGGTAGATGACTACCTGGCCTTAAGTGTGGATGTAGACACTGTGAGCAGCAATGAACCCTTGGACTACTGGGTGCGCAGGCTTGACTTGTGGCCAGAGCTGTCCCAATTTGCCATCCAACTTCTGTCTTGCCCTGCCTCAAGCGTCCTGTCAGAAAGGACCTTCAGCGCAGCTGGAGGAATTGTCACTGAGAAGAGAAGTTGCCTAAGTCACAAAAGTGTTCAGTACCTCACCTTTATCAAAATGAATGAGGCATGGAAGTCAGTCCCCACACATAGCATCTCTGCCTGCACGCCTTGTGACTGGCTGCCTGCCCCAAGACTAAGTCGCTCCCCACACAGCACCTCTGCCCGCAGGCCGCTTGACTGCCTTCTCTGCCACCACCAACAGGGTCCAGGACTCCAGACGGATTCCTGAATTTTTTAGGCCGCTGTTAGCAGCAGCCGCTATAATAATTTTTCTGGTGCATGTACATGTGTAAAGTATGTATAAAATAGGCACCCCCCAAAATAAATGTTTTCCTGTCAGTTTCATAAATGTATATAATCATAAAAGATCCAGATTTGAAACCCTGGGATTCTATAGAGAGGACACACAAGTTCTCCCCAGCATAGCTGTAGCACTTCCTGTGTTAGGGGGAACCACTTGTACATTCTAGGTTGGTGGGGAGATTTTATATAGTTACACTTAGAGATGGGAAGTTCGGATCTTTTCAATGATCCGGATGATTCGAATCGGATCATTGAAAAGATCCGGATCTTTGATCCAAATCTCGGATCATTTTACTACGGAAGCATTCGGGGGTGAAATGAATAGCAGGACAGGTCTTTCCCTGCTGTGGACAGGACAAGGGGAGGGGGGTGGACACACAGAGAAGGGGAGAAGATGGACAGAGGGCAGGGAGTGGACAGAGAAGGGAGGAGGGACGAGCAGAGAGCAGAAATGTTTGCACACAATACCCACATGCTGCAATCATTATGCTTTACATATATTTCACCTATATGTTCATCTGTATACTCTGAATGCAAACGTCGCACAGTGAAAGAAAGCATTCCCCAAAGCATTCCCAGAAGTGAAGTGCAGCTGTTTAGTGCTGAGTGCAGGAAGATCATATTGCACAGCAATCACAGTGCCTGCAAAGTTACTGAGCTGTGCTGAGCTGAGCCAAAAGTTTCCACTGTGCACAACTACGGAATAGACAACCTGTAATGTCTGAGCAGCAAATTTCAGCCAGTATGTGTGCTCTACACATATCTGGCAGTGGCACCCATGTCCCCTCTCTCTCATCTACCTGTCTCCCTGCAAGGCTGGCTCCCATCCAACAGAGCGATCCATCTCAGCTCTGCTTCCAGGACCCCGCTGCCCGCTGAGAGGGGGCGTGTCGCTCCTGGCCCCGCCCCTTTTGCGATCCGAATCACTCATTTTGATGATTCGGATGATTCGACTCACAAAATAGATTCGGATCAAAGATCCGAATCGTTCATGATCCGGACAACACTAGTTACACTGACCCTGCCCTAATGAAAGAATGCCCTCCATCTCATTCCAGGTATGATGATTCTTTTTCTGAGTGATAGTTTTGCTAAACTTTACTTGTTATACAATTTATGATCTCTCATATGCTAGGGAAAGAGGTTAGAACAGTATAGACTCAGGACAGCTTCCCTGATACCCAGGTCAGTGATTTTAGGACATTGCATGTGGCAGACATTAAAAGTGAGCACATGTTATGCAGATTGCTGTTATCTGTGATATGCTGCACTGTATTTACACTGATGTTATTTCTGAGCAATATCGCACTGTGGAGTTAATTTATCATATGTGTAACACATGCCTGCCTAATTTTTCTGGCTGCACTGCGGCTGCAACAACTAAACAAAAGGCATGTACATGTGCCCATTCGGCTTCGTGATCATTACCTTGCTGCGGTGAAGGGGCTTGCGTATCACAATGAAGCAATGACCGCCGGCTATATGAGTGTCTCGGGGGGGTTGCACACCAAAGATAATAAGGTTGTTGCTTCATTGTGAACAGACCAAATTTGATCAGCTGGACAGTCACTGTCCTGTCATTCAGCTACCTCAGCCGGGCGACCATATGGGCTGGAAAGCCACCAACACCTTCACTCTCGTCATGGTGCGCACCAGTCCAGCCCGGCCGTCACTACACAAACAGCTGTTTGCAGTCACTGCATACCTTTCACTGCATCTTTGACTGCACATTGTATTATACTTGGCAGTCAGTGCATACTTTTCACTTGAATTGATGGCAGACTTGCCCTCCATAACAGATTCTCGTTAAAGGATTTAAAGTTGATTAATCTCACATATACAGCAGGGCCTCGAAAGTCCTCCTGTATGGTATTATTGGTCACTACCTCGGGACGTGCATGCCATGCCTGCTGCCTTCCTTGGATGTGTGGTAGCCGTTCCTGCTCCTTTGCCCACAGCGTGCTTGCTGCCTTCCTTGGATGTGTGGTGGTGGTAGCCGTTTCTTAGGCTCCCACTCCGGACCGGAATCGAACCAGGATTCCCCGGCCATTACCTGTGGTCACTCGCAATGGCAGACTTGCCCTCCATAAAAGATTCTCGATGCAGGTACTGAACAGCAAGCAGAACAAGCATTTAAAAAAATAGATGTAAGCTTTAACAATGGTAGAGAAAGAACCATCGAAAGTTAAAAAGGCAGTGAGACATTACCTGACATCACTGAGTGAGGAAGAGCAATCTCGCCATGGTGCTCACCAGTCCAGCATGGCCGTCACAACGCAAATCCAGAGTTTTCCCTGGGACTTTTGGTGTCTATCCCACTCTGCCATGCCCCCCTCCAGGTGTTAGACCCCTTGAAACATCTTTTCCATCACTTTTGTGGCCAGCATACATTTTTCGAGTTTTCAAAGTTCGCCTCCCCATTGAAGTCTATTGCGGTTTGCGAAGGTTCGCACGAACCGAGCTTTTGCAGGAGGTTCGAGAACCCGGTTCGTGAACCTAAAATTGGAGGTTCGGGCCATCTCTATTTCCTATACTTAAATAGAGTTGAATTCATCACTCATACACCATCAGCAAGTCTCCTGGTTGGTAATATGATTTGAGCCACGAGATGAGCCAAACATCTGGACTTGCTTTTTCTACCATGTTAAATTCTGCTTCATCATATACACCATATCTATGCCCTCCAGTATAGGTAGCCAGGCATAGATGCCCCCAGTGTAGGTTATCCAGGTATAGGTGCAGCTAGTATAGGTATCCAGGAATAGGTGCAGCCAGTATAGGTATTCCAGGGTAGGTCCCCCCAGTATAGGTAGCCAGGTATTGGTGCCACCAGTATAAGTTAGCCAGGTATAGGTGCCCCCAGTATAGGTATAGGTCCCCCTAGAATAGGTAGCCAGGTATAGGTGCCCCAGTATAGGTAGCCAGGAATAGGTGCAAACAGTATAGGTAGCCAGGAATAGATGCAGACAGTATAGGTAGCAAGGAATAGGTGCAGACAGTATAAGTAGCCAGGAATAGGTGCAGCCAGTATAGGTAGCCAGGTATAAGTGCACCACTATAGGTTAGCCAGGTATAGGTGCCCCAGTATAGGTAGCCAGGTATAGGTGCCTGAGGAGCATGCAGTACAGTCTGAAAAAGACATTAAAGAGAACTCAAGCTAGACTATAAAACAAAAAAATATACCTACCTAAGAGGCTTCCTGTGTCCACCTTCAGATCTCCACAGCTGCCTAGGACCCTCTGGAAGTTCCTGGCCACACTTCTCTTTCTGCGTTAGCGCCGCCCGCCATACTGTGTGACATAGCCACGCCTGTGCAGTCGCATGAGTAGGGATGGTCGGAAATGCCAATTTCCGATTCCACGGTAAATCCTCATTCCGCCATTGCCAATTACCGATTATGCTTTCCGCTACAAATTTCCGCATTCCGATGCGGAAATTCCGCCTGACTTTGACATCGATTTTCTCAAAAACTACAAGGTCTTTTTGAAAGCTTTTGCATCGTATTCACAAGATTCTGTTTAATAAACCCTGAAAATTTGGTGTTTCTAGGACTTACGGGGGCTTTGCTATTAACCGCTAAAGGTGGCAGATTTTTACTGTAATGTAAAATGCAGAAAATAGGCAGATGCGGTTAATAGCAAAGCCCCCGTAAGTCCTAGAAACACCAAATTTTCTGAGTTTATAATCTTGTTAACAAGATGCAAAAAAAAAGTTTTCAAAAAGACCTTATAGTTTTTGAGAAAATTGATGTTAAATTCGGCAAGAATTTTCGCAATTTCTGTCGGAAAGCCGCCTACCGCACTTGCATTACCGATTTCCGCATCCCGATGCGGAAATGCAACTTTGATCGGAATTTCGGAAATTACATTTCCGCGGAATCCGAATGAGCATCCCTACGCATGAGTCACTCGTGAAATCTTGCCTATACTGTATAAATATCATGAAATATTCACACTCTGCTGATATTTTCTGTTATACGATCTGTTTTTTCCAGATGTTGAACATGTTAAAAAGCCAAAATGCAAGACAGGAATGGCGTCTCCCCTTCCAAGCGGATATTTTTATGATAATGTGTGGCGTCCCGTCTACTGCAACATGACTGTCTACAAGACTGGGGAGGACTTCATTGGGTGTCTGGAGAAGAAGAAGCTGTTTCTGATTGGTGACTCAACACTACGACAGTTTATCATGTACTTCACGGAGGGCAACAAAAGTAAGATTTCCCCTACAGAAACGTCACAAATTGTGGCACGAAGAAAAAGCTGAAAAGTGCAACTTTCGTGAAAAATTGTAAAATGTAACCACTTCCCTACCCTGGTCATTTTTACAGTTCAGCTCAGCTCTGATTCCTTTGGCAATAACTTTAAACATTCATGATCACAACTAAATGATCTTTATATTGTTTTATTCAGGAGAAATTAGACTTTTTGTGGCTGGTATTTGTTTTTACTAATGACCTTATTTTCTATGTATTTTAAAAGAAAAATAAGGAAAAAAGTGTAAAAAATACACAATTTATCCACTTCCATACATTATAGCTTTAATGTAAATAGTTTCTAGTGTACATTAAACCACACATTTTATTTGTCTATCTCTCGTTTATTTAAACAGTTCATTTGTTTTAATATGTGTTAGTAACATATTGCATATACTCTACTTTCTTGTTACATTTGTCTGCTCCTGGAATGTTTGTTTTACACTTGTTTACACATTAATCCTGCCATTGAATTCCCGGGGAGGAAGAGATGGGTTGGCTGTCAACTGTGTAGCATTGTAATCAGCTCAGAGATAAATAAACAGTGTTATCTAGGATTTTTTAGGGAGGGGAATGCAGAGACTTATGTTCACGTCATGGGACAGGAAGTTGTTAAAATACATACATATAGAATGTACATACATTTTTTTCCTGAATAAAATGCACTATAAAGTATAATTTTCCTATGTTGCTGTCAATTACAGTAGGTAGTATAGTTAAATTTAACATATCTGTCAGGTTTAGAATCAGTACATCTCCTCATGGGGGATTCCCAGTTATTTCTCTATTCACAAAAGCACTTAATGAACTGCAGTTGCACAGTTCAACTGCTAAAAGAGTGAGTTGGGAGACAGACTGACATCTAGGGCTCGATTCACAAAGCGGTGCTAACCCAGTTAGAGACTTTAGGCGTGATAACCATTGCACCATGCTGGTGAAAAGCCAGTTTAGGCGTGATAAGTTTAGGTGTGATAAGTTTAGGCATGCTAAGTTTAGATAAGTGTAGATAGCGTGCAAAGTCCCGCACGCAAAGCAGCGCCATTAAACTCTATGCGAAGTGCACCAGACTTTGCTAGCGCAAAACTTTTGATCAACTGTGCACTGCGGTGCTAACCCAGTTGGTGCTTAAACTTATCACGCCTAAACTTATCACGCCTAAACTTATCACACCTAAACTTATCGCACCTAAACTTATCATGCCTAAACTGAGTTTAGGCGTGATAAAGGGCTTTTCACCAGCGTGCTAACTGTCAGCACCGCTTTGTGAATCAGGCCCTTTGTGTATAGATCTTTTCCATTAAAGAGAACCCGAGGTGTGTTTAAAGAATGTTATCTGCATACAGAGGCTGGATCTGCCTATACAGCCCAGCCTCTGTTGCTATCCCAAACCCCACTAAGGTCCCCCTGCACTCTGCAATCCCTCATAAATCACAGCCATGCTGTAAGGCTGTGTTTACATCTGTAGTGTCTCAGCTGCTCCCCCGCCTCCTGCATAGCTCCGGTCCCTGCCCCCGTCCCTTTCCTCCAATCAGCAGGGAGGGAAGGGATGCAGGCGGGGACTGGAGTTCTGCAGGAGGCGGGGAGAGCAGCAGACTGACACTATAGAGATAAACACAGCCAGCTCTGACAAGCTGTTTGTCAGCAGAGTGGCCGTGATTTATGAGGGATTGCAGAGTGCAGGGGGACCTTAGGGGGGTTTGGGATAGCAACAGAGGCTGGGCTGTATAGGCAGATCCAGCCTCTGTATGCAGATAATATTCTTCAAACCCACCTCGGGTTCTCCTTAAGTGCTTAAAGGTAAAAAGGGTAATACTGAGAATTCCCCAGGAGGCAATGGACTAGTCCAAAAATCTGCTCAGCTTTTTGCCATCCACTGTAAGTGACAGAAACATAGGGAAAAGTAATTTATAGCTCCTTTTACTCTTGGAGAAATGTACATTTTATATACTTGTGTTTAAAATTTTCAGTGCAAGTAGTCTTTTTGTCCTTAAAGTGACTCTTTAAAGTTGTGTAACAGTAAACAGTGTAAAGTAATGGTAAGGCTGTAATTTGTACAATATTACCATCCTCCCTATTGTGCTTGTTTAGAAAAATGAGTCTACAGGAAGATATGAGAGTCAGTAGTTCCAACCATAGCAGAGACCATGGATGCAGCCAATGTGGGCACCTGCGGCTGGCTCATGGACGATTTGGGCATAGACCTATAGGCCCTAATGGAAATATCAGCAGTTGGGAGCCCCAAAGCAGATATTTGGTCGCCCGAAGAATTAGAAAGTTACTGTTTTTGAAATTTTTATAGTAGTTTCGAAAATTAGTTATAGTTTTTGAAATTGTTATCATTTTGAAAATTAGAAAATTATAGTTTTTGAAATGTTGAAATCACCGGCCAACATGTAGTTCTCTCTTCTACCTCTGGAGGTCCCTCCAGAGGTAAAATTACATGTGCGGAATTGGTAAGGTTCACTTGTACAGAGGCACCAACCATGGAGTAAAATGCACTAAAAACAGTTTAATAAGGGAGGCATTGGTGGTCTTACTTCCTTAAAGTGAACCAGAGAGGAAGCACACTCATGTATTTTACCATATATATCAGTGGGAACATTAGAGAAAACACCTACCCTGCTCTCTGTTTCATCCTTCACTGCTCAGCCTACTTGTTATCCGCCCTGATAAAATCCCCAACTGAGTATTCAGTCCGGCTCTGCTCAGAAATCATTATAGCTGAGTCTGTCTTCTCTGATGTCTTTTCATGCCCAAGTCTGCCCGCTTCTGGCTCTTCTATAATGACTCAGCTATAATGATTCCTGAGCAAAGCCAGACTGAATGCTCAGTCAGGGATTTTATCAGGGCGGATAACAAGTAGGCTGAGCAGTGAAGGATGAAACAGAGAGCAGGGTAGGTGTTTTCTCTAATGTTCCCACTGATATATATGGTAAAATACACGAGTGTGCTTTGTCTCTGGTTCACTTTAAAAGGAGAATCGATTACTGTATATTCTGGCGTCTAAGACTACTTTTTAGCCCTTAAAAATCATCGGAAAAGTCAGGGGTCATCTTTAACGCGTGTGTCATTGATGCCGGGTGATACGCCCTATCCTGTTACCGCCTCTCAGATCTCGCTGCTGAGGACTGTAGTGAAGCGGCGCAGGCGCACATGTGCGAGAAACGAGAGGCAGAGAAGGAGGTAAATAGGATACAAGGGCGGGGCCAGAAGGGTGAAACAAACAAAACAAACAAACACAAACACTTATATCTCGCTTTTCTCCTGGAAAACTCAAAGCGCCAGAGCTGCAGCCACTAGGACACGCCCTATAGGCAGTAGCAGTGTTAGGGAGACTTGCCCAAGGTCTCCTACTGAATAGGTGCTAGCTTACTGAACAGGCAGAGCCGAGATTTGAACCCTGGTCTCCTGTGTCAGAGGCAGAGCCCTTAACCATTCAGCCACAAGAGGCGTGAAAGAGGCGTGAAAGAGGGGTGAAAGAGGCGTGTTTTATGGGCACAGCACAATCTATTCTTCCATACCGCTCTGATAAACAGGTAGACAAGGAGAGCTGACACACCATACAATCTTGGTTGTACAGATTTACCAAATCTATGTAGTATAAGGGCCAACAGATTGAAAATACCTGGAATGATTGATTGGATAAGCTCTTATACTACATGAAAGTGGTAAGATTGAACAACCAAGATTGTATGGTGTGTGTTGAGCCTAGAGAGAGGGAGAGTTGACCAATCCAACCAGTCATTCACCTATATACTGTTATATACTGAGTACCACATACAGTACAGCACCAGTATTTGTTGACACATAGCACCAGTATGTGATTTTTTTTTTAAATTTTCATTTGGTGTGCGTTGGAAGAGGAGGGGTAGTCTTATATGGCGAGTATACCTCAACCTCTATATTTTAACTGGAAGAGTTGGGGGTCGTCTTATACGCCGGAATATACGGTATGTCAAATTTCAGACTAAAATTGCTTCATCAGACAAAATAGGGAGTAACTGGAACAATAATATGCACAAAATATAGACATTGGTACATAATACAGAATTGGGAGACATTGTAATTAAAGTGACAAACGGAATATGATAATCAAAATGTATAGAAAATTCCAAGACACAAAAGGGGGAGAGAGCCCTGCCCTTGCGAGCTTACAATCTAAAGGAATAGGGAGGAAAGAAGAAGTGGGATAGTATACAAAATGTAAGAGGAAATGACCTAACCGAGGAGCGTATGCTTGTTGGAAAAAGTGAGTTTTGAGGGATCACCAGAGCCGGATTTACAGTTCAGGAGCCTATAGGCACAGAAGTTCTGGCGCCCTAAGCCCCGCCTATCAGCACAGGCCACACCCCCAACTCATGCCCCCTTTTCTTACGAAAACTAATGTATATATTACCAAAGGCAGTTAGAGAACACTAACAATATGCAGATATTGCCAATGACAGGCAGAATTTACCAAATATATGATATTACCAACAACAAGAAGATAATACAAATCACAAGGCATTAATACAGATAACGCACAGTTTCTAATTACAGGCAGGTACTAATGAGTAGATTTTAGTGATGGGTAGATTCTATTGATAGGAAGGTTTAGGTAGGCAATATGGATGGTCTGTAAGTTGATCCAAATTTGGTTGAAATTAGTCTGCTAGTGGGAAGCAGCTGTCCTGCCTCCCCACATAGAAACAGCACACTGTTTGGGTATACCCAAGTGATGTCACACTCAGGACTGAGCTCAATCCTTACAGGTGACACTTATTATAATAGGCGCCTCATCAGTCCTCAAATGATACCTTAATCCTAAACATATCATCAAATTGACGCCTGTGCTTACTGTGTTTCCCGTGTCCAAGCATCTGCGTCCGTTTGCCCGTTTTCCTCCCGTTCAGAGTCCTGGTCGGCATCCTGTGACCCTAACATACTATGCTGTGCACGCGCAGTTTGTCCGACGGGTACGTCTTGGTGCGAGAGTGCGTACGTGAAGCACTTGGAGGTTCCCAGCAAGTGCGGTCACAAGTGGACATACTGCGCATGCACAGTGTAGTATGTCTAGGCTTGAGAGCGCCAACAGGACCCTTAGAATGGGGAGGAAAATAGGCAAACGGAGGCAGACACCGGCCCACGGGAGGTGCAGTAAGAATATGTACAGCTCCCCTCACACACAGACAATTTGAGAATAATATATGTTTAGGACTAAGACATCCTTTAAAAGAAATATCAGGTATTCGCGAAAATGTGGAAAATGCGATGTACTTACCTGTTGCTTCCTCCAGCCCCGGAAAGCTATGTGTCCCTTGCCACAGCTCTGCTCCCAGCTGGTCTCCACAGGTCCCCTCTGTTGCAGATGCTGACCTGGCAAGGTCGTTATTTTCTGCGCCAGTGTGCGGCTGCTCACGATCACATAGCCGGGAGCTTTGTGTGCAGATGCAGCACTTCTGCGCCTGCACAGAACACTGCCGGCTACATGAGCGTGATCCTGCAGGTGCAGAAGATACCAACCTCGCTGGGTTGGCATCTGCAACCAAGGGGACCTTTGGAGACCGCCTGGGAACGGAGCTGCGGCAAGGGACACATAGCTTTCCGGGGCTGGAGGAAGCAACAGGTAAGTAGATTGCATTTTCTTTAAAATACATACTTCCTTTAACCCTCACTGATCTCTAGCTGAGAGACTACATTACTTCCTCCTAAATGTGTCCCCTGCTGAGGCAATCCTATGCTTCCCCTTACTCTTTCAAGTGGTTCCCCTCCCCATTTGACACCTAGTCCTGGCCTCCAGCAGTGTTTTCACAGAGTGACACCTCAGCACTGACCAGCTGTCACCTGATCTGATCAGAGCAGCAAATACATCTGATCAGTTCAGGTGATATCTGGACAGAGCTGCCTGTCACCCTATGGAAACTTCACAGGATTGTCTCAGCAGGGGATACTGTTCAGGAGGGGAGGGGGAGCATTATAGTCTCAGCTAGGAAAAGGAGGTGGAGGGGAGAGAATCAAAGGTCCCAAGCCTCTCTGCATAAACGATCAGCCACTTACTGTCACTGTAACTGGCTGCAGATGTCCTTGCTGCAATGCAGGTAGTCTGTGTGAAATGCACGCTGGTCCTGTAACTGTGATGTCATGGAGCAGGAAGGAATGGCATCTTCAAAAGTCCCGGGCACAGGCTGAACCAATAGACACGGGGAGGGGGGATGAGGGCAGATCTGTAGCCCACACGCTGTGCAGCAATCATCCTAAAGCCACATGTAACAGCATTCCATGCTGCTCTCCCCACCACTCGCCTGTCACTTTACCTTTGCCTGCACCATGAGAATGGAAGGGGGGACGGAGCTTTATGTACTTATGCTCTGCTTTCTCCTCCTCCCTCCCCCTCTACAGACTTTGTAGTGACTTCGGTAGCTTTCTCCCCTAATAGCTCCCGGCGGCTACAGAGTGAACAAATAAATAAAGCCAGCCGGAGGACAGTGTATGCTGCTCTCATCTCCCCGACACCTCCGTCCATGGCACTGGCTACTTCTCACTATGTCCCCAATAATAGAATACACACGGGGCGGAGTTGTAATGTAAACAGTGCAGCCGGGGCGGGCAGTGGTTCCTCAAACTCCCAGCCAGCAGCAGACGGACAATCTCAACGCCCCCCGCCGCCTATGCACGCAGCTAGCTGTTGTTCACACAAATTATAGAGCTGCGTGCAGGCATGGAAACGGCGGCCGGTGGGCGGGGAGAGCGGGGTAATGAATGTGTGTGTGCATGTGTTGTCACTAGCCTCCCGCAGCCCGCCCCTCTCTGTAGTTGCAGCCGCGGCCACACCATTATCATGTAAATGAGGGCGCGAGCGGCCGCTATTGCACTTTCACTCATTTAAATTTAAAGGGGACATGACACAAACCCGCCCTTTGACCAATCAGGCGCCTGTAGGCACGTGCCTAGTGTGCCTTATGGTAAATCCGGCCCTGGGGATCACTTAAAGATTTCAGGTTGGAGAGTGATAGATGTGTTTGGAAGGGGATTCCAGAGGAGGGGTGAGGCATGTGAGAAATCTTGTATATGTGAAGGCGAAGAGGTGATTCTAGAGGAAGACAAAAGAAGGTTGTGTGCAAAACGGAGGTTGCAGTTGGGTTGGTATCGGGAAACTAGTGAGGAGAAGGAAGAGAAATTGTGGAGAGCTTTGTAGGTTAAAGTGGTCTAACACCCAGCATTTCAACTTTGCTTTAAAAGATTGCTTACAGCTTATAAACTATTATGCCAGATTTTTTTTTTAGCAGAAATTCACTGAATGGATTAAACATGACATTTTAGTGCTGCATTTAGCTAGAAATTCTCCTCCGTGCTTGCTTGTTTAGTTACAAATGTATCTATCTACAATGTAACAAACAAACACTGCTCTGAGAGAACAAAGAGGGCTTCCCCGGCAGGCTTTTCAAAGGTCTATTTGTATTCCAAATAAAGATACATTTGTAACTAAAGGTAAGAACGGATGCGGATTCCTAGTTAAATCCAACATTAAAATGTCATGTTTAACCCATTCAGTGAATTTCTGCTTAAAAAAAAATCTGGCATAATAGTTTGTAACCTGTAAGCAATCTTTTAGAGCAAAGTTGTAATGCTGGGTGTTAAACCGCTTTAACTGACAAATAAACAAAGAAGACAACATTGATGATGATTAGGAAAAACATTGAAAAATAAAACTTAAATAACAGACATAATATAAATAAACTCTCTAATCCTTAATGGTTTTGTTTATTTTTCCTAGTTGCAAAATATTTCCGCTACCACGGATCAGGATGGGGCGGTTGGCATTTAGCCCTGGAGGCCGTAAACCTGGAAAAGGATATGTACATCTCCTATAAGAGACACGGTTTTCCCCTGGAACACCCTAGCTTCTACTACTTCAAAGAGGACCAGTATACAAGCCAGCAGATCGACCAGCGCGCTGGGGGAAAGGACACCATCTTCGTCATT
Source organism: Hyperolius riggenbachi (assembly GCF_040937935.1). Lineage (NCBI taxonomy): Eukaryota > Metazoa > Chordata > Amphibia > Anura > Hyperoliidae > Hyperolius > Hyperolius riggenbachi. The sequence goes on from NC_090652.1 coordinate 10,914,496, forward strand.
ACGATGGGCCAGCACTTTAGACATTTCCCGCTCAAAATCTTCATTAAACGGGCGTTCAATATCCGCCGAGCAGTGGAGAGGCTGTTCCTCCGAAGCCCGGACACCAAAGTCATCATTAAATCAGAGAATACGAGAGATATTTATGCTCCGGTGGAAATGCAGGGAGACTTCAACGGCTACTGCCAGTATCTGGTGCTCAGAGAGGTGTTCCAGGGCATCGATGTCGGCTTTGTGGACGCTTGGGACATGACCGTGGCTGCCGCTACGGTGACAGTCCACCCTCCAGGGCACACGTTTGCCAGTATATTGAGTCTAACATTCAGTTTTGCTTGTCCATGAACCAGTAGGTTATAAAGGGAACTTGAGGTGATGGGCATATGGAGGCTGCCATTTGTTACAGTTACATAGTTTACTTGAAAAAAGACATCTGTCCATCAAGTTTAACCAGAAAAAAAGACACCATCCTGAACCCACACTTATCCCAGTAGATGCAGGGCCAAAAAAAATGCTTACAAGGCCTGGGCCAATTGTCCTTCAAAGGGAAAAAGTCCTTCCCCACTCCAGATGGCAGTCAGATAAATCCCTGGATCAACTTTCCCGGGAATTACCTAGTACTTTTAGCCATGGATGCCCTTGCAAGGAAAGCATTCAAGCCCCATAGATATAAAGTTTGCCATAACTACTCCCTGAAGTAAGATATTCCAGATTTTTACCACTCTCACTGTGAAGGACCCCTTTTTAAAGAGATGGCAAAAACTTTTTTTCCTCCACACGCAAACCATGTCCCCTTGTACGCCATACAACCCTAGGGACAAAAAGCTCATCTGCCAAGCTTTTGTATTGCCCTCTGATGTATTTATACATGTTAATCAGGTCACCTCTCAGTCAGCTAAATCGGCCCAGTTTGTCCAACCTTTCTTGGTAAGTGAAATCTTCCATCCCCGATTAATTTAGTTGCCATCTTTGTACCCGTTCTAGAAGGTCAATGTCCTTGCTACAGTGTGGTGCCAAAAACTGTATCCCATACTCCAGATGTGGCCTCACAAGTGAATTATACAGAGGGAGTAGTGTGTGCCCCTCCCCCTGCATCATGTCCCCACCCCCCGCATTATCCCATACTCCAGATGTAGCCTCACAAGTGATTTATACAAAGGGAGTAGTGTGTGCCCCTCCCCCTGCATCATGTCCCCGCCCCCCGCATTATCCCATACTCCAGATGTGGCCTCACAAGGGAATTATACAGAGGGAGTAGTGTGTGCCCGTCCCTCTGCATCATTCTCCTCCCCCCCGCATTATCCCATACTCCAGATGTTGCCTCACAAGTGATTTATACAGAGGGAGTAGTGTGTGCCCCTCCCCCTGCATCATGTCCCCGCCCCCCGCATTATCCCATACTCCAGATGTGGCCTCACAAGTGATTTATACAGAGGGAGTAGTGTGTGCCCCTCCCCCTGTATCATGTCCCCACCCCCCCACCCCCGCATTATCCCATACTCCAGATGTTGCCTCACAAGTGATTTATACAGAGGGAGTAGTGTGTGCCCCTCCCCCTGCATCATGTCCCCGCCCCCCGCATTATCCCATACTCCAGATGTGGCCTCACAAGTGATTTATACAGAGGGAGTAGTGTGTGCCCCTCCCCCTGCATCATGTCTCCTCCCCCCTGCATTATCCCATACTCCAGATGTTGCCTCACAAGTGATTTATACAGAGGGAGTAGTGTGTGCCCCTCCCCCTGCATCATGTCCCCGCCCCCAGCATTATCCCATACTCCAGATGTGGCCTCACAAGTGATTTATACAGAGGGAGTAGTGTGTGCCCCTCACCCTGTATCATGTCCCCGCCCCCTGCATTATCCCATACTCCAGATGTGGCCTCACAAGTGATTTATACAGAGGGAGTAGTGTGTGCCCCTCCCCCTGTATCATGTCCCCGCCCCCCGCATTATCCCATACTCCAGATGTTTCCTCACAAGTGATTTATACAGAGGGAGTAGTGTGTGCCCCTCCCCCTGCATCATGTCTCCTCCCCCCCGCATTATCCCATACTCCAGATGTGGCCTCACAAGTGATTTATACAGAGGGAGTAGTGTGTGCCCCTCCCCCTGTATCATGTCCCGAGCCCCGAATTATCCCATACTCCAGATGTGGCCTCACAAGTGATTTATACAGAGGGAGTAGTGTGTGCCCCTCCCCCTGTATCATGTCCCCGCCCCCTGCATTATCCCATACTCCAGATGTGGCCTCACAAGTGATTTATACAGAGGGAGTAGTGTGTGCCTCTCCCCCTGCATCATGTCCCCGCCCCCCGCATTATCCCATACTCCAGATGTGGCCTCACAGGTGATTAATACAGAGGGAGTAGTGTGTGCCCCTCCCCCTGTATCATGTCCCCGCCCCCCGCATTATCCCATACTCCAGATGTTTCCTCACAAGTGATTTATACAGAGGGAGTAGTGTGTGCCCCTCCCCCTGCATCATGTCTCCTCCCCCCCGCATTATCCCATACTCCAGATGTGGCCTCACAAGTGATTTATACAGAGGGAGTAGTGTGTGCCCCTCCCCCTGTATCATGTCCCGAGCCCCGAATTATCCCATACTCCAGATGTGGCCTCACAAGTGATTTATACAGAGGGAGTAGTGTGTGCCCCTCCCCCTGTATCATGTCCCCGCCCCCTGCATTATCCCATACTCCAGATGTGGCCTCACAAGTGATTTATACAGAGGGAGTAGTGTGTGCCCCTCCCCCTGCATCATGTCCCCGCCCCCCGCATTATCCCATACTCCAGATGTGGCCTCACAAGTGATTTATACAGAGGGAGTAGTGTGTGCCCCTCCCCCTGTATCATGTCCCCGCCCCCTGCATTATCCCATACTCCAGATGTGGCCTCACAAGTGATTTATACAGAGGGAGTAGTGTGTGCCCCTCCCCCTGTATCATGTCCCCGCCCCCTGCATTATCCCATACTCCAGATGTGGCCTCACAAGTGATTTATACAGAGGGAGTAGTGTGTGCCCCTCCCCCTGCATCATGTCTCCTCCCCCCCGCATTATCCCATACTCCAGATGTGGCCTCACAAGTGATTTATACAGAGGGAGTAGTGTGTGCCCCTCCCCCTGTATCATGTCCCGAGCCCCGAATTATCCCATACTCCAGATGTGGCCTCACAAGTGATTTATACAGAGGGAGTAGTGTGTGCCCCTCCCCCTGTATCATGTCCCCGCCCCCTGCATTATCCCATACTCCAGATGTGGCCTCACAAGTGATTTCTACAGAGGGAGTAGTGTGTGCCTCTCCCCCTGCATCATGTCCCCGCCCCCCGCATTATCCCATACTCCAGATGTGGCCTCACAGGTGATTTATACAGAGGGAGTAGTGTGTGCCCCTCCCCCTGTATCATGTCCCCGCCCCCCGCATTATCCCATACTCCAGATGTTTCCTCACAAGTGATTTATACAGAGGGAGTAGTGTGTGCCCCTCCCCCTGCATCATGTCTCCTCCCCCCCGCATTATCCCATACTCCAGATGTGGCCTCACAAGTGATTTATACAGAGGGAGTAGTGTGTGCCCCTCCCCCTGTATCATGTCCCGAGCCCCGAATTATCCCATACTCCAGATGTGGCCTCACAAGTGATTTATACAGAGGGAGTAGTGTGTGCCCCTCCCCCTGTATCATGTCCCCGCCCCCTGCATTATCCCATACTCCAGATGTGGCCTCACAAGTGATTTATACAGAGGGAGTAGTGTGTGCCCCTCCCCCTGCATCATGTCCCCGCCCCCCGCATTATCCCATACTCCAGATGTGGCCTCACAAGTGATTTATACAGAGGGAGTAGTGTGTGCCCCTCCCCCTGTATCATGTCCCCGCCCCCTGCATTATCCCATACTCCAGATGTGGCCTCACAAGTGATTTATACAGAGGGAGTAGTGTGTGCCCCTCCCCCTGTATCATGTCCCCGCCCCCCGCATTATCCCATACTCCAGATGTGGCCTCACAGGTGATTTATACAGAGGGAGTAGTGTGTGCCCCTCACCCTGTATCATGTCCCCGCCCCCTGCATTATCCCATACTCCAGATGTGGCCTCACAAGTGATTTATACAGAGGGAGTAGTGTGTGCCCCTCTCCCTGCATCATGCTCCTCCCCCCACATTATCCCATACTCCAGATGTGGCCTCACAAGTGATTTATACAGAGGGAGTAGTGTGTGCCCCTCCCCCTGCATCATGTCTCCTCCCCCCCGCATTATCCCATACTCCAGATGTGGCCTCACAAGTGATTTATACAGAGGGAGTAGTGTGTGCCCCTCCCCCTGTATCATGTCCCCGCCCCCTGCATTATCCCATACTCCAGATGTGGCCTCACAAGTGATTTATACAGAGGGAGTAGTGTGTGCCCCTCCCCCTGCATCATGTCCCCGCCCCCCGCATTATTCCATACTCCAGATGTGGCCTCACAAGTGATTTATACAGAGGGAGTAGTGTGTGCCCCTCCCCCTGTATCATGTCCCCGCCCCCTGCATTATCCCATACTCCAGATGTGGCCTCACAAGTGATTTATACAGAGGGAGTAGTGTGTGCCCCTCCCCCTGTATCATGTCCCCGCCCCCCGCATTATCCCATACTCCAGATGTGGCCTCACAGGTGATTTATACAGAGGGAGTAGTGTGTGCCCCTCCCCCTGCATCATGTCTCCGCCCCCCGCATTATCCCATACTCCAGATGTGGCCTCACAGGTGATTTATACAGAGGGAGTAGTGTGTGCCCGTCCCCCTGTATCATGTCCCCTCCCCCCGCATTATCCCATACTCCAGATGTTTCCTCACAAGTGATTTATACAGAGGGAGTAGTGTGTGCCCCTCCCCCTGCATCATGTCTCCTCCCCCCCGCATTATCCCATACTCCAGATGTGGCCTCACAAGTGATTTATACAGAGGGAGTAGGGTGTGCCCCTCCCCCTGTATCATGTCCCGAGCCCCGAATTATCCCATACTCCAGATGTGGCCTCACAAGTGATTTATACAGAGGGAGTAGTGTGTGCCCCTCCCCCTGTATCATGTCCCCGCCCCCTGCATTATCCCATACTCCAGATGTGGCCTCACAAGTGATTTATACAGAGGGAGTAGTGTGTGCCTCTCCCCCTGCATCATGTCCCCGCCCCCCGCATTATCCCATACTCCAGATGTGGCCTCACAGGTGATTTATACAGAGGGAGTAGTGTGTGCCCCTCCCCCTGTATCATGTCCCCGCCCCCCGCATTATCCCATACTCCAGATGTTTCCTCACAAGTGATTTATACAGAGGGAGTAGTGTGTGCCCCTCCCCCTGCATCATGTCTCCTCCCCCCCGCATTATCCCATACTCCAGATGTGGCCTCACAAGTGATTTATACAGAGGGAGTAGTGTGTGCCCCTCCTCCTGTATCATGTCCCGAGCCCCGAATTATCCCATACTCCAGATGTGGCCTCACAAGTGATTTATACAGAGGGAGTAGTGTGTGCCCCTCCCCCTGTATCATGTCCCCGCCCCCTGCATTATCCCATACTCCAGATGTGGCCTCACAAGTGATTTATACAGAGGGAGTAGTGTGTGCCCCTCCCCCTGCATCATGTCCCCGCCCCCCGCATTATCCCATACTTCAGATGTGGCCTCACAAGTGATTTATACAGAGGGAGTAGTGTGTGCCCCTCCCCCTGTATCATGTCCCCGCCCCCTGCATTATCCCATACTCCAGATGTGGCCTCACAAGTGATTTATACAGAGGGAGTAGTGTGTGCCCCTCCCCCTGTATCATGTCCCCGCCCCCCGCATTATCCCATACTCCAGATGTGGCCTCACAGGTGATTTATACAGAGGGAGTAGTGTGTGCCCCTCACCCTGTATCATGTCCCCGCCCCCTGCATTATCCCATACTCCAGATGTGGCCTCACAAGTGATTTATACAGAGGGAGTAGTGTGTGCCCCTCTCCCTGCATCATGCTCCTCCCCCCACATTATCCCATACTCCAGATGTGGCCTCACAAGTGATTTATACAGAGGGAGTAGTGTGTGCCCCTCCCCCTGCATCATGTCTCCTCCCCCCCGCATTATCCCATACTCCAGATGTGGCCTCACAAGTGATTTATACAGAGGGAGTAGTGTGTGCCCCTCCCCCTGTATCATGTCCCCGCCCCCTGCATTATCCCATACTCCAGATGTGGCCTCACAAGTGATTTATACAGAGGGAGTAGTGTGTGCCCCTCCCCCTGCATCATGTCCCCGCCCCCCGCATTATCCCATACTCCAGATGTGGCCTCACAAGTGATTTATACAGAGGGAGTAGTGTGTGCCCCTCCCCCTGTATCATGTCCCCGCCCCCTGCATTATCCCATACTCCAGATGTGGCCTCACAAGTGATTTATACAGAGGGAGTAGTGTGTGCCCCTCCCCCTGTATCATGTCCCCGCCCCCCGCATTATCCCATACTCCAGATGTGGCCTCACAGGTGATTTATACAGAGGGAGTAGTGTGTGCCCCTCCCCCTGCATCATGTCTCCGCCCCCCGCATTATCCCATACTCCAGATGTGGCCTCACAGGTGATTTATACAGAGGGAGTAGTGTGTGCCCGTCCCCCTGTATCATGTCCCCTCCCCCCGCATTATCCCATACTCCAGATGTTTCCTCACAAGTGATTTATACAGAGGGAGTAGTGTGTGCCCCTCCCCCTGCATCATGTCTCCTCCCCCCCGCATTATCCCATACTCCAGATGTGGCCTCACAAGTGATTTATACAGAGGGAGTAGTGTGTGCCCCTCCCCCTGTATCATGTCCCGAGCCCCGAATTATCCCATACTCCAGATGTGGCCTCACAAGTGATTTATACAGAGGGAGTAGTGTGTGCCCCTCCCCCTGTATCATGTCCCCGCCCCCTGCATTATCCCATACTCCAGATGTGGCCTCACAAGTGATTTATACAGAGGGAGTAGTGTGTGCCCCTCCCCCTGCATCATGTCCCCGCCCCCCGCATTATCCCATACTTCAGATGTGGCCTCACAAGTGATTTATACAGAGGGAGTAGTGTGTGCCCCTCCCCCTGTATCATGTCCCCGCCCCCTGCATTATCCCATACTCCAGATGTGGCCTCACAAGTGATTTATACAGAGGGAGTAGTGTGTGCCCCTCCCCCTGTATCATGTCCCCGCCCCCCGCATTATCCCATACTCCAGATGTGGCCTCACAGGTGATTTATACAGAGGGAGTAGTGTGTGCCCCTCACCCTGTATCATGTCCCCGCCCCCTGCATTATCCCATACTCCAGATGTGGCCTCACAAGTGATTTATACAGAGGGAGTAGTGTGTGCCCCTCTCCCTGCATCATGCTCCTCCCCCCACATTATCCCATACTCCAGATGTGGCCTCACAAGTGATTTATACAGAGGGAGTAGTGTGTGCCCCTCCCCCTGCATCATGTCTCCTCCCCCCCGCATTATCCCATACTCCAGATGTGGCCTCACAAGTGATTTATACAGAGGGAGTAGTGTGTGCCCCTCCCCCTGTATCATGTCCCCGCCCCCTGCATTATCCCATACTCCAGATGTGGCCTCACAAGTGATTTATACAGAGGGAGTAGTGTGTGCCCCTCCCCCTGCATCATGTCCCCGCCCCCCGCATTATCCCATACTCCAGATGTGGCCTCACAAGTGATTTATACAGAGGGAGTAGTGTGTGCCCCTCCCCCTGTATCATGTCCCCGCCCCCTGCATTATCCCATACTCCAGATGTGGCCTCACAAGTGATTTATACAGAGGGAGTAGTGTGTGCCCCTCCCCCTGTATCATGTCCCCGCCCCCCGCATTATCCCATACTCCAGATGTGGCCTCACAGGTGATTTATACAGAGGGAGTAGTGTGTGCCCCTCCCCCTGCATCATGTCTCCGCCCCCCGCATTATCCCATACTCCAGATGTGGCCTCACAGGTGATTTATACAGAGGGAGTAGTGTGTGCCCGTCCCCCTGTATCATGTCCCCTCCCCCCGCATTATCCCATACTCCAGATGTTTCCTCACAAGTGATTTATACAGAGGGAGTAGTGTGTGCCCCTCCCCCTGCATCATGTCTCCTCCCCCCCGCATTATCCCATACTCCAGATGTGGCCTCACAAGTGATTTATACAGAGGGAGTAGTGTGTGCCCCTCCCCCTGTATCATGTCCCGAGCCCCGAATTATCCCATACTCCAGATGTGGCCTCACAAGTGATTTATACAGAGGGAGTAGTGTGTGCCCCTCCCCCTGTATCATGTCCCCGCCCCCTGCATTATCCCATACTCCAGATGTGGCCTCACAAGTGATTTATACAGAGGGAGTAGTGTGTGCCTCTCCCCCTGCATCATGTCCCCGCCCCCCGCATTATCCCATACTCCAGATGTGGCCTCACAGGTGATTTATACAGAGGGAGTAGTGTGTGCCCCTCCCCCTGTATCATGTCCCCGCCCCCCGCATTATCCCATACTCCAGATGTTTCCTCACAAGTGATTTATACAGAGGGAGTAGTGTGTGCCCCTCCCCCTGCATCATGTCTCCTCCCCCCCGCATTATCCCATACTCCAGATGTGGCCTCACAAGTGATTTATACAGAGGGAGTAGTGTGTGCCCCTCCCCCTGTATCATGTCCCAAGCCCCGAATTATCCCATACTCCAGATGTGGCCTCACAAGTGATTTATACAGAGGGAGTAGTGTGTGCCCCTCCCCCTGTATCATGTCCCCGCCCCCTGCATTATCCCATACTCCAGATGTGGCCTCACAAGTGATTTATACAGAGGGAGTAGTGTGTGCCCCTCCCCCTGCATCATGTCCCCGCCCCCCGCATTATCCCATACTCCAGATGTGGCCTCACAAGTGATTTATACAGAGGGAGTAGTGTGTGCCCCTCCCCCTGTATCATGTCCCCGCCCCCTGCATTATCCCATACTCCAGATGTGGCCTCACAAGTGATTTATACAGAGGGAGTAGTGTGTGCCCCTCCCCCTCTATCATGTCCCCGCCCCCCGCATTATCCCATACTCCAGATGTGGCCTCACAGGTGATTTATACAGAGGGAGTAGTGTGTGCCCCTCACCCTGTATCATGTCCCTGCCCCCTGCATTATCCCATACTCCAGATGTGGCCTCACAAGTGATTTATACAGAGGGAGTAGTGTGTGCCCCTCTCCCTGCATCATGCTCCTCCCCCCACATTATCCCATACTCCAGATGTGGCCTCACAAGTGATTTATACAGAGGGAGTAGTGTGTGCCCCTCCCCCTGCATCATGTCTCCTCCCCCCCGCATTATCCCATACTCCAGATGTGGCCTCACAAGTGATTTATACAGAGGGAGTAGTGTGTGCCCCTCCCCCTGTATCATGTCCCCGCCCCCTGCATTATCCCATACTCCAGATGTGGCCTCACAAGTGATTTATACAGAGGGAGTAGTGTGTGCCCCTCCCCCTGCATCATGTCCCCGCCCCCCGCATTATCCCATACTCCAGATGTGGCCTCACAAGTGATTTATACAGAGGGAGTAGTGTGTGCCCCTCCCCCTGTATCATGTCCCCGCCCCCTGCATTATCCCATACTCCAGATGTGGCCTCACAAGTGATTTATACAGAGGGAGTAGTGTGTGCCCCTCCCCCTGTATCATGTCCCCGCCCCCCGCATTATCCCATACTCCAGATGTGGCCTCACAGGTGATTTATACAGAGGGAGTAGTGTGTGCCCCTCCCCCTGCATCATGTCTCCGCCCCCCGCATTATCCCATACTCCAGATGTGGCCTCACAAGTGATTTATACAGAGGGAGTAGTGTGTGCCCCTCCCCCTGTATCATGTCCCCGCCCCCTGCATTATCCCACACTCCAGATGTGGCCTCACAAGTGATTTATACAGAGGGAGTAGTGTGTGCCCCTCCCCCTGTATCATGTCCCCGCCCCCTGCATTATCCCACACTCCAGATGTGGCCTCACAAGTGATTTATACAGAGGGAGTAGTGTGTGCCCCTCCCCCTGCATCATGCTCCTCCCCCCTGCATTATCCCACACTCCAGATGTGGCCTCACAGGTGATTTATACAGAGGGAGTAGTGTGTGCCCCTCCCCCTGTATCATGTCCCCGCCCCCTGCATTATCCCACACTCCAGATGTGGCCTCACAAGTGATTTATACAGAGGGAGTAGTGTGTGCCCCTCCTCCTGCATCATGCCCCCGCCCCCTGCATTATCCCATACTCCAGATGTGGCCTCACAAGTGATTTATACAGAGGGAGTAGTGTGTGCCCCTCCCCCTGCATCATGTCTCCTCCCCCCCGCATTATCCCATACTCCAGATGTGGCCTCACAAGTGATTTATACAGAGGGAGTAGTGTGTGCCCCTCCCCCTGTATCATGTCCCGAGCCCCGAATTATCCCATACTCCAGATGTGGCCTCACAAGTGATTTATACAGAGGGAGTAGTGTGTGCCCCTCCCCCTGTATCATGTCCCCACCCCCTGCATTATCCCATACTCCAGATGTGGCCTCACAAGTGATTTATACAGAGGGAGTAGTGTGTGCCCCTCCCCCTGCATCATGTCCCCGCCCCCCGCATTATCCCATACTCCAGATGTGGCCTCACAAGTGATTTATACAGAGGGAGTAGTGTGTGCCCCTCCCCCTGTATCATGTCCCCGCCCCCTGCATTATCCCATACTCCAGATGTGGCCTCACAAGTGATTTATACAGAGGGAGTAGTGTGTGCCCCTCCCCCTGTATCATGTCCCCGCCCCCCGCATTATCCCATACTCCAGATGTGGCCTCACAGGTGATTTATACAGAGGGAGTAGTGTGTGCCCCTCACCCTGTATCATGTCCCCGCCCCCTGCATTATCCCATACTCCAGATGTGGACTCACAAGTGATTCATACAGAGGGAGTAGTGTGTGCCCCTCCCCCTGTATCATGTCCCCGCCCCCCGCATTATCCCATACTCCAGATGTGGCCTCACAGGTGATTTATACAGAGGGAGTAGTGCGTGCCCCTCACCCTGTATCATGTCCCCGCCCCCTGCATTATCCCATACTCCAGATGTGGCCTCACAAGTGATTTATACAGAGGGAGTAGTGTGTGCCCCTCTCCCTGCATCATGCTCCTCCCCCCACATTATCCCATACTCCAGATGCGGCCTCACAAGTGATTTATACAGAGGGAGTAGTGTGTGCCCCTCCCCCTGCATCATGTCTCCTCCCCCCCGCATTATCCCATACTCCAGATGTGGCCTCACAAGTGATTTATACAGAGGGAGTAGTGTGTGCCCCTCCCCCTGTATCATGTCCCCGCCCCCTGCATTATCCCATACTCCAGATGTGGCCTCACAAGTGATTTATACAGAGGGAGTAGTGTGTGCCCCTCCCCCTGCATCATGTCCCCGCCCCCCGCATTATCCCATACTCCAGATGTGGCCTCACAAGTGATTTATACAGAGGGAGTAGTGTGTGCCCCTCCCCCTGTATCATGTCCCCGCCCCCTGCATTATCCCATACTCCAGATGTGGCCTCACAAGTGATTTATACAGAGGGAGTAGTGTGTGCCCCTCCCCCTGTATCATGTCCCCGCCCCCCGCATTATCCCATACTCCAGATGTGGCCTCACAGGTGATTTATACAGAGGGAGTAGTGTGTGCCCCTCCCCCTGCATCATGTCTCCGCCCCCCGCATTATCCCATACTCCAGATGTGGCCTCACAAGTGATTTATACAGAGGGAGTAGTGTGTGCCCCTCCCCCTGTATCATGTCCCCGCCCCCTGCATTATCCCACACTCCAGATGTGGCCTCACAAGTGATTTATACAGAGGGAGTAGTGTGTGCCCCTCCCCCTGTATCATGTCCCCGCCCCCTGCATTATCCCACACTCCAGATGTGGCCTCACAAGTGATTTATACAGAGGGAGTAGTGTGTGCCCCTCCCCCTGCATCATGCTCCTCCCCCCTGCATTATCCCACACTCCAGATGTGGCCTCACAGGTGATTTATACAGAGGGAGTAGTGTGTGCCCCTCCCCCTGCATCATGCCCCCGCCCCCCGCATTATCCCATACCCCAGATGTGGCCTCACAAGTGATTTATACAGAGAGAGTAGTGTGTGCCCCGCCCTCCCCCTGCATCATGCTCCTCCCCCCTGCATTATCCCATACTCCAGATGTGGCCTCACAGGTGATTTATACAGAGAGAGTAGTGTGTGCCCCTCCCCCTGTATCATGTCCCCGCCCCCCGCATTATCCCATACTCCAGATGTGGCCTCACAGGTGATTTATACAGAGGGAGTAGTGTGTGCCCCTCCCCCTGCATCATGTCTCCGCCCCCCGCATTATCCCATACTCCAGATGTGGCCTCACAAGTGATTTATACAGAGGGAGTAGTGTGTGCCCCTCCCCCTGTATCATGTCCCCGCCCCCTGCATTATCCCACACTCCAGATGTGGCCTCACAAGTGATTTATACAGAGGGAGTAGTGTGTGCCCCTCCCCCTGTATCATGTCCCCGCCCCCTGCATTATCCCACACTCCAGATGTGGCCTCACAAGTGATTTATACAGAGGGAGTAGTGTGTGCCCCTCCCCCTGCATCATGCTCCTCCCCCCTGCATTATCCCACACTCCAGATGTGGCCTCACAGGTGATTTATACAGAGGGAGTAGTGTGTGCCCCTCCCCCTGTATCATGTCCCCGCCCCCTGCATTATCCCACACTCCAGATGTGGCCTCACAAGTGATTTATACAGAGGGAGTAGTGTGTGCCCCTCCTCCTGCATCATGCCCCCGCCCCCTGCATTATCCCATACTCCAGATGTGGCCTCACAAGTGATTTATACAGAGGGAGTAGTGTGTGCCCCTCCCCCTGCATCATGTCTCCTCCCCCCCGCATTATCCCATACTCCAGATGTGGCCTCACAAGTGATTTATACAGAGGGAGTAGTGTGTGCCCCTCCCCCTGTATCATGTCCCGAGCCCCGAATTATCCCATACTCCAGATGTGGCCTCACAAGTGATTTATACAGAGGGAGTAGTGTGTGCCCCTCCCCCTGTATCATGTCCCCACCCCCTGCATTATCCCATACTCCAGATGTGGCCTCACAAGTGATTTATACAGAGGGAGTAGTGTGTGCCCCTCCCCCTGCATCATGTCCCCGCCCCCCGCATTATCCCATACTCCAGATGTGGCCTCACAAGTGATTTATACAGAGGGAGTAGTGTGTGCCCCTCCCCCTGTATCATGTCCCCGCCCCCTGCATTATCCCATACTCCAGATGTGGCCTCACAAGTGATTTATACAGAGGGAGTAGTGTGTGCCCCTCCCCCTGTATCATGTCCCCGCCCCCCGCATTATCCCATACTCCAGATGTGGCCTCACAGGTGATTTATACAGAGGGAGTAGTGTGTGCCCCTCACCCTGTATCATGTCCCCGCCCCCTGCATTATCCCATACTCCAGATGTGGCCTCACAAGTGATTTATACAGAGGGAGTAGTGTGTGCCCCTCCCCCTGTATCATGTCCCCGCCCCCCGCATTATCCCATACTCCAGATGTGGCCTCACAGGTGATTTATACAGAGGGAGTAGTGCGTGCCCCTCACCCTGTATCATGTCCCCGCCCCCTGCATTATCCCATACTCCAGATGTGGCCTCACAAGTGATTTATACAGAGGGAGTAGTGTGTGCCCCTCTCCCTGCATCATGCTCCTCCCCCCACATTATCCCATACTCCAGATGCGGCCTCACAAGTGATTTATACAGAGGGAGTAGTGTGTGCCCCTCCCCCTGCATCATGTCTCCTCCCCCCCGCATTATCCCATACTCCAGATGTGGCCTCACAAGTGATTTATACAGAGGGAGTAGTGTGTGCCCCTCCCCCTGTATCATGTCCCCGCCCCCTGCATTATCCCATACTCCAGATGTGGCCTCACAAGTGATTTATACAGAGGGAGTAGTGTGTGCCCCTCCCCCTGCATCATGTCCCCGCCCCCCGCATTATCCCATACTCCAGATGTGGCCTCACAAGTGATTTATACAGAGGGAGTAGTGTGTGCCCCTCCCCCTGTATCATGTCCCCGCCCCCTGCATTATCCCATACTCCAGATGTGGCCTCACAAGTGATTTATACAGAGGGAGTAGTGTGTGCCCCTCCCCCTGTATCATGTCCCCGCCCCCCGCATTATCCCATACTCCAGATGTGGCCTCACAGGTGATTTATACAGAGGGAGTAGTGTGTGCCCCTCCCCCTGCATCATGTCTCCGCCCCCCGCATTATCCCATACTCCAGATGTGGCCTCACAAGTGATTTATACAGAGGGAGTAGTGTGTGCCCCTCCCCCTGTATCATGTCCCCGCCCCCTGCATTATCCCACACTCCAGATGTGGCCTCACAAGTGATTTATACAGAGGGAGTAGTGTGTGCCCCTCCCCCTGTATCATGTCCCCGCCCCCTGCATTATCCCACACTCCAGATGTGGCCTCACAAGTGATTTATACAGAGGGAGTAGTGTGTGCCCCTCCCCCTGCATCATGCTCCTCCCCCCTGCATTATCCCACACTCCAGATGTGGCCTCACAGGTGATTTATACAGAGGGAGTAGTGTGTGCCCCTCCCCCTGCATCATGCCCCCGCCCCCCGCATTATCCCATACCCCAGATGTGGCCTCACAAGTGATTTATACAGAGAGAGTAGTGTGTGCCCCTCCCCCTGCATCATGCTCCTCCCCCCTGCATTATCCCATACTCCAGATGTGGCCTCACAGGTGATTTATACAGAGAGAGTAGTGTGTGCCCCTCCCCCTGTATCATGTCCCCTCCCCCCACATTATCCCATACTCCAGATGTGGCAGCACAAGTGATTTATACAGAGGGAGTAGTGTGTGCCCCTCCCCCTGCATCATGCTCCTCCCCCCTGCATTATCCCATACTCCAGATGTGGCCTCACAGGTGATTTATACAGAGAGAGTAGTGTGTGCCCCTCCCCCTGCATCATGCTCCTCCCCCCTGCATTATCCCATACTCCAGATGTGGCCTCACAGGTGATTTATACAGAGAGAGTAGTGTGTGCCCCTCCCCCTGCATCATGCTCCTCCCCCCTGCATTATCCCATACTCCAGATGTGGCCTCACAGGTGATTTATACAGAGAGAGTAGTGTGTGCCTCTCCCCCTGCATCATGTCCCCGCCCCCCGCATTATCCCATACTCCAGATGTGGCCTCACAGGTGATTTATACAGAGGGAGTAGTGTGTGCCCCTCCCCCTGTATCATGTCCCCGCCCCCCGCATTATCCCATACTCCACATGTGGCCTCACAGGTGATTTATACAGAGGGAGTAGTGTGTGCCCGTCCCCCTGTATCATGCTCCTCCCCCCGCATTATCCCATACTCCAGATGTGGCCTCACAGGTGATTTATACAGAGGGAGTATTGTGTGCCCCTCCCCCTGTATCATGTCCCCGCCCCTGTATTATCCCATACTCCAGATGTGGCCTCACAGGTGATTTATACAGAGGGAGTAGTGTGTACCCCTCCCCCTGCATCATGTCCCCGCCCCCCGCATTATCCCATACGCCAGATGTGGCCTCACAGGTGATTTATACAGAGGGAGTAGTGTGTGCCCCTCCCCCTGCATCATGCCCCCGCCCCCCGCATTATCCCATACCCCAGATGTGGCCTCACAAGGGATTTATACAGAGGGAGTAGTGTGTGCCCCTCCCCCTGCATCATGTCCCCGCCCCCCGCATTATCCCATACCCCAGATGTGGCCTCACAGGTGATTTATACAGAGGGAGTAGTGTCTGCCCCTCCCCCTGCATCATGCCCCCGCCCCCCGCATTATCCCATACCCCAGATGTGGCCTCACAGGTGATTTATACAGAGGGAGTAGTGTGTGCCCCTCCCCCTGTATCATGTCCCCTCCCCCTGCATTATCCCATACTCCCGATGTGGCCTCACAGGTGATTTATACAGAGGGAGTAGTGTGTGCCCCTCCCCCTGTATCATGCTCCTCCCCCCACATTATGCCATACCCCAGATGTGGCCTCACAGGTGATTTATACAGAGGGAGTAGTGTGTGCCCCTCCTCCTGCATCATGCTCCTCCCCCCTGTATTATCCCATACCCCAGATGTGGCCTCACAAGTGATTTATACAGAGGGAGTAGTGTGTGCCCCTCCCCCTGTATCATGTCCCCGCCCCCCGCATTATCCCATACTCCAGATGTGGCCTCACAAGTGATTTATACAGAGGGAGTAGTGTGTGCCCCTCCCCCTGTATCATGTCCCCGCCCCCTGCATTATCCCACACTCCAGATGTGGCCTCACAAGTGATTTATACAGAGGGAGTAGTGTGTGCCCCTCCCCCTGTATCATGTCCCCTCCCCCTGCATTATCCCATACTCCCGATGTGGCCTCACAGGTGATTTATACAGAGGGAGTAGTGTGTGCCCCTCCCCCTGCATCATGCCCCCGCCCCCCGCATTATCCCATACTCCAGATGTGGCATCACAGGTGATTTATACAGAGGGAGTAGTGTGTGCCCCTCCCCCTGCATCATGCCCCGCCCCCCGCATTATCCCATACCCCAGATGTGGCCTCACAAGTGATTTATACAGAGGGAGTAGTGTGTGCCCCTCCCCCTGTATCATGTCCCCGCCCCCCACATTATCCCATACTCCAGATGTGGCCTCACAAGTGATTTATACAGAGGGAGTAGTGTGTGCCCCTCCCCCTGTATCATGTCCCCGCCCCCCGCATTATCCCATACCCCAGATGTGGCCTCACAGGTGATTTATACAGAGGGAGTAGTGTGTGCCCGTCCCTCTGCATCATGTCCCCGCCCCCCGCATTATCCCATACTCTAGATGTGGCCTCACAAGTGAATTATACAGAGGGAGTAGTGTGTACCCGTCCCTCTGCATCATGTCCCCGCCCCCCGCATTATCCCATACTCCAGATGTGGCCTCACAAGTGATTTATACAGAGGGAGTAGTGTGTACCCCTTCCCCTGCATCATGTCCCCGCCCCCCGCATTATCCCATACCCCAGATGTGGCCTCACAGGTGATTTATACAGAGGGAGTAGTGTGTGCCCGTCCCTCTGCATCATGTCCCCGCCCCCCGCATTATCCCATACTCTAGATGTGGCCTCACAAGTGAATTATACAGAGGGAGTAGTGTGTACCCGTCCCTCTGCATCATGTCCCCGCCCCCCGCATTATCCCATACTCCAGATGTGGCCTCACAAGTGATTTATACAGAGGGAGTAGTGTGTACCCCTTCCCCTGCATCATGTCCCCGCCCCCCGCATTATCCCATACCCCAGATGTGGCCTCACAAGTGATTTATACAGAGGGAGTAGTGTGTGCCCCTCCCCCTGTATCATGTCCCCGCCCCCCGCATTATCCCATACCCCAGATGTGGCCTCACAAGTGAATTATACAGAGGGAGTAGTGTGTGCCCCTCCCCCTGTATCATGTCCCGAGCCCCGAATTATCCCATACTCCAGATGTGACCTCACAAGGGAATTATACAGAGGGAGTAGCATACTAGCATCTCAAGATATTATTTCCCATTTTATGCATCCCAGGATTTTATTTGCTTTAGCTACCGCTGCTTGGCATTGTATACAATTACTTATCTTGTTACCAACCAGTATTTCTAAGTCCTTCTCCAAGTCTTATGTCCCCAGCTGTATGCCATTCATTTTATATTTTATATATCTTTCTAAACAATACCAGTTGCCTGGCAGCCCTGCTGATCTCTCTGGCTGCAGTAATGTCTGAATCACACACCTGAAACAAGCATGCAGCTAATCCAGTCACACTTCAGTCAGAACATCTGATCTGCTGCATGCTTGTTCAGGGGTTATGGCTAAAAGTATTAGAGGCAGGGGATCAGCAGGAGAGTCAGGCAATGCATTGTATATAAAAGGAAATCAACATAGCAACCACCATATCCCTTTCTCTTAGGTTCTCTTTAAGAAAATAACACATTTGTACAACGCTGTGCTGTGCAGCAGCAAAAGGCAAAAGGTTGCTTTTAGTGGTTAGTCTTGGCACTATCGGGTTTGAGTGCAGAGGGGTGGCATTCAGTGTTCAACGTAATAAGGTGAGGTTAAAGAAAAACTCCAACCAAGAATTTAACTTTATCCCAATCCGTAGCTAATCCCCCCTTTTACATGAGAAATCTATTGCTTTTCACAAACAGACCATCAGGGGGCGCTGTATGACTGATATTGTGGTGAAACCCCTCCCACAAGAAGCTCTGAGTGCCGCGGTACTTTTGGTAGTTTGCCACAATGTAACAAGGTTCACTGACAGGAAATAGCTGTTTACAGCTGTCTCCAACGGCCAAAACAGCAAGCAGCAGCTACATAACCTGCCCACAGTAAAAATGTCACCATGTGATACATGTCAGAATGTAAATCGGGGAGAGGAAAGGTTTTACAATGGGAAAACACTGACTAACAATCATTTATACATAATTATTGTAAGAATGAAGCACTTTTTTATTACACTATTTTCACTGGAGTTCCTCTTTAAAGGACAGCTATCAAAGTTAACTAAAATTCTAAATGCCACATACATTTCCAGTAATTACTAGCAAATAGTAATACAAAAGCTTTTTTTCATCTTTTCATGTCTTATGTGAAGAAAATATGACATTTAAAGAGTATGGGCATTACTATGGAGGACTATGCCCAGCACATCCAGCATACAGAAACAATCTTCACTGGCTGTAATACTGTAAGTGGAATCTGTTCAGAAAGATAAAGAGCAGAAATATAGCTACAAATGTGTGTAAATAACCATCAGCTGCAGCTCTGTCCGTGTGCCAGTGTCTCACTCTCTCTGCCTCACAATGTAAAGTAAATGGGTTACAGTCAGGTTACATTTCAGCTCTGCCAAATGCAATTCACTTTTTCTCCTTAGTTTTCTCCTAGATGAGATTTTGAAAATTGTCAATAAGATGCCTTTCAAACCACCAACAAACAAGAAAATACTCAACATAATTTTGATAGTACTTTTGATAGTATGCAGGGGGACACCGGCAGTGGCGTAGCTAGGGTATACACCCGGTGTTGACTATTCACCCCCCAGATCAAGCAATTTTTATGTGGTGTGTGTGCGATGGGGGAAAGGGGGGGGGGGAGGGGGTGACATGCTGTGTCGCGGCTGAAGTTTGGGGAAAAGGATTGAGTGCAGCGTGCAGGGCACACCACAATGAAAACGGCTGTGGCCAAGGCAGGGGCACCCCAAGGCATTCGCTGAGGGGTATGGTGAGTTCAGAAAAGATTTTACTTTTTGTCACAAGTTAGTGGAAAATGACACTTTGTAAGAAAAAAAATCCATTTCCACTAACGTGACAAAAAATAAAATCTTCTATGAACTCACCATACCCCTCAGCGAATACCTTGGGGTGTCTTCTTTCCAAAATCACTTGTGGGGTTCCTATACTGCCCTGGAATTTTAGGGCCCCTAAACCGTGAGGAGTAGTCTGGAAACCAAATAAGTAAAGTTGACCTGTGAAATCCTAAAGGTACTCATTGGACTTTGGGCCCCTTAGCGCACCTAGGCTGCAAAAAAGTGCCACACATGTGGTATCTCCGTACTCAGGAGAAGTAGTATAATATGTTTTGGGGTGTGTTTCCACACATACCCGTGCTGGGTGGGAGAAATATCTCTGTAAATGACAACTTTGTGTAAAAAAAAATCAAAAAAATGGTCATTTACAAAGATATTTCTCACACACAGGATAGGTATGTGTGAGTCCGTGGCAGATTTTATTTTATTTTTTTGACACAACTTAGCAGAAATGGAATTTTTTTTTTTTTAAACATTTTGTCACAAAGTGTCATTTTCTGCTAACTTGTGACAAAAAATAAAATCTTCTATGAACTCACCATGTCCCTCAGTGAATACCTTGGGGTGTCGTCTTTCCAAAATAGGGTCATTTGGGGGGTATTTATACTACCCTGACATTCTAGCACCTCAAGAAACATGACAGGTGCTCAGAAAAATCAGAGCTGCTTCATACTGCGCAAATTCACTTTTTTTGTACCATAGTTTGTAAACGCTACAACTTTTACCCAAATCAATAAATATACACTTACTGGATTTTTATTTTTTTTTATCAAAGACATGTGTCACAATAAATCTGGACAATAACTTGTATAGAAATGTTACTTTATTTGAAAAAGTTTACCACAGCGAGTTAAAAATATCTTTTTTTTTTTCAAAATTCCTGTCTTTTTTGATGAATATAATAAAAACTAAAAATCGTGGTGACAAAATCACTGTTTTATTCATTGTTTTTGTAAACAATGAAGATGGCCGCCAAACAGGATATACATTATCAGAGCAGATGCCTGTTTGCAGAGGCTCCTCTCCAGGGCCGGATTTCTGGAAAGGCCACAAAGGTCAAGGCCTAGGGCGATAAAATTCAGCAGGGCGCAGGACTTGGAGAGATAAGAGGTCACATGTCAAAGAAAATCACTTCTGCTTTGTTCTATTCTTCCTGAATTCCAGAGATCCCTGCATCTCTCTCACTACAGAGTGTGTGTGATGACAGCATCTGTTGTCATCTGAGGATCTTGTCCTTAGTATAATGAGTGGGGACATACAAAATGCTGTGAGAAGAAAAATATATGGGCTCAAGTTGTAGAACTTTTGAGTTCAGATTAGTTTCTTTATGCAGCACGCATTCATGGACAGGAATTATCAGCTCTCCTCTCCCCCTGACTGATGTTTTTTTTACTTGGTCAGAGCTGTTAAAGACCTGAGACCTGTTAGATTAATGGTTTGTTTTCTTTCCTGTCAGCAACATTCTCTCTTTGCTACAGTTTAACTCTTTCCTGACATGTTTTAGAAGCAGCAAAGCATTGTTCTGTGTTAGCCATCAGTGAAAGCAGGATGTTTTGAAACAGAATGACAACTGTATTACATTTATTTATATTTACAAAACAATGTATACATCTCCTGCTGACTGTATATATAACTATGTCCTAACATCTTGTATACAGGAACAAAGTCTGAAGATGGCTCATTAGCCAAAGGCTCACTATTTTCTTTTGGTTAGCCAATAAATATTAATATTCTATTACAAAACGTAAAAACTTCCTGCTGACTGATTAAGATCTGTCTTAACTTGCCCCAAGTGCTAAATTGTCACTGTGTAAATAAAGTACACCTGAGCTTATGCTAGATACACATGATGCAATTTTCTGACAGATTTACTGTCAGATCGACTATTTCCAACATGTCCCATCTGCTATCCGATAGATTTTCTGAATGATTTTTTTCATAGAAATGAACGGAAAATCGATTGAAAAATTGATCGGAAATCAGATCAGACATTGGAAATAATCGATCTGACAGTAAATCTGTCAGAATTGCATCGTGTGTACCTAGCATTACACTATCTATGCTAGCGTGTGTAGTGTTGGATCCTTCTACTTACCTGTTCTGTTTTGGATGGGTTTCTCTCCTTTGCGCTGCACCATCACCTGTTTGTGACTCTGACTGAAGCAAGTCGCACAGAGGACAAAGAAGCAGTGCATACTCTGTGCTCTCGGGCTTCTTGTTATTACGCACTCCTGTACTGATGTGCACAGCAGCCGAGGCTGGGAGTGTTATGGGTATGTGTACTTGACAAGTGCTGCTCATATATGAGCATCATTTCTGAATTATGCAAGCCCAGAACACTATCGGCTGCTGTGCATCCAGGCTGGAGTGCAAAATTACATGGAGTGGACAGAGCATGCACTGCTTCTTTGTACAGGGGGGGGGGGGCAAAGCAGCAAAACAGACAGGAGCCCATGTAACCCAGTGATCACTAGTCAGAGTTGGACAGAAATGGGGGGGGGGGGGGGGGCGGTTGGTGACAGCCGGCCTAGGGCGCTGGAAAGTACAAATCCGGCCCTGCTCCTCTCAAACCCGACCTGATTGTTGGAATGTTACTCCAAGTGTTGCCTTAGCTGCTTGTCTGAGCTCTGCACTGACACTCACAGCTGTTTGGAATGTCTCAGCTCCACAAGCCTTGCAGAGATGCTGGCTGTGAGCAGAGACATTGACTGTGACTCACACAAACACAGGAGAACCTGCAGGGGGTGTGCATAACTTCTCCCTATCACAGCAGAGACAGTGCATTCCTCTTTGGCTCGACAAGGCTTGACAAAGGAAATAAGATTAGATATACTACAGAGATAGTGCAACTAACAAAGGCTGCAGTAATCCAGACCACATTAGAACAGGTATAGGAACTTATAGGATAGAATAAATGAGGCTGAACATTTTGGTACAGAGTCTCTTTAACTGGTTAAGGAATTCAGTTTGCAGCTTGGGCACCAGAATTTAGGCACAGAGGCTGCAAACGGAATTCCTTAAGACACTTTATTGTCCTGAGGAAGCAGGCAGGGACAAGAGAAACGCGTTGTCTTTTTTAATTGTACTTAGATAAGCCTTACTTGATCTAAACCCTTGTTTTTTTGGGTTGAAGGTTCGTAATATGTAGTGCTGCGTCACCACCAATATACGCTTTAATTAGCAAGCCATTTGTGTGCCGCCTCTTCACTGATACTGTACGTTCTTACCCAGGAGGGTGACCTGAGTGAGGTGCAGCACCGGCAATACCAGGGATATTTTTCCTGTGGGGGTTCCAGGACCGTGAACCAGTTACTTGAAGCCTTGTTTTTTTGGGTTGGTTCACCTGGAGAGGAAAGATACCTCATGTATTTATTTATGACTTTATAACGTATACTCTGAGAGGTGGGAAACTTTTTGGGCACCTCCCCCCCTTCTTCATTTCCCACTACCCATCCTTTTGGAGGTGACCTTCCCACTAGTGTGGTGTCATCCACAGCTAGTAAGGATCCCAGTAGAGCGACCAGCCAGTTCCGGCAGGACCTGGAGTAACAAGAAGGGATGGTGATTACAGGTTCTGCAACCTACCTTTGTGAGTATAACTAATCTTGTAATATTGAGATAATGTTATTCTACAATACTGCACCATTTGGCTCCCGGTCTTGTCTTTTTCACACAGCCTACCATGGTTCCCTCACAGTGAATGACTGTCCCTACTTCTATTTATCATTTATCAAGAGTGTCTGAGGCAACATATTGGTAGGATTTAAAAATGTCTCAGACATCTTATCCTCTTGAGGCTTGCAGTGCTAAAACCCCCCTAGTGACCAGGCCATTTTGAGTAAAATTGGCCACTGCAGCTTTAAGGCCAAGCTGCAGGGCCGCACAACACTGCACACAAGTGATCCCCCCACCCCTTTTCTCCCCACCAACAGAGCTCCCTGTTGGTGGGGTCTGATCGCTCCCCCCATGTTTATTTTTTTTTCCATCAATATTTTCGTTTGTGTTTTTTTTTTTTTAAAAGGCTGTTTCTTTAAACCCCATCCCTCCCTCCCTCCCTCCCTCCCTCCCTCCCTCCCACCTCCCTCCCTACCTCCCTCCCTCCCCACAGTCAGCCAATTACGGCGATCGGCTGTCATAGGCTTCTGCCTATGAGAGCCGATCGCTCTCTTGTCCCCCAGGGGGACAGCCGTGTCACACGGCTGTCCCCAGTGCAGCGCTGCTGCTGATCGCAGCGCTGCACAGGCTAAATAGACGTCGATCACGGCGTCTAACAGTCTCCCGAGCGGCCATAGCCGCTCGGAGACTGAAGGTGGTGCGGAACTTCGCCCCCCAAGCAGGAGATGCGCGCGCAGCCTGCGCGCGATCTCCTGCAAAACAGAGCCCCAGAACTTTACGCCAATCGGCGTTAGGCGGTCCTGGGGCTGCCGCCGCGGCCACGCCCGGTGGCGTGATGCGGGCGGCAAGAGGTTAAGAAATCACTAAATAGTGCAGATTTCTTCTTAAACTGTTGTAACATAGGAGTTAGGAAGGTCTCTCAGACAGTGCAATGTGTGAGGGAAATTACTGTTGCTGAGGTAACCAACACACCTGCTGTATTGATACAGAAAAGAGAAGATAAATATATTATTTACGCTAGATTATTTTAAGTTAACTGACAAGATGTAATTGAAATAAATATACAATATAAAAATATTAGAGCTGAAAAAAATCAAGCTTAGGAATCAGTGCCCAGCAGCGGAAGGGTTAAGCACAAAACAACTTCACATGATTCTGCAGGGGGAGGAGCCCTTCACAAATCATCTCTAGCCTGCACTGCTCAATCTGTAGAAGTGCTGTTAACCACTTCTTAATCTGCGGCAGGGATGGATTTGCACTTTTCTTAACTGCAGTGCAGTTCTAGAAATTATCTCTAAACTGCCGCTATTAAGTAGGATTTAAGAATTTTCCTATTATCATGCAGGTTAGAACTGTTTGAAGGAGCTCTGTCACAATTTTTTTTATTTAAAATATATGTAAACATATAGAAATAAGAAGTACCTTTCTTCCAGAGTAAGATGAGCATTAATGACTTTTCTCCTATGTTGCTGTCACTTACACTAACCAGTGTAACCAGAACTATAGCACTGAGATTACTATAATATGTGAAAAACCATGGTATGGTACTACAATTCTATGCATTTTCTTATTTCATGTGTGATGTGTCCTGATGTTTTCTATTATCTGTATTATTAACTGTTATCCTTATTTGTAGTTCTACAGTGGGATGCAAAAGTTTGGGCAACCTTGTTAATCATTATACTCTTCCTGTATAAATCGTTGGTTGTTACGATTAAAAAATGTCAGTTAAATACATCATATAGGAGACGCATACAGTGATGTTTGAGAAGGGAAATGAAGTTTATTGGATTTAGAAAATGTGCGCAATAATTGTTTCAATAAAATTAGGCAGGTGCATAAATTTGT
Organism: Hyperolius riggenbachi; assembly: GCF_040937935.1. Lineage (NCBI taxonomy): Eukaryota > Metazoa > Chordata > Amphibia > Anura > Hyperoliidae > Hyperolius > Hyperolius riggenbachi. The sequence goes on from NC_090652.1 coordinate 10,939,324, forward strand.
CATTTTATTGATTCCAAAACCTTTAGAACTAATTATTGGAACTCAAATTAGCTTGGTAAGCTCAGTGACCCCTGACCTACACACACGGGTGAATCCAGTTAGAGAAAGAGTATTTAAAGGGTCAATTGTAAGTTTCCCTCCGCTTTTAATTTTCTCTGAAGATTAGCAACATGTGGGTCTCAAAACAACTCTCAAATGAACTGAAAACAAAGATTGTTCACCATCATGATTTAGGGGAAGGATACAGAAAGGTGTCTCAGAGATTTCAGCTGTCTGTTTCCACGGTTAGGAACATATTGAGGAAATGGAAGACCACAGGCTCAGTTCAAGTTAAGGCTCGACATGGCAGACCAAGAAAAATCTCGGATAGACAGAAGCGACGATGTAAGGGATTGCTCCTCTCGACCGCGGTATGGTCTGAGGCGGCGACAGAGGTAGTGTCAGCTGACAGGATAGTCAGCTGACACTTAGGCAGGGGTTTATTTAATAAATATAAATATAATGGATGTTGACCTTGAACCCTGGTCTCTCATGTCAAAGGCGTTGCCCTTAACCTGTATGCTATAGCTGACACACAGTCAGGATGTTTTGCTGGTCAGTACTGGTTAGTCAGCTGACATGTATTGCCACCTGTGTCAGCTGATCTCTCTGTCAGCTGACACTTAAACAGGATTAATGCTTGCGTGTGATTGGCTGTTGTGTACATGTGGCCACTGATTGGATGCTGTCAATATTTAAACCTTGCTGTGACAGTTGCATGTTGCCCGTGATAGCTCTAGCTTGCTGGGTGCTCTGTATACCTCCTCTTGTAGTCTTGTTATGTTGGATTATCTGGATTTCGACCTCTGCTTGTTTACTGGACCTCCCTTGTCTGCTGCCTTAACTGACCTATTGCCTGGATTATCATTACAACTGTTTGCTGCCTGGTTTGACCTTGGATACCTTCTTTGACCTCTCTTCTGCCTAGCCCTCCTGTACTGCGATATCTCTGTTAACCCATGTATGACCCTGGACTGTTGCTGGACTTTGCTACTCTGTGTTCTTGTTTAGGCCTGGAAGTTTATTTGCTCACCCTGCATTCAGCTCCAATACCTTGCACACTAAAGGCCTGGGTGTAACCAAAGTCGGGTAGGTGTTGTCTTCTTACCTCTCATTCAAGTGGGGACGCGCCACAAGGGTGAAGCGTGTGGAGGTAGATTGGGGCATTGGAGATGATTTGTGAGTGGATATTCCTACAGGCCTGGCAGACAAATGGTGAGAACAGTCAGAGTCAACCCACAGTCCAGCACCAAAGACCTACAACTTCATCTTGCTGCAGAAGGAGTCACTGTGCATCGTTCAACCATTAGGCACACTTTACACAAAGAGATGCTGTAAGCGAGAGTGATGCAGAGGAAGTCTTTTCTCCCCCCACAGCACAAACAGAGCCGCTTGAGGTATGCTAAAGCACATTTGGACAAGCCAGGTTCATTCTGGAATAAGGTGCTGTGGACTGATGAAACTAAAATTGAGTTATTTGGGCATAACAAGGGGCGTTATGCATGGAGGAAAAACAACACAGCATTCCAAGAAAAACACCTGCTACCTACAGTAAAATATGGTGGTGGTTCCATCATGCTGTGGAGCTGTGTGGCCAGTGCAGGGACTGGGAATCTTGTCAAAGTTGAGGGACGCATGGATTCCACTCAGTTTCAGCAGATTCTGGAGACCAATGTCCAGGAATCAGTGACAAAGCCGAAGCTGTATCGGGGCTGGATCTTTCAACAAGACAACAACCCTAAACAGTGCTCAAAATCCACTAAGGCATTCATGCAGAGGAACAAGTACAACATTCTGGAATGGCTATCTCAGTCCTCAGACCTGAATATAATTGTAAATATGTGGTATGAGTTAAAGGAACACTTAAGCCAACCTAAAAAAATGAGTTTTACTCACCTAGGGCTTCTAACAACCCCCTGCAGCTGTTCGGTGCCCACGTAGACTCACTCCGATGCTCCTGGCCCCGCCGGCAGCCACTTCCAGTTTCGGCAACAGGAGTCAACAGGCCAGGAACGTGAGTGATTCTTCGCATTCCTGGCACAATAGCACCCTCTATACTGCTATTAAAGCCCCAGGTGAGTAAAACTCATTTTTTTAGGTTGGCTTAAGTGACCCTTTAAAGAGAGCTGTCCATGCTCGGAAGCCATCAAACCTGAATGAACTAGAGATGTTTTGTAAAGAGGAATGGTCCAAAATACCTCATTGGACTCTCACTGGAATCTACAGGAAGCGTTTAGAGGCTGTAATTTCTGCAAAATGAGGATCTACTAAATATTGATTTCATTTCTTTTTTGTGGTGCCCAAATTTATGTACCTGCCTAATTTTGTTTAAACAATTATTGTGCACTTTCTGTAATTCCAATAAACTTCATTTCACTTCTAAAATATCACTGTGTTGTGTCTCCTATATGATATATTTAACTGACATTTTTTATCGTAACAAACAACGATTTATACAGGAAAATCATGACATTTAACAAGGTTGACCAAACTTTTGCACCCCACTGTATTTTATATCTTTTACTAATATTGTATTTTTATTTGAATTTTTTATTTTTATTTTTATTTTCATTCATTGCAACGCTCCATTTTTATTACCCCAGGCACCCGTCCTATATACAAGTTAAGCTACATGCAGTTAGTACCTGTACTATCCAAATTATACCTACCTGTATATACTGTACATTAGTTGGTACGCACTAAACAGTACAATTTGAATTCTGACCACTAGATGGCAATATGTTAAACTCTAGTGAAAGTTAAATACAGAAAAGAAGTCTATTTTCAATTTCACATTTAACTACTATACCGTAGATCTATTAAGGGCATATCAGTACAATAACTATTTGATTATAAATTGATGCCTTTTACCCCTCTAATCTATCCTACACTGCTTACGAATTATAACCCACATCACTTCCGCCAGACGCTGCCCACACAAACATGTGCAAAGCAGACTGGTTTACTCGTCTACACATGCGCGGAAAGGAACTTGACAATCCTGACCCGCTTGCGCAGACGCAATAAGAGGTTGTTGCACCACCCACTGCATTACGTCAGGCTCTCCTGCCCTCTCCACACAATTCCAGCCGTATTAGACCCGCTCTCGCAGGCGCGCGCATTGCAATATTATTGGGTGCGACTGTCACGGAAGAGCCGTGAGAAAAGAAACCGCAATCACAATTGGTTTCCTCCACCGATTAATTGTTAACAGGCCAGATCAAAATTGGATGTTTAGGTCCTAGCAGACCTAAAGCCTTGGGGGCCTTTCTTTGGGAATCTGGCATCTCAGCTGATAGCAGACCTCTTTTCATGAAGTCCACTTTTGTCTCTGACTGTCTCCATGTTTGTTTAACTAACAAGTGTTTCCCTTCACAGGCAGAACACAGTTAAAGTGGACCCAAATAAAAAATACAAGATTTCAGAAATAAAATCTATTTTCTAAATTATAATAATAAATAGCAGCCTTTTTTCAGCTGCATGATGTGAAATATAAAATATTTTACATTTATTGGAGGAACCCCTCCCTTCCTTTCATATTGCCGAGACAGAATCCGGCAAACTGGTGAAGTAGGTGATGTCCAGCAATGGAGAAATTGCTAATGGCTGCCACCTGTATAACCCTAGTTATGAAAAGAGATGGGTGAAAAGCATGCACTGAAACAGGGGCGTAACTAAGAACCCCCAGGCCCCTCTGCAGAAATTGTGAGTGGGCCCCCCTCCCCCCAGGGCCCGCTCGTGGCTGTTTTGGGGGGGCTGGAGGGGTCGCACCATGAGGGGAAAGCTATGGCCACACTCGGGGGGAGGGGGGAAGGTCCCCCCCCTCCCTCACCTCAGGCTTTCCTCTCTGTGCTCCCCTCCAGCTTCTAGCTATACAAGTGCAGAGGACTGAGCGGAGCGGCAGGCAAACATACCTTCCGTGCATCCGGACGCTTCTCGCTCTAGTGACTGACACGACTTCCTGTTTTATACAGGAAGTCGCGTCAGTCACTAGAGCGAGAAGTGTCCGCGCTGGAACGCACGGAAGGTATGTTTGCCTGCCGCTGCCCGCAGCTCTGCTCGCTGCACTTGTATAGCTAGAAGCTGGAGGGGAGCCCAGAGGGGAAAGCCCGAGGTCCCCACTGAGTGTGGCCCCCCGCGGGCGCATGGGCTTCATCCCCTATTGTTACGCCCATGCACTGAAATGCTCATAAGCTTGAATGAGTGTTTATTTATCTTTGTATGTGTCAGAGTGTAGAGATGGGCCGAACCTCCGATTTTTGGTTCGCAAACTCTGTTCGCGAACTTCCGCGGAAGGTTCGGTTCACGCGAACTTCCGTGGAAGGTTCGGTTCACGTGAACTTTCGCGAACTGCAATAAACTTCAATGGGGAGAAAACTAGAAACACTTATGCTGACCAGAAAAGTGATGGGAAAGATGTTTCAAGGGTTCCAACACCTGGACCCCCAGGTGGAGGAGTGGGATACATGCCAAAAGTCCCAGGGAAAAATCTGGATTTGACGCAAAGCAGCGTTTTATGGGCAGAAATCCCATCGAATGCTAAATTGCAGGCCTGACATGCTTTAAAACATCTTGCATGTGTATACATCGATCAGGTAGTGTAATTAGTGTACTGCTTCACACTGACGCACCGCAACCAGCTGTTTGTGTAGTGACGGCCATTCTGGACTACTGCGCAACATGGCGTGATTGCTCTTCCTCACTCAGTGATGTAAGGTAATGTGTGACCGCCTTCTCAACTTTCCATGGCATTGTTAAAAAGCTTACGTTTTTTTTTAAACTTACATTTTCTACTTGCTGTGTACTTGTTCCGTACCGCTACAATGAGAATCATATGGAGGCGGGCAAGTCTGCCATTTGTGACCCCGGGTGAAAAATAAGTGCGGCCTGGTATCTTCCACTGCGGTGTCCCAATGGCCACAAATTTACGGAAAGCCTCTGACTCCACCAGCTTGTATGGTAATAGCTGGCGAGCTAATAGTTCCGCCACGTCAGCTGTCAGACGCCGGGAAAGAGGGTGACTGGCAGATATTGGCTTCATCTGCTCAAAGACTTCCTTCACGGACACCAGGCTACTGCTGTGGGCAGAGGAGCAGGAACCGCTCAAGGGCAGAGGTGGTGTGGAAGAGGGTGGCTATGAAGGTGCAAGGGAGAAAGCAGATGAAGACGATGCACCTGAAGGAGGAAGAGGAGAAGGAGGGTGGCTTGTCTTTTGGGTGCTGCTTTTCCTCACGTGTTCTTGCCATAGCTGTTTGTGCCTTTTCTACAGGTGCCTTCGTAAGGCACTTGTCCCTACGTGAGTGTTGGCCTTTCCACGGCTCAATTTTTGGAGGCAGAGAGAACAGATGGCTCTGAGGTACACATGTTAAAAAATTTCCAAACCGCTGAGCCCCCCTTGGGTGATGGCACTATGGTGGCATCAGCAGCTGACCTTGAAGGGCATGTTGGCTGGCTGTCCATAGCTGGGGATACATGGCGTCAGACACTGCCCCTCCCTGTTTCTGAGGACGAGCTCCTTCTGCTTCTATCATGGACTCGTCTCCTCCTACTCCTCTCTGGCTCCCCCTCTGAACTGTCCCCCTGGTCATCTCCTCTATTGGGAACATACGTGGCATCCGTATAATCGTCATCATAATCCTCCTGCCCAGCTTCGCTTTCCTCAGACACCTCCACAACTGCACCAACATCAGGTGCTTCATCATCCCCCTCCTCACACGTTACGTCCATACTATCGCCACCTAACTCAGACGTATGAGGTGTTGTAATTTGCTTAGCGCCTTCATCTTGTTGTAGCATTATTGGCTGTGAATCAGTGATTTCCACACCAAATAACTCCTGCGAAGTGTCAAATGCAGCTGATGTGGTGCTTGTTGTAGCGCTGGTGGCTGGGGGAGATGAGGTGTTCTGTGTTAAATACTCAACCACGTCCTCACAATTTTGGGAAGTGATGGCACGTGCCTTCTTCTGAGCACTGTACTTTGAGCCAGATCCGCACGAAATCACAGCAACACCACCTCGCACAGACCTGCCAATGCCAGGTGGCCTTCCTCTGGGTCTGCCTCTACCTCTTCCTCTACTTGGTTTGTCCATTTTGTCCATCTCGGGGGGATGCTAGGTATATGCAGTGAGGTGGGTTCACTCAACTCAAAAGTTAGGTAGATGCAGTGGGGTGGGTTCACTGAACACAAAGGTAGTTAGATGCAGTCAGGTGAGTTCACTCAACCCAAAGGTAGTTATATGCAGTGAGGTGAGTTCATTCAACCCAAAGGAAGTTGTATGCAGTGAGGTGGGTTCACTGAACACAAAAGGTAGTTATATGCAGTGAGGTGGGTTCACTCAACACAAAGGTAGTTTTATGCAGTGAGGTGAGTTCACTCAACCCAAAGGTAGTTATATGCAGTGAGGTGGGTTCACTGAACACAAAAGGTAGTTAGATGCAGTCAGGTGAGTTCACTAAACACAAAGGTAGTTTTATGCAGTGAGGTGAGTTCACTCAACCCAAAGGTAGTTATATGCAGTGAGGTGGGTTCACTGAACACAAAAGGTAGTTATATGCAGTCAGGTGAGTTCACTCAACACAAAGGTAGTTATATGCAGTGAGGTGGGTTCACTGAACCCAAAAGGTAGTTAGATGCAGTGAGATGGGTTCACTCAACACAAAGGTAGTTATATGCAGTGAGGTGAGTTCACTCAACCCAAAGGTAGTTATATGCAGTGAGGTGGGTTCACTGAACACAAAAGGTAGTTAGATGCAGTCAGGTGAGTTCACTGAACACAAAGGTAGTTATATGCAGTTAGGTGAGTTCACTCAACCCAAAGGTAGTTATATGCAGTGAGTTGGGTTCACTGAACACAAAAGGTAGTTAGATGCAGTGAGGTGGGTTCACTGAACAGTAAAGGTAGTTATATGTAGTGAGGTGAGTTCACTCAACACAAAGGTAGTTATATGCAATGAGGTGGGTTCACTGAACACAAAAGGTAGTTAGATGCAGTCAGGTGAGTTCACTGAACACAAAGGTAGTTATATGCAGTGAGGTGAGTTCACTCAACCCAAAGGTAGTTATATGCAGTGAGTTGGGTTCACTGAACACAAAAGGTAGTTAGATGCAGTGAGGTGGGTTCACTGAACAGTAAAGGTAGTTATATGCAGTGAGGTGAGTTCACTCAACACAAAGGTAGTTATATGCAATGAGGTGGGTTCACTGAACACAAAAGGTAGTTAGATGCAGTCAGGTGAGTTCACTCAACCCAAAGGTAGTTATATGCAGTGAGGTGGGTTCACTGAACACAAAAAAGTAGTTAGATGCAGTGAGGTGAGTTCACTCAACCCAAGGGTAGTTATATGCAGTGAGGTGGGTTCACTGAACACAAAAGGTAGTTAGATGCAGTCAGGTGAGTTCACTCAACACAAAGGTAGTTATATGCAGTGAGGTGAGTTCACTCAACCCAAAGGTAGTTATATGCAGTGAGGTGGGTTCACTGAACACAAAAGATAGTTAGATGCAGTCAGGTGAGTTCACTCAACCCAAAGGTAGTTATATGCAATGATGTGAGTTTACTCAACACAAAGGTAGTTATATGCAGTGAGGTGGGTTCACTGAACGCAAAAGGTAGTTAGATGCAGTCAGGTGAGTTCACTCAACCCAAAGGTAGTTATATGCAGTGAGGTGGGTTCACTGAACACAAAAGGTAGTTAGATGCAGTCAGGTGAGTTCACTCAACACAAATGTAGTTATATGCAGTGAAGTGAGTTCACTCAACACAAAAGATAGTTATATGCAGCGAGGTGGGTTCACTCATCACAAACGTAGGTGTATGCAGTGATGACGAGGTGGGTTAACTAAACACAACAGGTACTAGTAGTAGGTAAATGCAGTACTGGGTAGTACAATGTGCAGCTCCTTGTCACACACACAGGTTGTCACTGTCTGAATGTGCTGCTGCTGCTGGGCTGCTGGCAGTGGGACACACACAGTATGAATTAGCAATGCTGTCTAAGCAACACAAGTGTCAGTTTCACACACAGAAAAAAAATGATCACACGAGCAGGATTAGCTCTGAAAAGAGCTGTTGAATGAGGGGTGCTATTAAAGCAATAACATTCAGCCAGGAGCAAGCTAAGAACTAAAAGCCTGACTAATCGGCAGGGGCGCCGCGAGGCATAAAGCGAACCAAGCGGTCGCTTGGGGCCTCACGATCTTAGGGGCCTCGGCGGCTCCGTGACGTCGGCGTGACGTCACTTTTTCCCCGCAGCCCCGCGGGGCTGGCACTGGCAGAGCAGAGCAGGGCTACAGGAAGATGGCCGCCGCCGAAGCCCTGCTCTGGAGACTATGTCTCCAGTACAGGGCTTCGGGTGGCCATCTTCCCGTAGCCCTGCATGAATCAGCACGGGAGATTGGAGGAGGAAGCCAGGGAGGGAGCTCCGTGGGAACTGCGCGCCTGAGGAGCCGGCCGGGAGAGGAGACGGGGAGAGAAGACTTCTGCCAGTGCCAGCCTGCCAGGTGAGTAAATTCTTTCTTTTTGCAGCCCTAATTGCGATTGATTTCTGCTGAACTGTGCCCTAATTGCGTTTGATATCTGCTGAAAATGTGGCCCTAATTGCGATTGATTTCTGCTGAACTGTGCCCTAATTGCGTTTGATATCTGCTGAAAATGTGGCCCTAATTGCGATTGATTTCTGCTGAACTGTGCCCTAATTGCGTTTGATATCTGCTGAAAATGTGGCCCTAATTGCGATTGATTTCTGCTGAACTGTGCCCTAAATGCGTTTGATATCTGCTGAAAATGTGGCCCTAATTGCGATTGCTTTCTGCTGAACTGTGCCCTAATTGCGATTGATATCTGCTGAACTGTTCCCTAATTGCGTTTGATATCTGCTGAAAATGTGGCCCTAATTGCGATTGATTTCTGCTGAACTGTGCCCTAATTGCGTTTGATATCTGCTGAAAATGTGGCCCTAATTGCGATTGATTTCTGCTGAACTGTGCCCTAATTGCGTTTGATATCTGCTGAAAATGTGGCCCTAATTGCGATTGATTTCTGCTGAACTGTGCCCTAATTGCGTTTGATATCTGCTGAAAATGTGGCCCTAATTGCGATTGATTTCTGCTGAACTGTGCCCTAAATGCGTTTGATATCTGCTGAAAATGTGGCCCTAATTGCGATTGATTTCTGCTGAACTGTGCCCTAATTGCGTTTGATATCTGCTGAAAATGTGCCCTAATTGCGATTGATATCTGCTGAACTGTGCCCTAATTGCGTTTGATATCTGCTGAAAATGTGGCCCTAATTGCGATTGATTTCTGCTGAACTGTGCCCTAATTGCGTTTGATATCTGCTGAAAATGTGGCCCTAATTGCGATTGATTTCTGCTGAACTGTGCCTTAATTGCGTTTGATATCTGCTGAAAATGTGGCCCTAATTGCGATTGCTTTCTGCTGAACTGTGCCCTAATTGCGTTTGATATCTGCTGAAAATGTGGCCCTAATTGCGATTGATATCTGCTGAACTGTGCCCTAATTGCGTTTGATATCTGCTGAAAATGTGGCCATAATTGCGATTGATTTCTGCTGAACTGTGCCCTAATTGCGTTTGATATCTGCTGAAAATGTGGCCCTAATTGCGTTTGATTTCTGCTGAACTGTGCCCTAATTGCGATTGATTTCTGCTGAACTGTGCCCTAATTGCGTTTGATATCTGCTGAAAATGTGGCCCTAATTGCGTTTGATTTCTGCTGAACTCTGCCCTAATTGCGTTTGATTTCTGCTGAAAATGTGCCCTAATTGCGTTTGATTTCGGCTGAAAATGTGCCCTAATTGCGTTTGATTTCTGCTGAAAATGTGCCCTAATTGCGTTTGATTTCTGCTGAAATATGGCCCAAATTGCGTTTTTATTTTCTGGTGTCTGGTAGTGTTGGGCGAACATCTAGATGTTCGGGTTCGGGCCGAACAGGCCGAACATGGCCGCGATGTTCGGGTGTTCGACCCGAACTCCGAACATAATGGAAGTCAATGGGGACCCGAACTTTTGTGGTTTGTAAAGCCTCCTTACATGCTACATACCCCAAATTTGCAGGGTATGTGCACCTTGGGAGTGGGTACAAGAGGAAAAAAAAATTAGCAAAAAGAGCTTATAGTTTTTGAGAAAATCGATTTTAAAGTTTCAAAGGGAAAACTGTCTTTTAAATGCGGGAAATGTCTGTTTTCTTTGCACAGGTAACATGTTTTTTGTCGGCATGCAGTCATAAATGTAATACATATAAGAGGTTCCAGGAAAAGGGACCGGTAACGCTAACCCAGCAGCAGCACACGTGATGGAACAGGAGGAGGGTGGCGCAGGAGGAGAAGAAGGCCACGCTTTGTGAGACACAACAACCCCGGCCTTGCATGAGGGCAAGAAGCGTGCGGATAGCAGGCTTTGTACCGCCATGCAGTCATAAATGTAATAAAGATAAGTGGTTCAATAAACAGGGACCACGCGGCAACGCTAACCCAGCAGCAGCAGACGTGATGGAACAGGAGCAGGCGCAGGAGGAGAAGGCCACGCTTTGTGAGACACAACAACCCAGGCCTTGCATGAGGGCAAGAAGCGTGCGGATAGCAGGCTTTGTACCGCCATGCAGTCATAAATGTAATAAAGATAAGTGGTTCAATAAACAGGGACCACGCGGCAACGCTAACCCAGCAGCAGCAGACGTGATGGAACAGGAGCAGGCGCAGGAGGAGAAGGCCACGCTTTGTGAGACACAACAACCCAGGCCTTGCATGAGGGCAAGAAGCGTGCGGATAGCAGGCTTTGTACGGCCATGCAGTCATAAATGTAATAAAGATAAGTGGTTCAATAAACAGGGACCACGCGGCAACGCTAACCCAGCAGCAGCAGACGTGATGGAACAGGAGGAGGCGCAGGAGGAGAAGGCCACGCTTTGTGAGACACAACAACCCAGGCCTTGCATGAGGGCAAGAAGCGTGCGGATAGCATGCTTTGTACCGCCATGCAGTCATAAATGTAATAAAGATAAGTGGTTCAATAAACAGGGACCACGCGGCAACGCTAACCCAGCAGCAGCAGACGTGATGGAACAGGAGCAGGCGCAGGAGGAGAAGGCCACGCTTTGTGAGACACAACAACCCAGGCCTTGCATGTGGACAAAAAGCGTGCGGATATAGCAGCAATGCTTTTTGCCGCCATGCAGTCATAAATGTAATACAGATGAGAGGTTCAATAAACAGGGCCCGGAAACGCAACACCATCCCAGATGTTCATTGGTCATGTTACTTGGTTGGGGTCCTGGAGTGTTGCGTAGTCATTTCCAATCCAGGATTGATTCATTTTAATTTGAGTCAGACGGTCTGCATTGTCTGTAGAGAGGCGGATACGCCGATCTGTGACGATGCCTCCGGCAGCACTGAAACAGCGTTCCGACATAACGCTGGCTGCCGGGCAAGCCAGCACCTCTATTGCGTACATTGCCAGTTCGTGCCAGGTGTCTAGCTTCGATACCCAATAGTTGAAGGGTGCAGATGGATGGTTCGACACAGCTACGCCATCTGACATGTAGTCCTTGACCATCTTCTCCAGGCGATCGGTGTTGGAGGTGGATCTGCACGCTTGCTGTTCAGTGGGCTGCGGCTGCATGGGTGTCAGAAAATTTTCCCACTCCAAGGACACTGCCGATACCATTCCCTTTTGGGTACTAGCTGCGGCTTGCGTTGTTTGCTGCCCTCCTGGTCGTCCTGGGTTTGCGGAAGTCAGTCTGTCTGCGTACAACTGGCTAGAGGAGGGGGAGGATGTCAATCTCCTCTCTAAAGTCTCCACAAGGGCCTGCTGGTATTCTTCCATTTTGACCTGTCTGACTCTTTCTTCAAGCAGTTTTGGAACATTGTGTTTGTACCGTGGATCCAGAAGGGTATAAACCCAGTAATTGGTGTTGTCCAGAATGCGCACAATGCGTGGGTCACGTTCAATGCAGTCTAGCATGAATTGAGCCATGTGTGCCAGAGTCCTACCAGAATCCTCATCATCCTCTTGTGAGCGTTGTGATAGTTGTTGTGATGCATCATAGTCGTCACCTTCCTCCTGGTCTGCTTCTGCTGACCATTCGCGTTGAATTGTGGAAGTCCAACGTGCACCGCTCTGGCCCTCGTCAGTGGTGGCATGAAATTCCTGCTCCAACTCCAGCTGTTCCTCCTCCTCTTCTTCGTCATAGCTGCTGGGGCCAGCGTTCCCTGAGGCGGATGGCCTGATGTTGGTACCATCACGCTGATCGTTTTCTCCTTCAGATTCCCCCAGTTGCATCATGACAGCTGTTTCCTTGATTTTTAACATCGACCTCTTCAGTAAACACAGCAGTGGTATGGTAATGCTGACTGAAGAGTTGTCACTGCTCACAAGCAACGTGGATTGCTCAAAATTTTGGAGGACTTGGCAGAGGTCCAACATGTTGGCCCAATCGGATCCACAGAAGCTTGGCAGCTGGCCGGATGCGCCTCGGTACTGCGCCGTCATGTACTGGACCACTGCACTCTTCTGCTCGCAAAAGCGGGCTAGCATGTGCAGCGTAGAATTCCAGCGCGTAGGGACATCACACAGCAAGCGATGGTGGGGGAGATTGAAGCGCTCCTGCATCTTGGCGAGTGCCCCCGAAGCAGTACTGGAATTTCTACAATGTTTGGACACTCGACGCACCTTCAACAGCAGATCGGGCACGCCTGGGTATGTCCTCAGGAACCGCTGAACTACTAGGTTCATCACGTGCGCCAGGCAAGGGATGTGTGTCAGCTTAGCCAACCTTAAAGCGCGAATGAGATTACTCCCATTATCACACACAACCATGCCCGGTTTCAGGTCCAGCGGTGCCAGCCACAAATCCGTCTGTTCCTTTATTCCCCTCCAAATTTCCTCCCCTGTGTGCTGCTTATCCCCAAGGCAGATTAGCTTCAGCAACGCTTGCTGACGCATGCCAACAGCTGTGCTGCACTGCTTCCACGATCCTACTGCTGCTGGGTTAGCGTTTCCGGATGAGGTACAGCTTTGAGATGCGTTGGAGGAGAAGGAGTCAGAGAGGTAGGTGCTGCTGTTATCCAGTGGGAGGGACGGCGGTGCAGCTGTTTGTGGCGTGGGCAACACCCGTGCCGTAGCAGGTGAGGAATCGCTGCCAGGCTCCACAAGGTTCACCCAGTGCGCGGTAAGGGAGATGTATCGACCCTGGCCGAACGCACTCGTCCAGGTGTCAGTGGTGAGGTGAACCTTGCAGGCAACGGCATTCTTCAAGCTTCGGGTTATTTTGCTGACCACGTGCTCATGCAACTCAGGCACTGCAGAGCGTGCAAAGTGGTAGCGGCTGGGAACCACGTAACGTGGGATGGCCACTGACATCATGCCCTTGAAGCTGTTTGTCTCCACCAATCGATATGGCAGCATTTCGCAGGCCAGAAGCTTGGCTATGCTGGCTGTTACTGCCACGGCCCGGGGGTCATTTGCTGGCAATTTCCTCTTGCGCTCAAACATCTCCGACACAGACAACTGAACCGTAGCGCTGCACACGGAAGGGCTGTTGGTTGTTGTGTTTGATGAACACTGGGAGACCTCAAGAGCACTACTCCGGAAAGTGACAGTGTCAGCGTCGTCTGATGTTTGTGAATGTTGTGAACCACGCAATGGCTGGGCTACTGCTGCTGCTGAGGCGGGTCTGGTGAACCCAAGGGAGGCAGTGTTGTTTCTGGTACCCTGTCCTGACGCGTTTGCCCAAAGAGTGGGATGTTTGGATAGCATGTGACGGCTCATGCTGGTGGTGGAGAGGTTGTTAATATTTTTCCCCCTGCTCAGGCGGGTCTTGCACACCTTGCAAATCGCCATGGTAACATCCTCAGTGCAGTCTTCAAAGAAAGCCCAGACTTTGGAGCACCTGCCTCCTTGCTGGCGATTTCTGTTTGCTCCTCTTTTGCCTCTCACTTGAACTTCCACGCTTGTGGTGCCTGAAATTGCGCGCCGCCTACCTTGTGGCACAAGGCGAACTCGTGCAGCAGTGTGTTCTTCAACAGACTCATCTGTGCTGCTGCTACGACGGCGATGTTCTCGTTCACAAACAAAATCTGGGTCTCTGTCCACATTGTCCATACCCTCCTCTTCCATCTCCTCAAACTCGTCATATGTCATTGTGGGCCACCGCCGTGGAGTAGAGCTCCCCACAACAACCTCTGCGCAGCACACTCCAACGTCGTCTTCCAGATCTTGTCGGCCGACCTCCTGCAATTGCAACCCCTCCTGCCCAAATTGCTCTGGGATTTGGGTTTCCGAGTCCTCTTCGGACTCGCCTCGTATTTCAGTGCGCGGTACATTTCCCACAGTTAACGGTTGTGAATCCAGGCACAACATTTCTGGCTGTTCCTCCATTGACCTTTGAAAGGTGGAAGTTTGTTGGGCTGGGAATAGCTCCTGCGAATACCCCATTGTGTCCTGAGGTAATTCATCGGACTGGTTATCTGGCAGTTGTGTGCGTGGTGTCGCTGCCGGTTGTGTCAGCTTTGTGCCCACTGGCTCCTTGTAACTGGCTGAGGACTCGGACCTCGTGCGTGATGTGCTGGTGCTGCTTAACCCACTGCTGGACGCTTGAGAGGTCATCCAAGTAATTATCTGGTCCTGTTCTTTTGGATTTGTGAGGGTTGTTGTCCTGGACAACATGGGTGGTATTGAGTGGGTTTTCTTGGGTGCTCCCCTGTGGCCTGTACGTGAACCGTCAGGGGAAACACCTCTTCCCTTGCCCCTCCCTCTTTCACCGGATTTCTTCCTCATTTCACTTATCCTTACAGTACACGCTGACTGGCAGCAGTACAGTGGCAGTACAGAAATGCTATACAGTACCACTATTCCCAGCAGCGACACAGAGCACAATGCTATACAGTGACGGGTGAGCGGTGTACCACTATTCCCAGCAGACACAGAACAGTGAACAGAATGCTATATAGTGTGGCTGAGCGAGCGGTGTACCACTATTCCCAGCAGACACAGAACAGTGAACAGAATGCTATATAGTGTGGCTGAACGAGCGGTGTACTACTGTTCCCAGCAGACACAGAACAGTACACAGAATGCTATATAGTGTGGCTGAACGAGCGGTGTACTACTGTTCCCAGCAGACACAGAACAGTACACAGAATGCTATATAGTGTGGCTGAACGAGCGGTGTACTACTGTTCCCAGCAGACACAGAACAGTGAACAGAATGCTATATAGTGTGGCTGAGCGAGCGGTGTACCACTATTCCCAGCAGACACAGAACAGTGAACAGAATGCTATATAGTGTGGCTGAGCGAGCGGTGTACCACTATTCCCAGCAGACACAGAACAGTAAACAGAATGCTATATAGTGTGGCTGAGCGAGCGGTGTACCACTATTCCCAGCAGACACAGAACAGTGAACAGAATGCTATATAGTGTGGCTGAGCGAGCGGTGTACCACTATTCCCAGCAGACACAGAACAGTGAACAGAATGCTATATAGTGTGGCTGAGCGAGCGGTGTACCACTATTCCCAGCAGACACAGAACAGTGAACAGAATGCTATATAGTGTGGATGAGCGAGCGGTGTACCACTATTCCCAGCAGACACAGAACAGTAAACAGAATGCTATATAGTGTGGCTGAGCGAGCGGTGTACCACTATTCCCAGCAGACACAGAACAGTGAACAGAATGCTATATAGTGTGGCTGAGCGAGCGGTGTACCACTATTCCCAGCAGACACAGAACAGTGAACAGAATGCTATATAGTGTGGCTGAGCGAGCGGTGTACTACTGTTCCCAGCAGACACAGAACAGTACACAGAATGCTATATAGTGTGGCTGAACGAGCGGTGTACTACTGTTCCCAGCAGACACAGAACAGTACACAGAATGCTATATAGTGTGGCTGAACGAGCGGTGTACCACTATTCCAAGCAGACACAGAACAGTGAACAGAATGCTATATAGTGTGGCTGAGCGAGCGGTGTACCACTATTCCCAGCAGACACAGAGTGGCAGTAAACAGAATGCTATATAGTGTGGCTGAGCGAGGTACACAGAGTGGCAGTAAACAGAATGCTATATAGTGTGGCTGTGCAAGCGGTGTACTACTATTCCCAGCAGACACAGAGTGGCAGTAAACAGAATGCTATATAGTGTGGCTGAGCGAGGTACACAGAGTGGCAGTAAACAGAATGCTGAGCGAGCGGTGTACTACTATTCCCAGCAGCGACACACAATGACTGGGGGGGACCCTGGCTAGCGTGGCTGGAGCGCGAACTACCCTGCCTGCCTACCCAAAGCTAAACCCACAGACAAATGGCGGAGATATGACGTGGTTCGGGTATTTATTTACCCGAACCACGTGACAGTTCGGCCAATCAGAGCGCGTTCGGGTCCGAACCACGTGACCCGTTCGGCCAATCACAGCGCTAGCCGAACGTTCGGGGAACGTTCGGCCATGCGCTCTTAGTTCGGCCATATGGCCGAACGGTTTGGCCGAGCACCGTCAGGTGTTCGGCCGAACTCGAACATCACCCGAACAGGGTGATGTTCTGCAGAACCCGAACAGTGGCGAACACTGTTCGCCCAACACTAGTGTCTGGGGACTGGGGTAACTGTTGCTGCATTTATTATTTAATTGTCATAGTTGGCTATATTTGCTGTGCTACGGTTAAGCTTCGCCCATACAATGTCATGGCCGCGCCCATCTTTCGGCGCGCTACGCGCGCCTCAATCACCCCAACATCCATTTTTTCCCCGCAAACAGCCCCGCCCCAATCCGCCCTCCTGCTCCACCCACATGTCATGGCCACGCCCACTTATGCGGGATAACCACACCCATTTTTCGCCGGATAGGGCCTCTTGCTACAGTCCGCTTGGGGTCACAAAAACCTTAGCTGCACCCCTGCTAATCGGTCCCTAGGAGAACAAGTCTGCAGCAGCTCGCCCTATTCTGACTAGCAGCAGGCACACAAGTGAGTGTAATGGCTGCCGGAGCCTGCCTTATATAAGGGGGGGGCGGGGCTCCAGGGCTGAGTATAGTCTAATTGGTGACAATGTGCCTGCTGACTGTGATGTAGAGGGTCAAAGTTGACCCTCATAGAGCATTATGGGGCGAATCGAACTTCCGAGAAATTTCGCCTTCGCCGGCGAAGGCGAACCACCTGATGTTAGCCTGGAAACGTTCGCCGGTGAACCATCTCTATCAGAGTGGTGCAACTAAATATTGTTAATTAAAAAAATGGTTTGGTTTGGGTCTGCTTTAAGTGTGAACATGCTATTTGAAAGGATACCAGTTTGTGACATCAGACATGCCGGAGCCATTCCACCAACATTAAAAATAAATGTAGTATATGATTTTTGAGTGTTTAAGGAATACCGTTTATATGAGAGGTATGAAAATTATATCATTCCACTTGTCCAGGTCTAGTGAATATTTTGATATTAAATTGGTGGCATGGACATCCCCAAAACCCGAGGTATTTAGCTGCTTCATGCCAGAACATGTGACCCTAACCAAGTTTGATGTCATAAGAATTGTCATATTCTGAGGAATATGAATCTGTGATTGTTATGTGTGTGCGGGAAGCATGAGCTGATTCAGAAGGTTAACCACACCCTGTCCAGCCCCTGGGCTGAACCTAAGACCCCACCCAAAAATGTGGGTCATTCAAAAGAACTCGACAGGGATTCCTCCCCAGTCCTTCATATTCCATCATTACGAAAGCATGCTGCTGGTTTGAGGACTGAACCAGCGGCCATTTTTCTGAACTGAAACAAAGGACTGTTCCATGTGCTCAGAATTCATAAAAGGACATTTTCACCTGAACTTAAGTGTTCGCTTACCTCTTCCCTTTTTTATTTTTATAATGCCTACTATTGTCTCTATAATTGTGGATTTTAATGATTTGCTGTATATATTAATTATTTAAATAAATAATTAATATATACCGAAAATCTTTAAAATCCACAATTATAGGAGACAATAGTTGGCAGTATAAAAATAAAAAGGGAAGAGGTAAACGAATACTTAAGTTCAGGTGAAAATGTCCTTTTATGATCTCTGAGCACGTGGAACAGTCCTTTGTTTCAGTTCAGGAAAATGGCCGCTGGTTCAGTCCTCAAACCAGCAGCATGCTTTCGTAATGATGGAATATGAAGAACTGGGGAGGAGTCCCTGTCGAGTTCTTTTGAATGACCCACATTTTTGGGTGGGGTCTTGTTAATTAAGCAAACATGGAGACAGTAAGAGACAAAAGGGGACTTCATGAAAAGAGCTCTGCTATCAGCTGAGATGCCAGATTCCCAAAGGAAGACCAATTGTGCGGGCCTGCCACTAGGGGGTGTGTGACAGCGGCGATAAGGTTGCATCGCCCTATACAACACATCACAGCTTCCCCGTGCCTGCCGCTCACAGATTGGCTAATTGGCAGCACCATTGTATATTTAAAGCGCCGCTCCACCACACTTCATTACAGAGGCGCTTGGCGTTACTTTAACATTTGTCTGGTGGTGTGTTCAACCTAACTGTTTGTTTTTATACCAGTCGATTCCAAATTGTGCACTGCCTGCTATTATGCTATCTATATATGTATATATGTATATATATATATATATATATATATATATATATATATATATATATATATATATATATATATATATATATATATATATATATATTTATGTGCACTTTCCACCCAATACTCACGCTATACACCACATATCTTTCATATAATTGTATCCCCCTACTCTGTGGGTCTATGTACTCCTGTCCTGTGCTTCCGCCCCCCTCCCCCACTACCCTTATATACACAATGGTCATTATAAGTAAATCATATACCACTATTATTAAGAGATATGTTTGAAACAACTGCATGCACCATGCATACTAATACTAAGGCCAACACTACACTGTAATATATCATGCAGTGCTTAATACAGTCATTGGTCTGATAACCCATTCTATCTCTGATTTGCAGTAAAATACTCCTTTGTTTATTGCCTGATGAAGCAGAACTATACCTGTGAAACGCGTTGCAACAGTGTTTGGGAGTATGCTAATAAATCTATGCTTTTTTGAAAACTGACAGTTTCATGTCTGCTTTAAGGAGGTAACTCCACCACTGCTTCCATAGCATTTTTAAAGTTTTTAGTATATTTTATTGTGTTGGCACCTCTGTTCACTTCTTACGATACCTGTGTCCACCCCTGGTGGTGGGAGGGGTGATATACCCCCTTCTTTCCTATCTACAGAGAGCGACTTCTTAGTCCTGAGTGGGGACAGCTCTAATCTCCTCACCTGCCTATACATTGGTTGCCTGAGAGGTAACCCTGGCTTGTGAGTATTCTTTTACTTACCTGCACTATTCATAATTTTCCAATACATACTACACTATATTGGGCTCTCGGTGTCTCTTCCTTAGTGACATGACTATGTACTCTGTAATGTGCTGCAGAAGATGTCAGTGCTATATAAATACATAATAATAATATGGTAGGACATTACACTATGACTATGGTAGGATTAGACTGTAAGCTCCTCTGAGGACAGTTAGTGACGACTCTGTACTCTGTAATGTGCTGCAGAAGATGTCAGTGCTATATAAATACATAATAATAATATGGTAGGACATTAGACTATGACTATGGTAGGATTAGAGTGTGAGCTCCTCTGAGGACAGTCAGTGACATGACTATGTACTCTGTAATGTGCTGCAGAAGATGTCAGTGCTATATAAATACATAATAATAATATGGTAGGACATTATACTATGACTATGGCAGGATTAGATTGTGAGCTTATCTGAGGACAGTCAGTGACATGACTATGTACTCTGTAAAGTGCTGCAGGAGATGTCAGTGCTATATAAATACATAATAATAATATGGTAGGACATTAGGCTATGACTATGGTAGGATTAGATTGTGAGCTCCTCTGGGGACAGTCAGTGACATGACTATGTACTCTGTAATGTGCTGCAGAAGATGTCAGTGCTATATAAATACATAATAATAATATGGTAAGACATTACACTATGACTATGGTAGGATTAGATTGTGAGCTCCTCTGCGGACAGTCAGTGACATGACTATGAACTCTGTAATGTGCTGCAGAAGATGTCAATGCTATATAAATACATAATAATAATATGGTAGGACATTACACTATGACTATGGTAGGATTAGAGTGTGAGCTCCTCTGGGGACAGTCAGTGACATGACTATGTACTCTGTACAGTGCTGCAGGAGATGTCAGTGCTATATAAATACATAATAATAATATGGTAGGACATTGGACTATGACTATGGCAGGATTAGATTGTGAGCTCCTCTGGGGACAGTCAGTGACATGACTATGTACTCTGTAATGTGCTGCAGAAGATGTCAGTGCTATATAAATACATAATAATAATATGGTAGGACATTACAATATGACTATGGTAGGATTAGAGTGTGAGCTCCTCTGGGGACAGTCAGTGACATGACTATGTACTCTGTACAGTGCTGCAGGAGATGTCAGTGCTATATAAATACATAATAATAATATGGTAGGACATTAGACTATGACTATGGTAGGATTAGAGTGTGAGCTCCTCTGAGGACAGTCAGTGACATGACTATGTACTCTGTAATGTGCTGCAGAAGATGTCAGTGCTATAGGAATACATAATAATAATATGGTAGGACATTAGACTATGGCTATGGTAGGATTAGATTGTGAGCTCCTCTGAGGACAGTCAGTGACATGACTATGTACTCTGTAATGTGTTGCAGAAGATGTCAGTGCTATATAAATACATAATAATAATATGGTAGGACATTAGACTATGACTATGGTAGGATTAGACTGTAGGCTCCTCTGAGGACAGTCAGTAACATGACTATGTACTCTGTAATGTGCTGCAGAAGATGTCAGTGCTATAAATACATAATAATAATATGGTAGGTCATTATACTATGACTATGGTAGGAATAGATTGTGAGCTCCTCTGAGGACAGTCAGTGACATGACTATGTACTCTGTAATGTGCTGCAGGAAATGTCAGTGCTATATAAATACATAATAATAATATGGTAGGACATTTGACTATGACTATGGTAGGGTTAGACTGTGAGCTCCTCTGAGGACAGTCAGTAACATGACTATGTACTCTGTAATGTGCTGCAGAAGATGTCAGTGCTATAAATACATAATAATAATAATATGGTAGGACATTAGACTATGACTATGGTAGGGTTAGACTGTGAGCTCCTCTGAGGACAGTCAGTGACATCACTATGTACTCTGTAATGTGCTGCAGAAGATGTCAGTGCTATATAAATACATAATAATAATAATTATATGGTAGGACATTAGACTATGACTATGGTAGGTTTAGAGTGTGAGCTCCTCTGAGGACAGTCAGTGACATGACTATGTACTCTGTAAAGTGCTGCAGAAGATGTCAGTGCTATATAAATACATAATAATATGGTAGGACATTAGACTATGACTATGGTAGGATTAAATTGTGAGATCCTCTGAGGACAGTCAGTGACATGACTATGTACTCTGTAATGTGCTGCAGAAGATGTCAGTGCTATATAAATACATAATAATCATGTGGTAGGACATTCGACTATGACTATGGTAGAGATTCGATTGTGAGCTCCTCTGAGGACAGTCAGTGACATGACTATGTACTCTGTAAAGTGCTGCAGAAGATGTGAGTGCTATATGAATACATAATAATAATATGGTAGGGCATTACACTATGACTATGGTAGGATTAGAGTGTGAGCTCCTCTGAGGACAGTCAGTGACATGACTATGTACTCTGTAAAGTGCTGCTGTAGATTTCAGTGCTATACTGTATAAATACATAATAATAGTATGGTAGGACATTAGACTATGGCTATGGGGCTATGGTGGGATTAGAGTGTGAGCTCCTCTAAGGACAGTCAGTGACATGACTATGTACTCTGTAAAGTGCTGCCATAGATTTCAGTGCTATACTGTATAAATACATAATAATAGTATGGTAGGACATTAGACTATGGCTATGGTGGGATTAGAGTGTAAGCTCCTCTGAGGACAGTCAGTGACATGACTATGTACTCTGTAATGTGCTGCAGGAGATGTCAGTGCTATATAAATACATAATAATAATATGGTAGGACATTAGACTATGACTATGGTCGGATTAGAGTGTGAGCTCCTCTGAGGACAGTCAGTGACATGACTATGTACTCTGTAATGTGCTGCAGAAGAGGTCAGTGCTATATAAATACATAATAATAATAATATGGTAGGACATTAGCCTGACTATGATAGGATTAGATTGTGAGCTCCTCTGAGGACAGTCAGTGACATGACTATGTACTCTGTAATGTGCTGCAGGAGATGTCAGAGCTACATAAATACATAATAATAATATGGTAGGACATTACACTATGACTATGGCAGGATTAGATTGTGAGCTCCTCTGAGGACAGTCAGTGACATCATGACTATGTACTCTGTTATGTGCTGCAGAAGATGTCAGTGCTATATAAACACATAATAATATGGTAGGACATTAGACTAGGAATATGGTAGGATTAGATTGTGAGCTCCTCTGAGGACAGTCAGTGACATGACTATGTACTCTGTAAAGTGCTACAGAAGATGTCAGTGCTATATAAATACATAATAATAATATGGTAGGACATTAGACTGACTATGGTAGGATTAGAGTGTGAGCTCCTCTGAGGACAGTCAGTGACATGACTATGTACTCTGTAAAGTGCTACAGAAGATGTCAGTGCTATATAAATACATAATAATAATATGGTAGGACATTAGACTGACTATGGTAGGATTAGATTGTAAGCTCCTCTGTAGACATACATAATACATAATAATAATTTTTAACCTGAAATTTAAGTTATTTTTACCACAGGTGCTACAAACACAAATAATTATTTACATTCAATACTGTTGATGATTTATTAAATACTCTCCCAGCCGGTAATCACAGCAGTGACGCCTGCAGGTCACTATGATCTGGTGACTTCTCCTGATTTACTGAATTACTTCCTTCTCTCGGGAGCTGAGAATTCTTTCAAGCTTCTCCAACAGCCAGCAGCTCTCTCTGCAGCCAGCGGCCGGACCTGGAATAAGGTAGGAGGGTTAGGTCCAGGGGGTGACTGATGACAGTATGGTGAGGCTATTGATGGGCCAGTCAGCAGAGGGCAGGGGAAATGTCTTAAATTAATGTAGATTAAAGAAACAATACTGTGCCAAACATGAGCAAAAACAATAGCTTCCAATTTGTGTTTAAATAGTTTTTATTCGGGTTTTTGAAAAATAAAATAAACAGTACAGCCAAATAGGCATGTATACATTTGTCTATAAATATGTTCACATTGGTAACAATAACAGAGCTTTTATTACAGCGGTTGAGAGAACAGTTTTCCAGATCGAACAGCATTCATAGTGATAAAAACACTTGTTTATCTGTCATACATGTAGTAATAATCAAATTGGTGTACGTAACACATAAGTATTTACGCAACATATTGTTGCTAATCCTGTTACTAGATTTATGTTTCCTAGTAAGAAGAATTTTATGATAGATAAAGGATTCATTGACTATGTTGTTTTGAGATTAGCTATGATTAGATCGGAGCAGATCTCCCTGAGAGTCGGGAGACCAAAACCACCCTGCTGAACTCTCCGGGGTCGCGTCCTTCTCAATAAGTCCAAGCACAGTCATCTATGTGTTTCCGGTTAACATTAAGTTGAGTAGTTTCATCCGCTTATGTCTTATACTGTACATTATTTAAGCTTATTTATTCATTCATTCTGCTTATTTTGTACCCCAATAGAGATTAACTTTTCTAATAAAAGAAAAAAACTTTAACTGAACAATAATAACAGGGGGTGGGAGAAGGATGGGAATACCCTACAGGGGGCCTTATAACCGAGTATCAATTGGTTTATACATAGTTGAAGTGATAGGTTATTGGCACTTTGTGTGCATCATACAATAGTACAGGATAAGAAAACTCAATGAAAGGAGTTTGATGTTGTCCAGAATTGTCATAGTGTTATTGATATTAGATCAAAGTTTCAAAGAAATCAGTAGTCAAATAGTTTGGACTTAGGACATGATAATAACCACAGATCAGATCTCCAAAGGAATATATCCAATGAACCATATCTCAGAGCCCATGACTTTTCAGCAATTAATTGGAATTCAACAATTTTGATAATTTCCTCAATGTTTGGTATACTATGAGATTTCCAGTTATCAGCAATTGACAGCCTGGTAGCAATGATAAGGTGACTAATGAGGAACCTTTCCTTTGGAGGTAAGTCACATACTTTTATATGAAGAAGACCCATATGGGGTGGAGTACAGGATAGGTTCATAGGGAGTTTCTTTAGTAGGAGCTCTATCGCTTTCCATAGTGGTATAATTTTTGGACAATGCCAAAATATGTGGTCAATTGAGCCAATTTGGCCACAATTTCTCCAGCAATCAGGTGAGGCCTGGTGGTCAAATTGTGCAATTTTTTCAGGAGTTAAATACCAGAGCCAGAACATTTTCAACAAATTCTCATGATGTGAAGAACAGTATGAGGAAGATTGTAGAGATTTCACAGCAAGCTCCCAATCCTCCTGTGAGAGGTCCATCTGTAAAAGAGACTGCCACTTATTTCATTGTATTTGGGGACAGTTTTATATGAGAGGAGTGTTCTGTAGAAAATGGAAGTCCCTTTTTGATGAGCATTGTCTGGCTGTAGCAGTTTTGAGATATGTGGAGGAAGGGAGATCGGAGTAGGAGAATGCCTCATTAAGAAATGTTTAATTTGATGATATTTGAAAATATCTGATTTGGATATCTGAAATTCTTTTACCAATGCATCAAAGGATTTCAGTTGGGTACCATTATATAATTTCCCCAAGGAGTCAAGGCCTTTATGCTGGGGATACACAGTACGTTTCTGTACCGTGTATCGAGCAGCTGATCCGGCCAGCTGATAATGTTCAGCTCGTCCGATCACGCTGCTCGATCCCTGCCCGCTCGATCCCCGCCGGCGGACAATGACAGGGAATCGAGCAGCTAATATGGAGCACCGGAGGGGACGAGTGGTAATCGATCCGCACGGACGAGCGGGGACGCGGCGGGGGTCGATCCGGCGGCTAATCGGCCGCCGGATCGACCCGTGTATTCCCAGCATTAGATTCCCAGCTGCTTAATGAGAGATTACTCATTGTTGTAGTTAAGCTAGACAATGGTATCGGTAATTGTTTAGACAAGGGATTTGTGCAACAAGATTTAACCATTTCTTTCCACAATTTTTGAGTATTTACTATGATTGGATTTTTTTATATTGTGGTTAGTTTGCCATATCAAGTGAGATTCTAAATATTTTTTATATGAAGAAGCTATGAGATGTTTTTGTTCTGTTTCCACCCAGGGTTTAGATATGTTGTTTGTCCATATTACATTCGTCTGGTCTAATAGAGTGGCTTTGTAGTATAATTCAAAGTCTGGTACTCCTAGTCCAAGTTCAGATGCGTGCAATGTCAACACTACGGGCTTGATTCACAAAAGAGTGCTAACTATTAGCACGGCCGTTCGTGCGCAATTAAAAGTTTTTGCGTGAAATCGTTATCATTTTTGCGAGCAAACGCGAAATTTCACACAAAATCGTTATTGTTTTCGCATGAAAACTTGCGTTTGTGCGCGAAAACGATAACAATTTTGCGCGAAAACATTTAATTGCGAAAATTCGCGCGAAAAACGGCCGTGCTAACAGTTAGCACTCTTTTGTGAATCAAGCCCATTATTTGAGAATCTGGATTTTTTGTTAGTTAATATGTATTTATTAGTCATCATTTGGAGTGCAAGGAAAAACTTTTTGGAACTTTGATAGGCAAGTTTCTAAATAGATAAAAGTAGTTTATCAGTATCAGCATTTTAAATGCTGCTGATCTTCCCAGCCATGAAAATTCAAATTTTGCTAATGCTTCCAGTTTTTTCTTAAGAGTTGTTATCCAAGGGGCATAATTCATTTTATATAGACGAGAGGTTGGAGCAGTAAGCTGTATACCTAAGAATTTTATTGATTTAGAGGACCAGGAGAAGGAGCAGAAGTGGATTTCAATGTGGTCAAAGCTTTCTCAGAAATGTTATATGGGAGAATTGTTGTTTTCTTCTCATTGAGTTTGTAAAAATAAACCTCTGAGACTTCCTGTAGTTCAAGAACCGTATGTTTAAGAGAGGTAGCTGGTTTTTGTAAATGAAGCAAGATGTCATCTGCAAACATTTCTAGTTTTTCTTCAGATTTGTCACATACAATACCTTCAATATGAGTCGAGTTGTTCCTGATCTTTTGTGCAAGTGGCTCTAAAGCTTTCGATTTGAAGTCCGTACCCCCCCACACACACACACACTCACGTAAACTAGCAAATATGACATTGAACTGTCTTGACTTTCCACCCTAAGGCCCCTTTCACACTACAGCTGGTTTTCAGCGTTTCAACGCAACGACGATAGTTTCCGTTGACCAAGTAAAAATGAAAGTCCATAGACTTTCTTTTTAACGTTTACAACGTTTGGAGCGTTGCGGTTCAACTTAGCTGGGAGCTTTTTATCGTCCAAATCTTGCGTTTGTGTTACAATGAAAGTCAATGTAAAACGCAAACTAAGAAAAAACATTTTCAAAATGCTGCAACAATTCAACATAGTAACACAACACAAATCACCTGCGTTTTACTACATGCGGTATCGCATTGAAAACGCATTGAAAATGCATATTTATTGCCTTACAATGTACCGCAACGCACCAAAAAAACGCAGATAAAAATGCAGTAAAACGCAAACAGCAAAACGCATACTTTCAGCTTTTCAAAAAGCAAGCTCTAGTGTGAAAGAGCCCTTAAAGGGAAGGTCCAAGCAAAAAAAAAAATGAGTTTCACTTACCTGGGGCTTCTACCAGCCCCATGTAGCCATCCTGTGCCCTCGTAGTCACTCACTGCTGCTCCAGTCCCCCGCCACCAGCTAGTTCTGCTTCTACCAGCCCCCTGCAGCAGTCCTGTGCCCTCGTAGTCACTCACTGCTGCTCCGGTCCCCAGCCGCCAGCTAGTTCTGCTTCTACCAGCCCCATGCAGCCATCCTGTGCCCTCGTAGTCACTCACTGCTGCTCCAGTCCCCTGCTGGCAGCTTTCTGACCTCTGAGGTCAGGGCCGAATTGCGTACATTTTTACACATTCCCGCTAGTGCAGGAACAATAACACATACATTTTTACGCGTTAGTGGTGCAACGCGTACATTTTTGTTCCTGCACTAACTGGAATGCGTAAAAATGTGTGCAATGTGGCCCTGACCTCCGAGGTCAGAAAGCTGCCAGCGGGGGACTGGAGCAGCAGTGAGTGACTACGAGGGCACAGGATGGCTGCATGGGGCTGGTAGAAGCAGAACTAGCTGGCGGCGGGGGACTGGAGCAGCAGTGAGTGACTACAAGGGCACAGGATGGCTGCATGGGGCTGGTAGAAGCAGAAATAGCTGGCAGCGGGGGACTGGAGCAGCAGTGAGTGACTACGAGGGCACAGGACGGCTGCATGGGGCTGGTAGAAGCCGAACTAGCTGCCAGCGGGGGACTGGAGCAGCAGTGAGTGACTACGAGGGCACAGGATGGCTGCATTGGGCTGGTAGAAGCAGAACTAGCTGCCAGCGGGGGACTGGAGCAGCAGTGAGTGACTACGAGGGCACAGGATGGCTGCATGGGGCTGGTAGAAGCAGAACTAGCTGCCAGCGCGGGACTGGAGCAGCAGTGAGTGACTACGAGGGCACAGGATGGCTGCATTGGGCTGGTAGAAGCAGAACTAGCTGGTGGCGGGGGACTGGAGCAGCAGTGAGTGACTACGAGGGCACAGGATGGCTACATGGAGCTGGTAGAAGCCCCAGGTAAGTGAAACTCATTTTTTTTTTTTTTTGCTTGGACCTTCCCTTTAAGGTGGCCACACAAGATATAATAAAATGATCAAATTTTACGGTAATTTCGACGAAAACGTTTAGTTGTGCAGAAACATTGAAAGCTTTTGGCAAACGCACATAATGTTTTCCTACGCACAACTGCAGTGCAGGGACATAACTACAGGGGACTCTAGACTGGGCCCAGAGCTGTGGGGGCCCCCCAACTACTAACCTTCTCTTATTTCGATACAGGGGTCCATCCTTTAGATCAGGTGTGTTTGTGGCTACACTTGTTATGGGTGTGACAATCATGATTGACCACACTTGTTTTATGACTCTTGTGAGATGGGCCCCCAGGCTGTGAGGGTCACCAGGGGGAGGCCAGGGAAGGGCTGTTAACATGGGGGGGGCATCAAAGTTTTGTTGGGGGCCCCCATGTTTGTAGTAACCCGCTTGCTGCAGTGCACTGGGAGCATTGTGCGTTTTTCTGCAGTGGTAAAAAAAAAAAAAACCACCGGCACCGCTGCTTTTTCCCACACATTGTGTGCGATTTCCAATTGCCAGCTGCTCTCGTGGCAGGCAGTGAAAAATGCAGATTCGCCTGCGGAAAAACACTGCGATTTTTTGCAGACTCAGGTGTGACCTCTGCCTTTTTTTAAAATTGAGATAGAAAAAAACAAAGTCTTGTAAAAGTAATACCTTTTAATGGCTAACTGATAAAGTTAAATAATGCAAGCTTTCTGGGATCTAGTCCCCTTCTTCAGGCATATTTCTAGATGTTAGCTGTAGTAAAACACTGATGCAGGGAAGCTGCATGAAGATGGCAGTTGTACTGGTTGCTGTTTAGCAGTTAGATGTCAGGTGATCAGCAGGCTGGAGCCAGTGAGCTTATGCAAGCAAACATGAAATCTAGCAGGTTTCTGAAGATAGTGAAGCCAAGTCAATCATGTTACATAAGGAGTCATGAATCCCATTCCACAATTTAAACCTTCTGTTAATGTCTTGAACATTTTCATACATTTGTACTCAGAAATCTTTCTTGCTTGTTCATTTTTGAAGTTACCCTTAAGAACAAGTACTTTTAGATCTTGCATGCTGTGTCCTGGTTCACAGAAGTGTTGGCCCACTGGTGTGTCCATTTTACCCTCATTAATTTTAAAGCGGTGATGGTTCATTCTTGTGCGCAGTTTTTGTCCTGTTTCTCCTATATAGATTCCTCTTGAGGGGCATTTCATGCAGCGTATCATGTATACAACATTGGATGATTCACAGGAAAATTGGTCTGATATTTGATGATATTTCTGTGAGTTTGGTATTTGTATTTGGCTTGTGCACAAGATATAAGGGCAGGTCTCACACCTTGCGTTATTACAGGGTAATGTGCCTGGAGTCTCTGGTGTAGATAATGCACTTCTGATAATCATTTGTCTCAAATTGGGAGGTTGTCTGAAAGCAAGCAGTGGTAAATCAGGAAAAACTTCTTTCAGGCGTTTGTCTTTGTGAAGTATCGGTTGCAGGGCTTTCGATATCTTCCTCAGTGTCTTTAATCTTGAGTTGTAGGTGACCACTATTGGGACTCTGTTGTTTTCAGTCTTTGGGGTGTACTTCAATAGTTCCTCTCTAGATTTTAAAGTTGCTCTGTGTATTTGATCATCAACGATTCGTGGATGATATCCCTGATCTATGAATATATTATGTAGCGACATAAGTTGTCTGTCTCTGTTCTCTGAAATAGAACATATTCGGTTATACCTCAGAGCCTGGCTGTAAACAATAGATTTTTTAGTGTGTTCCGGGTGGAAACTATTCCACTTGAGATAAATATGCCGGTCAGTTGGTTTATGGTAGATGGATGTTTCTAAAAATCAATCTTGTATATAAATTGTAGTATCCAGGAAACTGACATGGGAGGATGAAAAGTTGAGAGTTAACTTGATGTTCTTTCTTGTGGTATACTGAGAAGTTTTTGTGGAATTTGATTAATTCTTCCTGTGATGCTGTCCAAATTAATAGGATATCGTCTATAAATCTGAAGTAAGCCCATGGTTTAATTTCACACGTTGAAAGGAAGTTTTCCTCCAATCTGGCCATAAATAAATTTGCATACTGGGGTGACATTCTACTTCCCATAGCACTGCCCATTGTCTGTAGATATACATCATTCCCAAATGAAAAATAGTTATGAGTTAGTATATATTTGATAAGTTGTAGTGTGGGCTCTGTTGGTAGATCATTCAACTGAAGGAAATGTTGGCAAGCTGCAATACCGTCCTCGTGTGGAATGTTGGTATAAAGTTGGTATAAATATGCTATGGGAAGTAGAATGTCACCCCAGTATGCAAATTTATTTATGGCCAGATTGGAGGAAAACTTCCTTTCAACGTGTGAAATTAAACCATGGGCTTACTTCAGATTTATAGACGATATCCTATTAATTTGGACAGCATCACAGGAAGAATTAATCAAATTCCACAAAAACTTCTCAGAATACCACAAGAAAGAACATCAAGTTAACTCTCAACTTTTCATCCTCCCATGTCAGTTTCCTGGATACTACAATTTATATACAAGATAGATTTTTAGAAACATCCATCTAAACCAACTGACCGGCATATTTACCTCAAGTGGAATAGTTTCCACCCGGAACACACCAAAACATCTATTGTTTACAGCCAGGCTCTGAGGTAGAACCGAATATGTTCTATTTCAGAGAACAGAGACAGACAACTTATGTCGCTACGTAATATATTCATAGATCAGGGATATCATCCACGAATCGTTGATGATCAAATACACAGAGCAACTTTAAAATCTAGAGAGGAACTATTGAAATACACCCCAAAGACTGAAAACAACAGAGTCCCAATAGTGGTCACCTACAACTCAAGATAAAAGACACTGAGGAAGATATCGAAAGCCCTGCAACCGATACTTCGTAAAGACAAAAGCCTGAAAGAAGTTTTTCCTGATTTACCAATGCTTGCTTTCAGACAACCTCCCAATTTGAGACTAGTGTTGGGCGAACAGTGTTCGCCACTGTTCGGGTTCTGCAGAACATCACCCTGTTCGGGTGATGTTCGAGTTCGGCCGAACACCTGACGGTGCTCGGCCAAACCGTTCGGCCATATGGCCGAACTAAGAGCGCATGGCCGAACGTTCCCCGAACGTTCGGCTAGCGCTGTGATTGGCCGAACGGGTCACGTGGTTCGGACCCGAACGCGCTCTGATTGGCCGAACTGTCACGTGGTTCGGGTAAATAAATACCCGAACCACGTCATATCTCCGCCATTTGTCTGTGGGTTTAGCTTTGGGTAGGCAGGCAGGGTAGTTCGCGCTCCAGCCACGCTAGCCAGGGTCCCCCCCAGTCATTGTGTGTCGCTGCTGGGAATAGTAGTACACCGCTCGCTCAGCATTCTGTTTACTGCCACTCTGTGTACCTCGCTCAGCCACACTATATAGCATTCTGTTTACTGCCACTCTGTGTCTGCTGGGAATAGTAGTACACCGCTTGCTCAGCCACACTATATAGCATTCTGTTTACTGCCACTCTGTGTACCTCGCTCAGCCACACTATATAGCATTCTGTTTACTGCCACTCTGTGTCTGCTGGGAATAGTGGTACACCGCTCGCTCAGCCACACTATATAGCATTCTGTTCACTGTTCTGTGTCTGCTTGGAATAGTGGTACACCGCTCGTTCAGCCACACTATATAGCATTCTGTGTACTGTTCTGTGTCTGCTGGGAACAGTAGTACACCGCTCGTTCAGCCACACTATATAGCATTCTGTGTACTGTTCTGTGTCTGCTGGGAACAGTAGTACACCGCTCGCTCAGCCACACTATATAGCATTCTGTTCACTGTTCTGTGTCTGCTGGGAATAGTGGTACACCGCTCGCTCAGCCACACTATATAGCATTCTGTTCACTGTTCTGTGTCTGCTGGGAATAGTGGTACACCGCTCGCTCAGCCACACTATATAGCATTCTGTTTACTGTTCTGTGTCTGCTGGGAATAGTGGTACACCGCTCGCTCATCCACACTATATAGCATTCTGTTCACTGTTCTGTGTCTGCTGGGAATAGTGGTACACCGCTCGCTCAGCCACACTATATAGCATTCTGTTCACTGTTCTGTGTCTGCTGGGAATAGTGGTACACCGCTCGCTCATCCACACTATATAGCATTCTGTTCACTGTTCTGTGTCTGCTGGGAATAGTGGTACACCGCTCGCTCAGCCACACTATATAGCATTCTGTTCACTGTTCTGTGTCTGCTGGGAATAGTGGTACACCGCTCGCTCAGCCACACTATATAGCATTCTGTTCACTGTTCTGTGTCTGCTGGGAATAGTGGTACACCGCTCGCTCAGCCACACTATATAGCATTCTGTTTACTGTTCTGTGTCTGCTGGGAATAGTGGTACACCGCTCGCTCATCCACACTATATAGCATTCTGTTCACTGTTCTGTGTCTGCTGGGAATAGTGGTACACCGCTCGCTCAGCCACACTATATAGCATTCTGTTCACTGTTCTGTGTCTGCTGGGAATAGTGGTACACCGCTCGCTCAGCCACACTATATAGCATTCTGTTCACTGTTCTGTGTCTGCTGGGAATAGTGGTACACCGCTCGCTCAGCCACACTATATAGCATTCTGTTTACTGTTCTGTGTCTGCTGGGAATAGTGGTACACCGCTCGCTCATCCACACTATATAGCATTCTGTTCACTGTTCTGTGTCTGCTGGGAATAGTGGTACACCGCTCGCTCAGCCACACTATATAGCATTCTGTTCACTGTTCTGTGTCTGCTGGGAATAGTGGTACACCGCTCGCTCAGCCACACTATATAGCATTCTGTTCACTGTTCTGTGTCTGCTGGGAACAGTAGTACACCGCTCGTTCAGCCACACTATATAGCATTCTGTGTACTGTTCTGTGTCTGCTGGGAACAGTAGTACACCGCTCGTTCAGCCACACTATATAGCATTCTGTGTACTGTTCTGTGTCTGCTGGGAACAGTAGTACACCGCTCGTTCAGCCACACTATATAGCATTCTGTTCACTGTTCTGTGTCTGCTGGGAATAGTGGTACACCGCTCGCTCAGCCACACTATATAGCATTCTGTTCACTGTTCTGTGTCTGCTGGGAACAGTAGTACACCGCTCGTTCAGCCACACTATATAGCATTCTGTGTACTGTTCTGTGTCTGCTGGGAACAGTAGTACACCGCTCGTTCAGCCACACTATATAGCATTCTGTGTACTGTTCTGTGTCTGCTGGGAATAGTGGTACACCGCTCACCCGTCACTGTATAGCATTGTGCTCTGTGTCGCTGCTGGGAATAGTGGTACTGTATAGCATTTCTGTACTGCCACTGTACTGCTGCCAGTCAGCGTGTACTGTAAGGATAAGTGAAATGAGGAAGAAATCCGGTGAAAGAGGGAGGGGCAAGGGAAGAGGTGTTTCCCCTGACGGTTCACGTACAGGCCACAGGGGAGCACCCAAGAAAACCCACTCAATACCGCCCATGTTGTCCAGGACAACAACCCTCACAAATCCAAAAGAACAGGACCAGATAATTACTTGGATGACCTCTCAAGCGTCCAGCAGTGGGTTAAGCAGCACCAGCACATCACGCACGAGGTCCGAGTCCTCAGCCAGTTACAAGGAGCCAGTGGGCACAAAGCTGACACAACCGGCAGCGACACCACGCACACAACTGCCAGATAACCAGTCCGATGAATTACCTCAGGACACAATGGGGTATTCGCAGGAGCTATTCCCAGCCCAACAAACTTCCACCTTTCAAAGGTCAATGGAGGAACAGCCAGAAATGTTGTGCCTGGATTCACAACCGTTAACTGTGGGAAATGCACCGCGCACTGAAATACGAGGCGAGTCCGAAGAGGACTCGGAAACCCAAATCCCAGAGCAATTTGGGCAGGAGGGGTTGCAATTGCAGGAGGTCGGCCGACAAGATCTGGAAGACGACGTTGGAGTGTGCTGCGCAGAGGTTGTTGTGGGGAGCTCTACTCCACGGCGGTGGCCCACAATGACATATGACGAGTTTGAGGAGATGGAAGAGGAGGGTATGGACAATGTGGACAGAGACCCAGATTTTGTTTGTGAACGAGAACATCGCCGTCGTAGCAGCAGCACAGATGAGTCTGTTGAAGAACACACTGCTGCACGAGTTCGCCTTGTGCCACAAGGTAGGCGGCGCGCAATTTCAGGCACCACAAGCGTGGAAGTTCAAGTGAGAGGCAAAAGAGGAGCAAACAGAAATCGCCAGCAAGGAGGCAGGTGCTCCAAAGTCTGGGCTTTCTTTGAAGACTGCACTGAGGATGTTACCATGGCGATTTGCAAGGTGTGCAAGACCCGCCTGAGCAGGGGGAAAAATATTAACAACCTCTCCACCACCAGCATGAGCCGTCACATGCTATCCAAACATCCCACTCTTTGGGCAAACGCGTCAGGACAGGGTACCAGAAACAACACTGCCTCCCTTGGGTTCACCAGACCCGCCTCAGCAGCAGCAGTAGCCCAGCCATTGCGTGGTTCACAACATTCACAAACATCAGACGACGCTGACACTGTCACTTTCCGGAGTAGTGCTCTTGAGGTCTCCCAGTGTTCATCAAACACAACAACCAACAGCCCTTCCGTGTGCAGCGCTACGGTTCAGTTGTCTGTGTCGGAGATGTTTGAGCGCAAGAGGAAATTGCCAGCAAATGACCCCCGGGCCGTGGCAGTAACAGCCAGCATAGCCAAGCTTCTGGCCTGCGAAATGCTGCCATATCGATTGGTGGAGACAAACAGCTTCAAGGGCATGATGTCAGTGGCCATCCCACGTTACGTGGTTCCCAGCCGCTACCACTTTGCACGCTCTGCAGTGCCTGAGTTGCATGAGCACGTGGTCAGCAAAATAACCCGAAGCTTGAAGAATGCCGTTGCCTGCAAGGTTCACCTCACCACTGACACCTGGACGAGTGCGTTCGGCCAGGGTCGATACATCTCCCTTACCGCGCACTGGGTGAACCTTGTGGAGCCTGGCAGCGATTCCTCACCTGCTACGGCACGGGTGTTGCCCACGCCACAAACAGCTGCACCGCCGTCCCTCCCACTGGATAACAGCAGCACCTACCTCTCTGACTCCTTCTCCTCCAACGCATCTCAAAGCTGTACCTCATCCGGAAACGCTAACCCAGCAGCAGTAGGATCGTGGAAGCAGTGCAGCACAGCTGTTGGCATGCGTCAACAAGCGTTGCTGAAGCTAATCTGCCTTGGGGATAAGCAGCACACAGGGGAGGAAATTTGGAGGGGAATAAAGGAACAGACGGATTTGTGGCTGGCACCGCTGGACCTGAAACCGGGCATGGTTGTGTGTGATAATGGGAGTAATCTCATTCGCGCTTTAAGGTTGGCTAAGCTGACACACATCCCTTGCCTGGCGCACGTGATGAACCTAGTAGTTCAGCGGTTCCTGAGGACATACCCAGGCGTGCCCGATCTGCTGTTGAAGGTGCGTCGAGTGTCCAAACATTGTAGAAATTCCAGTACTGCTTCGGGGGC
Source organism: Hyperolius riggenbachi (assembly GCF_040937935.1). Taxonomy (NCBI): domain Eukaryota; kingdom Metazoa; phylum Chordata; class Amphibia; order Anura; family Hyperoliidae; genus Hyperolius; species Hyperolius riggenbachi. The sequence goes on from NC_090652.1 coordinate 10,974,898, forward strand.
ACTCGCCAAGATGCAGGAGCGCTTCAATCTCCCCCACCATCGCTTGCTGTGTGATGTCCCTACGCGCTGGAATTCTACGCTGCACATGCTAGCCCGCTTTTGCGAGCAGAAGAGTGCAGTGGTCCAGTACATGACGGCGCAGTACCGAGGCGCATCCGGCCAGCTGCCAAGCTTCTGTGGATCCGATTGGGCCAACATGTTGGACCTCTGCCAAGTCCTCCAAAATTTTGAGCAATCCACGTTGCTTGTGAGCAGTGACAACTCTTCAGTCAGCATTACCATACCACTGCTGTGTTTACTGAAGAGGTCGATGTTAAAAATCAAGGAAACAGCTGTCATGATGCAACTGGGGGAATCTGAAGGAGAAAACGATCAGCGTGATGGTACCAACATCAGGCCATCCGCCTCAGGGAACGCTGGCCCCAGCAGCTATGACGAAGAAGAGGAGGAGGAACAGCTGGAGTTGGAGCAGGAATTTCATGCCACCACTGACGAGGGCCAGAGCGGTGCACGTTGGACTTCCACAATTCAACGCGAATGGTCAGCAGAAGCAGACCAGGAGGAAGGTGACGACTATGATGCATCACAACAACTATCACAACGCTCACAAGAGGATGATGAGGATTCTGGTAGGACTCTGGCACACATGGCTCAATTCATGCTAGACTGCATTGAACGTGACCCACGCATTGTGCGCATTCTGGACAACACCAATTACTGGGTTTATACCCTTCTGGATCCACGGTACAAACACAATGTTCCAAAACTGCTTGAAGAAAGAGTCAGACAGGTCAAAATGGAAGAATACCAGCAGGCCCTTGTGGAGACTTTAGAGAGGAGATTGACATCCTCCCCCTCCTCTAGCCAGTTGTACGCAGACAGACTGACTTCCGCAAACCCAGGACGACCAGGAGGGCAGCAAACAACGCAAGCCGCAGCTAGTACCCAAAAGGGAATGGTATCGGCAGTGTCCTTGGAGTGGGAAAATTTTCTGACACCCATGCAGCCGCAGCCCACTGAACAGCAAGCGTGCAGATCCACCTCCAACACCGATCGCCTGGAGAAGATGGTCAAGGACTACATGTCAGATGGCGTAGCTGTGTCGAACCATCCATCTGCACCCTTCAACTATTGGGTATCGAAGCTAGACACCTGGCACGAACTGGCAATGTACGCAATAGAGGTGCTGGCTTGCCCGGCAGCCAGCGTTATGTCGGAACGCTGTTTCAGTGCTGCCGGAGGCATCGTCACAGATCGGCGTATCCGCCTCTCTACAGACAATGCAGACCGTCTGACTCAAATTAAAATGAATCAATCCTGGATTGGAAATGACTACGCAACACTCCAGGACCCCAACCAAGTAACATGACCAATGAACATCTGGGATGGTGTTGCGTTTCCGGGCCCTGTTTATTGAACCTCTCATCTGTATTACATTTATGACTGCATGGCGGCAAAAAGCATTGCTGCTATATCCGCACGCTTTTTGTCCACATGCAAGGCCTGGGTTGTTGTGTCTCACAAAGCGTGGCCTTCTCCTCCTGCGCCTGCTCCTGTTCCATCACGTCTGCTGCTGCTGGGTTAGCGTTGCCGCGTGGTCCCTGTTTATTGAACCACTTATCTTTATTACATTTATGACTGCATGGCGGTACAAAGCATGCTATCCGCACGCTTCTTGCCCTCATGCAAGGCCTGGGTTGTTGTGTCTCACAAAGCGTGGCCTTCTCCTCCTGCGCCTCCTCCTGTTCCATCACGTCTGCTGCTGCTGGGTTAGCGTTGCCGCGTGGTCCCTGTTTATTGAACCACTTATCTTTATTACATTTATGACTGCATGGCCGTACAAAGCCTGCTATCCGCACGCTTCTTGCCCTCATGCAAGGCCTGGGTTGTTGTGTCTCACAAAGCGTGGCCTTCTCCTCCTGCGCCTGCTCCTGTTCCATCACGTCTGCTGCTGCTGGGTTAGCGTTGCCGCGTGGTCCCTGTTTATTGAACCACTTATCTTTATTACATTTATGACTGCATGGCGGTACAAAGCCTGCTATCCGCACGCTTCTTGCCCTCATGCAAGGCCTGGGTTGTTGTGTCTCACAAAGCGTGGCCTTCTCCTCCTGCGCCTGCTCCTGTTCCATCACGTCTGCTGCTGCTGGGTTAGCGTTGCCGCGTGGTCCCTGTTTATTGAACCACTTATCTTTATTACATTTATGACTGCATGGCGGTACAAAGCCTGCTATCCGCACGCTTCTTGCCCTCATGCAAGGCCGGGGTTGTTGTGTCTCACAAAGCGTGGCCTTCTTCTCCTCCTGCGCCACCCTCCTCCTGTTCCATCACGTGTGCTGCTGCTGGGTTAGCGTTACCGGTCCCTTTTCCTGGAACCTCTTATATGTATTACATTTATGACTGCATGCCGACAAAAAACATGTTACCTGTGCAAAGAAAACAGACATTTCCCGCATTTAAAAGACAGTTTTCCCTTTGAAACTTTAAAATCGATTTTCTCAAAAACTATAAGCTCTTTTTGCTAATTTTTTTTTCCTCTTGTACCCACTCCCAAGGTGCACATACCCTGCAAATTTGGGGTATGTAGCATGTAAGGAGGCTTTACAAACCACAAAAGTTCGGGTCCCCATTGACTTCCATTATGTTCGGAGTTCGGGTCGAACACCCGAACATCGCGGCCATGTTCGGCCTGTTCGGCCCGAACCCGAACATCTAGATGTTCGCCCAACACTATTTGAGACAAATGATTATCAGAAGTGCATTATCTACACCAGAGACTCCAGGCACATTACCCTGCAATAACACAAGGTGTGAGACCTGCCCTTATATCTTGTGCACAAGCCAAATACAAATACCAAACTCACAGAAATATCATCAAATATCAGACCAATTTTCCTGTGAATCATCCAATGTTGTATACATGATACGCTGCATGAAATGCCCCTCAAGAGGAATCTATATAGGAGAAACAGGACAAAAACTGCGCACAAGAATGAACCATCACCGCTTTAAAATTAATGAGGGTAAAATGGACACACCAGTGGGCCAACACTTCTGTGAACCAGGACACAGCATGCAAGATCTAAAAGTACTTATTCTTAAAGGGATACTGTAGGGGGGTCGGGGGAAAATGAGCTGAACTTACCCGGGGTTTCTAATGGTCCCCCGCAGACATCCTGTGTTGGCACAGCCACTCCCCAATGCTCCGGCCCTGCCTCCGGTTTACTTCTGGAATTTCTGACTTTAAAGTCAGAAAACCACTGCGCCTGCGTTGCCGTGTCCTCGCTCCCGCTGATGTCACCAGGAGTGTACTGCGCAGACACAGACCATACTGGGCCTGCGCTGTGCGCTCTTGATGACATCAGCGGGATCGAGGACACTGCAACGCAGGCGCAGTGGTTTTCTGACTTTAAAGTCAGAAATTCCAGAAGTGAACAGGAGGCGGGGCCGGAGCATCGGTGAGCGGCTGCGCGGGCACAGGATGTCTGCGGGGGACCATTAGAAGCCCCGGGTAAGTTCAACTCATTTTCTCCCGACCCCCCTACAGTATCCCTTTAAGGGTAACTTCAAAAATGAACAAGCAAGAAAGATTCCTGAGTACAAATGTATGAAAATGTTCAAGACATTAACAGAATGTTTAAATTGTGGAATGGGATTCATGACTCCTTATGTAACATGATTGACTTGGCTTCACTATCTTCAGAAACCTGCTGGATTTCATGTTTGCTTGCATAAGCTCACTGGCTCCAGCCTGCTGATCACCTGACATCTAACTGCTAAACAGCAACCAGTACAACTGCCATCTTCATGTTTGCCATTTCCCTGCATCAGTGTTTTACTACAGCTTACATCTAGAAATATGCCTGAAGAAGGGGACTAGATTCCTGAAAGCTTATGCTAACATCTAGAAATATGCCTGAAGAAGGGGACTAGATCCCAGAAAGCTTGTGCTAACATCTAGAAAATGCCTGAAGAAGGGGACTAGATCCCAGAAAGCTTGCATTATTTAACTTTATCAGTTAGCCATTAAAAGGTATTACTTTTACAAGTGTTTTTTTTTTTTTTTTCTACCTACATATATTGTTTGGCTAACACGGTACAGAAACATTTTTACTACTATTTTAAAATTGAGAAAAATCTCATGAACTTTCCCGTTTTCGTTAGATAAAAGAAGATCGTTAGTGGTGGACTTTTCTGGTCATTTTTTTTAAGGAAAATTGAATGGCGTAGGGTAGATTGTCGATTCCATAATTTATTGTGCCCCCCAGGTTTGTGAACTCTATTTGCAATGCAGTATTTTGCAGCATACGTTGGCCCCCAGTAATATGTAGCCAGATGAAACGACCCCCGCCCCCAGTATACGTAGCCAGATGTCTTATAGGTATAAGCCCCTTCCTTAGGATTGGTGGCCAGATGGACATCCAGTATAGGTAGCAAGCTATAGGTGCCCCTGTATAGGTAGCCAGGTACAGGTGCTTCCAGTAAAAGTAGCAAGATATAGGTGCCCCCATTGTATGTAGCCAGGTACAGGTTCCCCCAGTATTGGTAGCCAGGCATAGGTGCCCCCAGTATAAGTAGTCAGGTATAGGTTCCCCCAGTATAGGTGGCCAGATATCGGTGCTCCCAGTATAGGCAGCCAGATATAGGTGCCAACAGTATAGGTGCCCCCAGTATGGGTAGCCAGGCATAGGTGCCTCCAGTATAAGTAGCCAGGCATAGGTTGCCCCAGTATAGGTGGCCAGATATAGGTGCCAACAGTATAGGTGCCCCCAGTATGGGTAGCCAGGTATAGATGCCCTAAGTATAGGTAGCCAGGTATAGGTGCCCCCAGTATAGCTAGACAGGTATAAATGCCACCAGTATAACTAGACAGGTATAGATGCCCCCAGTATAGCTAGACAGGTATAGGTGTCCCCAGTATAAGTAGACAGGTATAGATGACCCCTGTATGGTGCAAATGGTGCAAATCTGAAGATCCAGGATTCTGATAGGATGACCCATTTCTGCTCTGCTTTTGCACTAGAATTGCTCCAATTCTCCTTTCAGTGGATTTGGTAGATCTGCCCCAGTGTTTCTTGCCCTTCCATTATGACATTTCATTTCTCAAATATTTGTGTTTTTATTTCATTGTAAATGCATTTACATTTGTTTGATTTACGTTTAAATCAGCTATTTTGCCTTTTGACTCTTTCTGCCATTTAGTTCTTTATCATTCTTAAGGCCCATACACACGTCGGATTTCCGTGAACGACGGGTCGTTTGAACGTCCCGTCGTTCCGTCGTTCGCCCGCTAAATCGGGCGTGTGTACAGACTGTCGTTCGCTTGATAAGTATGAGTTTGAGTGATCCGCCGGGAGGATCGCTCAAACTCACCCTTATCAAGCGAACGACAGTCTGTACACACGCCCGATTTAGCGGGCGAACGACGGAACGACGGGACGTTCAAACGACCCGTCGTTCGCGGAAATCCGACGTGTGTATGGGCCTTTAGCTGAACTTGTTGTAAAAGCCACAGGGACACACCAGTGTTTATTCACACACTGCATCTTATCTACTCGGCTGTCAATCAGTTCAGTATGAGATAAGAGAAATTAGTGTCACAGAGCGGTACACACATCTAATTACGATTGGCCAATAATTGGCTAGATTTACCCCCTCCGTGTAGTAGGAGGGCCAACAGATTTTGAATATGAACAGAGTGTGCAGGTGAGCTCTCACACTACATTCGGGTGGTAAAATTGGCCAATCAAAATTAATTAATCGTGTGTACGCACAGCTCTAGTTTGGTCCAATCCTAACCCCCCTTGTTGTACTAACCACCCCATAGATCCCATACATATACCCCAGTGCTACATAAATGCTGCAGGAGATGTCAGTGCTATATAAATACAGAATAATAATATGGTAGGACATTAGACTATGCCTATGGTGGGATTAGATTGTGAGCTCCTCTGAGGACAGTCAGTGACATGACTATGTACTCTGTAATGTGCTGCAGAAGATGTCAGTGCTATACAAATACATAATAATAATATGGTAGGACATTAGACTATGACTATGGTAGGATTAGACTGTGAGCTCCTCTGGGGACAGTCAGTGACATGACTATGCACTCTGTAATGTGCTGCAGAAGATGTCAGAGCTATATAAATACATAATAATAATATGGTAGGTCATTAGACTATGGCTATGGTAGGATTAGAGTGTGAGCTCCTCTGAGGACAGTCAGTGACATGACTATGTACTCTGTAAAGTGCTGCAGGAGATGTCAGTGCTATATAAATACATCCTATTAATATGGTAAGGCATTACACTATGACTATGGTAGGATTAGATTGTGAGCTCCTCTGAGGACAGTCAGTGACATGACTATGTACTCTGTAATGTGCTGCAGAAGATGTCAGTGCTATATAAATACATAATAATAATATGGGAGGACATTAGACTATGACTATGGTAGGATTAGAGTGTGAGCTCCTCTGAGGACAGTCAGTGACATAACTCTGTACTCTGTACAGTGCTGCAGGAGATGTCAGTGCTATATAAATACATAATAATATGGTAGGACATTAGACTATGACTATGGTAGGGATTAGAGTGTGAGCTCCTCTGAGGACAGTCAGTGACATGGCAATGTACTCTGTAATGTGCTGCAGAAGATGTCAGTGCTATATAAATACATAATAATAATATGGTAGGACATTAGACTATGACTATGGTAGGGATTAGAGTGTGAGCTCCTCTGAGGACAGTCAGTGACATGACTATGTACTCTGTAATGTGCTGCAGAAGATGTCAGTGCTATATAAATACATAATAATAATATGGTAGGGCATAAGACTATGACTATGGTAGGATTAGATTGTCAGCTCCTCTGAGGACAGTCAGTGACATGACTATGTACTCTGTAATGTGCTGCAGTAGATGTCAGTTCTGTATAAATACATAATAATAATATGGTAGGACATTAGTCTATGACTATGGTAGGATTAGATTGTGAGCTCCTCTGAGGACAGTCAGTGACATGACTATGTACTCTGTAAAGTGCTGCAGAAGATGTCAGTGCTATATAAATACATAATAATTATATGGTAGGACATTAGACTATGATAGAGTGACCAGACGTCCCGGACTGCCCGGGACGCGCCCCGGATTCGGGGTCTGCTGTCCCAGGCTGCATGAGGTCCCGGGAAATGTCCCCCTTTCAGCAGCGGGACGTCCCGGCCTCGGGACTCTGGCCACTCTATCCTCATGAACTGGCAGCGGCGTCTATAGACGCCGTGTCAGTTCATTGCCCGCAGCCCCGCTCCAGCCTCCTTAGTCTATAGTCTTCCGGTGTTCCGACACCGGCAGGCGAGCAGGGCTACGGCAAGATGGCTGCCGAAGCCCTGTACTGGAGAATATTTGTGTCTCCAGTACAGGGCTTCGGGCGCCATCTTGCCATAGCCCTGTCAGTGCGGGAGACAAGAGCAGGAGGAAAGTGGTCCCGGGAGCAGCGCGCCAGAGGCCGGAGACTTCTACCAGGTGAGTAAATGCTTTCTTTTCCAGGTGAAATGTTTTCCCGCATTGCGTTTCTTTTCCAGGTGAAATGTTTGCCCGCATTGCGTTTCTTTTCCAGGTGAAATGTTTGCCCGCATTGCGTTTCTTTTCTGGTGAAATGTTTGCCCGCATTGCGTTTCTTTTCTGGTGAAATGTTTGCCCGCATTGCGTTTCTTTTCTGGTGAAATGTTTGCCCGCATTGCGTTTCTTTTCTGGTGAAATGTTTGCCCGCAATGCGTTTCTTTTCTGGTGAAATGGTTGCCCGCATTGAGTTTCTTTTCTGGTGAAATGTTTGCCTGCATTGCGTTTCTTTTCTGGTGAAATGTTTGCCCACATTGCGTTTATTTTGTACTGACATGTTTGCCCGCATTGCGTTTATTTTGTACTGACATGTTGCCCGCATTGCATTTATTTTATACTGACATTTTGTGCTGACATGTTGCCCGTTGCGTTTATTTTCTGGTGTCCGGGGTAACTGTTACTGCATTTATTATTTAATGGTCATAGATGGCTGTTTGCTGCTTTGTGGTTACGGTATACTATTAGCATCACACAGTTTCTGCACACCCATGATGCAAAGTCTCGTTTGTCCACATCATGGCGTATACACTGCTTTCTTATGCCTCGCTGTTACATCATTACGTTAGCTCCGCCCATACAATGTCATGGCCACGCACATTTTTTGGCGCGCCGTAGCCCCCCACCCCCGATCTTCATCGATGCGCGCTCCTCAGTCCTCCCCACTTTTCGCCCCCCCCCACCCTGTCCCAGGTTGGACCAACAAAAATCTGGTCACGCTAACTATGACTATGGTAGGATTAGAGTGTGAGCTCCTCTGAGGACCGTCAGTGACATGACTATGTACTCTGTAAAGTGCTGCAGAAGATGTCAGTGCTATATATTTCAATTCCGCGAAATCAAAATGAGCATCCCTAATTAGGTGTCATATTGAGTACTTGTATAAATGTGGGTGCAGCTGTCATGTGGGTGCTAGTTATGGGTACTGGGTGAGGTCACTAAAGGTGCTGCTGGGGACAGGAGAGTAGTGATGACACAAACTGTTTGCCAGTGCCAGGGGCGTAACTAGAAATCCCTGGGCCCGCTTCCAAAACTTCGGTTGGGGCCTCCTCCCCAGCTTTGGACGCCCCCCCCCCTCCCCCCCTTTCTGCACATGAAGTACACAGCAAGGAAATGAGCAGCGCTAGTTAAAAACAGACTAGTGCCTACCTGCAAAAGAGTGCAAGCCCCACTTGTGGGGTCGAATACACACCGAGCATACACATGACCTGTCTACCACTAGAGGAGGATGTTGGTTTCCATTAACAGCTTGCATGCAACCTATTAAGTACTCGTCCCTCCCACTGCGAAGAAGTCAATCCTCCATGGGGACATGAGGTACACTGAGAACCAATGTTATTCAATAGGGTAGTGCACACTTGAGTGTGTTTTCCCCATGCAGATAAAAAGCACTGCAGACACTTTATCTATCAATTACATTAGCTTCTGTGATAAATGTGCATGTTCTCACACATACAGACACATGTCTGGTTCTGGTGAACCAGACGCTCAAGGAGTTTTGAGGGAGATGGGGCGGTATTTGGAGAGTAGTGAGACATAGAGAGAGGGTTTCTTGAGCAGGGGCAGTACTGTGGCCTGCTTGAAGTCTGAGGGGAAGGTGCCTGTGGATAGAGAGAGGTTAAACTAGGGCCAACTCCAGGAAGTGAGGACGGTGTAAGTCAGAAGGGACACGGTCAAGGGGGGAAGTAGTGGTATGGGAAGTCTGCAGCAGGTGGTTGACTTCTTCAATGGTAGTAGGCGTGAAGGAGGTCAGGAGAGGCTGGAGGAGTAGCTGAATGAGAGGGGGTGGGAGGTAAGGATTTAAAGCGTACCAGAGCTGAATCTATTAAAAGGTATTATACATACCTGGGGCTTCCTCCAGCCCCATCCGCTCGGATCGTTCCCACGCCACCATCCTCCACTGTCTGCAGCTTTGGGAACTGGGTTCCGTCACTTAAGTCAGTTTGGGCCAGTCTACGCAGCAGTGCGCCCTCTACGTATCTCTCCAGCGCCTGCTGGAGAGCTATGCAAACAGCGCACTTCTCTTACATCAGACTCAGACTGGCTCCGACTGACGGAAGTGACAGGACCCGGTTCTGAAGCTGCGGGCAGCGGAGGACGGCGGCGTGGGAGCGAGCCGAGCAGATGGGACTGGAGGAAGCCCCAGGTATATATAAAACTTTTTAATATATTCAGCTCTGAGTCCCTTTAAGGCTGGATAATGATGTCAAGGTCTGTAATGGTGACTGATTTAGTGAGTAGAAGGTCAAGAGTGTGACCAAGGGAGTTGGCTATGGTGAGTAGCTGGGTTAATCAATGGGAATATTAAAATCCCCAAGGATGATGGCGGGGAGGTCAGAGGAGAGGATGAGTGGGAGCCAGGAGGCAAAGTTGTTGAGAAAGTGAGGAATGGAGCTCGATGGAGGGCGATATAAGACCGCATCAATGGCTGGGAGGGGATGGTAGAGGCGGATAGTGTGGGCCTAGAATGATGTAAATTGTAGGGTGGGAGGTGGGGTGAGGACACAGAAGGTGCAGGATGGGGAGAGGAGCAGACCCACCCCTCCCCCGGTCCTGTTGTCTGGTCTGGGGGTATGACTGAGGTGAAGCCCCCGTAGGAGTGGACAGCCTCTGTCTCAGTCAGCACGAGGAAGGTGAGGGTTTTGGAGAGGAAGAGGTCATGGACCATTGTAAGTTTATTGTGGACAGATCTGGGGGGGGGGGGGGGGCGTGTGTTTGTGGGTGGGATGGATGGAAATGAGGTTGGGGTGAAGATGGATGTTGAGGTTATTTGTGGACAGAGGGCTGTGAGGTGTGTGAAGCAAGTGAGCGGGGAATGCTTGTCTGGCAGCAGGCTGTGGCCCAGGGTTAGGTGATATATCACCAGTAGAGATGTAGCGAAAATCAAATTTTGGGTTCACAAATTTTGAAAGCGAAACGGCTGTTCGCAGCAGGCACCATAGCCTTCTATGGCAGGTGAACGGCTGTCGACTTTAACGGTTAATAGGAAAGCCCAATTAGGTACTAGAAACACCAAATATGTTAAGAAGAACAGTGGGAATAAGAGGAAAAAAATCTTTTGAAAAGACCCTATAGTTTTTGAGAACATCGATGTTAAAGTTAGAGGAAAAAAGTGCGATGTGGTAAATGTGGTAAAATGACAGTTACTGTATTAACATGTATGTAAAAGTATTTTTCTGTTCATTGTTTTCAATTTAACCTCCTGGGCGATAATCCCGAGCTGAGCTCGGGGTATATTGCGCAGGAGGATTTCTCAGGCCCTGGTGGGCCGACTTGCATAATTTTTTTTTGTTACACGCAGCTAGCACTTTGCTAGCTGCGTGTAACTTCCGATCGCCGCCGCTCGCCGCCGATCTGCCGCTACCCGCCGTGCCGCGCAGCCCCCCCCCCAGACCCCTTGCGCAGCCTGGCCAATCAGTGCCAGGCAGCGCTGAGGGGTGGATTGGGACTCCCTCTGACGTCACGACGTCCATGACGTCGGTGACGTCATCCCGCCCCGTCGCCATGGCGACCGGGGAAGCCCAGCAGGAAATCCTGTTCTGAACGGGATTTCCTGCTTACTCTGATCGCCGAAGGCGATCGGAGTGGGTGGGGGGATGCCGCTGCGCAGCGGCTATCAAGTAGTGAGCCCAGGGCTCGCTACATGATTTAAAAAATTAAAATTTTAAAAAAAAGTGCTGCGCCCCCTCCTGGGCGATGCAATTGTATCGCCCAGAGGGTTAAGAAAAAAAAAAGTATGCGGGGTCCCCCCTCCCAAGCCTTTTTAACCCCTTGACCCCTACGCAGGCTGGGATAGCTAGAATGCGGAGCCCCCGGCCGTGTGGGCCTTTGTACCCTGACTATACCAGCCCACATGGTACATGGTATGGGAGGGCTCAAGGGGAGGAGCAGCCAAGCCTCCCCCTCCCCTGGAGCCCTTGTCCAATCTATCGTCAAGGGGCTCCCGGGGGGTTCATGGTGGCATCTGGGAGTCCCAGATGCCCGCCCCCCCCCCCCCCCCCCCCTCCTTCCTGGAGAAATGAGTATAGGGGTACAAATTACCCGTTACCCATTTACACAAAGGGTTAAATGAAATTAAGAAAACGAAAAAAGTATTTTATTGATCTTAATTAGCCAGAAATACTTACCTGTGCCTTTAAGAAAATGTTCCCACGCCAATATCCTCGGAAATGTCCCACGCCAATATCCTCTCATCTTGCGAGCTTGTTACATTGGCTGAAGATCTCCGTGCACCCGACGTTACACAGAGACCGCACCGCACAGCTGATGCAGCTCTCAGCTAACTAAGGAGACAGTGAGCAAATGGCAATGGGATTTAAATGTTTTTTGAGCTGCTGGGGAGAGAGAGAATCAGGAGAGCTCATGAACAGTTCATGAGAAGCTGAGCAAGGCGAGGAAAGCAGAGCAGGTGAAATGAATATGGAGTGTGGTACCCTGGGAGGATGCGTGTAGCAATGCAGCTTGTCTGTGTTTGCAGACAGGCAGAACATAAACAAAAGTATAGTAAACATGGTAAGTGTGTATGATTATAACCAGAAAATTCCAACCACTTTATATGGGTATGCAGGTAGTGCAAGCAAACATCTGCAAAATAAAACCAAGAATTCTCCCAGGAATTCAAACAGACTCAACAGCCACAGGACTCTGCTGGAAATAAGAAAACCGCTCTGGATCCAGAACTGCCTCCAATGCCGTTGCTAAAAATGCCACTGCTGGTTATATGCTGCACGGCCAAGTAAAATCTACTTCTTTATTTTACAGACGTTTGCGTGCACTACCTGCATACCCAACGGAAAATTATATACTTACGTATCGGTAATTTTCCTTTCCTTATGCTTCCATGTGGGTAGTAGAGATGGCCCGAACCTCCGATTTTCGGTTCACCAACCCCAAATGCGAACTTCGGCGAAAATTCGATTCGCGCAAACTTTTGCGAACCGCAATAGACTTCAATGGGGAGGTGAACTTTGAAAACTAGAAACACTTATGCTGGCCACAAAAGTGATGGAAAAGATGTTTCAAGAGGTCTAACAGCTGAGTTTTTGCATGGATGAGTGGGATAGACGGCAACAGTCCCGGGGAAAAATCTGGATTTGACGCAAAGCAGCGTTTCAAGGGCAGAAATCACATTGCATGCTAAATTGGAGGCCTAAAGTGCCTATAAACATCTTGCATGTGTATACATCAATCAGGGAGTGTAATTAGAGTTCTGCTTCACACTGACACACCAAACGCACTGTGTAACGCACCGCAAACAGCTGTTGGTGTAGTGACGGCCATGCTGGACTACTGCGAACCTGGCCAGAGTGCGAACTACCGAAGTTCGCCCGCGAAGCGTTAGCCAGCGAACCGTTCGGGCCATCTCCCCCTACCCAGATAGGACAGGTATCTAGATAAATTCAAGGTAGGCTAACTCCACCCTGTCTATGTACTTTCGGACTCACCGAGCTATGGGTGAGAGCCCTGGGCTGCCATGGATGCATCAGGAAAGGAAAATTACCGATAGGTAAGTATACAATTTTCTGTTTTCCTTAGGGCCCGTTCTCACCTGAACGGGAATCGCGCGATTCCCGCTCACGGCAAACTGCTAGCGGTTTTGCAAAAACCGCTACACAATGTAGCGAGTGGCAGTGTTCTCACTGCCGTGGTTGAGGTTAGCGATAACCGCAACTGCGCTGCATGCAGAGGTTTGCCGGCGATGAGCGTTCCTCGATTAGCGATCGTGATTAGCGTGCAAAGCACGCTAATCGCGATCGCTCCAAAACCGCCGCAGTGTCTAGTGATTTTTCCACGTTAATCGCCGGAAAATCACTCCCGCAAGTGTGAACGGGCCATTAGGCTTCCATGGCAGCACCTCTGGGATCTAGCTATAATAAATTGAAAATAATAGGGATTGAGAACTTTTTGCTGGTGCGCCCAAAATAAATCTGTATTAGCTTATCGTCTCAGCTATTCAAAGTATGTGTGGCTAGAACAGTCCTTCCGAAACTTACAGTAGAATTTGCAGCTGGATCTACTCTGTAATGCTGTATAAATGTGTGGATCCTATTTCAGTTGGCCACCTGACATATCTGGTCTGCTGACACCTTAGCGTATGCTGCTCAGGATGTTGAGATGGACCTCGTTGAATGCTCCGACACATGGGTTGGAGGTTCCAGGTTGACAGCCCTGTATGCAGATTGTATCGCCTTCACTATCCATGAAGCGATTGTCCTGAAGGATGCCGGTTGCCCTTTTTTATATCCGGCTGGAATAACAAATAGTCTTTCCAACTTTTGGAAGGTTGATATGACTGTAAGATATTATTTTAGTAGATGACCCACGTCTAAATTGGGTGGTAGTTGCGTTTCTGTATCCTGGAATGTAGGTAGTGTCTAGACCTGATTAAAAATGATACAAAGTTGAAACTTTCTGTATGTAATGTTGTATTGGTCTAATAACCACTCTGTCAGGAAAAAAACATAAGAAAGTCTCCTCGATTCCAATTGCCTGGAGTTCTGACACCCTTCTGGCTGATGATACTGTGTATGGTCACTCAGGAAGACCGTCTTAATGGTTAGGTTCCATAGTGAGCAAGAGTCTAGAGGTTCAAAAGGAGGACCTGTCAATGCTTCTAGTACTACTGGTAAGTCCCATTTAGGGAACACAGTCTTTCTTGGTGGTTTAATTTTCAACACTCCTTTCAAAAATGGATGAATGCCCATCTAACATTCGTTAATGCAAACAAGGCAGTCACGTGGACCTTTAAAGGGACCCCGAGCAGTGCCTGAAATTAAAAGATTACACTTACCTGGGGCTTCTTCCAGCCCACTGTAGGCGGCGAGGTCCACCCGGCATCCTCCTGGCTCAGGCGCGTAACAATAGACCCTGCAGGGGATGCAGTCGCAGGGGGCCCAGAAGCCACAGGAAGCCCCGTTCTGAGAGACAGACAACTAAGGGCACGAAGAGAAAAAAAAAACTTTCTGCTGTCTGCACAATTGTTCTAATGACTGTATCTGCTCAGCCCAACTGATAAGGAATCATACATAGTTTTGCAAACAAACATTTGTAGATTTGTTTTGGTGGGAGGGGGCCCATCCAGAGTATCGCAGGGGGGCCCAGTGATTTCTAGTTATGCTTACCTGAGGAAAATGTATGCGTGCTCTAACACCAAGTCTTAACCCTAGCAAGTCTGGCTCTGCAAATCTGGCTCAATTGGCTATTCATGAGGCAATGCTCATGCAAATATGCATTTGCTTTCGCACGCCAAACTATGCAGGGTCAGAAAAACGAATACCGCAAAGCGGTCGCCCTGCGGGAATTAGTTCATGCCACATAAGCACTATCCAGGAGCGCCACGGGGAGGCTTCCCAATTCGTTTTTTGACCCTGCATAGTTTGGCGTGCGAAAGCAAATGCATATTTGCATGAGCATTGCCTCATGAATAGCCCATTGAGCCAGATTTGCAGAGCCAGACTTGCTAGGATTAAAACTTGGTGTTAGAGCACGTATACATTTTCCTCAGGTAAGCATGATTTCTAGTTATGCCCCTGTCCTGGCTCCTCTTCTTGTGCCTCCACGTCATCACGCCGGCTGCTTCGAGTCATCACAGCAGCCGGCGTGACAGGTCTGCGCATGCACGGAAAACCTGCGCATGCACAGACCTGTCACGCCGGCTGCTGTGATGACCGGAAGCAGCCGTCGTGATGACGCCATGCGTCATTAACCAAGAAAAACCGTCCCGACACCTGGCCCGGGTGTTGCCGGTAACGGGGGCCGGCGGAGGCACAAGGAGAGGAGCCAGGAGGATGCTGCATAACTTAGACTTTTTTTCAAACCTGACTGTAGAAAAGCCAGAATATGACAAGCTTGTGGATGTTCTAGGTCAAATTCATTCGCTTTTGCGTAGTCTATGAATTTGCTCCATATTCAATAAGCTTATTTGTCCAGGGTTTTCTTGATTTAATATTGTTTTTATTACACTCTCCGAACTACCAGCATTTCTTAGCCTTTCCTCCTCAATAGCCATGCCGTCAAATTTAGTCTGTGTGTGGATCATCTGGGTGACAAATAGGACCTTGCATCAATGTCTCCGCTGTTGCCTGTAATTTCTACGGTGGTTTGATCTTCACCTCCCACAGTAACGGAAGCCATGGACGATGAGTCCAGAATGGTATGATGGCCATCATTGTCACTTTCTCCTGTGTCTTCTCAGTAGTCTGTTGATCAATGGAGTGGGTGGAAACATGTAGCCCAGCTTGAAGTTCCACATTGCTGTGATAGCATCCGTATCCTCTGCCAGGGGACAAAGCCTCTTGGAGATAAATCTTTGGCATTTCCTGTTCTGAGCAGTCGTCATCAGATCTATTACTGGGACCTCCATCTGTTGCATATCCTCTGAAAGGTTACCTGATTTAAAGTCTACTCATCGTTGTCGATGGCGTTCTTGCTTCATTGCTTCATATAATGTAGTTTATTGGAAGAAAAGTAATAGCATCCACAAAACAAACAGAATGTAAAAATACCATTGTCAGTAATATCATAGAGCACCCTTCTCTCCATTTTCTCCCACATTCCCTATTAAAGTGGGTGTGTCACCATAACAATCAAATTTCAACAGCAACAGATCTGAGTGTATTAAGTGATAAAGATGCTAATCCTACATTCAAAACTCTTTCTGCTGTTATGGTTTGTAGTTATCACATACTTTAGGAGCACTGGCCCTAGTGCCAAACAGCGCCAAAAAGTTGAATGCTGGGAGTTCTTTTGAATGCTGGGAGTTCTTTTTATCTATAATTTATTCCTCCTCTTCCATTTATTTCCCTGCCTAGCTGATCACTTGTGTGTACAAGCAAGGCTGATGTGACTCAGTGATTGGATGTGTAAACACAAAAAAAAGACTCTGGGAGGAGGGCAGCTAATGAATACACAATGAGCAAGAGAAGGGAGGGAGGAAAACAAGAGTCAGGGAGGATATGATGTCAGCATTAGCTTGGCAAGATGGCCACTGCCTAGAACAGGATTTTCTGCTTTTCCTTTATAAAATTCACAGGAATCATTACATGGATAGCACAATACATCTGTTCTGTAAGTACAAGTAGTATTTATCTACTTATATATGTGTTTTTTATTTCTAGGTTAGCATGGGTGTCGCTCGTTCTTTAACAAAAAATCCAAACAATAAATCAAACAAAAGACATCCTCACCAATCCTCCCCCTTCAATCATCTATATTGAAAAAAAAAAAAATCTCATATAACTTTTCAACAGAACTGAGATATCATTCAGCTCTACAATCCCAATTCCAATTTTTTCCCAAGGAGACTCCTCCCCCTACACCCTCATCAAAATCTCATAATCAGACGATATCTGAAACATAAACCATCTATACCATTTATCATTAAACATCTCCAGTCTATCCTGCTGGAGCGCTATCTGGTTCTTCGCATATTTCAATACGTTAACTTTCCCACCCAATCCTTAAAGTGAACCAGAGATGAAGCACCCTCATGCATTTTACCATATAGATCAGTGGGAACATTAGAGAAAACACCTACCCTGCTCTCTGTTTCATTCTTCACTGTTGAGCTTGCTTGTTATCAGCCCTGATAAAATCCCCCACTGTGCACTCAGCCTGGCTTTGCTCAGGAATCATTATAGCTGAGTCTGTCTTCTCTGATGTATTTTCAAACCCAAGCCTGCCCCCTTCTGGCTCTGCTATAATGACTCAGCTATAATTATTCCTGAGCAAAGCCAGGCTGAATGCTCAGTCTGGGATTTTATAAGGGCTGATAACAAGTAGGCTGAGCAGTGAAGAATGAAACAGAGAGCAGGGTAGGTGTTTTCTCTAATGTTCACGCTGATATATATGGTAAAATACATGAGGGTGCTTCGTCTCTGGCTCACTTTAAGGGTTGGAGGATCTTGACATTTCCTCCTAGCTGGAATCAAACTTTTAGCCGCAATCAGTAATTGGGGAACCAACAATCTCTTATAACTACTAATTGACTTCAATGTATCATGTAATAACACTGTGGAGGGATCCCAAATAATATTGGTATCAATAATCTTATTAATGCACTCCAAAACTATTTCCCAAAAACTCGCAATTATCGGACACTCCCAAACTAAGTGCAATAATGTTCCTTTAGCCCCTCCAGCACCTATCACTTATATCAAGATATATAGTAGCTAATCTATCAGGAGTTCTATACCACCTTGTTAGCAATTTAACGTTAACTTCCTTAATCTTAGAACTTATAGAAGTAGCATGCGCTAGAACAGTGTTTCTCAACATTATATTGGTATGTACCCCTATTAAAACCCTGTACTCACCAAGTACCCCCTAGCATAGTAAACATTATCACAAGTACCCCTTGACAAATATATATTTAATAATAGTACATAATTGGTTCTAACCATTTTCTAAGCATTTACTATTGCTTTTATTTAGCTTAAACACTAATTTGGTGTTGTTTAAATAAGATTTATCATTTTCTAAAACTTTAAATTTGTTATTTTTGGTTAAGCCCGAGTACCCGCTGGAACCATCAGAAGTACCCCCTGGGGTAACGCGTACCACATCTTGAGAACATAGGTGCTAGAACCAGCAGAAAATAATCGTACAGTGGGCAGCATTTCACCAGAAAATAATCGCAACATGGGCAGCATTTCACCAGAACAGGGGTGCTCTTCTTCGAGTGACTCGTGATCACGAGCTTTTTTCGCGATTGCGAGTCGCTGCATGCGAGTCAGCTTCGAGTGGACTCGTGATTGTACTCGAAGATCGACTCGTGATCACAAGTCGTTACCATGGAAATGCTTTGTGCTGACATCACTGGGCCAATCAGAGAGCTCCAGCTAGTGTTGGGCGAACAGTGTTCGCCACTGTTCAGGTTCTGCAGAACATCACCCTATTCGGGTGATGTTCGAGTTCGGCCGAACATCTGATGGTGTTCGGCCAAACTGTTCGGCCATATGGCCGAACTAAGAGCGCATGGCCGAACGTTCCCCGAACGTTCAGCTAGCGCTGTGATTGGCCGAACGGGTCACGTGTAGTGTTGGGCGAACATCTAGATGTTCGGGTTCGGGCCGAACATGGTCGCGATGTTCGGGTGTTCGAGCCGAACTCCGAACATAATGGAAGTCAATGGGGACCCGAACTTTCAGGGTATGTGCACCTTGGGAGTGGGTACAAGAGGAAAAAAAAAATTAGCAAAAAGAGCTTATAGTTTTTGAGAGAAAATCTATTTTAAAGTTTCAAAGGGAAAACTGTCTTTTAAATGCGGGAAATGTCTGTTTTCTTTGCACAGGTAACATGCTTTTTGTCGGCATGCAGTCATAAATGTAATACAGATAAGAGGTTCCAGGAAAAGGGACCGGTAACGCTAACCCAGCAGCAGCACACGTGATGGAACAGGAGGAGGGCGGCGCAGGAGGAGAAGGCCACGCTTTGAGACACAACAACCCAGGCCTTGCATTAGGACAAGAAGCGTGCGGATAGCAATTTGCATTTTGTCGCCATGCAGTCATAAATGCAATACAGATGAGAGGCTCAATAAACAATAAACAGTAATTGGTGTTGTCCAGAATGCGCACAATGCGTGGGTCGCGTTCAATGCAGTCCTAGGCCGAAGAGGTCATAGCCTAGGGTCACAAAAACCTGTTTATTTGGGCAATTTCAATGGTGGTGAGTCTGACGTACATAAATCGCAGCAATGGCCGTTAGCAACGTCTGAATCTCACGAAATGTCTCATGCAGGTAGAAGACATATTGTTAGACTTGGGCTCAAAAGATGGGTTCCCTACATCTCTGCAAACCAGAGTTACAGGGCTCCAAATTTGGTAAAATCCCCCATAGGTTTTTCATTGGGCCTCCTATTTACAGTTCCAAAATCTCACATCTTTTCAAAGGGCAATTGCTCAGCAGTGGCAAATTTTCTAGCATTGTAGGGACCCTTAGGGGGAACATGACTGGTGAGTTTCGGGCCCCTAGGCCAAAGAGGTCATAGCCTAGGGTCACAAAAACCTGTTTATTTGGGCAATTTCAATGGTAGTGATGCTGACGTACATAAATCTCAGCCATGGCCGTTAGCAACGTCTGAATTTCACGAAATGTCTCATGCAGGTAGAAGACATATTGTTAGACTTGGATTCCAAAGATGGGGTCCCTACATCTCTGCAAACCAGAGTTGCAGGGGTCCAAAATTGGTAAAATCCCCCATAGACTTTCATTGCCTCCCTATTTCACTTTCCAAAATCTCACATCTTTTCAAAGGGCAATTGCTCAGCAGTGGCAAATTTTCTAGCATTGTAGGGACCCTTAGGGGGAACATGACTGGTGAGTTTCGGGCCCCTAGGCCAAAGAGGTCATAGCCTAGGGTCACAAAAACCTGTTTATTTGGGCAATTTCAATGGTAGTGATGGTGACTTACATAAATCTCAGCCATGGCCGTTAGCAACGTCTGAATTTCACGAAATGTCTCATGCAGGTAGAAGACATATTGTTAGACTTGGATTCCAAAGATGGGGTCCCTACATCTCTGCAAACCAGAGTTACAGCCCAACACTAGCTCCAGCCGAGGCCCAAGCATCGCCCAAGCAACCAGTCAGAGAGCGGGACCATGGGCACACCCTCCTCTATATAAGGCGGGCCATATTTGCAAAATCTCCTCCTTGCTTTTGTGACTGCTGTGCTGAGAGATATCTCCAGTGCTGTTGGCCAAGCAAGTGCTTTTCAAACGTTCTAAACCTAGCGTTTTTGCTCCTAAACACCTTTACTACACTTGTATTGTATTGTTTTGTAGTTAGCTAGCTTGTATTTTGATTTTAGTCAGTGACAGTCAGACTCAGTCAATTCAGATGCTGGGGTTCTAAGGCTACCAAACAGGATTGCTGAGACTCAGGAACTGAAGGGCTGGGACAATCAGTAACTGACAAAGTTGCAGTTCACAGGGAGCAGAAAACATATCAGAAGGAATTTGTTTGTTTTTCTTTGCAAAAAGTTTTGCGATCCATTTAACAAATTCCAGGGGGTCATGCAAGACCTCCTCGCTTTCATTAGCAAGTTCCTTAGCCCAAGTTCTTATCTTGCTATCAAGCAGGTATTATATACCTGGACTGCTGAACTGCTGTAGCTGATCTGAAGAAAGGACATGCATTCAAAACTTTGCAATTCTGCAAGAAAGTCGGAAATCACTTCTTGCCTCCATTATAACGAGTTAGAAAAGCAAGGCGTGCATCTTCTCTTGGTTGTAAAGAAACAAAGCTAGCATGTGATGCTGTTGCTAGGGGTAACGGAGAGACATTGGTTACTGAGTGTTGCTGACTCCCAGAGCAATCATACAAGATCTCATTCCATGCATCAATCAGGAATCACAAAGTCACGCACACACAGATTAATTTCAACTAAAGAAAAAGCAGACTCAATGCATGCATGCAAAATTATGTCACTCTTAGCAGTGTAAAGTTCATAGAAATATTCCCGATCCTTCTCCAAATCATAAATCAATGCTTCAATTTCCCATTTTTCAAATGGAGGATCCTATTCATCCATGTCAGGAGCTGAAAAATTACTCTGAGCATAATCTACAGCTTGAACTGACTGCAGGGAACTAGCAGGGTTTACTTCTAACAGGGAATCAACTTGACTAACTGGATCATTACTAGGGACTTGATGCGCAGTTGCTAAGGGCAATAACAAAACAGAATTGGCATCTTTCTTTACAGAAGGGAATTGCTTAGGAATTCTCAGCATCACTGGATCAAATATGGAACGTGTAAAGTTAGTGCGACTACACACATGACTGGTTGCTATGGGCAACGACACTGCGGGTTGAGAAAACTGATTGGAATAACCTGCATCCTGATTGATTTTAAATACAACTGACTGACTAGCCGCCAGAAGTTCAATAAGAAAATATGGTAATGAAGATATTCTCAGCCAGTGATGGATCACAAAAAGCTATAAATTCTACAGGTTTTTCTCTCAGAGTAGTGTGATTCAAAACATCAACTTCCCAATCAAAAAGTTTACCTTTAAAGAGAAACTCCGACCAAGAATTGAACTTAATTCCAATCAGTAGCTGATACGGTTACCCCCTTTTACATGAGAAACCTATTCCTTTTCACAAACAGAACATCAGGGGGCGCTGTATGACTGCTATTGTGGTGAAACCCCTCCCACAAGAAACTCTGAGGACCGTGGTACTCCTGGCAGTTTCCTGTCTGTGAACCTTGTTGCATTGTGGGAAATAGCTGTTTACAGCTGTTTCCAAGTGCCAAAAAAGCATGCAGCAGCTACATCACCTGCCAGCAGTAAAAATGTCGCCATGTGATAAATGTCAGAATGTAAATCAGGGAGAGGAAAGATTTTACAATGGGCAAACACTGACTAAATCATTTATACATAATTATTGTAAAAATGAAGCACTTTTTTTTATTACATTATTTTCACTGGAGTTCCTCTTTAAACAGAATGTAAGCTATCTGATCAGCCCAGGTAGAGAAAGATGTAGCTTGAAATTCTGGGTTTAGCAAAAATCTAACCAATTCAGGCAAAAATGTGCTTGTTGTTTCACAGTCAAACTTTTTTTCAATTCTTTTAAAAAACAAAGAACCATAACTCACTGTGTCAGAGCCCTCCTCCATGTGGGTTTGTGTCTGGTCCGACATACTGTAATGCCAGGCAGATCTCCAGCTTTCTTTTCAGCTCCAATGCCCCAATCTACCACCACCTTCTTCACCCTATGTGGCGCGTCCTCGCTAGAACGGGAGGTGAAGAGCAACACCTGCCCGACTTCGGTTACATCCAGGCCTTGGAGGTGCAAGGTATAGCAGCTGAGGGCAAGAAAGCCAGAGTAACACCAGATAAACAAGACTATGTAGCTGGGTGATGGAAGAGGCTACACAGATTATCACAGAAGTATGAACAAGGGAGCAAGATTGCCCAGAGCAACCGCAGCTCACAAATAAACAAGACACAATGGTTGCTCAGGTCAACCACCGCCTGAGCCTCTGATCTGAGTAACAAGACGGACAACAGACAGACAAAGAGACTGGCGGTTAACAGACAAGACACAATGGTTGCTCAGGGCAACCGCGGCCTGATCCTCTGACTGAGTAACAAGACGGACAACAGACAGACAAAGAGACTGGCGGTTAACAGACAAGACACAATGGTTGCTCAGGGCAACCGCGGCCTGATCCTCTGACTGAGTAACAAGACAGACAACACAGAGACAGATGGAATGCTTGCAAGTCTAATCGTTGCCCTAGGGATAGTAAGCATCCACACTGACTTAAACAACACAGACAAGATAGTATAGGGTACTGGGAAAAGAAACAGACAACGGGAGCCCAAATTGTACAGTATATCACAGATAGGTGGATAAGTAAGAGTGTTCAAAAAGGGAATACTCACAAAGGTGGGTTGCACATGGGGTAACCGACCCCTCGAAGCAGGTGGAGTGTCTTATACCTGACTGCACTCAGGTATGCCAGCAATCCTGGAAGTGGTCGCTCTCTTGATAAAGAACCTCATGCACTCTGAAACCGTGAGGTGGTGTTGGTTCCACCTCAGGTTTGGTGTATGGGACTCCCCTCACTGGACGGTGGAGGGGAGTATGACACAGAAGGGGGTAAAGAGGCGCCCAATTGAGTATAAAAGAGTTAAAAACACTAAAAACTAGAAGGTTGAGGCGGCTTACCTCACAGACGACAACTTACTTTGAGTAGAGATATTTATTAACACAGACAAGAAAGAGCGTAACTAATAGCAACCGCAGCCTATAGTTACGTACACAGGAAATAGGTCTAGCAGGAACAGACAGACAGAAGGAATGTTTGCCTAGCAGTAGCAAACATCCACACAGATACAAAACAAGACAAACGGGTAGGAGCGTAACTAATAGTAACTGCTGCATCAGTCACATCCTCAGGAACAGAGCAAGCAGGATAACTACCTGTCACCAACGTGGTGTAGGAAGTCACCAGCTAGCAGGGTGGTAAGACCCCACTGCACCCCCGTGGGTGCATTGACCATCCAGGCAGGCAAGGCAATGCAAAGCAAAGCAATACAAAATACACATTCACAGCATGGACCCAGCAACAACTCTGGCAATCTGTACGCTATGTCGGGCGAGGTCTGGAATGAGAGACAGGCTTTTATGTGGACATCAGCCAATGGAAACTGACATGCAAATTCCCACACAGCTGAATGGTAATCATGCAATCCTGTGCTACACTGATTGAAAGCTGCAAGCTGTCTGGGAATGGGCGGAACTCTCATTACAAATGCATGCCAGATTATGCAAAGACATGCATGTAAGAAATCCATGACTGTCTGAGTGCAGTTCAACTGCAGCCAGCCATAGGTGGATTCATGACAACATCCTGAGCTACTCTGAACTGCAGTGTGCTTGCAAACAGCTGAGCCAAGACTCTAACGGCAAATGCAAACAAAAACCAAGCAACCAAATGCAGGCAGAAACATCAAAACTGCTCGGCTGCAGCTTTGCTGCAACTGGCAGGAGGGATCCTTACAGTCATTTACACTAACTATAGAAATCTGACAATGTAGACTGGATTTAGACTAGTCTCTCTCATCATTCAAAAGCATTACTGAAGGATCCATCTGAAAATGGCGCCTGCGAATAATGGCGCACAGTGTTGCTGCTAATCCGTTTGTCGCTTATCGCTATTTAATGTTAAAGCTTTATCGTTATTTAGCGTTAACACACAGAACCCTCTCTGTACCTATCCCTAACCCCCCCTGGTGGTGCCTAACCCTAATCACCCCCCTGGTGGTGCCTAACCCTAACCAACCCCCTGGTGGTGCCTAACCCTAACCAACCCCCTGGTGGTGCCTAACCCTAACTACCCCCCTGGTGGTGCCTAACCCTAACCACCCCCCTGGTGGTGCCTAACCCTAAGACCCCGCCTGGTGGTGCCTACCCTAAGCACCCCCCTGGTGGTGCCTAACCCTAAGCACCCCCCTGGTGGTTCCTAACCCTAACCACCCCCCCCTGCAGGTGCCCAACCCTAAGCAACCCCCTGGTGGTGCCTAACCCTAAGACCTCCCTGGTGGTGGTGCCTAACCCTAAGCAACCCCCTGGTGGTGCCTAACCCTAACCACCCCCCCTGGTGGTGCCTAACCCTAAGACCCCGCCTGGTGGTGCCTACCCTAAGCACCCCCCTGGTGGTGCCTAACCCTAAGCACCCCCCTGGTGGTGCCTAACCCTAACCACCCCCTGGAGGTGCCTAACCCTAAGCAACCCCCTGGTGGTGCCTAACCCTAAGACCTCCCTGGTGGTGGTGCCTAACCCTAAGCAACCCCCTGGTGGTGCCTAACCCTAACCACCCCCCTGGTGGTGCCTAACCCTAACCACCCCCCCTGGTGGTGCCTAACCCTAAGACCTCCCTGGTGGTGCCTAACCCTAACCACCCCCCTGGTGGTGCCTAACCCTAAATCTCCCCTGGTGGTGCCTAACCCTAACCTTGACAGTGTTACATTAAATCCATTCACCGTTTTGCAGTTAAATAACGTCTGCAGTTTGGCTTATGTAGGGCGCTATTGATAAATAACGTTACTGTGGGAAATAACGTCTGCTGTTTGGCATATGAATGGCGCTATTGATAAATAACGTTACTGTGTGCCGTTTTTCTTCTTTTTTCCCTGTGCGCCATCATTATGCAGTACTAACGATAAATAGTGATAAGCGTATCTTTTTAATGCGGCGCCATTTTTAGGCATAAGCGCCGTGCGCCATTATTCACTGATCCGTTACTGAACGCTAATTGCTCTGACCAACTGAAAAAAAATGGCCGTGACCGGAAGCGTTCTGCACCTGCGTAGTTCCAAGCCTTAACTAACTGCACAGCCCCCGCCAAGAAGGCGCGTG
Source organism: Hyperolius riggenbachi (assembly GCF_040937935.1). Lineage (NCBI taxonomy): Eukaryota > Metazoa > Chordata > Amphibia > Anura > Hyperoliidae > Hyperolius > Hyperolius riggenbachi. The sequence goes on from NC_090652.1 coordinate 11,000,390, forward strand.
GCCATTGTCACGCATGTGAGGCTGACAGCGGGAGAGCACGGGAGCCCACGTACTACAGGAGGCTGGAGGAAGTACCAGCAGAGGCGTAGCTATGGGGGAACAAGGGGAGACATATGTCCCCGGGTGAAGCACTGTGAGCCGCTGCACCCCCATGTGCGTGAGAGGTGGCTCGCTGGCTGCCCGAAGTGCTCCTGCTTCTCTTCTTCCTCCTTCTGCAGAGGAGTGCAGAAGCATTAACATCCGCAGAGAAAGGGGGGCACATCTGGCTATCTAAAGGTGGGCGTGGGCACATCTGGTTCACCCATGACCATGACCAAATTCTTGTGCATGGCCATGCCCATTATGCCCAGAGGGGGGCTTTGTCCCCTGGCGATGAAAACTCTAGTCCCAGGTAAGTATAAATCCTTGTGTTTTTTCCTCTCAGGTTTACTTCAAGCTCCATAATCATAGCACAAAATAACTCCATTAATATATATTTATGGCAGCTTCTTACATTGAAGCGACAATGACCCTTTGTCTGTTTCCCGCAGTGATCTCGCGGTCTAGGAAGCCATGGCCAGACGTAAACCCTTCCTGGTGTTGATGACCATATTCCTGACGAGTATCCTGTACTACAGGAACATGTTACAGGTGAGATTACCCTGTACTATTACTGTATGCTATGGTGGTGGTGGTGGTGCCAACAGTCTTTCATCTTATACAGCAGGGATGGTAAACTTCGCCCACCAGGGTAAATGTGAGTATCCATTGGAGGGGGAGGGGAGGCACTAGACACCAGGGAACTGTATGGGGGGGCACTAGACACCAGGGAACTGTATAAGGGGAGGCAGGGCACTAGACACCAGGGAACTGTATGGGGGGCGGCACTAGACACCAGAGAACTGTATGGGGGGCACTAGACACCAGGGAACTGTATGGGGGGCACTAGGAACTGTATGAGGGGGGGCACTAGACACCAGGGAACTGTATGATGGGGGGGACTAGACACCAGGGAACTGTATAGGAGAGAGAGGGGGCTACTAGACACCAGGGAACTTTATAGGAGAGGGAGGGGCCACTAGACACCAGGGAACTGTATAGGAGAGGGAGGGGGCTACTAGACACCAGGGAACTGTATGGGGGGCGGCACTAGACACCAGAGAACTGTATAGGGGGCACTAGACACCAGGGAACTGTATGGGGGGCACTAGGAACTGTATGAGGGGGGGCACTAGACACCAGGGAACTGTATGATGGGGGGGACTAGACACCAGGGAACTGTATAGGAGAGAGAGGGGGCTACTAGACACCAGGGAACTGTATAGGAGAGGGAGGGGCCACTAGACACCAGGGAACTGTATAGGAGAGGGAGGGGCCACTAGACACCAGGGAACTGTATAGGAGAGGGAGGGGGCTACTAGACACCAGGGAACTGTATAGGAGAGGGAGGGGCCACTAGACACCAGGGAACTGTATAGGAGAGGGAGGACCACTAGACACCAGGGAACTGTATAGGGGAGGGAGGACCACTAGACACCAGGGAACTGTATAGGAGAGGGAGGAGGGCCACAAGACACCAGGGAACTGTATAGGAGAGGGAAGGAGGCCCACTAGACATCAGGGAACTGTATAGGAGAGGGAAGGAGGACCACTAAACACCAGGGAACTGTATAGGAGAGGGAAGGAGGACCACTAGACACCAGGGAACTGTATAGGGAAGGGAGGAGGACTAGACACCAGGGAACTGTATAGGAGAGGGAGGGGCCACTAGACACCAGGGAACTGTATAGGAGAGGGAGGACCACTAGACACCAGGGAACTGTATAGGGGAGGGAGGACCACTAGACACCAGGGAACTGTATAGGAGAGGGAGGGGGCACTAGACACCAGGGAACTGTACAGGAGAGGGAGGGGGCCATTAGACACCAGGGAACTGTATATAAGGGGGGGGGGGGACTAGACAATGGAAAACTGTATAAATAAATATTTATTTGCCAGCTCCAATGGATATTTGTGTGTGTATAGTTTTTTTTTATAACAAAACTAAGGATTTACTCATTCCAGTTTTGCCCTTTGTTACCCGAATACGCTGATCTATGCCAGAACTCTGTCCTCAAGAAGAGGCACAAAACCGCATTGTCTTATTTTCTATACATTGTCGATTAGATAGCTAGAATGCAAGTGACAGCTTCTTCCTTTTAGGAATAGCTAGCCGAGGTCGCTTCACCTCGTTTCTATCCGGAGAGTGGTGGCAGCAAACTTACCTCGATTTCCCTGCAGAATCGTTAACTGTACATACAAGATATTGTATCCTGTATGGGCACACCAACCAATCTTAAACATTTAACCACTTGAGGACTGCAGTGTTAAAGCGGAATATAACCCTGCATTTCAACTTTGCTCTAAACCATTATTTATAGTATATTATATGCAACCAGCATTTTTTTTTTTACTAGACCAGCATTGGAAGGGTTACACAGGGCTTTAAAGTTCCTGGAGATTTCTGCAGACCGCATCGGAAGCTGAAATAGATACATTTTGTTTACATAAATGTATCTAAGTGTTGAATGTGACTCATCTCTCTGACTGAGAAGGAGCTTGGAGGACAGCCAAAGAGTGTGTAACATTTATCAATAGATACATATAACTAAATAGAATGTAACAATCTGAACTTCTGCATATCTCTCCACGGAACTTGAAACCTCTGTGTTTAACCCTTCCAATGCTGGTCTAGTAAAAAAAAATGCTTTTTGCATATAATATGCTGTAAATAATGTTTTAGAGCAAAGTTGAAATGCAGGGTTATATTCCGCTTTAAGCCCCCCCTAAAGACCAGGCTATTTTCTTACTTAATTGGCCACTGCAGCTTTAAGGGCAAGCTGCAGGGCCGAACAACACAGCACATGAGTGATCCCCGCCACTCTTTTCCCCCCACCAACAGATCTCTCTGTTGGTGGGGTCTGATCGCTCCGCAGTTGTTTATTTTATTTAAAACAGTATTAATTGTATTTATTTTTTTTAATAAATTTTGCTTTTTTTTAAAAAAAAATTACATTTCCACTGCTCCCTCCCTCCCCCCGCCAGCCAATCAGGGTGATCAGCTGTCATAAGCTTCAGCCTATGACAGCCGATCACTCCCCAGCCTCAGGCGGGGACAGCCGTGTCACACGGCTGTCCCCAGTACAGCGCTGCTGTGGAGCGCCGCGCTGTACAAGTGAATAGACGGCGATTACGCTGTCTAAGTTTCCCGAGCAGCGATTGTCTCTCGGAGACTGAAGGTGGGGCGGAGCTCCACCCCCAAGCAGGAGATGTGCGCGCAGCCTGTGTGCGATCTCCTGCATTCGCCGGCTCCAGGACCTGATGCCAATTGGCATTAGGCGGTCCAGGGGCTGCCGCCACGCGAGCACGCCCATTGGGACGTGGGGCGGTCGTAGACTAGTTAAGATGCCCATAGACCTAAAGATTATGGGTAGATTCGACAAAGACAAAATATCTCTAATCGAATCTGTTTAGAGATAAATTTGTCTCTTCTCAATTCTGCCCATACACTATAGGCCGATTCCCATCTAATTTCAGCATGAAATCTTCAGGGAATCGCCTGAGCCCGCTGCCCCAATGTATAAATGTGCCCCCCATGTGCATTTATACATTACCTGTCCTGTTGCAGCCTCCGCGTGCTGTCCCGTAACCTCTGGGCGGTATTCCGTATGTGTAACTGGCGCATAGCATGTGATGTCGGCACATAACGTCTGACGTCACTCTTTACCCCCCCCCCCCCCTCCCCCCCCCCCCCCCCCCGTTCAGTTAAGGTTCCCTTTAAGGTTCCCTTTAACATGGCTCTAGGCTGACATCTAGTGGTGGGGAATAAGGAAGACTTTGCAGCCGGGAATGCGCAGAAGAGCGGCACGGGGTCCTATTCAATGAACCTCTCTCCAAAGATTTCTTCCAGTAGATAATTTTTTCATCTTATTTCAATTTGCAAAATAACTTTTTCAGCACCTGAAAAAAAAAAGAGAGCCCAGTATGTTGTAGTATGTATTGGGACATGGGAAAAAAAATAAAGGTAAGTATAATTATACTCACCAGGGTTACCATTTAGGCAACCACTGTCAATACAGGTGGGAAGAATAAACCTGTCCCCACTCAGGATTAAGAAGTCACTCTCTGTAGATAGGAAGAAAATAAAGGGGTATCCCCCTCCACCTGGGGTGGACTTGGTTAATGTGAAACAGAGGCGCCAGAAGAGTAAAATAGGCTAAACATTTTAAAAATTAGGGAGTGGCAGTGATCAACTTACCTACTCTGAAGGACACGACAAACAAACGTACTGACGGCTAACAAAGAAATGTATTGATACACTCTACAATTAATTGCAACGCGTTTCACAGGCGTGACCCTCCTTCATCAGGCAGTCAGAAGTATACACCTTTAGGGTCAGAGACAATTGGACTTTAGACACGGCATATACCATAGCAATGTGTGATATATATAGTTTACATAAACACAAAATCTGGTGGCGTCTGAGGTGTATGGGTAGTAGAAGTATAGCAACAAATGCTCTTGAGTGTTAAAAGTGGTAAGAGTGCTGCTAAGTATAAAGACATACACACCAATAAACAAAACAAAAGCCTATGTAGATATATAAATGTACATACATAGGTATATGGGCCTAAAATTATAAAAAAAAATTGTAAAAAATGCAAACATGATAATATACAAGCAGGTAATGGTTTGTGTGTGTACAATTGTAAATGTAGTGAATTGAGGCCAGAGTGAGACTAATATATAAAAAGCATTACCTTAAAGAGAAACTCCAACCAAGAATTTAACTTTATCCCAATCATTAGCTGATACTCCCTTTTACATGAGAAATCTATTGCTTTTCACAAACAGACCATCAGGGGGCGCTGTATGACTGATATTGTGGTGAAACCCCTCCCACAAGAAGCTTTGAGGACCGCGGTACTTTTGACAGTTTGCCACAATGTAACAAGGTTCACAGACAGGAAATAGCTGTTTACAGCTGTCTCCAACGGCCAAAACAGCTAGCAGCAGCTACATCACCTGCCCACAGTAATCTACCTAATCTAACCTGCACTGGGGGGCAGCTACCTATCTAACCTATACTGGGGGGCACCTACCTATCTAACCTATACTTGGGGGCAGCTACCTAATCTAACCTATACTGGGGGGCACCTACCTAATCTAAGCTATACTGGGGGGCAGCTACCGATCTAACCTATACTGGGGGGCAGCTAACTTATCTAACCTATACTGGGGGGCACCTACCTAATGTAACCTATACTGGGGGGCAGCTACCTAATCTAACCTATACCGGGGGAACCTAGCTAATCTAACCTATACTGGGGGCAGCTACCTATTTAACCTATACTGGGGGGCACCTACCTATCTAACCTATACTGGGGGGCAGCTACCTAATCTAACCTATACTGGGGGGGCACCTACCTAATCTAACCTATACTGGGGGGCAGCTACCTATCTAACCTATACTGGGGAGCAGCTACCTATCTAACCTATACTGGGGGAACCTACCTAATCTAACTTATACTGGGGGGCACTTACTTAATCTAACCTATACTGGGGGCACCTACCTATCTAACCTATACTGGGGAGCAGCTACCTATCTAACCTATACTGGGGGACCCTACCTAATCTAACCTATACTGGGAGGAACTTACCTAATCTAACCTATACTGGGGGCAACTACCTATCTAACCTATACTGGGGGCACCTACCTATCTAACCTATGCTGTAGGGCACTTACTTATCTAACCTGTATTGGGGGCACCTACCTACCTAGCTAGCCTATACAGGTGGCAACTATACTGGCTACCTATATTGCAGGCACCTACCTAACTATCCTATACTGGGGGCATCTACCTATCTAACCTATGCTGGGGGCAACTATTCTGGCTACCTATATTAGAGGCACCCACCTAGCTAATCTGTAGTGGGGCACCTACCTATCTAACTTATACCGACGGCGCCTGCCTATCTAACCTATACTGGGGGCAACTATACTGGCTACCTATACTGGAGGCACCTACCTGGCTAACCTATACCGGGGACAACTATACTGGCTATCCTATGCCTGGCTACCTATACTGGAGGCCTATAGCTGGCTACCTATACTGGGGGGACCTACCTGGCTAACCTATACCGGGGGCAACTATACTGGCTTACCTATGCCTGGCTACCTATACTGGAGGCACATACCTGGCTAACCTATACTGGGGGCAACTATACTGGGGCACCTATGCCTGGCTACCTATACTGGATTACCTATTCTTGGCTACCTATACTGGGGGGACCTATACTGAGTGCAACTAGACCTGGCTAACCTATACTGCGGGCACCCATACCTTGCTTGGGGGGGGGGTGCAATTTTTACACCCTCGCCCTGGGTGCATTTTAGCCTAGAAACTGCCCTGGTCACCATGTAATAAATGTCAGAATGTAAGTCGGTGAGAGGAAAGATTTTACAATGAGCAAACACTGACTAAATCATTTATACAGTTATTGTAAAAATGAAGCACTTTTTTTATTGTGTTATTACATTATTTTCACTGGAGTTCCTCTTTAAGGTTATTAAAAGGTGTTGAGTAGGACATATGTGGTGTTAAGTTTTTTCTTGCCATATCAAGAGCACTATCTTACTGAATTGAGGCCTATGTATGTCATTATTTGTCCTTATTTACATTACACACTACACATGTAAAAACAATAACTGTGACATGTCGGTTGCCTCACTGACAGGTGAATTTTCCTGTAGTTTGTTGTGGCTGGATAGTGTAATGGTTAAGGGCTCCACCTCTGACACAGGAGACCTGTGTTCAAATCTCGGCTCTGCCTGTTCAGTATGCCAGCACCTATTCAGTAGGAGACCTTAGGCAAGTCTCCCTAACACTGCTGCTGCCTATAGAGTGCCCCCTAGTGGCTGCAGCTCTGGCCTAACACTGCTACTGCCTATAGAGCACCCCTTAGTAGCTGAAGCTCTGGCCTAACACTGCTACTGCCCATAGACCGTGCCCTAGTGGCTGCAGCTCTGGCCTAACACTTCTACTGCCTATAGAGCCCCCCTAGTGGCTGCAGCTCTGGCCTAACACTGCTACTGCCTATAGAGCGCACCCTAGTGGCTGCAGCTCTGGCCTAACAATGCTACTGCCTATAGAGCGCACCCTATAGAGTGCTCTGGCCTAACACTGCTACTGCCTATAGAGCGCCCCTAGTGGCTGCAGCTCTGGCCTAACAATGCTACTGCCTATAGAGCGCACCCTATAGAGTGCTCTGGCCTAACACTGCTACTGCCTATAGAGTCCCCTAGTGGCTGCAGCTCTGGCCTAACACTGCTACTGCCTATAGAGCTCCCCCTAGTGGCTGCAGCTCTGACCTAACACTGCTACTGCCTATAGAGTGCCCCCTAGTGTCTGCAGCTCTGGCCTAACACTTCTACTGCCTATAGAGCCCCCCTAGTGGCTGCAGCTCTGGCCTAACACTGCTACTGCCTATAGAGTCCCCCTAGTGGCTGCAGCTCTGGCCTAACACTGCTCCTGCCTATAGAGTACCCCCTAGTGGCTGCAGCTCTGGCCTAACACTGCTACTGCCTATAGAGCGCCCCCTAGTGGCTGCAGCTCTGGCTTAACACTGCTACTGCCTATAGAGTCCCCCTAGTGGCTGCAGCTCTGGCCTAACACTGCTCCTGCCTATAGAGTACCCCCTAGTGGCTGCAGCTCTGGCCTAAAACTGCTACTGCCTATAGAGCACCCTCTAGCAGCTGCAGCTCTGGCCTAACACTGCTACTGCCTATAGATAAGAAGGGAGAACCGAGAGCCCAATATAGTGTAGTAGGTCAAGATAAATGGTATATGTAAGGAGTAAAATTTATACTCACAAACCAGGGTTACCTCCAGGTAATCACTGAATAAGCAGGTGAGGAGATTGACCTGTCCCCACTCAGGATTAAGAAGTCGCTCTCTGTAGACGTGAAGAAAGAAAGGGGTATCCCCCTCCACCAAGGGTGGATATTTGATATAATGTTGAACTGAACAGAGGCGCCAACAGGTTAACAGAATCAGAATCAACTTTATTCGCCAAGTGCGACAGGAGCCGCACCTGGAATTTTTTGTGGACACAACGGCAATTGGCTTGACAACAACTTGGTGAAAAGAAGATAAACAGATGATATCTACATACACACTACAACAGTTTGACGATCAATAGCAGCAGTTGGCAAACAGCACATGGTACAGATCTTAGCTACAGAGACACCCTGACGTCAATTTAACAGGCAGCAGCAGTTCATGGATCAGATGGGCAGGACTATCTTATGTACAACATACAACATACATTTGTACGGTGGCATGTGGTGCAGCGTGGCCAGCTGGAGATAGTTCCTTCCGTGCTCGTATTCCGCACGGGGGTGGCAGAGGAAGATTAGGGGATGTCGGTTGGGAGAGTGCATGAATTAAGTAGGGCAACCGCTTGGGGAAAGAAGGTGTTTTTATGCCTCGTGGTTTTAGTGAGGATGGACCTATAACGGCGACCTAGAGGAAGGGGGGCGAAGAAGCAACTGCCCGGGTGGGAGGGGTCTTGAGTGATCTTGTTTGCCCTGGACCTCATTCTTGATGATTGAAGGATGTCCAGGGGTGGCAGGGGTGACCCGATGATCCTCTCAGCAGCACTGATTACCCTTTGGAGTTTGTGCTTGTCCCTTGCATTAGCCCCGGAGTACCAGACAATGATGGAGGAGCAAAGGACAGACTCGATGGTGGCAGAGTAGAAGCTGATCATTAGCTCCTGTGACATCCCGAACTTCTTCAGCTGCCTGAGAAAGAACAGTCTCTGCTGGGCTTTCCTTTGAATTACGGAGGTGTTTACATCCCACTTCAGATTGTCCGTGATGGTGGTACCAAGGAACCGAGCGCTGTGTACTCTCGAGACCTCGGTACCATTAATGGAGACCGGATTGGGAGCCGGAGCGTTTCTTCTGAAGTCTACAATTAGTTCCACAGTTTTTGCTGTATTTAATACGAGTTTGTTTTCCTTACACCACCCGAGGATTCGCTCAATCTCCTTGTGATAATCGTGCTCACCGTTTTCATCTATGAGGCCTATTATGGTGGTGTCATCCGCAAACTTGATGACCTTGACAGAGTCAGCGGATGAGGTACAGCTGTTTGTGTACAGTGAAAAGAGAATCGGGGACAGCACACATCCTTGCGGGGCACCGGTGTTGGTGATTCTGGCACTGGAAGAGCAGCCGCCGATCTTGACTAACTGTGACCTGTTCGTAAGGAAATCCTTGATCCAGGCGCACAGATTAGGGTCAACGCCAAGTCGTGCTAGGTTGTCATACAGGATGGTCGGACAGATGGTGTTAAAAGCGGAGCTGAAATCCAGAAGCAGGATCCTGGCGTAGGAGTTGGGTTTATCCAGATGTTTCATGACGTGTGCTATACTGATGTTGATGGCGTCCTCCACGGACCGGTTTGGCCTGTATGCAAATTGCAGGGGATCTGTTTTGGTGGCGGTGTACCCCTTCAGATAGGGGAGGACCAGTCTTTCAAAGGTTTTCATGATGATCGGAGTTAAGGCAACCGGTCTGTAATTGTTTAGATCCGTAACACCTGGCTTCTTGGGGACCGGAATGATATTCGCTTTCTTGAAGCAGGAAGGGACCTCGCTCACTGTCAGGGATCTGCTGAAGATAGAGGTTAGGATCGGGGCCAGCTGGCTTGCACAGATTTTCAGGCAGGTTGGGGATATGCCGTCCGGGCCTGGAGCCTTCCTGGTGTTGAGCTTCTGTAAGGGGAAAGGGCAACAGTAATTAAAATGTTTAAAATCGCTTAGGAGGCTGTGGTGGACTTACCTCCCTCAAGCAGACGCAAGCAACTGTGTATTTCAAAAATAGAATTTATTGGTACACTCCAGGGTATTGTTTACAACGCGTTTCGCAGGTCTATACCCGCTTCATCAGGCAATAGAAGTAGGAGTACACTATTAGGGATAAAAAGGCACGCATTTGGTATATGATCTGACAAACATAAAAATATACAGATATTTTTCTTAGAAACTGTTGATATAGGTAATTTTTGAGGAAAAATAGAGGTGGGAGTTATTGTTTGTGAAAAAGGGAACAGCTGGGTCAGGTTAGGACCCATTTAGCATAAACTACTATGTGAAATAATATGAGCAGGGTCTGTGCGGAGGGAGGGAGTGGAGAGGGGGTCGGTATAGGTAGAATAGTTCTGTGACTCAAGGAGCTATGAATAGAGTAGTATTGGTGTTGGGGAAAGGGCAAAGTACAACTGGTAGAGTTGAGAACGTGGGGGGAAGTTGAAGTGGGTATATATATATATTAAAAGGTGGATTGGGAAGCGGAGGAATAACGTAAATAGCATTAGGGGGGCGGAAGATGGGAACAGTATTGGGTAAATGAAAATACAAAAACACAAAACGTTAGACTTACCAGCAGAGTGTCAGAATCGCACCTGGCGCCTTTGTGCCTAGGTGTTTCTGACCTGCTGTTTATGTAGTGGAACGAACTGTTTATGTAGAGGAAGCAGAACGCCTACTCGGCGACACCAACTACTACGAAATCCTTGACACAGATCCGACCCCCGAACTCAACTCGAATTTAAAATTTCTCATTAATAACGCATTCTGCAATAATATTATTTCCAAAAATGAGAGAAACTTTATTATAAATCAACATCCAAAAACTCCATTCTTTTACTACTTACCCAAAATTCACAAATCTCTCGCTAAACCACCAGGACGCCCCATCATCTCCGGCATAGATTCACCCACTAGTAATCTCTCACGGTTTGTTGATCAACATCTTCAACCATATGTACAATCACTTAGTTCCTATCTAAAAGATTCCACTCATCTCATTGAACTCCTCAGCCCTTTTCCCTGGCAGGAAGATTACTCATGGCTCACCTGTGATGTTACTTCCTTATATACAAATATACCACACTCATACGGCATCTCAGCCATCAAACACTTCCTGTCTACCAACCCTCTAATGCCCCACAGTCAACAGTCCTTTTTAGCCAATTGCACTGAATTCATTTTACAAAACAATATCTTTACATTCAGAGATAAGGTATACCACCAAACCAACGGTACAGCGATGGGTTCTTCCTTCGCTCCTTCTTACGCAAACCTATCCATGGGCCTTTTTGAGTTCCAAAAAATGCAAGTTGACAACCCCTTTTCAAATAACATTATATTTTATAAACGTTACATTGACGACCTCATCTTCATCTGGAATGGCAATACCGACCTCATCCCTCTCTTTCTCAATTACCTCAACTGCAATCCAGCTGGGCTGCAGTTCACATCAAAACATGACCCAATAAGCATCGAATTCCTAGATGTAATACTCTTCACTGAATCCAATCTCATCAAAACTAAAACATACTTCAAACCAGTTGATGCCAATAACTACATACACTTCGACAGTTTTCATTATCGCCCCTGGACCATAAATACACCATACAGCCAGTTCAGAAGAATCCACAGAAACTGCACTGACATCAACGACTACAACACACAGTCCGACATTCTTGCTAATAAATTTAAAGCAAGGAATTACCCCAAAAAATTGATCAAGGATGCCATATTCAGAGCAAAAAAACCTAGAAACACGAACTCACCTTCCAATCAGGAACAACCATGCACCTCTGATTGCCCCCGCTTCATCACCCAATTCAATGCTCAACACCCTAAGATCAGCTCCATCTTGAAAAATAGGTGGGAAATCCTACTTCAGGACCCATACCTCCGCCCAATCATTTCACCTACCCCGGCCATTACATTTAAAAGAGCACCCAATCTAAAAAATCTTCTGGCACCCAGCCGACTAAAAACGCACACTACCAATAACCACACAAATAACCAACATGCACCTGGATGCGCGCCCTGCAACAATACCAGGTGCACGGCCTGTCAGTTTGTACAAACCACTCCCATCTTTCAATCCCAAACCACCAAGACTCAATACTCTATCAGAAATCATCTAACCTGTACCTCGAGATACGTCATTTACATTATCACCTGTCCCTGTCACCTTCAGTACGTGGGCCGGACTACCCAATTAGCACGCTCCAGAATTGGCCAACACAAGAGAAACATACTCAAAAAATTTCCACTTCACAGCGTATCAAAGCACTTCGGCACTCATCACCACAGCGACCCTTCCTTGTTCCGTATTACACTTATTGAATCCGTCTCACAACAACAACACGACGCTTTTGAAAAACTGAGGGCGAGGGAGATGTACTGGATTCAAATACTAAAGACCCTCACACCAGAGGGCCTCAACGAGCAATTAGAAAAAATTCATTGATCAGTTCTGCTTTTTTATCTTCTTAGTCGCCTCTTTTATCATTTTTATTTTTATTTCTATTTTTATTCTTATTTTAATTTTATTCAATTTTGTATATTTATCAATTTCTGCTTCAGTAAAAAAAATGTGTTCTTTTTACATTATCATCACATTTGAGCTTGATGTATATAACAATAATTTCAACATAATACTGAAGCCATTAACCCCTGTTTCAAAGAATCTATATGAAACGCTTTTTATTCCAATGTTTTTATACAATTTTTGTACCATCTACTGTTTTTTCCCCATGATTTTTACTAAAATCAGGTTTTGTTTACTTGTATTTTGTTGCTTACTTGTATATTTACATCTGTCCATTGTTTCGCACAAAGAATCCGAAAGTTTTTTTATATATGTGTGTATATATATTTTATGTGTATCTATGCATGTCGTTTATATTAATAGGACAATGTCCATTGATTTATCCTAAAAATGAGTACATTACTAAGTTTTGTCCACTAGAGGTCTCCAATACACTCTGTTAAAAATCATTCACTGTTCACAATAGACACAGCACGTCTTTTTATATCTATAAGGCTGCCACCTCAAAACTTATAGCCAATTACTTTCCCTAACATGTCAAGCACGCCATTAATCCTTCTGAACATATTATGTACCCCTGGCCCCCGCTTTTACCATACGGAAACCCTTGCTGGCAACCTTTCCCCTATCCAAAATGGCGCAGGGTAAACCTGCGCATGCGCATAGCGAGTACCCCATCCTACAGGCCACACGGAAATGACGCACCGCTCCTACTCTTCCCGAAACGGAAATCAACATGCGTTCCACGCTGCCCCCTACGTGGCGTCATGGCGACGCACTGGCGCCGCCAGATGACGCCTCACAATGGCCGCTTACATTGCGGACGTGGCTAACAGGGCCCGCCCAGCCAACAATTATCCAATGAAGGACGTTCGTTCCACTACATAAACAGCAGGTCAGAAACACCTAGGCACAAAGGCGCCAGGTGCAATTCTGACACTCTGCTGGTAAGTCTAACGTTTTGTGTTTTTGTATTTTCATTTACCCAATACTGTTCCCATCTTCCGCCCCCCCTAATGCTCTTTACGTTATTCCTCCGCTTCCCAATCCACCCTTTAATATATATATATACCCACTTCAAATTCCCCCCACGTTCTCAACTCTACCAGTTGTACTTTGCCCTTTCCCCAACACCAATACTACTCTATTCATAGCTCCTTGAGTCACAGAACTATTCTACCTATACCGACCCCCTCTCCACTCCCTCCCTCCGCACAGACCCTGCTCATATTATTTCACATAGTAGTTTATGCTAAATGGGTCCTAACCTGACCCAGCTGTTCCCTTTTTCACAAACAATAACTCCCACCTCTATTTTTCCTCAAAAATTACCTATATCAACAGTTTCTAAGAAAAATATCTGTATATTTTTATGTTTGTCAGATCATATACCAAATGCGTGCCTTTTTATCCCTAATAGTGTACTCCTACTTCTATTGCCTGATGAAGCGGGTATAGACCTGCAAAACGCATTGTAAACAATACCCTGGAGTGTACCAATAAATTCTATTTTTGAAATACACAGTTGCTTGTGTCTGCTTGAGGGAGGTAAGTCCACCACAGCCTCCTAAGCGATTTTAAACATTTTAATTACTGTTTTTAACCTGTTGGCGCCTCTGTTCAGTTCAACATTATACTGCCTATAGAGCGCCCCCTAGTGTCTGCAGCTCTGGCCTAACACTGCTACTCCCAATAGAGCTCCCCGTGTCACACGACTGTCCCTAGTACAGCACTGCTGCAGATCGCAGCGCTGTACTATGTAAATAGATGGCAGCTACACCGTCTAACAATCTCCCGAGCAGCGATTGCCGATCGGAGACTGAAGGCGGAGCTCCGCCTCTCAAGCAGGAGATGCGCGCGATCTTCTGCAGTAGCCGGCCCCAGGACTTGATGCCAATTGGCGTTAGGTGGTCCTGGGGCTGCCGCAGCAGTCACGCCCATTGGCCTAATGTGGTCGTTAGGTAGTTAAAGTATAATTATATCGAGAGATGTTAGTATAGTCTAATTTGAACATATCTTGCACCAATTATCTTAGCAACAGCAATAGGAAATCAACTTGCACCCACTACACCCAAAGTTAAAAGGCTATGCAACTCTAATTAGTCAAAGTTTTCAACATCGCATCCACCTGTAAATGTTAAACGTATTATTTTAAAAAGATAAACAGACTTTTTTTTTGAAAATGTTTTTATTTTTCTCTTTTCTTTTCTTTTTTATCTTATGTCAGTAACTGACTCCATAACTTTTTGAATCAAATTTTTTTTTTAATAAAATATAAACTGTAAACACAAAAAGATTTGCCTTTCAAACACGTGTGTCATAAATCTTTCTGCATTTAACATAAATGCTTTGTCCGAACAGTTTTGACAATTTCCTGGTAAGGTTATGGCCCAGACCTTTAAGGAGAAATACTTCTTTTCGGGTGCCAATATGTCCTACCCAACGCCTTTTAACCGGTTCAGCACCGCAGTGCCGAAAATCTCATGCATCCGAGCAACGTTGACCTCCCATTCATTCGCCTATAACTTTATTGCTACTTATCACAATGAATTGATCTATATCTTGTTTTTTCCGCCACCAATTAGGCTTTCTTTGGGGGGTACATTTTGCTAAGAGCTACTTTACTGTAAATGCATTTTAACAGGAAGAATAAGAAAAAAATGGAAAAAAATCATTATTTCTCAGTTTTTGGCCATTATAGTTTAAAATTAATATATGCTACCGTAATTAAAACGCATGTATTTTATTTGCCCATCTGTCCTGGTTATAACACCATCTAAACGATGTCCCTATCACAATTTATGGTGACGATATTTCATTTAGAAATAAAGGTGCATTTTTTCAATTTGCGTCCATCACTGTTTATAAGCTTATAATTTTAAATAATATAATAACATATTCTCTTGACATGCATATTTAAAAAGTTCAGACCCTTGGGTAACTATTTATGTTGTTTTTGTTTTTTTTTAACCTCCCTGGCGTTAAGCCCGTGCTGAGCACGGGCTATGCCGCCGGGAGGCACCGCTCAGGCCCTGCTGGGCCGATTTGCATAATTCTTTTTTTTTGCTGCACGCAGCTAGCACTTTGCTAGCTGCGTGCAGTGCCCGATCGCCGCCGCTACCCGCCGATCCGCCGCTATACGCGTCGCCGCAGCAGCCCCCCCCCCCCAGACCCCGTGCGCTGCCTGGCCAATCAGTGCCAGGCAGCGCTGTGGGGTGGATCGAAGTCCCCTTTGACGTCAGCGGCGATCGGAGGGGCTGGGGGGATGCCGCTGAGACCTTGTCTCGCTACATGAACATTTTTTTTTTTAAACGTATTTGCTGCCCCCTGGCGGATTTTGACAAACCGCCAGGAGGGTTAATTGTAATTTTTTTTTTTTTTTTTTATAAAAAAAAGTGTATGTGGGTAATTTTGGTGTGGGAGGGAAACTGCTAATTTTAAATGTAAAATAATATTTTTTTTTTATTAAAAATGTATGTGGGTGCAGTTTACTATTTGGTCACAAGATGGCCACAGTGAAAAAAGTCCTGGATGCGAACGATCTCGCATCCAGGAACTAAAATGATCGGGACAAGTTTCCTGGGGGCAGAAATACCGCGATCTCTGGAGAGAAAGCGTCGGTATTTCTGCGGGGAAGTTAGATCGGTGAATGGGAATTATATTCCCATTCACTGATCGGGGGGCTAGCGGCGGGCAGCGGGGGCGCGCCCGATCGCGCACACGAGCCAGCGGCAGCAGCAGTGCCTATTTGGACCAGGAAGCTCGTCCAGATAGGCCGAACTGACTAATAACCTTAAAGGAATCATCAGGCAAAAAAAAAAAAAAAAACGAGTTTCACTTACCTGGGGCTTCTACCAGCCCCATGCAGCCATTCTGTGCCCTCGTAGTCACTCACTGCTACTCCAGTCCCCCGCCGCCAGCTAGTTCTGCTTCTACCAGCCCCATGCAGCCATTCTGTGCCCTCGTAGTCACTCACTGCTACTCCAGTCCCCCGCCGCCAGCTAGTCTTGTTTTTGCTGACTCGGAGTTGGCGGACCGCCACGTGTAACTTTGCACGCATACCTGCTGGTGCAGGTACATTAACACATACATTTTTACGCGTTGCAACTCTAACGCGTAAAAATGTATATATTAATGTTCCTGCACCAGCGGGAATGTATAAAAATGTCCGCAATGCGGCCCGCCGATCCCGAGGTCGGCAAAAACTAAACTAGCTGGCGGTGGGGGACTGGGGACTTCTTGCCTTATCAACAGCACTATCTTAGTGAATTGAGGCCTATGTATGTCATTATTTGCCATGTGCCAAGTGTCACTTGGCACGTGACACTTGGCACATGGCACTTTGCACATGGCACTTTGCACTTAGCACGTGGCACTTTGCACTTTGCACTTAGCACGTTGCACTTTTCATATTATGGTCAACAGATATACGAGCAACACAATTATGCCTATCCAACTATGCGGCATTCTGCTCAGAACCCTGCAAACCCATACTATTTTCCAATGCCACCACGTATGAACCGAAGACCTTCAAGTCCACAAGACAACTCTCCTGACACACCAATCTTTACAGACTCAACAACAAAGTGTACACAACAGATCACAGGAAAATTCACCTGTCAGTGAGGCAACCAGCATGTCAAAGTGTCAAGGGCCACGTGCCAAGTCAAGTGCCATGTGCCGAGTGACAGTCAGACAGCAGAGGAGAAGACACTAACTGTCACACTGGCACTGCGCAGCAGCACAGCTGTTCTGTAGTAAGCTAACACAGTAGTACTACTACTCTAACAACTACTAGCTCTGACTGCAGTACTACAGTACTAACTACACAATAACACAGTAATCCTATTCCCTAATCCCTAACCTAACCTATACTATAGCTAGCTAAAGCTAATAGCTGGCCAGCAGGCAGCAGCTGGCCTGGTCTGTGCACAGCACACACACAGACACATAGCAGCTGCAGCAGCCCTGCAGCACACACTCTGACTGTCACACAATGAAATCAAGCTAATTAACAATACAAAAATAGTGTAGTGATAGTAAAGGGGTTAATCACTGATCAGCTTTAGGTTTATCACTGTGTACAGCACTTGCTAGGCCAGCAGCACTGAAGCACACACTCTGACTGTCACTCACTGAAAGAAATCAAGCTAGCTAGTCTAATTAACAATATAACAATAGTGTAGTGATAGTGAAGGGATTAATCACTGAACAGCTTTAGGTTTATCACTGTATACAGCACTTGCTAGGCCAGCAGCACTGGAGCATGTCTCTCAGTGAGCATTCACAAGCAAGAACAAGATTTCTCATCATGGCAGCCCTCCTTATTATACAGGGGGGCTGGCCAGGGTTCCTTTCTGTGATTGGTTGCTAGGGCTTCTGCTGGGAGCCCTCTGATTGGCTCAATGATGTCATCTCCTTAGTTACAGTATTCGGATCCGGATATCCGCCGGATATCCGCCGGATATCCGGGTATGTCACCAAATATCCGCAGATAGGTATCCGGATTTCCACAGAAATCCAAAATCCGAATTGGATAGCTGAAAAAAGGTCGGATATCCAGGTTACCCTTGCCAGTCGCTGCACCTGTTGACGGTACCTGTGTGTGTGTGACAGCTGTAAATTTGGAATACTAGTCAATGCATAATTGTTCGCAGTATCTGCGTGACTGCACACTGTTTAATATACCAGTCTGTGCATACCTGTTAACTGCACGTGTGTGACAGCTGCACATTGTATTGTAATACCAGTCACTGCATACCTTTCACTGCGCCTGTGTGACTGTACATTGTATTAGTCAAGTCAGTGCATACCTTTCACTTACACAACCCCTCCCCCCCACGATATGGACAAAACAACAGGCAAAGGCAGAGCCAGAAGCAGACCCAGAGGCAGGCCACCCGGCAGGTCTGTGCGAGGTTGTGTTGATGTGATTTCATGCGGGCCCTGGCCCAAAGTATAGTGCTCAGAAGATCAACTCCCAAGATTGTCAGTACGTAGTTGACTATTTAACACAGAACATCTCATCTTCCGCAGCCACCAGCGCTTCTACTAGCACCACATCTGCTATATTTGACACTTCACAGGAGTTATTTGGTGGGGAATTAACTGATTCACAGCCATTATTGTTACAAAAAGATTATGGCGCTAAGCAAGTTACACCACCTCATATGTGTGTGTTAGGTGACACTATGGACTTAACGTGTGAGGAGGAGGATGAAGTACCTGCTGTTGGCGCAGTTTATGAGGTGTCTGAGGCAAGCGAAGCTGGGGAGGATGATTATGATGATACAGATATTTTTTTTTCACCGTGATGTTGCGCTCAGTCCTCAATCACTTATGGGGCTGCTGACTATACACAGAGACAAGTCCCAGTCACAATTGCAAATTTGAATAATAGTTGCGCCAATGGTCCATACGCGATCACTCCAATCTGTAGAACCTTAAAAATAAGAGCACAGCATCGCATAAAACTGCTTTAATAAGGCCCCCAACTTGTTAAAACTGTGTACATGAAATACACTTGCACATTTGCATATCACAATACCACATCGCCGCCGGCGCCGGTCACCTCTCACATGCCCAGGCCACGTCTCTCTCGGTGGTTGAACAGCGTGCGTACTCCAAGCTCCGCCCTACACGTTTCGTCACGTGGGTTGTGACTCATCAGGGGCCCCTGGTATTGTGATATGCAATTGTGCAAGTGTATTTTATGTACGCAGTTTTAACTTGGGGGGCCATTGGGTGTCTTATTAAAGCGGTTTTATGCGATGAGGAGCTCTTTGGTGTTTTTAGGTTATATACAGGACGGATTTCCTCATAAGCAGAAGTGAAAGAAACAATCCGGTGAGCAGGGGCACAAAGGGTGTGTGTGATCTCCCATGTGCTTTGGTGACAGCTTATATTCCCTCACGCAGTGTGTGCAAGCACAACGGTGTACTGTTGAGGCAATACTCACTATGAGGAGGTCTGCTCTGCTGTGCTCTTATTTTTAAGGTTCTACAGATTGGAGTGATCATGTATGGACCATTGGCGCGACTATTATTCAAATTTGCAATGATGATACGGATGCCATGTGGGATCCTAATAGACAAGATGACCAAGGGGACAGTTCAGAGAGGGGAGTCAGAGAAGAGTAGGAGAAGACAAGTTCCTGAAAAAAGCAGAAACAGCTGGTGACAGTGTCCGGCGCCATGTATCGCCACCTATGGACAGCCAGTCAACATGCCCTTCAATGTCAGCTGCTGATGCCACCATAGTGCCATCACCCCAGTGGGGCTCAGCGGTTTGGACATTTTTTGTGTGTCTGCCTCAGATCAGAGCAATGCCTTCTGTTCTCTCTGCCACCAAAAATTGAGCCGTGGAAAGGCCAACAGCCATGTAGGGACAACTGCCTTACGAAGGCACAAACTGCAATGGCAAGAGCACCTGAGCAAAAGCAGCACACAAAAGAAAAGCCACCCTCCTTCTCCTCTTCCTCCTTCAGGTGCAGCATCTTCAGCCGCTTTCTCCCTTGCACTTTCACAATCACAGCCACCCTCCTCCACTCCGCCTCTCACCTTGAGAGGTTTCTGCTCCCCCGCCCACAGCAGCAGCCAGGTGTCCGTGAGGGAAACCTTTGAGCGAAAGAAGCAAATGTCTGCCAGTCACCCCCTTGCCTGGCGTCTGACAGCTGGCTTGGCGGAACTATTAGCTCACCAGCTATTACCATACAAGCTGGTGGACTCTTAGGCCTTCCAAAAATTTGTGGCTATTGGGACACCACAGTAAAGATACCAGGCCGCACTTATTTTTCAAAAAAGGCAATACCCAAACTGTGCCATGAAGTTGAAAGGCAAGTGGTGTCATCTCTTGCACACAGCGTTGGGTAAAGGGTCCATCTGACCACAGATGCCTGGTCTGCCAAACATGGTTAGGGCAGGTACATTACTTACACAGCCCATTGGGTCAACCTGATGACCGCTGGCAAACAGGGAGTAGGTGGCTGTGCAGCGGACCTGGTTGTGACACCTCCACGGCTTGCAGGCAGGCCTGCTGCTACCTCCTCTCCTCCTGCTACATCCTCTTCGCTGTCATCCTCCTCCTCCTCCTCGGCTCAGTGGCATTTCAACTCTACTGGTGCTGCGATCTCCTCTCCAGCTACACAGCCCCATCTCCCCAGGGCCTATGCTGCATGCCAGGTACAACGGTGTCACGCCATCTTAGACAAGTTTTGCCTCAAAGCGGAGAGTCACACTGGAGCAGCTCTCCTGGCTGACTGAACAAACAGGTGGATCCGTGGCTGACCCTACACCAACTGGAGATCGGCAACGTGGTGTGTGATGACGGCAGCAAACTCATTTCGGCTTTGAATTTGGGAAAGTTGACACATCTACCCTGCATGGCACATGTGCTGAATCTCATAATTCAGAGATTTGTGTCTAAGTACCCAGGCTTAGAGGACGTCCTAAAGCAGTCCAGGAAGGTGTATGGGTATTTCAGGCGGTCTTACACGGCCATGGCACGCTTTGCAGATATTCAGTGGAGAAACAACTTGCCGGTGAGACGCTTGATTGTGATAGCCCGACTCACTGGAATTCAACACTCCTGTCCTGATGTTCAACTGCCTGCTACAACAGGAGAAAGCCGTCAAACAGTATCTCTACAGCTACAGTCAAAGGACATGCTCTGGGGAGATGGGGAAGTACTGGTCGAAGTACTGGACACTCATGCGAAATGCCTGCAGGCTCATGCGGCCGTTAGAGGAGGTGACAAACCTGGTGAGTCGCAGTGAAGACGCCATCAGCGACTTGATCCCATATGCTTTCTTCCTGGAGCATGCCGTGCGTAGAGTGGTGGATCAAGCTGTGGAGGAGCGTGAACAGGAACAGGAGGAAGAGTTGTGGGATCAATTTTCAGCAGAAGCAGATGATTCCTCAACACTTGCGGCATCACAGAGGGGGGACGAGGAGTCGTGTGGGAAAGAGGAGTCAGATGATGAGGAAGGGGTTTTTTTTGGAGGAGGAGGCGGTGGAAGAACAACCGCAGCAGGCGTTGCAGGGGGCTTGTGCTGCTCAACCGTCCCATGGTATTGTTCGTGGCTGGGGGGAGGAGGAGAACTTAGCTGACGTCACTGAGGAAGAGAAAGAGGAGATGGATAGTACGTCTGCATCCAGATTCGTGCAGATAGCATTTTTCATGCTGTATAGCCTGTTGAGGGACCCCCCGTATAAAAAAAACTTAAGGGGAATGAGCTGTACTGGGTGGCCACGCTACTAGACATTCGGTATAGGCACAAAGTGGCGGACATGTTTCCAAATCACCAGTCCAGAAGGCAGAAAGGATGCAGCACTTGCAGAACAAGCTGGCAACTATGCTTTACAGTGCATTTAAGGGTGATGTCACAGCACAATGGAATAAAGGTACCACTGCCAGTAATCCTTCTCCTATGTCCACACAGGCAAGGACAGAACGCTCTAGCGATCTCATGGTGATGTCGGACATGCAGACATTATTTAGTCCAACGTCTCGCCTTAGCCCTTTCGGATTCACCCTCCACCGACGCCTCGACTGGCAGGTAGCCAACTACCTGGCCTTAAGTGTGGATGTAGACACTGTGAGCAGCGATGAACCTTTGGACTACTGGTTGCACAGGCTTGACCTGTGGCCAGAGCTGTCACAATTTGCCATCCAACTTCTGTCTTGCCCTGCCTCAAGCGCCCTGTCAGAAAGGACCTTCAGCGCAGCTGGAGGCATTGTCACTGAGAAGAGAAGTCGCCTAAGTCACAAAAGTGTTCAGTACTTCACCTTTATCAAAATGAATGAGGCATGGATCCCGGAGGGCTACTGCCCGCCCCAAGACTAAGTCTGTCCCCACACACTGCATCTCTGCCTGCACGCCGTGTGACTGCCTGCCCCAAGACTAAGTCGCTCCACAGACAGCATCTCTGCCTGCAGAGTTGATTTTTCCATTTAAATGTAAGGCTGTGTGGTCAGTGGCAGGCGGTACAAAAAGTGTGGGCGGAGTTAGAGGTGGACGTGAAGGCTGTGAGGTCGGCGGCAGGTGGTGCAAAAAGTGTGGGCGGAGTTAGAGGTGGACGTGAAGGCTGTGAGGTCGGCGGCAGGCAGTACAAAAAGTGTGGGCGGAGTTAGAGGTTGGCGTGAAGGCTGTGAGGTCGGCGGCAGGTGGTGCAAAAAGTGTGGGCGGAGTTAGAGGTGGACGTGAAGGCTGTGAAGTCGGAGGCAGGCGGTGCAAAAAGTGTGGGCGGAGATAGAGGTGGATGGGAAGGCTGTGAGGTCGGCGGCAGGCAGTACAAAAAGTGTGGGCGGAGATAGAGGTGGACGTAATGGCTGTGAAGTCCACGGCAGGCGGTGCAAAAAGTGTGGGCGGAGATAGAGGTGGATGTGAAGGCTGTGAAGTCAGTGGCAGGCTGTGCAAAAAGTGTGGGTGGAGATAGCAGTGGACGAGAAGGCTGTGAGGTCGGCGGCAGGCAGTACAAAAAGTGTGGGCGGACATGGGTAGAGATAGAGGTGGACGGGAAGGCTGTGAGCTTGGTAGTGGGCGGTACAAAAAGTGGGCGGAGATAGAGGCAAAAGTAAAGGCTGCAAAGATTGAGACATTGAGACATGTGCAGTTTGGAAGAGTACAACAGGCGATTGGAGATGATGAAAGACGTAATTTGTGCATGTGCATCTCGGGAAAGGGAGAAGTGTGCATGCGGTCACAGCAAAAAGTGATGGGCAGCAGAGAGAGGCACATTGCACCGACATGTGTGAAAAGATAACAACAGGGGTAATAAAATAAGGAAAAGACTGAGAAAAGGACAATTATCACACAACGTTGCTAAGGTCAGGTTCATAAGTGGATCCACAATTAAAGTACAGATTGACGTTTGAGTTACAATTATTTCACATTCCTTATTATTATTGTTTTATTATACTTTTTATTTACATAGCGGCTAGGGATGGTCGGAATGCCAATTTCCGATTCCGCGGTAAATCCGCATTCCGCCATTGCCAATTACCGATTCCGCTTTTCGCTACCAATTTCCGCATTCCAATGCGGAATTTCCGTCGGAAATCGCGGAAATTCGGCGCGACTTCAACATCGATTTTCTCAAAAACTATAAGGCCTTTTTGAAAACTTTTTTTTGCATCTTGTTCAGAAGATTCTGTTTAATAAACCCTGTAAATTCGGTGTTTCTAGCACTTAAGGGGGCTTTGCTATTAACCGCTAAAGTCGGGGGATTTTTACTGTAATGTAAAATGCAGAAAATAGGCAGATGTTCTGCATTTTACCTTATAGTAAAAATCCGCCGACGTTAACGGTTAATAGCAAAGCCCCCTTAAGTCCTAGAAATACCAAATTTTCAGGGTTTATTAAACTGAATCTTGTGAACAAGATGCAAAAAAAGTTTTCAAAAAGACCTTATAGTTTTTGAGAAAATCGATGTTAAAGTCGGGTGGAATTTCCGCGATTTCCGGCGGAAATCCGCCTACTGCACTTGCATTACCGATTTCCGCATTCCGATGCGGAAATGCAATTTCCGATCGGAATTTTGGAAATTGCATTTCCGTGGAATCCAAATGAGCATCCCTAATAGCGGCGGTATATTCTGCAGCGCTTCACAAAGCACAATAAGACGACAAGGGGGAATATAGGTATAACCAGAAAATGTACAGCAGAGTCTCAAGCAACACAAACAGCACAAAAACAGTAAACATTAGGAGAATGACCTTGCCCTTGCAAGAGCACAATCTAAAGGGTATTTGGGAACACACTAGATAAGGAGACGTGGGTGTGTGGGGGGGGGGGGGGGAGGGGAGAAGGTGAGTCAATGAGCCTTTGCCTCTGATTACATTGTGAACAGATATGTAAATAGTGGCTATACTGTAACGATTGGTGTCAGCTAAACAGATTTTCTGATTATTGGTGATCTGTAGTATCACCATTAATACAGGTGCTATACCTGATTATGTGGTGATCTGCAGAATCACCAATAATGCTGGTATAGCCAGACACAGGACTACCAATGTGAGATAGTGTTTGGTGCAACAGTAATGAGGAATAGGTAGTCTCCCGAGGAGCGGGTGATTCAGACAATACTGCAGCCAGTGGACACCTGAGGAGCAGGTGTTACAGACAGTGCTGCAGAGGATATTCACCTGAGGGGCAGGTGATAAATACTATACTGCAGCCAGTGGACACCTGAGGAGCAGGTGTTACAGACTGTGCTGCGACCAATGACCACCTGAGGAGCAGGTGATTCAGACTACACTGCAGCAGCCAGTGGACACCTGAGGAGCAGGTATTACAGACAGTGCTGCAAATGCAAAGGATATTCACCTGAGGGGCAGGTGATAAGGACTATACTGCAGCTAGTGGACACCTGCGGAGCAGGTGTTACAGACTGTGCTGCGAGCAATGACCACCTGAGGAGCAGGTGATTAAGACTACACTGCAGCCAAGGGACACCTGAGAAGCAGGTGTTACAGACAGTGCTGCAGTTGGGCTTCACCTGAGGAGCAGGTGAAATGCCACAGATCCCTCGCCAGTGGCTAGGCCCACTGGTGAGGCAAGAAAGGTCAGACAAACAGAGTAGGCAATGTACGGACAGATAAGGTACAAAGACAGAAGACTGATTCAGTGTTAGGTTCAGGCAGGGTCGGCAACATGAATCAGATGGGCAGAGGTGCAGAGTCAGTAAGCAGGAGAATAGTCAATGGAAGCAGAAGGTCATAACAGATAATACAATGAATTAGCTCCGGCTGGTTCTAGCACACTTTGGGATCTGACTAGGTCTGAGCGCTCACACGTTAGCATTCGCAACAGCAGACACGGAGCAACTGACAGACTACCACTATATATACATAGCAGCTCCGCAGCGCCACCCCAGTCACTCAGCCAATCCGAGATAGCGTTAGGAGTCAGCTGACCTGGCAGGTCAGCTGACTCCCCTTCCATTCGCATAAAGGTCCTGTCGCCTGGCGCGCGCGCGTAGCCCTCAATCTATGTGCAATAGAAGGACCAGGCAGAGCAACAGCATGTAACTGCGCGGCCGAAGCCGCCGGCTGATACGTGGAGATAGCCGCCATGCCGCTTGTCTCCGCGGCGGCATCTCCGCTATCCATTACAGTACCCCTCCCCCCCTGAGGAGTGGACCCCGGACACTTCCTACCCGGCTTCTCAGGGTGTAACTCATGAAACTCTTTCTTTAAATCCTCAGCATGCATGCGACAATCCGGCACCCAAGTTCTCTCCTCCAGGCCATACCCCTTCCAGTGGACCAGGTATTGTACAGAATTCTACACTAATCGAGAATCCAAAATCTTCTCGATCTCATACTCCGGTTGATCGTCAACCATCACAGGGGGGGGGGGGGAAGGAATCCACACGCACCGCAGGTTTTAACAGAGAAACATGGATCTCACACCTCTCATACTCGCTGGGAGATTAATCGCATATGTGACATCATTAATCTTTCTGGACACTGGGTATGGGCCTACAAATCTGGGTCCTAACTTAGGTGATGGTTGTTTCATGCCAAATGCCGAGTAGAAACCCACACCATGTCCCCAGGAGAAAACTTCCACTCTACAGACTACCTCTTATCCGCCTGTTTCTTCTGAGTCTGGAAAGCTTTTCCCAAATTCCTCTTAACTAACACCCAAATCTCTTTTAATGCCCTTTGCCAATCCTCCAGGGCTGGAAAAGAAGTAGATGCCACAGGTAAAGGAGAAAACTTTCCAGATACCACCTGAAAATGGGAAAATTCTAAAGAGGCATTATTGTGCGCAAATTCCGTGAACGGCAGAAACTTTACCCAATCTGACTGTGCATCTGCTACATAACACCTGAGGAATTGTTCCAGGGACTGGTTAACTCTTTCGGTCTGACCATTGGTCTGTGGGTGGTAGCCTGATGAAAACGAAAGGTCCATACCTAACTGATGGCAAAAGGCTCTCCAGAATTTCGACACAAACTGGACTCCCCTATCTGACACCACGTTCTCCGGAATGCCATGCAGCCGGAACACGTGCTGAATGAAGAGATCAGCTAACTACTGGGCCGAGGGGAGTCCTTTCAGAGGGACGAAATGAGCCACCTTATTGAACCTATCAACTACCACCCAAATGACCGTCTTACCCTCAGATCTGGGGAGTTCTCCTACAAAGTCCATGGACAAATGAGTCCAGGGTTCATTTGGCACTGGTAAGGGTTGCAATGTACCCACTGGCGCCTGGCGAGAGGGTTTACTTCTAGCACAAAGCCACAAACCTAACACTCTCTCACAAACTCTTTACAATCCAGTGCCAGTGAAGGCCACCATACACATCTGGCCAGTAGATCCTGGGTTCGGGCAGCCCCGGGATGCCCAGCATTCTTATGGGAATGGAATAATTGTAAGAGTTGCAAGCGAAAAGGAAGTGGTACGAACATAACCCCCTCAGGCTTCCCTTCTGGAATGTCCTGTTGGTAAGGCCCCAGAGTAACCGTCCAGTCCTCCCAGGTCTCAGTAGCTGCCAAGACCACTTTCTGGGGTAAGATGGTCTCAGGGGTTGAAGGCTGAACTGTCTCAGGCTCAAAACACCTAGATAGAGCGTCCGCTTTGACGTTCTTACTACCTGGTGTATACGTTATGATAAATCTGAACCTTGAAAAGAATAGGGACCAGCGGGCCTGACGGGGACTAAGTCTTTTGGCCCCTTCTATGTACTCCAAGTTTTTATGATCTGTGTAAACCGTGATTGTATGTTCTGCCCCTTCCAGCCAATGGCGCCATTCTTAAAAGGCTAACTTAATGGCCAAAAGCTCCTGATTGCCAATATTGTAGTTCCTCTCGGCAGGGGAGAACCTATGAGCGAAGAAGGCACATGAGTGTAGTTTGCCTTGAAGGCCAGAGCGCTGAGACAATACAGCCCCAACCCCAATTTCTGACGCATCGACCTCAACAATAAAGGGGAAGGTGACATCCACGTGTCTCAGAATGGGTGCAGAGCAGAACAGTTTCTTTAACGTGGCAAAGGCGGTCTGTGCCTCTGCCGACCAGTGATAAGTGTCAGCCCCTTTTCTGGTGAGATTGGTAAGGGGTGACACTACAGACGAGAATCCCGTGATGAACTTTCTGTAGTAGTTGGCGAAGCCAAGAAATCTTTGGAGTGCCTTCAAACCTAGAGGTTGGGGCCACTCTAAAACAGCAGAGACTTTTTCTGGATCCATGGAGAGACCAGAAGTGGAGATAATGTACTCCAAAAAAGGGACTTTCATGACCTCGAAGAGGCACTTCTCTAGCTTTGCATACAGCGAATTCTGTCTTAATTTTCTCAAAACAAACGTAACATGTTTACGATACAGACAGTGCTGCAAAGGATATTCACCTGAGGGGCAGGTGATAAGGACTATACTGCAGCTAGTGGACACCTGAGGAGCAGGTGTTACAGACTGTGCTGCGAGAAATGACTACCTGAGGAGCAGGTGATTAAGACTACACTGCAGCCAAGGGACACCTGAGGAGCAGGTGTTACAGACAGTGCTGCAGTTGGGCTTCACCTGAGGAGCAGGTAAAATGCCACAGATCCCTCACCAGTGGCTAGGCCCACTGGTGAGGCAAGAAAGGTCAGACAAGCAGAGTAGGCAAAGTACGGACAGATAAGGTACAAAGATAGAAGACTTATTTAGTGTTAGGTTCAGGCAGGGTCGGCAACATGAATCAGATGAGCAGAGGTACAGAGTCAGTAAGCAGGAGAATAGTCAATGGAAGCAGAAGGTCATAACAGATAATACAATGAATTAGTACTTAAAGCTATCAACAGAATCTGGCTAAGTGTGGATCCCCAGCTCCGGCTGGTTCTAGCACACTTTGGGATCTGACTAGGTCTGAGCGTTCACACGTTAGCATTCGCAATAGCAGACACGGAGCACCTGACAGACTACCACTATATATACACAGATGCTCCGCAGCGCCGCCCCAGTCACTCAGCCAATCCGAGATAGCGTTTGGAGTCAGCTGACCTGGCAGATCTGCTGATGACTCCCCTTCTATTCGCATAAAGGTCCTGACGCCTGGCGCGCGCACGCGTAGCCCTCAATCTATGTGCAATAGAAGGACCAGGCAGAGCACCAGCATGTAACTGCGCGGCCGAAGCCGCCGGCTGATACGTGGAGATAGCCGCCATGCCGCTTGTCTCCGCGGCGGCATCTCTGCTATCCATTACATATACAATGTTACGAGCTTGTCTGAACAGGTGTGTTTTAGGAGTGTGTTTGAAGATGTCCCGGTTTGGAGCATGACGCATCGGCTGTGGAAGAGAGTTCCAGATGAGGGATGACGCTCCTGTGAAGTCCTGAATGCGAGCATGAGAGGAGATGAGCAGCTTAGAGACCAGGATAATTTCTTGGTAGATATACACAATGTCTTAGACATTGTGTATATATATTTGTTTCCCTGGTAATCCATTTCGGCTAGTGTCTAATTTCTTGGTAGGACAGAAGGAGGGACAATATGTAGAGATTAGTGAGGAGATGTATGGGGGTGGGGGGGACAACTCATGAAGGGCTTTGTATGTTAGAGTCAGGAGTTTGAACTGGATTCTCCGGGTAATAGGGAGGGAACGGCACAGTGGGGCTGCATCAGAGGAGCGGGTGGAGAGGTGACTGAGGTGGGCAGCTGAGTTAAGAAGGGATTGAAGAGGTGCTAGCCTATTCTTTGGTAGACCACAGAGGGTGTTGCAGTAGTCTAGAAGGTAGATGATTAAGGCATGTACAACCATTTTAGTGGCCTCTTGTGTAAGGAAGGGATGAATATGGAATATATTTTTGAGCTAGAAATAGCAGGCGATAGTTAATGAGGCAATGTGAGGTTTAAAGGAGGGCTCAGACTCAGAGTCAAGTATAACCTCCAAGCAGCGGGCATTAGAGGTCGAGATTATTGGGGTATTGTCTACAATTATTTTTCAAACAATTATATTTTATTGGAAGATGTTCAACAACCACATATATATACATGGTCAGGTATGTTCCACATATAATCAAGAGCATGACCATTTTGTGTACATACATATCTTCTGATAAGAACAGACTTCACACTTAAGGGACAAAGGTAATACAGAAGATAGTACTGAAAAAAGAGACAAAGCGTCCCATAATAAACATAATAGATAGAAAGTACTATACTATAAATCTTAACTGTTCATAATTATATATTCACATAAGAGCTGGTGGTTGTTTAATTATGAGATATAGATGAGTAGAGATAAAGAGAATACACATCTGTGCACATTGTAATGAAAATAACACCTGCATAGTATATGTCTTGACCATAGAAAATACCATCTTAATTAGAAGCAACCTAATAGAGAATGTAAATGATCAAAAATTAAAGCTATTGATTAGGTCCATAATGAAGTTTGATATATTTTATGATATCTGGGAGGGTGGGATAACAGTTGGGCCTAAACACAGATGTGCTTTGAGGGGAGGCCTTGATTGCCTATCTATCATTAAGTCTCGATATTCCTGGCTATCTAAGAAGTCAAACCATTGGGCCCACATAATCACATATTTTTCAACCTCCTCTGTGATGGAGTGGCGTAATTGCTCCATTTTTTTCAATCTGTTCTATCTTTTGGAACCAAAGGGAGATCGATGGAGGGTCAGTAGATTTCCATTTGAGAGGTATACATGACTTGGCTGCATTGAGCAAATGTTTGAC
The DNA here is from genome assembly GCF_040937935.1 of Hyperolius riggenbachi. Lineage (NCBI taxonomy): Eukaryota > Metazoa > Chordata > Amphibia > Anura > Hyperoliidae > Hyperolius > Hyperolius riggenbachi. The sequence continues at coordinate 11,030,516 of NC_090652.1, forward strand.
AAGAGATTTTTTGTATGAACGCATGCTCTCTCTAGAAAGATGTAATAAGAATACTTCTGGTAGAAATTCTAATTTTTCACTAGCAATAGTAGCTATTAATGATTGGACTCTGGTCCAGAAGGGAACAATTGATTGGCAATCCCACCAAATGTGAAGAAGAGTACCCTTTGCACTTTGACACCTCCAGCACACATCAGAGACCTGAGGGAAGCACTTATGAAGAAAGACGGGTGTTCTATACCAATGAGCTAGCAGTTTAAAGTTTATCTCTTGAGTCAGTACACTTACTGAGCTTTACTGTATATCCCATAATGCAAACTTTTTCCCAGTCATCTTCATCAAACGATTTTTTTAATCTGCGTTCCCACTCATCTTTAAATAAAAATATGGGCTGCTGAGATAAGTCCAGAAGGGATTTATATAGTTTAGAGACTAAGTTTCTCTGGGGAGTGTTCTGTAGAATCAAGGAGTCAAAGTCTGTAAGTTTATTTTGGGCTACCTTAATCAGGTCTTTTGCTGAAAGGAATGTTCTTAATTGGAAGTATTGCCAAAAAGGGATCTTATTTTCTGAGTCAGTTTCCAGAGTAGTTATGGGGATACAAGTCTGTCCATCCACTAGATCTTTTATAAGGAGATCCTTTCGTAGGTTCAAGTGGGGCATAAAATCTGTCTGGTGTCCAGGAAGGAAATTATTGGTTGTTCTCAATGAAGTTAAAGGGCCAGGTATAGTCGAGACTTTTGTTTCTGAACAGCACTTTCGAAAGGTCAATAAGGTAGCATTAATTAATGGATGAAATTTAATGTATTGTAGGGCTGAGAATTTGTAATCTAGTTTAGGATTCCATGGGCACCACTTAATGTCTTGGCCAAAGAAATCTTTTTCTAGCCTCACCCAATCTTTAGAGTCTTCATTACAATGCCAATCCACAATTCTGCTAATCATGGAGGCTTGGTAGTATCTCCAAATGTCAGGAAGTCCTGCTCCTCCTCTGTCTCTAGGATAAGATAGTTTATCTTTTCTAATTCTAACAGGTTTCTGTCCCCAAATAAATTAAGTGAAAGCTTTCTGCAAGTTCACAAACCAGAGTTTAGGAAGAAAGAGTGGGATAGTAGAGAAGTAATACAATATGCGAGGTAATATCGTCATCTTTAGGCTAGCCATTCGTCCAAACCAGGACAATGGCTTACGCTGCCAGTTCTCCAATGTGTGCTGGACATGCCGAAGCAAAGGGTCAAAGTTACTTTCTTTTAACCACTTAAGCCCGAAGGGTTGACATTTTTTTACATCCGAGCAACTTTCACCCCCCATTCATTTGCCAATAACTTTATCACTACTCATCACAATTAATTGATCTATATCTTGTTTTTTCCGCCACCAATTAGGCTTTCTTTGGGGGGTACATTTTGCTAAGAGCCACTTTACTGTAAATGCATTTTAACAGGAAGAATAAGAAAAAAATGGAAAAAAATCATTATTTCTCAGTTTTCAGCCATTATAGTTTTAAAATAATACATGCCTCCATAATTAAAACTCACGTATTGTATTTGCCCATATGTCCCGGGTATTACACCGTTAAAATGATGTCCCTATCACAATGTATGGCGACAATATTTTATTTGGAAATAAAGGTGCATTTTTTCCGTTTTGCATCCATCACTGTTTAGAAGCCCATAATTTATTAAATCATATTGATATACTCCTTTGACATGCATATTTAAAAAGTTCAGACCCTTAGGTAACTATTTATGTTTTTTTTTTTTATTATTATTATTGTAATTTTTATTTTTTTTTTATTTAAACTTGTATGTGGGTATTTTTTGGTGTGGGAGGTAAACAGGTTTTTTTTAATATATTTATATGTTTAATTTGAATTTTTTTTTTTACAGGTGTAATTTGCTATTTGGCCACAAGATGGCCAGAATCAAAAAGTCCTGGGAGTGATCGATCTCGCTCCCAGGCAGAAGAAAGGAGCCCAGAGCTCAGAAAAGCCGCAGCATCTGAAGAGACGCTGTCGGCTTTTCTCCGGGGGGGTCCGATCAGCGAAAGGGATTTATAATCCCTTTCACTGATCGGTAATCTAGCGGCCAGCAGCGGGGGCGCGCACGGGGGGGCCCGCGGGAGCGCGCACGACCCGCGGGAGTGCGCGCAGCCCAACTGGACGAGAAATCTCGTCCAGTTGGGCTTAAGTGGTTAATTTGTCTGTTCTAAAAGTGATCTGGATCCCCAGATATGTAAAACTTTTATCTGCCCACTTAAAAGGAAAGTTTTGAATACAGGATGCTTTTGTGTCAGGGTGAAGTGTCAGGCTCATTCCAAACGACTTGGAGAAGTAAATTTTTAGGTTGGATATATCTGCAAAAAGCGCAAATTCTTGTAGTAAATTTGGAATCGAAACGAAAGGCTTTGTTATGTAGAAAATCATATCATCAGCGTATGCTGCTAATTTATATTCTTTTTCACCTATTTGCACTCCAGAGATATTTACATTAGATCGCACAGCATTCAAAAATGGTTCCAAAGATAAAATAAAGATTAGCGGAGAGAGAGGGCCGCATGCCATTTTTCAACTGAAAGCTTTTAGAAAGAGTACAATTCACCCTGACACAGGCAGAAGGGTCACTATACAATAGAGCTATCCATTTTTTCATAGATGGACCCAGGCCCAAACTTTCCAAAAGGGAATGTATATAAGACCAAGACACTCTATCAAAGGCCTTCTCGGCGTCGGTGGAGAGAAGTAGCCCCTCCACCGGTCGCCGAGAAAGCCAATGCTGAATATTAATGGTTTTCACTGTGTTGTCCCTGGCTTCACGTCCAGGGACAAATCCAGCCTGGTCCAGAGAGATAAGTTCTGGGATATGTGGAAGTAGCCTATTTGCAATTATTTTAGCAAAAAGCTTAATGTCAACATTTAGCAATGAAATAGGACGGTAGCTTTCACATAACATAGTATCTTTACCCTCTTTAGGGATAACCGTTATATGGGCAGTTACTAGTTCTTTGGAATGTCTGTCATTCTTAGATATGTTATTGAAAGCTTTTATGAAATGAGGAGCTAGTACATCCCTATATAGGCGATAATATTGTGTGGTAAACCCGTCTGGACCTGGACTTTTCCCTGATGCTGTTTGTTTCAATGCTAAATAAAGCTCATCCTCTGTTAGTTCCTCCTCCATTTCTTTCATGTCTTGTTCCTTCAACTTTTTCAAGCCAAACTTTTTGAGGAAATCCTGAATTTTCTGTGAGCAAGACTGAGTATCCAAATTTTGTGGGAGATTGTACAGATCAGAGTAGAATTTCGCAAATTGGTCTGCTATCTCCTGCAATTTGTAGGTTTTAGTCTGATCTTTCTTCTTGATACAAGAGACCTGAAGTTCCATTTTACGATTACGTAGTAATCTTGCTAATAATTTGCCTGGCTTATTACCTTCCACATAGAAGGATTTCTTCCTCATAGAGAAACTATGGTTAGCTCTGTAGTATAACAATTTGAGTAATCGCTCTCTAGCAACCTGCAACTCCTCATAGTCTGTCTGAGATAAAGAGTGCTTATGTGTGTCTTCTAGTGACTTTACTTTTTCGATCTGATGAGTAATACCAGCATCTCTCTCCTTTTTAACCTGGGAACCCATAGCTATAAGCATTCCCCTAATTACTGGTTTGTGTGCCTCCCATACTAAGAGGGGATTTTCATCTGGCTGTCCATTACTATGGAAATAGTCCCTGATAGCAGATTTGACTTTTTGGATTCTAGTCTGATCTGACAATAGATGAGGATTAAGTCTCCAAGTCCAATGTTTTTTTTCAAAGGAGGACCAATTCTTAGTTTAGTATGTACAGGAGCATGATCCGAAATCGACATGGGTCCAATAACCGAGTCAATCAGTTTTTCGAGATCTCTTTGCATAATGAAGATCATATCAATTCTAGTATATTTTTTATGAAGCCCAGAGTAGAATGTGTAATCTCTCCCAGATGCATTAACTATTCTCCAGGTGTCAATCAGTTGTAATGAGCTAAATTGATGTCTGATAAGCCGAAGCGTTTGAAATGGAAGAGAGGAAGTTCCATTGGACGAGTCCAATTTAGGATCTACAACCACATTAAAATCTCCGCCCACAATCAAAATCCCGTCACAAAAACCTTTTAATTTAGAGAGTGCTTTTTTATGAATTTGTAATGACCTGAATTTGGTAGGTAAAAATTTGCCACAGTGTATGTTTCCCCAGAAATATTGCCTTTGATAAACAGAAACCTGCCCTCTTCATCCTTCATAATGTCAACTAAGTCAAAATTAAGGCGCTTGTGAATAATAGTTGTGACTAGGGATGAGCGTAATGACCTAATTACGAATTTCCGAAATTTCGCGAAATTACTACAATTACGATTTTAGCAGTAATCGAAATTTCGTAATTTTCGCAAATTACGCAAATTTTCGTAATTACGATTACGAAATTTAGTATTTTAAAGTTTGCAAAGGTTTCTATCCCTCTAGATGCCTAAAATGAATAACCAACCAACTCCTCCTCCTCCTCTCCCTCTCCCTCTCCCTCTCTCTCCCTCTCTCTCTCTCTCTCTCTCCAGAGATCTATAGTATTTCAAAACCATACTCACATTCATGACATGTCCAGGGATCAAACCCAGGCCAACCACATGGAAGACAGCTATGCTCACCACCATACCACCAAACACACACTAAATAGACTGCTAACCTAAATCTTACTTGTAGACAGTCATATGAGACACATGCTGGGTGCAGGGCTTTGTGATTGGACCATGCGATAGAGTGAGGTGCAAAAATGAAATCATGCCTAGCAGAGGATGGTTTCACAGTGCTAAATGCTAGGCTGGCTGTGGTGCAATTGGTTAGTGTGTCTGGCTGGTAACAGCAAGGTTACAGGTTCAATTCCATCCAGGCATGTCTTTTCCTTTTGCGTTCAACAGTTGTCCAAACAGAGCCAACAGAGCCCCAGATAGCCATGTAGAGTTAGGTCACAGCTAGGCTGGCTGTGGTGCAATTGGTTAGTGTGTCTGGCTGGTAACAGCAAGGTTACAGGTTCAATTCCATCCAGGCATGTCTTTTCCTTTTGCGTTCAACAGTTGTCCAAACAGAGCCAACAGAGCCCCAGATAGCCATGTAGAGTTAGGTCACAGCTAGGCTGGCTGTGGTGCAATTGGTTAGTGTGTCTGGCTGGTAACAGCAAGGTTACAGGTTCAATTCCATCCAGGCATGTCTTTTCCTTTTGCGTTCAACAGTTGTCCAAACAGAGCCAACAGAGCCCCAGATAGCCATGTAGAGTTAGGTCACAGCTAGCCTGGCTGTGGTGCAATTGGTTAGTGTGTCTGGCTGGTAACAGCAAGGTTACAGGTTTGATTCCATCCAGGCATGTCTTTTCCTTTTGCGTTCAACAGTTGTCCAAACAGAGCCAACAGAGCCCCAGATAGCCATGTAGAGTTAGGTCACAGCTAGCCTGGCTGTGGTGCAATTGGTTAGTGTGTCTGGCTGGTAACAGCAAGGTTACAGGTTTGATTCCATCCAGGCATGTCTTTTCCTTTTGCGTGCGCGCGCTGCGCCATTGAACCCCATGGGGTATTTTGCGTGCGTAAAACTTTACGCATGCAAAACTTTGTGCTCGGTGTTTGGACAACTGTTGAACTCAAAAGGAAAAGACATGCCTGGATGGAATCGAACCTGTAACCTTGCTGTTACCAGCCAGACACACTAACCAATTGCACCACAGCCAGGCTAGCTGTGACCTAACTCTACATGGCTATCTGGGGCTCTGTTGGCTCTGTTTGGACAACTGTTGAACGCAAAAGGAAAAGACATGCCTGGATGGAATTGAACCTGTAACCTTGCTGTTACCAGCCAAACGCACTAACCAATTGCACCACAGCCAGCCTAGCATTTAGCACTGTGAAACCATCCTCTGCTAGGCATGATTTCATTTTTGCACCTCACTCTATCGCATGGTCCAATCACAAAGCCCTGCACCCAGCATGTGTCTCATATGACTGTCTACAAGTAAGATTTAGGTTAGCAGTCTATTTAGTGTGTGTTTGGTGGTATGGTGGTGAGCATAGCTGTCTTCCATGTGGTTGGCCTGGGTTTGATCCCTGGACATGTCATGAATGTGAGTATGGTTTTGAAATACTACAATCTCTGGAGAGAGAGAGAGAGAGAGAGAGAGAGAGAGAGAGAGAGGGAGGAGGAGGAGGAGGAGGAGGAGGAGGAGGGCTGGCCAGCCTATTCATTTTAGGCATCTAGAGGGATAGAAACCCTTACAAACCTGAAAAAGTAAAATTTCGGTTGGAGACACGAAATTCGTCATTACGGGAGTGAAATTTCGATTACGAAATTGTAAATTACGATTTGAAAATTAATTACGAAATTACGAATTTGGGTCGTAATGTTAAATTTCGCATTCGTAATTAAAGCAGTTCGAAATTTCGAAAATTTCGGCTCATCATTTCCCATTGGGATTAGTGGAGTGAAAAATGTGAGGGAAAGACTTGTTTTAGGTTAGATTTTAGGTACGCTATCACGTTTAAAATGGGATTCTTGGATTAGACCAATATCAGTACCTTAGGAAGTAAGTTCTCTAAAAAGAGTGCTTCTTTTTTCAGGGGTGTTAAGGCCCCTAACATAATAGGATGTGATTCAAATATCCATTGTCCCTGCTCAGAGGTAGAGGGCTTAGAGCAGGATTGGAGATAAAAATAAATAAACAGTAAAGTATAGAGAAAGAAAAATACAGTACAGTACAAGCTCAGGTAGATTGCAATTCCTGAAGGTTGCTTGGTGTGTTCTTAAGAATGTCAAGACTACAGGTGATGGAGTTAGTAAGCCCCGGGTACTTATAAAAGAATAAGGACCCAAAGAAAATATGAGGGGCAGGTGTGAGGTGGTGAGTTTATTATACTCCTCTTTTTTAAAAAAAAGTAAAAAGGGTATAATCACCTCTGTGGGGGAAAAATGATCATACGCACCGTGAATTTTGGAAGTCTGTTTTTATGCAATAGAATAGATAACTACTTATGATATTTAAGTGGGAACAAAAAGTAATTCTGAGAAGCACTCCATATATAGAGATCTCACATTCCCCCTAGTATCTAAGTGTATGCTATCAAGCACCTGTGAACAAAAAAACTTATCAAAAATAGGTCAAACATTCAGATGTGGCTTCATAGTGAATCAGTATTATCATATAACTCTATCACACTAGACAATAGACTAAAATCTATCCTATTACTTGTGCTGAAACAGTCTAATTATAACAGTATTAAGTCAAAGTTCTAGAGTAGCTATTCAGCCTGAGGAATCATTTTATAAGCACATGAGAGTGGACAGTATTCTATGAACCCCACTAAGCATATTAATATCCTGGAACAAGAAATAGTGCAATCAGAAAGAGTAGTGATGAAAAAAATAAACTTACTAACACAGGCAACCAGTCATTTTAGAGCCATAATCATGACACCCAAAAGCCCAGCGAGCTGAGACTCAGACGGGCAAGTAAGTAAAGGCTAACACAGCGAATGTAATTAGCTTGGAGGTATATCAGTCCACATCTCCCGTTCTATCTGTGGAGGTATCTCGGTCAGGAGCGAGGGGAGAACGATCTCTGGACCTGTTACGATCAGTATCGCCATTTTTCTTAGAGCGGTAAGAGGGTCTGAGTCCAGGCTTATTAGGCCATATATCTCCTGCTGGGATGATGGCTCCTTCATTAAACATGTGTCCCATGATTACGGGTAGACGGAAATCTGCGTAAAAGTCAGGTAAATGAACAGAGGATATACGTAGGATTTTGCAGAACTTGTGAACATCACCCGGAAGACGCAGAACCGCTATGCGCCCATCTCGTGAGGCCTGCAGACCGAAAGGAAATTTCCATTTGTACGTGATGCTGTGTGAGCGAGGGCTCTCCTATTCCTTAAAGGGGAACTTCAGCCTAAACAAACATACTGTCATTAAGTTACATTAGTTATGTTAATTAGAATAGATAGGTAATATAATCTCTTACCCACCCTGTTTTAAAAGAACAGGCAAATGTTTGTGATTCATGGGGGCTGCCATCTTTGTCATGGGGGCAGCCATCTTTTTGGTTGAAAGGAGGTGACAGGGAGCAGGAGACACAGTTCCAACTGTTCTGTGTCCTGATTACCCCTCCCAGCTGCACACACTAGGCTTTAAATGTCAAATTCAAAATGTAAAAAAAGAAAAATTTGCACCAAAACAGCAGAACGAGAGCAACGACATCAGAAATCCCATCATGCTTTGCACAGCATCAGGGGAAAAAAGCCCGGGCAGTTTTCTTCTATGCAGCTAAAAATGAGGTTTGTATAAGAGAAACAAAGTTCTCATGCTGTGAAACTGTTAAAGAAACACCAGGCCTTTTCAGTGCTGCTGAGTCGATTTTTAGTCCGGAGGTTCACTTTAATGTGATCTGTGAGGGGTCTTGATATAATTTGATTTCTGTTTCATTAAACATTATGGTGTCCTGTCCCCTTGCTTTTTGCATTATTTCTTCTTTTAGCATGAAGTTAACCAAACAGCTCACAATGTCTCTAGGAGTTTCGCCATCTGCACCACGCGACCTTAAAGCTCTGTGAGCACGTTCTATGTCTATGGCAGTGTCCTTAGGCCTGTCAAAGATAGAAAGGAGGGCAGCGTTAATGTCGCTGGGCTGCACAGACTCTGGTACTCCTTTCACACGGATGTTGTGTCGTCGTCCCCTATTATCTAGGTCTTCCATATATCTGTTCATCTCAATTAAATGCAAGTTATGAGAAACTGTTGCTTGCTGTAGTTCCTCAATGGCTGCATCTCTATTATCTCCCGCCCTCTCTGCATCCTCAATCCGCTTCACTAGGCCCTGTACATCCTCCTTGAGCTCATACACTGCACCCATCATACTGTTTTTAATGTCTGCAGCTAAGTTGTTCATGTCAGCCATCGTGGGAAGTTGTTTAATATAAGCAAACATGTCAGCGTGGCTCACTAGAGGTTCTGTAGCAGAGCTGGTCTGCGGGCCTTCTGCTGGTGCAGGTGTCTGCGTCATCTTAGATGTCTCACGCCGGGAGTTGTCCGTCTTCTGCAAGCGAAATATGTCTGGAATGTTTCTGCTTGGCTGCACACCTTTTGTTCTCTGGGTGTCTGTGAAGCTTCCTGGATGTTTTTGTTTCGATAGCATAGCGCTGGAAGGGTGTTAGCTGCGGGGATTTGTGAGTCTCGGCAGGAGCTCTGAACTTAGGCTTCCATCTTCCACCGTGTGCAAACCACGCCCTTGTCTACAATTATGATTGCAATTGGTGGGGGCATAGATGGCGATGGTGGAAAAATCACAATTTCTGTTTTACTCATGTTGATTTTAAAGAATGCGGGAGGACATGAATGCAAAAACGACACGTAGACAGTCGGGGACTCTAGTAGCGAGGACAGGTCAGGAGCTGAGAGATAGATTTGGGTGTCATCCGCATGGAGCTGATACTGGAAACCAAAAGAGGGAATTAGTTGTCCCACGCCACGGGTGTAGATTGAGAAAAAAAGTGGCCCAAAAACAAAGCCTTGAGATCGAGGAGTATTAGAATGGAGAACTGGCCTTAAGATTTAGCTACCAGTAGTTCATTAGCAACTTTAGTGAGGACAGTTTCAGTGAAATGGTGTGTGCAGAATCCAGATTGAAGGGAGTCAAGTAAGGAGTTGGAGAGAGAAAGGCAGACAATTCTGAATCATGAGGTGGAATGGTTAATTAAACGATGCCAATTATTTTGCACGATTAATGGGTGAGTATCTTAAGAAATAAATATGCCAGGAAACCAAAATGTTTTTGGTAAAAATTTTAACCTATTGTGAGATATTTTTTAATGTTATTTCTTTGCAGGTTTCTAGCAAGCATTTTCAAGGGATATACCACCACACAGGAGAGAAACTACATTTAATGAGCCAGCCCCCTAAGAAAACACAGCTCCAAGAGAAAATAGATGCCATGTATGAAAAGATTGAAAGACTCATCCCCGAAGCTCCCTTCACAAATTTTACCAAAACCTCAAGTGCCAAAATGAGCAAGGCCTTCATAGTGAACCCCAAGGAACAGTATTGTGTTGGAGAAGACTTGGTGGTCCAGATTGACATGTATGACTACTTGGGCAACAGGAAGACCTATGGTGGGGACTTCCTAAGAGCCAGGCTCTTCTCCCCAGAGCTTGGAGCTTCTGTTTCTGGACAACTGGAGGATCTCAAGAGCGGCTCATATCTGGTTAACTTTACTTTATTTTGGGCTGGAAAAGCCAAGACCTCCATTGTGCTGTTTCATCCTAGCGAAGGCGTGGCAGCTCTCTGGAGAGCGAGGCACGCAAGCCAAGGAGTTCTGGGGTTTGAGGGGAAGTTTGAAATGCTTGGCAAACAGGCAGTGACTAAATGTGCATTTAAGCTGTACAAGGAAGAGGGGAAAGAGATCTGTGAATACATAGACCCCTTGTATGAAGAAGAATATTACTGCTATAAAGCACCCAACTTTACTTGCGAGAGCCTGAATGAAATGAGGGGCTATGACCTCGAAATACCTCATATTACCAAGGAGGAAAGTAAACTCTTTGAAAGGTAGGATAGAATTGTTGTCTTTACAAATTATATCTACCAAAAACATCTCAAGGGAACCTGTCACATACATGGGTAACATAAACCGAACCTACAATAAAAAAAACCAAAAAAAAAAAAACCAGCATGGCTCTGTGCTGAAATAAACAATTATTTTGACCAGTGTTGTGTGAAAATGCAGATGTTCTTTTTACATTAATTTTTGCAACTATAATGTAAAATTCGACTTTCGAGTGAAAATGCCATAGACATTAATTTTGTAATAAGTTTGTAATTTTCATAAACAACAAAAACTTGGAGCTCTGAGTATGAACATACGAAAACTTTAATCACCAATATCAAAAATTACAATCCTATGCACTACTAGTTATTAAAAAAAAAACCACGTTAAAATGTGGAAGCATACATTAATATGGCCCTAGGCCGAAAGTCCGTCTCAGAGTGCACTCCTATTTAGAGAACTCTTGAGTATGTATACAATCTTATATTTTTATATTGTGTTATCTTCAGGCCCAATAAAGAAATAATGCTCCACAAACGTGTATGGTGGATAGAGAGAGTCCTGAATTTAATGGCATGAACTTAGATGTCACCCCGTATGCATATTTATGCATTCCTCTATGTATTATAAACATCTACGCATTCATTACAGACCTTTTGGATATTAGGTCAAACCTCAATCAGGTAAGCTGCAGCGATAGCCATAAATTGACCATAAAACAGTAACGGCATTCCATACGTGTAGACACGTGGGATGTCGCCAAGACAACTCAACCACTTTGGTGCCAGTTTCTTTCCAAGCTCGATAGCTGCAGAACACGGATACCTGTAGGGCTGCTAATACGCAGCATGCGGGTCACTTCTCACCAACACCTGAGAGGAAGAATGAGGAGGCACGGGGGGCAGCATGCAGGAACCAGCTTCCGGGTCCGCCTTCACGCATCAAGTTTGTCATTTTATTTTTGAATTTTTTTGTGAACTTTTGCTCTAAAAACAATTTTTAGCTTCTTTTTGTGGATTTTTTAAAATAATGATTTTTTCGTAAATTTTCGCATGAGAAATAAAAAATTGCTTTGTTTGACGCCATGGCAAAAACACAATGTATTTTTGCAAATATCATCTCAAAATCCAAAATAGAAAAAAAAATGTTTTCACAATTCAAGTTTATTAAGGAAAAAAGATCAATACAATGAGGAGAGAAACCAAAAAGGCAATAGCACTCCGGCATGTAAAGCATACAACAGTAAAGAAATCAAAATGGTACACAAGTACAAAGATTTTACCACTAGTCATCGACTGATAATAGAAGGAGTCTCAAAGTATAAGTAGTGTATATAACCTTAATAGAAAAATCAACATTTAGCTTAAAGGGACACTGTAGGGGGGTCGGGGGAAAATTAGTTGAACTTACCCGGGGCTTCTAATGGTCCCCCGCAGGCATCCTGTGTTGGCGCAGCCACTCACCGATGCTCCGGCCCCGCCTCCAGTTCACTTCTGGAATTTCAGACTTTAAAGTCTGAAAACCACTGCACCTGCATTGCCGTGTCCTCGATCCTGCCGATGTCACCAGGAGCGTACTGCGCAGCCTCAGTATGGTCTGTGCCTGCGCAGTATGCTCCTGGTGACATCAGCAGGATCGAGGACACGGCAACGACCCCACATAATTTTTATTTTTTTTTAAATTCCCACACTCTAAACATAAAAAAAAAATTGGGAAAATAGGAACAAATGCCAGGGATCTTCATACAGCCATATTGCGGCTGTATAGCGATCCCTGGCCAAAGCGCTGCGGCTGCGTATAGACCCCCTGGAAACCCCGTCAGCAAATTTATTGCGCTTTCGTTTGATGCATGTAAAATTACACTAACGTTAGGTTTGCTACTAAAAGTGACATTTACCGCATTTAAAAGTATACTTTTTTCCTTCGAAACTTTAAAATCGATTTTCTCAAAAACTATAAGGTCTTTTTGAAAAATTGTTTTTTCCTCTTATTCCTAATGATCTCCTTAACATATCCTGCAAATTTAGGGTTTCTAGCATTTAAGATGGATTTGCTATCAACCATTAAAGAGAATCTGTATTGTTAAAATCGCACAAAAGTAAACATACCAGTGCGTTAGGGGATATCTCCTATTACCCTCTGTCACAATTTCGCCACTCCCCGCCGCATTAAAAGTGGTTAAAAACAGTTTTAAAAAGTTTGTTTATAAACAAACAAAATGGCCACCAAAACAGGAAGTAGGTTGATGTACAGTATGTCCACACATAGAAAATACATTCATACACAAGCAGGCTGTATACAGCCTTCCTTTTGAATCTCAAGAGATCATTTGTGTGTTTCTTTCCACCTGCAGTTCAGGCTGCTCGTTTTTCTCCTGCAAACAGCTTTGCCCTTGTCTGTAATTCTTCAGTATGTGAAAGCCCAGCCAGCTCAGAGGAGGATTTATCCAGCTTGTAAAAGATATGAGAGCAGAGAGAAGCTGCACTAATCTAAATATCACACAGGCAGTGTGCATAGAGAGGCCTGGAAGGGGGAGTTCATGGCAGAACCAGAACACTGAAGAACTTGGCAGCCTTCCAGACACAGGCCGACAAGTCTGACAGGGGAAAGATACATTGATTTATTACAGAGACTGTGATTGCAGAAAGTGCTGCAGTAAGCCAGAACACATTAGAATAGCTTTTAGAACTTGTAGGATGATAAAAAACAGGATGCAATTTTTGTTACGGAGTCTCTTTAAAGTCGGCAGGTTTTTAAATGTGTATTTTTTTTCCTTTGAAACTTTCAAATCGATTTTCTCAAAAACTATAAGGCCGATTTAAAAAAAATGTTTTCCTCTTGTAGCCACTGGGGGCCCCTACAAGCTCTGGGGCCCTGGGGCAGCTGCCTCCTCTGCCTCTATGGTAGCGCCGGCCCTGAACGCGAGTTCATGTTCGTGTCGAAACACGAACTTTATGCGAGTTCGTCCCGCCCCCTACACTACATCATTGGGCTAAACTTTGACCTTTTATACCACAGTCAGCAGACACATGGCAGCCAATCAGGCTGCACTCCCTCCTGGAGCCCCCCCCCCCTTCCCCCCCTCCAGCAGCATCAGCCATTTTCTCACTCTGTGTGCTGCTGATATTAGTAAGAGAAGGGAGAAACATTGGAGAGAGGGAAAGCGATAGTTAGGAGGTCTGTTAGCTTGCTCCTTGCTGATATTTATTGCTGAAAAGCACCCAAAAACAGCTCTTTTAAAAGATAATGTTCTTGTTGTGATGTGTTTTTGTGTGTGTGTGTGTGTGTGTGTGTGTGTGTGTGTGTGTGTGTGTGTGTGTGTGTGTGTGTGTGTGTGTGTGTGTGTGTGTGTGTGTGTGTGTGTGGCCCACTGACACAGCCCTTTCTGTCACAGCTGGCCCTAGCTAATTGCTATACTGTGCCAGGCCCAGCACATTCAGTGCCTACCTTTTCACTGCACCTGTGTGACTGCACATTGTTATACCAGCAGTCACTGCGTACCTTTCACTGCACCTGTGTGACTGCACATTGTTATACCAGCAGTCACTACATACCTTTCACTGCATATGTGTGACCGCACGCTGTTTTATATACCAGTCACTGCATACCTTTCACTGCACCTGTGTGACTGCACATTGTTATACCAGCAGTCACTGCATACCTTTCACTGCACCTGTATGACTGCACATTGTTATACCAGCTGTCACTGCATACCTTTCACCGCACCTGTGTGACTGCACATTGTTATACCAGCAGTCACTGCATACCTTTTCACTGCACCTGTGTGACTGCACATTGTTATACCAGCAGTCACGGCATACCTTTCACTGCACCTGTGTTACTGCACATTGTTATACCAGCAGTCACTGCATACCTTTCACTGCACCTGTATGACTGCACATTGTTATACCACTGTCACTGCATAATTTTCACCGCACCTGTGTGACTGCACATTGTTATACCAGCAGTCACTGCATACCTTTCACTGCACCTGTGTGACTGCACATTGTTATGCCAGCAGTCTCTGCATACCTTTCACTGCATCTGTGTGACAGCACGCTGTTTTATATACCAGTCAGTGCATCCATTTTCACTGCATGTGTGTGACTGCACATTGTATTATACCAGCAGTCACTACATACCTTTTCACTGCACCTGTGTGACTGCTGCACATTGTAATATAATACCAGTCACTGCATACCTTTCACTGCATCTGTGTGACCGCACGCGGTTTTATATACCAGTCACTGCATCTGTGTGCCCGCACGCTGTTTTATATACCAGCAGTCAGTGCATCCATTTTCACTGCACCTGTATGACTGCACATTGTTATACCAGCAGTCACTGCATACCTTTCTCTGCATCTGTGTGACTACAAACTGTTTTATATACCAGTCAGTGCATACTTTTCACTGCACTTTTGTGACTGCACATTGTATTATACCAGCAGTCAGTGTATACCTTTCACTGCATCTGTGTGACTGCATAATGTATTAATCAAGTCAGTGCATACCTTTCACTTCATCCCCCCAATATGGACAAAACAACAAGCAGAGCCAGAGGCAGGCCAACCAGCATGTCTATTCGAGGTCATGCTGACATAATTTCGTGCGGCCCTGGACCAAAGTACAGAGTTCAGAAGCCATGTGCCATCAACTCCCAAGATTGTTAGGACGTAGTTGACTATTTAACACAGAACATCTCATCTTCCGCAGCCACCAGCGCTTCTACTAGCATCACATCTGCTATATTTGACACTTCGCAGAAGTTATTTTGTGGGGAATTAACTGATTCACAGCCATTATTGTTACAACAAGATGAAGGCTCTAAGCGAGTTACACCACCTCATATGTCTGAATTAGGTGTCACTATGGACGTAAGGTGTGAGGATGATGAAGTACCTGCTGTTGGTGCAGTTTTTGAGGTGTCTGATAGAAGCGAAGCTGTGGAGGATGATTAGGATGATAATTATGATGATACTGCCATGGATGTCATGTGGTTCCCATTAGAGGAGATGAAAAGGGGGACAGTTCAGAGGGAGAGTCAGAGAGGAGTAGGAGGAGACGAGTTGCTGAAAGAAGCAAGGGGAGCTCGTCGTCAGAAACAGCTAGTGGCAGTGTTCGGCATGTATCGCCATCTATGGACAGCCAGCCAACATGCCCTTCAAGGTCAGCTGCTGCCGCTACCACCACAGTGTCATCATCTCAGGGCTCAGCAGTGTGGAAATTTTTTGGAAAGACCAAGACCCGCGTAGGGACAACTGCCTTACGAAGGCACATGATGAAAAAGCACAAACCATACCAGCTGGTGGACTCTGAGGCCTTCCGAAAATTTGTGGCGATTGGGACACCGCAGTGGAAGATACCAGACCGCAATTATTTCTCAAAAAAGGCGATACCCAAACTGTACCATGATGTTGAAAGGCAAGGGGTGTCATCTCTGGCACACAGCGTTGGGTCAAGGGTCCATCTGACCACGGATGCCTGGTCTGCAAAGCACGGTCAGGGCAGGTACATTACTTATACAGCACATCGGGTCAACCTGGTGACCGCTGGCAAGCAGGGAGTATGTGGGTGTGCTGCGGACCTAGTTGTAACACCTCCATGGCTTGCAGGCAGGCCTGCTGCCACCTCCTGTCCTTCTGCTCCTACTCCTCCTGCTACATCCTCTTCGCTGTCATCGTCCTCCTCCTTGGCTGAGTGACAGTGCTACTCTACTGCTGCTGCGATCGCCTCTCCAACTACACACCCCCAGCTCCCCAGGGCCTATGCTGCATGCCAGGTATGACGGTGTCACGCCATCTTAGACATGTCTTGCACCAAAGCCGAGAGTAACACTGGAGCAGCTCTCCTGGCTGCTGTGAACAAACATGTGGATCAGTGGCTGACCCCGCACCAACTGCTGAATCTAATAATCCAAAGATTTGTGTGGAAGTACCCAGTCTTACAGGAGGTCCTGAAGCAGTTCAGGAAGGTGTGTGGGCATTTCAGGCATTTCAGGCAAAGGTCCTGCAGCACAGCTGGAGGCATTGTCACTGAGAAGAGAAGTCGCCTAGGTCACAAATCGGGACATATACCCCCTACTACATATACGGGGCACATATACCCCTGCCAACATATACTGGGCACATATACCCCTGCCAACATATACTGGGCACATATACACCTGCCTACAGATACTGGGGACATATACCTGTGACTACATATACTGGGGACATATACCTGTGACTACATATACTGGGGACATATACCCCTGCCAACATATACTGGGGACATATACACCTGCCTACAGATACTGAGGACATATACCTCTGACTACATATACTGGGGACATATACCCCTGCCTACATATACTGGGGACATATACCCCTGCCTACATATTCTAGGGACATATACCTCTGGCTACATATACTGGGCATATATACCCCTGACTACGTATACTGGGCACATATACCCTTGCCTACATTTACTGGGGATATATACTGTACCTCTGGCTACATATACTGGAGACATTTACCTTTGGCTACATATACTGGGCACATATACCCCTGACTACATATACTGGGCACATATACCCCTGACTACATATACTGGGCACATATACCCCTGGCTACATATACTGGGCACATATACCTCTTGCTACATATACTGGGGACATATACCCCTGCCTACATATACTGGGCACATATACCCCTGGCTACCTGTTCTGGGGACATCTCTACCCCTGGCTACCTGCTCTAGGGACATCTATACCGCTGGCCACCTATGCTGGGGACACCTATAGACCTGGGGACTCATAGACCTATTTTTGGGGAACCACTGCTGTCAGATTAAATGTATTTTGGGGAACTGCTGCCAGATTATGTGTATGTTGGGGGAATCGCTGCTGCCAGATTACATCTATTTTTAGGGAACCACTGCCATATTATCTGTATTTTGGAAGAACCTCTGCCAGATTACGTGGATTTTTGGTGAAATGCTGTAAGATTACATGTATTTTGGGGAAAGGGGGGGAAACACTATGGCAGAGCTCAAACTTCCCCTGCAGACCTTTTACAGCACTACTAAAATCATTTCTATTTGGCCCCACCCATGACCACGCCCACATTCTGTTGCGTGACCACGCCCATTTTTGGCGCAGGGGATTTTGTCAGTAAAAACAATCTTTTGTCAGTAAATTTTTAGGTATTTGTCAGTAAAAAATATTGTGAAAGGTTAGCAACACTGCCTCCTATTAAGAACAAAGTCCTAACGCTTGACATTGATAGTAAACTGAACACACCGCAGTACCTCAGATTCACCACACTAGTGTGGCCACACGGCCAAAGACATCACTTCGTATCACTGACAAGGTGAATTGTAGAAACGAGCCACAGTTCAAACAGCAGCCAACCAAAAGCTTATAAAACACATTACAGCTAAACCCGCCTGCAACATCATACAACTCCGGTACTCATCACCTTCATGCACCAGAGGACTTCCACAGTCAGCATGCTCCACAAGTTGATCAGGTAACGGGGAGTGGCAGATCAGACATGTGTGACTTCCCCAGGTATACGATATGCCATGAGCTCATCAACATCAGTCTTACAAGGTGTGATGACTTCCCAGAGGATTACAGGACCTTGAGCCACGGTCTCCTCCGGCGGCCATATTTGAGGAGGCAAGAGAGCCCGACCCGGACTGGGGGGTCGGCGTCCGGCCGGGGAGAGGACAAGCAGCGGGGACCCGGCAGAGCTGCACGGAGGGCGCGGATGGCGTCCTTCGTGCCTTCAAACGTCATACAGGTACAGACCTTTTTTTACGGATTTGGGCTCGTAAGTCCTTTAAGGACCAGAGACTGCTGGCACGGTAAAACGGAGCATACCGACGAATCGCCGAAATCATCCTTCGCCCCCGCCGGTCACGCCATTCTATCCCCGCCGAAGGTCGCTCTCTCTGCCGTCCCTATAAAGGCAGAGTGCTGTGCGCACTCAATCAATTTAAGCCAATGGGATTGGCTTACAGTGACCATTGGCTTACATTGATGACAGGGCCAGGAACCAATGAAATCGGCTCCTGGCCGGCTCACGCGGCTCTGCCGTCATATAGACGGCAGGGCGAGTGATCCGCGGCGGGGAGACAGCGGCGCAATCGGTGGGAGCGGGGGAACCGCACGGCGATAAGTGTTAAAATCTACGTCCTCAGATCCGCGCAGCCATATGCAGGACGTAGATTTCAATTGCGTCAGTCCGGAACCAGATAAACATTTAAAAAAACGTACTCATCATGGCCCATATGCAATACATTTTTTCACATGAGTTATCTCCTGGGAGATAATTTTCATCTTCTCTGTAAACTAAATTTTCAACATTTTACAGTTGAAAAAGTACCCCAAAATAAGTAAAAAAAAAGTACTATCAAATTTATTTTGAGTATTTTTTTGCTTGCTGGTGGTCTAAAATGCATTTTATGACAAATTGTGAAAATATTACCTAGGAGAAAACTGAATTGCATATGAACATAAGTTTTCACAGCCTTTACCATGAAGCTCAAAATTGAGCTCAGGTGCATCCTGTTTCCCCGATCATCCTTGAGATGTTTCTGCAGATGAATTGTAGTCTACCTGTGGTAAATTCAGTTGATTGGACATGCCTTGGAAAGGCGCACACCTGTCTATATAAGGTCCTGCAGTTGACAGTTCTATCTTAGGGTAAGTACTATGGTCTGCATTCAAGTTTGGGGCACACTACTGCTGATTATTAAATAATTAGGGCCAGATACGATTCACTTTTTCTCCTAAGTGTTCTCCTAGGTCAGGGATGCCCAACTCCAGTTCTCGAGGGCCATATCCATGCCAGAGTTTAGGCTGGACAGAGAAATAGCAAATGTCTTCTACCTGATGGACCGCACCTTTCCAGGTTGTGTGGGATCTCAGCCCTTGAGGGTTGGAGCTGGGTATCCCTGTCCTAGGTGATATTTTCCCATTAAAAATAAAATGCCTTTTAAAGAGACACTGAAGCAGAAACACAATTATGATATAATGAATTGGTTGTGTATTACGGATGATTACTAGAACATTAGTAGCAAAGAAAATACTCTCATATTTTTATTGTCAGTTATACAGTGTTTATAACATTGCATCATTCTGTAATATTTGCAGTTTACACACTACTCAGCATTCTAAATGATTTTTACAGAGCAGGCCAGTGAACTTTTGAACTGTTCTCTGCAGGAAAAAAAAAACAATACATTTACAGAGACTTGAGATAACAAGCTTCAGAAGACAGACTTTGAAAGTCGTGGAGCTCGATGGCTCGATTTTGCATAGATAACAACTGGAGTTTATTAACGCTTCCGGTACTGGAAACAATATTAGACTTATGTCTCTGTTCCTAATGTTTTATTTCTTAGCTGTACTACACATACAAATCATTATTTCATAATTATTATTTTTTTTTGCTTCAGTGTCACCAGCAAGTAACATTTTTATAACCTACTTTTTGGTACTTTTTCAACTGCAGGGTGCAAACGTTATTTTAAGGGGACCCTGAGCAGTAGATGAAAATGAAATCGGTACTTACCTGGGGCTTCCTCCAGTCCACCCCCGGCGTCCTCCTGGCTCCTCTCCCGGTCCCGCTGGCGACTTAATTACCGGCCACACCCGGGCAGAGTGTCGGCCCAACACTTCGTGACCGGTGACGCTCTTCACAAAGGACGCTATGCGTCATCATGGCAGCCGGCATGACAGTCCTGTGCATACGTGTTTTCTAACTCTGAACCGCGCATGTGCAGGACTGTCACGCCGACCGTCGTGATGACGCAGAGCGTCACCGGTCATGAAGTGTCGGACTGACACCCGGGTGTCGCCTGGTAACCTCGCAGCCTACGGTGGGTTGGAGGAAGCCCCAGGTAAGTACCGATTTCATTTTTTATCTTGTGCTCAGGATCAAATTATCTCCTAGGAGAAAACTTAGGAGAAAAGTGATCAGGCACTTAGGCCTCAATTCACTAAGATCATGCTGGAGATAATAAGGCAAGAGAAAGCTTACCTCCACACAGTGAGAGTTATCTTATCTCTTCATTCCTTAAGTTACCTCCTCTGTAGTTAATTTACCTCCTCTGTAGTTATTTTACCTCCTCTGTAGTTAATTTACCCTCTCTGTAGTTAATTTACCTCCTCTGTAGTTATTTTCACACGCCTGTCTTTAACTCTGGAGTTATTTTAAGGATTGGAGAGTTAACTTAAAGACAGAAGAGTTAACTTTAGGCTTGCCTGAGGTAAAATGTTTCCTGAATACGACATGTCTCATCACCATGGTAACAACTCTAGAAGAGTTATTAAAGAGAACCCGAGGTGTGTTTAAAGAATGTTATCTGCATACAGAGGCTGGATCTGCCTATACAGCCCAGACTCTGTTGCTATCCCAAACCCCCCTAAGGTCCCCCTGCACTCTGCAATCCCTCATAAATCACAGCTGTGCTGTGAGGCTCTGTTTACATCTGTAGTGTCAGTCTCAGCTTCTCCCCCGCTTCCTGCATAGCTCCGGTCCCTGCCCCCGTCCCTTCCCTCCAATCAGCAGGGAGGGAAGGGATGCAGGCGGGGACTGGAGTTCTACAGGAGGCGGGGAGAGCAGCAGACTGACACTATAGAGAGATAAACACAGCCAGCTCTGACAAGCTGTTTGTCAGCAGCGTGGCTGTGATTTATGAGGGATTAAAGAGTGCAGGGGGACCTTAGGGGGGTTTGGGATAGCAACAGAGGCTGAGCTGTATAGGCAGATCCAGCCTCTGTATGCAGATAATATTCTTCAAACCCACCTCGGGTTCTCTTTAAAGACAGGAGATAAGTTTAGTGAATTGAGGCCAATGGCCTCAATTCACTAAGATCATGCTGGAGATAATAAGGCAGGAGAAAACTTACCTCCACTAGTAAGAGAGTTATTTTATCTCTTCATTCCTTAAGTTACCTCCTCTGTAGTTAATTTACCTCCTCTGTAGTTATTTTCTCACGCAGTTAATTAACAGCCTGTCTTTAACTCTGGAGTTATTTTAAGGATTGGAGAGTTAACTTAAAGACAGAAGAGTTAACTTTAGGCTTGCCTGAGGTAAAATGTTTCCTGAATACTACATGCCTTATCACCATGGTAACAACTCTAGAAGAGTTATTAAAGACAGGAGATAAGTTTAGTGAATTGAGGACAATGGCCTTAATTCACTAAGATCATGCTGGAGATAATAAGGCAGGAGAAAACTTACCTCCACATAAGAGAGAGTTATCTTATCTCTTCATTCCTTAAGTTACCTCCTCTGTAGTTAAGTTACCTCTCCTGTAGTTAATTTACCTCCTCTGTAGTTAAGTTACCTCCTCTGTAGTTATTTTCACATGCAGTTAATAAACAGCCTGTCTTTAACTATGGAGTTATTTTAAGGATTGGAGAGTTAACTTAAAGACAGAAGAGTTAACTTTAGGTTTGCCTGAGGTAAAATGTTTCCTGAATACTACATGCCTTATCACCATGGTAACAATTCTAGAAGAGTTATTAAAGACAGGAGATAAGCTTAGTGAATTGAGGCCAATGTCTTTTGTTTTGAATATGTTTTTTTTTTTTTAACTATCACCATTGCTAATTGATTGAAGAATTCTGATTTCTTATGTCTTTCTGATCATTCCTGAAGGTCAAATATTTACATTGAAATTCCTCAGACATATGACACTATATCAATCAACACTTGTGGCAGTAAGTCATTTCTTCTTCTTTTTCTTCTTTTTTTTTTTTTTTTTGTAAAAAGTTTTTTTGTTTTTTTTATCTATAATGCAAACTTGCCATAAATTTAAATCACTGTAAAGGTGGCCACATACGTTACATTTTTTTTTTTTTTTTACAATTTTTGTTCCATGCGATCGATGAGATCGATTTAATGTTTCACTTGATTCAAAGTTCTGAGGACGTTGCTCGAGGTACCACACACGTGTGTTCAAGATTGACGCGGTTTCGAAAAAAAAAGATTGTATAAGGCAAAAAGTTGAATCGATTGAAAAACAGTTCACTTAATATTTAATATGATTATCTATTTTAATATGGATCTTTAAAATTTAACATCTCTGTACATCTATCAGTATTTCCTGCCATCATCATTCTCTGTTTAACATTACACTCACCACTGATCACCACATTGCTACTTACAGGGGGGTGTAACATCTCTGTACATCTATCAGTATCTCCTGCCATCATCATTCTCTGTTTAGCATTACAACCACCACTGATCACCACATTGCTACTTACAGGGGGATGTAACATCTCTGTACAGCTATCAGTATCTCCTGCCATCATCATTCTCTGTTTAGCATTACATTCACCACTGATCACCACATTGCTACTTACAGGGGGGTGTAACATCTCTGTACATCTATCAGTATCAATCACCACTGATCACCACATTGCTACTTACAGGGGAATGTAACATCTCTGTACATCTATCAGTATCTCCTGCTATCATCAGTCTCTATTTAGCATTACACTCACCACTGATCACCACATTGCTACTTACAGGGGATGTAACATCTCTGTAC
Source organism: Hyperolius riggenbachi (assembly GCF_040937935.1). Lineage (NCBI taxonomy): Eukaryota > Metazoa > Chordata > Amphibia > Anura > Hyperoliidae > Hyperolius > Hyperolius riggenbachi. Next base: position 11,053,673 of record NC_090652.1, read on the forward strand.
ATCTATCAGTACCTCCTGCCATCATCATTCTCTATTTAGCATTACAGTTACCACTGATCACCACATTGCTGCTTACAGGGGAATGTAACATCTCTGTACATCTATCAGTATCTCCTGCTATCATCAGTCTCTATTTAGCATTACAATCACCACTGATCACCACATTGCTGCTTACAGGGGGATGTAACATCTTTGTACACCTATCAGTATCTCCTGCCATCATCATTCTCTGTTTAGCATTACAATCACCACTGATCTCCACATTGCTACTTACAGGGGGATGTAACATCTTTGTACACCTATCAGTATCTCCTGCCATCATCATTCTCTGTTTAGCATTACACTCACCACTGATCACCACATTGCTGCTTACAGGGGAATGTAACATCTCTGTACATCTATCAGTATCTCCTGCTATCATCAGTCTCTATTTAGCATTACAATCACCACTGATCACCACATTGCTGCTTACAGGGGGATGTAACATCTTTGTACACCTATCAGTATCTCCTGCCATCATCATTCTCTGTTTAGCATTACACTCACCACTGATCACCACATTGCTGCTTACAGGGGAATGTAACATCTCTGTACATCTATCAGTACCTCCTGCCATCATCATTCTCTGTTTAGCATTATAGTTACCACTGATCACCACATTGCTACTTACAGGGGGATGTAACATCTCTGTACATCTATCAGTATCTCCTGCCATCATCATTCTCTGTTTAGCATTACAGTCACCACTGACATCACATTGCTACTTACAGGGGGATGTAACATCTCTGTACATCTATCAGTATCTCCTGCCATCATCATTCTCTATTTAGCATTACAGTTACCACTGATCACCACATTGCTACTTACCGGGAGATGTAACATCTCTGTACATCTATCAGTATCTCCTGCCATGATCATACTCTATTTAGCATGACAATTACCACTGATCACCACATTGCTACTTACAGGGGGATGTAACATCTCTGTACATCTATCAGTATTTCCTGCCATCATCATTCTCTGTTTAGCATTACAATCCCCACTGATCACCACATTGATACTTACAGGGGAATGTAACATATCTGTACATCTATCAGTATCTCCTGCCATCATCATTCTCTGTTTAGCATTACAATTACCACTGATCACCACATTGATACTTACAGGGGAATGTAACATCTCTGTGCATCTATCAGTATCTCCTGCCATCATCATTTTGTGTTTAGCATTACAGTTACCACTGATCACCACATTACTGCTTACAGGGGGATGTAACATCTCTGTACATCTACCAGTATCTCCAGCCATCATCATGCGTACGTTAAAAAGGGGCGCTGGGAAAAAAGGGCGCAGGGTTTTAAACGATAAGCATGGATAACGTTTAAAAATGTATTGTACTGTATTTCGTTTAAAGTTAATGTTTTATAAAGTTATAAATCATTAAATAATGTGCATTAAATCGGCAATTGTAAAAACGTTAATCTTTCGTTTAAATAGTGAAACGTATAATAACGTTTAAAAAAAAATTACTAAGTAACCCTCCCTGTACCTACCCCTAACCCCTAGACCCCAGTGTTGATGCCTAAACCTAAGACCCCCCCTGTTGGTGCCTAAACCTAAGACCCCCTGTTGGTGCCTAAACCTAAGACCCCCCTGGTGGTGCCTAAACCTAAGACCCCCTTGTTGGTGCCTAAACCTAAGACCCCCCTGTTGGTGCCTAAACCTAAGACCCCCCTGTTGGTGCCTAAACCTAAGACCCCCCTGTGATAAGCATTAATAACGTTTCAAAAACATATTGTGCGTTTTTTTCGTTTAAAAATAATGTAAAAAAAAAAAAAATTTTCGTTTAAAAATAATGTTTGAAAAAAATATTGTACTGTTTTTTGTTTAAAAATAATATTAAAAAATGTATAAATCATTAAATAATGTGTAATCATGAGAAGCAGTAATAAAACATTAAGTCTCCGGGCGCCGCTTTTAAAACGTTATTTTTCTCCGGCGCCCTTTTTTCCTATCGGGCGCCCATTAAACGATATTTATTATGGGAGTGAATGGCGGCGCCCGATTTGTCCACTAGCCTCCTGCGCCCTTTTTTACTGTTACCCATCATCATTCTCTGTTTAGCATTACAGTTACGATTAATCACCACATTGCTGCTTACAGGGGGATGTAACATCTCTGTACATCTATCAGTATCTCCTGCCATCATCATTCTCTGTTTAGCATTACAGTTACGATTAATCACCACATTGCTGCTTACAGGGGGATGTAACATCTCTGTACATCTATCAGTATCTCCTGCCATCATCATTCTCTGTTTGGCATTACAGTTATCACTGAACATTACATTGCTAATTAAAACTTCTTTTAACGCACTTTTAACTTTGTTCCTGCAACCACTGTGCAGAGGGGTGGGGGGTGCGTAAAATGGGAGGGCTGCGCCGACAAGTGGGGGCGCGAAAAGTGGGCATGGCCATGACATTGTATGGGGGGAGCTAACATAAAGATGTAACAGCGAGGCATAAGTAAGCAGTGTTTACGCCATGATGTGGTTAAATGAGGATTCGCATCATGGGTGTGCAGAAACTGTGTGATGCTATTTAATAGTACAGTGTTTCCCAACCAGTGTGCCGCGGCACACTAGTGTGCCGCGGCATGTTGCCCGGTGTGCCGTACAGGTCTGGCCTCTCGCCAGACCTGTACCTACTTTAGGGTGCAGGAGGGGGGAAGTAGCACTAGAAGGAGGGGCAGTGGAGGCAGCGGTGGGGAGGGGGGAAATATCCCCCCCCTCCCTCACCTGGGACCCCTCCTTCTGCCTCTCTCCCCCTCCGTTTAGCGGTGGCAAGTGCGGCTCGGCGGCGGGGAGGCATACGGAGAATTACTCACCACTTCCGCGTTCCAAGCGCCGGCAACGTCAAGTCGTCACACATCTCTGCCTTCAATGCCGCCCACTGTTCTTCCTGATTAGCGGAAGCACAGTGGGCGGTATTGAAGGCGGAGATGTGTGACGACATGACGTTGCCGGCGCTTGGAACGCAGAAGTGGTGAGTAATTCTCCGTATGCCTCCCCGCCGCCGAGCCGCACTTGCCACCGCTAAACGGAGGGGGAGAGAGGCAGAAGGAGGGGTCCCAGGTGAGGGAGGGGGGGGGATATTTCCCCCCTCCCCACCGCTGCCTCCACTGCCCCTCCTTCTAGCGCTGCTTCCCCCCCTCCTGGGCATCTATACTGGGGGGAACTGTACTAGCTATACTGGGGGCAACTAAACTAGCTATACTGGGGGCAACGAAACTAGCTATACTGGGGGCAACTAAACTACCTACACTGGGGGCAACTAAACTAGCTATACTGGGGGCAACTATACTAGCTATACTGGGCACTATACTGGGACACTACCTACCTATACTGGGCACTATGCTAGCTATACTGGGCACTATGCTAGCTATACTGGGCACTATACTAGCTATCTGGGTACTATACTAGCTATACTGGGCACTTTACTGGCTATACTGGGGCACTACCTATCCATACTGGGACTATACTAGCTATACTGGGGCACTATACTAGCTATACTGGGGCACTATACTGGGGTAACTATACTAACCATACTGGGGCAACTAAACTCCCTATACTGGGGCAACTATGCTAGCTATGCAGCCGCCCCCCCCCCCCCCCCCCCCCATAGCACGGCACTGTCCACTAGGTCGCGCAAACACCCGCGCCGCCGCAACCCCCCCCCCCCCCCCCCCCGCCGCCGTTCCCCGGAGAAAAATATGGTCAGAAAGTGTTCCCTGGCCCGGAAAAGGTTGGGAACCACTGTAATAGTATACCGTAACCCCAAAGCAGCAAACATAGTCAACTATGACCATTAAATAATAAATGCAGCAACAGTTACCCCAGACACCACAAAATAAACGCAATGTGGGCAACATGTCAGCACAAAATAAACGCAATAGGGGCAAACATGTCAGCACAAAAACGCAATGTGGGCAACATGTCAGCACAAAATAAATGCATTGTGGGCAACATGTCAGGACAAAATAAACGCATTGCGGGCAACGTTTAGCATAAAATAAACGTAATAGGGGCAAACATGTCAGTACAAAATAAACGCAATGGGGGCAAACATGTCAGCACAAAATAAACGCATTGCGGGCAACATTTCAGCACAAAATAAACGCAATGGGGGCAAACATGTCAGCACAAAATAAACGCATTGCGGGCAACATGTCAGCACAAAATAAACGCATTGCGGTAATCATTTCAGCACAAAATAAACGCATTGTGGGCAACATTTCAGCACAAAATAAACACATTGCAGGCAACATGTCAGCACAAAATAAACGCAATGGGGGCAACATGTCAGCACAAAATAAACTCATCGCGGGCAACATGTCAGCACAAAATAAACGTATTGCGGGCAACATTTCAGCACAAAATAAATGCAATGGGGCAAACATGTCAGCACAAAACGCAATGTGAGCACATTTCACCTGGAAAAAAAAATAATTTACTCATCTGACAGAAGTCCCCTCACGCAGCCGGCCTCTGGTGTGTGTGTGCAGCTCCCCCGGACGATCCTCCTCCAATCTCCTGTGCCCACAGGCAGTGCAGGGCTACGGCAAGATAGCGCCCGAAGCCCTGTACTGGAGACACAAATAGTCTCCAGTACAGGGCTCCGCCTCTGGACGCCATCTTCTCGTAGCCCTGCCCTGCCTGTGCCTGCCGGAGGACAATGCAGGCTGCTGGAGCGGGGCTGCGGGGAATGAACTAGCGCAGCGTCTATGAGACGCTGCGGCTAGTTCATTCAGTACGGTGGCCAGAGTCCCGAGGCCGGGACGTCCCGCTGCTAAAAGCGGGACGTTTCCCGGGACCTCATGCAGCCTGGGACAGCGCCCCCCGAAGGCAAGCCAGGTAAAGCGGGATGTATGGTCACCGTAAGCAAGGGCACCAGAGCAGCAGACTAAACTGATGCAGGATTTGCAAGCTTGCATATGCTGCAATGCAGGGAGATCAGGTGAGCGCCTGATCGCTCTGCTGCTAGCCGCCTGTGGAGCAGCCACCTTGCTCTCTAAGCACATTGGTGTTGTGGCGTGTGGCTAGAGACTTGGGCAGCATTGGAGACAGAGGGGAAGAGGAAGCTTCTGCACTGGAGACAAGCTGAGAAATGAGTGACACTGATGGCTGCTGCAGTGTTGAGGTGAACTGTACTGAAAGGAGGGGAATGGGAAAGGGAGGGATTAAGGGAGTCATCAGGCTACCTATACTAGAGGGAAGGGGGGTAGGGGTCATCTGGCTACCTATACTGGGGGGGGGGGGTCATCAGGCTACCTAGGGGGGGTGGCTGGTGACATTGGCCTTGGGCGGTAAAGAGTACAAAGTCGGCCCTGGCCTACAGTGCCTTATGGTAAATCCCGCCCTGATCATACAACATCCAGAAGTCTCCTGGTTTGTTAATGTTTTTAGGTGGTTATTTCATGTCAGACATATTTCTTCCAAAGAGATGAGCCAAACGTCTGGATTTACTTTTTCTCCCATTTACATTCTGCTTCATTATACACATCATCCATGACATGCTGAATCCTAAGACCTGTTTAACATGGGCGACTGCAGGTAGTGCATTCCGGTATAGTTGCCCCGCTAAAGGTTAGCCATGTATAGGTGCCCCAATATAGGTTAGCCAGGTATAGGTGCCCCCAGCATAGGTAGCCAGGTATAGGAGCCCCCAGTATAGGTAGCCAGGTATAGGTGCCCCCACTATAGGTAGCCAGGTATAGGAGCCCCCAGTATAGGTAGCCAGGTATAGGTGCCCCCAGTATAGGTAGCCAGGTATAGGTGCCTCCAGTATAGGTAGCCAGGTATAGATCCTCCAGTATAGGGTAGCCAGGTATAGGTGCCCCCAGTATAGGTAGCCAGGTATGGGTGCCCCCAGTATAGGTAGCTAGGTATAGGTGCCCCAAGTATAGGTAGCCAGGTATAGGAGCCCCCAGTATAGGTAGCTAGGTATAGGAGCCCCCAGTATACCTAGCCAGGCATAGGTGCCCCCAGTATAGGTAGCCAGGTATAGGTGCCCCCAGTACAGGTAGCCAGGGAAAGGCGCCCCAGTATACCTAGCCAGGCATAGGTGCCCCCAGTATAGGTAGCCAGGTATAGGTGCCCCCAGTATAGGTAGCCAGGTGTAGGTGCCCCAGTATACATTAGCCAGGTATAGTTGTCCAAGTATAGGTTAGCCAGGTATAGGTGCCCCCAGTATAGGTAGCCAGGTATAGGTTCCCCAGTATAGGTAGCCAGGTATAGGTGCCCCAGTATAGGTAGCCAGGTATAGGTGCCCCCAGTACAGGTAGCCAGGGAAAGGCGCCCCAGTATACCTAGCCAGGCATAGGTGCCCCCAGTATAGGTAGCCAGGTATAGGTGCCCCCAGTATAGGTATCCAGGTGTAGGTGCCCCAGTATACATTAGCCAGGTATAGTTGTCCAAGTATAGGTTAGCCAGGTATAGGTGCCCCCAGTATAGGTAGCCAGGTATAGGTTCCCCAGTATGGGTAGCCAGGCATAGGTGCCCCCAGTATAGGTATCCAGGTATAGGTGCCCACAGTATAGGTTAGCCAGGTATAGGTTCCTCCAGTATAGGTAGCCAGGTATAGGTGCTCCAATATAGGTAGCCAGGTATACTGTAGGTGTAGGTGCCCCCAGTACAGATAGCCAGGTAAAGGTGCCCCTAGTATAATTAGCCAGGTATAGGTGCCCCAGTACAGGTAATGGAGGGGGAGCTGTGGGCAAACTGGGACTCAGCCGCAGGGAGGGGAGCCCGCCTCACTGCTCACTGCTTCCTGATTAGCAGCGGTGCAGTCAGAGGAGCCCGGCAGGAAGTGAACTTCACTTGGAGCCCGGAAGGAGGTGAATTTTTTCTAAGAGGCTTCCCGCTGCGCTATAACACTGAAGTAAGGGGGGGGGGGGGGAGCATGGAGGGCTGGCCTGAGGGAGGGAGGGGTTAGGCCTCCTCCCCGTGGCTAAGTCCCAGTGTGCACGTGGCTCCCCCCTTCATCACTGCACCTCCACTCACTGTGACCCGGGCAGACACCCACCTCGCCCGCCCCTAGAAACGGGGCTGTGCTTTCATCACTTGTCAGCTACTTCTGTGCACCCATCATGCACTGGGAAATACTCAGTATGGGTAGATGGAAGGCATCCATTGCATGGAGTCACATCTGAGCATTGCCACAGCCCTACTCAAATGCAACATTCTTGTTGCTGAGTAACCACACTGCATATCGAATGCTAACGAGTGTGGGGCAACAAACGCTGTCATGTTGTTTGGTGGCTGACAGACCGGAGGCTGTGCTTGGTGAGGAGCAAGCAGTACAGTCTGAAAAAGACATTAAAGAGAACCCAAGCTAGACTATAAACCAAAAAAGAGACGCATTGAAGGAGGCTTCCTGTGTCCACCTACAGATCTCCACAGCTGCCTAGAACCCTCTGGAAGTTCCTGGCCACACTCCTCTTCCTGCATGAGCGCAGCCATACCATTCCTGTGGGACATAGCCACGCCTGTGCAGTAGCATGGAGCCCCTCGTGAAATTGTGCCTATACTCTGTATAAATATCATGAAATATTCACCCTCTGCTCAGGGGTGTAACTAGAAGTCACCGAGCCCCCCTGCAAGAATTTGGATCCCCCTCCCCGGGTGCCTGCTCAGGGCCGTTTAGGAGGGCAGGAGGGGTCGCAGCATGAGGGGAGAGCATGGCCGCACATCGGCGGGGAGGGGGGACAGTTCCCCCTCCCTAACCTCCGGCTCTTCTCTCAGCGTTCCCCCTCCAACATCTATCACAGTGGCAGCAGCAGCGGCAGCAACACATACCTCCATCCACCACCAGAGGTTCCAATCTCTAACTGCTTCACACTACTTCCTGTTTAAACAGGAAGTAGCATGAAGCACTTAGAGCTCTGTGACCTCTACAATAGATGGAGGTATGTCTCTTGCCTGCCGCTGCTGCTGCCACTGTGATAGATGCTGGAGGGGAGCCCGAGGTGAGGGAGGGGGGAGTGGTTCCCCTTCCCACCGATGTGCTCTCCCCTCATGCTGCGACCCCTCCTCCCCCCCCCCCCCCCCCCAAATGGCCCTGAGAGGGCCCCAGAGTAGCCCTGCTGAACCCCACCCCCTATTGTTATGCCCCTGCCTCTGCTGATTTTTTCTATTATATGATCTCTTTTTTACAGACGTTGAACATGTTAAAAAGCCGAAATGCAGGACAGGAATGGCCTCTCCTCTTCCAAGCGGATATTTTTATGATAATGTGTGGCGTCCCGTCTACTGCAACATGACTGTCTACAAGACTGGGGAGGACTTCATTGGGTGTCTGGAGAAGAAGAAGCTGTTTCTGATTGGAGACTCAACTTTACGACAGTTTATCATGTACTTCACGGAGGGCAACAAAAGTAAGATTTCCCGTACAGAAACTTCACAAATTGTGGCAAGAAGAAAAAGCTGAAAGGGACAACTATCATGAACATTGTAAAATTTAAAATTTATACATATAGAATGTAAAAACAAAAAATTCTAAGTAAAATGCACTATAAAGTACTATTTTCTTATGGTGCTTTCACTTACAGTAGGTAGTATAAATCTAACAGATCTGTCAGGTTTAGAACCAGTCCATCTACTCATGGGGGATTCCCAGTTATTTATTTTTTCACAAAAGCACTTGGTGCTCAGGTGCTCAGTTCAACTGCTAAAATAGTGTACACGTGAGTAGGGAGACAGACTACCATCTTTGTATGGATCCTTTCCATTAAGTGCTTTTGTAAAGAATAAGGATGCTACTGAGAATCCCCCAGGAGGCGATGGACTAGTCCAAAATCTGCCAAATCAGTCATCTTTTTGCCATCTACTGTAAGTAACAGCAACATAGGGAAAGAAGTAATTTACTCTGGGAGAAATGTACAGTTCCACGTGTTTCAAATTTTCCGTGATAGTAGCCCTTTTGTCCTTTGAACTCTTTTTAAAAGTCGTGTAACAGTAAGCAATGTAAGTTCATGGTAAGGCTATAATATGTACCATAATACCATCATGGCCGGATTTACCATAAGGCACTGTAGGCATATGCCTACAGGAGCCTGATGATGGAAAGGCGGCTATCTCCCATCCCCGAGTGCTTCCCTCCTTCCTTCACTATGCAGAGTCCTGAGCAGAGCGTAAATGAGAGGATACTCACCTGGGTCTCGCCATTCCACTGATGAGCTCTCCTTTCATCCAGGGGCATCTCTAGCTAACTAATACTGGGGACTGGGTACACTCAGTGTTATGAGACAACTGTGGCTACCTACACCGGGCAGGGTAAGTTAGGGAGAATTGACAGCGGGGTCAGCCAGCACATTTGCAGTGCAGTTTGGCGGGGTTTGTAGGCTTGTGGTGGGTGAAGTGTAGCGAGCCAGAACATCTGTGCCTATAGGCTCTTGTGATGTAAATACGGGCCTGATTACCATCCTCCCTATAGTACTTGTTTAGAAAAATAAGTCTACAGGAAGATATGAGAGTCAGTAGTTCCAACCAGAGACCATGGATGCAGCAAATGTGGGCACCTGCGGCTGGCTAATGGACGATTTGGGCATAGACCTATAGGCCCTAATGGAAATATCAGCAGTTGGACACCCAAAGCAGAAATTTGGGCGCCCAATGAATTAGAAAGCTACAGTTTTTGAAATGTTTATGTAATGACTAGCGGAACTGCAGAACGCACGTGGCGGCGGGTTCCACATCACAAGCGGGAGCCTCCGCATCTTTGCCGGCGGGCGTATTAGTGCAGGCGGCGGAGTCCGTGAGCTCGGCGGACTCCGCCGCACAGTTGCTGCCTGGGGGGGTCGTCCGCTCCCTCGCCGGCTCAGAGTCTCCGCCTTACGTGCGCACGCGCGAGGAGACAGGAACTTTATGCCTCTAGAAGGGGAGTCAGCTGACCAGACCGGTCAGCTGACTCCAGCGGGTCCTTGGATTGGCTGGGGCTCTGGGGCGGCGCTGGGCAGCTCTCTGGCTACATATAGGACTTGCTTGTCAGTAGCAAGTTGTCTGCTGTCGTGAATACTTCTGTGTTAGCGCTCAGACCTTAGGCTAGATCCCAGGTGTCGAAACCAAGGACTTCACACCTCAGATTAGGATTGTATATGATTGTTTACCTGTGTATGACTCTCTATGGCTATCTCTGACTATCCTTTACTCTAATCCTTATTGTACTTCCGCCTATCTGATTCAAGTAGCCGACCCTGCCTGTTCTCCGACTCTGAATCAGCCTTCAGTTTCTGTACCTTGCCAGCCCGCCTGTTATCGACTATTGGCTTGGTTTCTGACTATTCTCTCGTCTCACGTCTCTGTACTGTTGCCGCCTGTACTGTTGCCGAACCTCTGCCTGTCTGACCTTTCTCCCTTCAGTGGAACGTCTCCCACTGTAGGGTTCTCTCTCCGAGACGCTTGACCTAGCAGATCGTTACTGCTAGAGGCCGAGACTCCTCCTCTGGCCCATTGGAGGATCTCACACACGGGGTTCCCATTCAGAAGTAACCACACCTCTGAGGAATCGCTGTGTGGTGGATATTTTTACTGCATTTATTGTTACCGCAATATTGTTTGTCGATTACCCTGTTTTGATCAGCCCGCATTATTAGCAATTCCGCAGATTGCTATATAATCGGGTCTGTCGTTGTATTATTGGTGATTCTGCGGATCCCCAGTAATCAAGGTCCTGGGTGTGACACTTATCTTGTCTGATCGTTCAGGCCCTAAACATCAGTAGTGAGCCTTCTGCTGATTTACCATCAGAAAGATACTGACTACCTTGCTCTCATATACCTGCATTGGTGGTGGTACTGCAGATAAACACGTAATCAGATCTCCGTGCTCTAGCTGACAGACTGTCACAGTTTATAATAGTTTTGAAAATTAGTTCTAGTTTTTGATTTTTAATTTTTATCATTTTGAAAATTAGAAAGTTATAGTTTTTGAAATTTTGAAATCACCGGCCAAAAGGTAGTTCTCTCTTCTACCTCTGGAGGTCCCTCCAGAGGTAGAATTACACGTGCGGAAGGTACACTTGAGGCGTCAAACATAGAGTAAAATGCACTAAAACAGTTTAAAAAAGTAGGCAGTGGTGGACTTGCCTTCCCAAAGGAGACTCGATTTTGACAAATTTCAGGCTGAAGTTGACTTTATTTCACAACACAGTGCAGCGCGTTTTGCAGGTATGATCCGCTTCATCGGGCAAAATAGGGAGTAAGTGGAACTAGAACCAAGCGCCTCTGTGCTGCATTGTGAACAAACATGGGGTACATAATGATACAGACAATGGTATACACAAAATATACTGTAGACATTGGTACGTTATACAGAATTGTAAGACAGAGTAACTACAGTGACAAATGTAACATGGTGATCAAAATGTATTGGAAAGACACAAAAGGGTGGGTGAGCCCTGCCCTTTTCAGCTTACAATCTAAAGGAATAGGGAGGAAGCAAGAGGTGGTAATTAGAGATGGCCCGAACCCTTTAGATTTACTTCCGCAAAAGTTTGCGAACCGGTGAACTCGGTGAACCACAATAGACTTCAATGGGCAGGCGAACTTCAAAAATTACAAAGACTGTTTCTGGCCACAAAAGTGATGGAAAAGATGTTTCAAGGGGTCTAACACCTGCAGGGGATCATGGCGGAGTGGGATACATGCCCAAAGTCCCGGGGAAAATTACGGATTTGACGCACAGCAGGGTTATAATCTCTAAAGGGCAGAAATCACATTGCATTCCTAAATTGGAGGCATAAAGTGCTTGAAAACATCTTGCGTGTCTATACATGGATCAGCAGGTAGTGTAAGTAGTGTACTGTTTCACGCTGACAGACCAAATTCACTGTGTAACGCACCGCAAACAGCTGTTTGTGTAGTGATGGCCGTGCTGTACTGGTGCGCATGATAGCGAGAGTGCAGGTGATGGCGGTTTTCAAGCCCATATGGTCAGGCTGAGGTATCTCAATGACAGAACAACAGTGACTGGTATAATACAGTGTGCAGTCACACAGATGCAGTGAAAGGTATGCAGTGACTGACTGGTATAATACAGTGTGCAGTCACACAGATGCAGTGAAAGGTATGCACTGACTGGTATATAAAACAGTGTGCAGTCACAGATGTAGTGAAATGTATGCACTGACTGGTATAATACAGTGTGCTGGGCCTGGCACAGTATAGCAAGGGCCAGCTGCAACAGACAGGGCTGTATATGCAGTCAGTGGCACACACACAAAAAAACAAAACACATCACAAGAACATTAGCTCTCAAAAGAGCTTCTTTGGGATGCTTTTCAGCAACAAATATCAGCAAGGAGCAAGCTAACAAGATCTAACTAATGCTTTCCCTATCTCTGCAGTAATGTCTCTCCCTTCTCTCACTAAGCAGGGAGCAGACAGAGTGAGAAGATGGCCAACGCAGCAGCGTTTTTGTAGGGGGGGTGGGGGGTCCAGGAGGGAGTGCAGCCTGATTGGCTGCCACGTGTCTGCTGACTGTGATGTAGAGGGTCAAAATGTAGCCCAATGATGGGGTATAGGGGGCTGTTCGAACTCGCTATTTGTTCGCAGTTCACCGCGAACGCGAACCGCTCAGATCTGCTCAAACAAGTTTGCCGGTGAACCGTTCAGGCCATCTCTAGGTGTAATATACAAAATATATACCTAGAGGCAGTGTGTTTTTAAGTTATATTTAGAAAGCACAACATGGCCAGAATTTGAAGGGGAATGGTGTAAGTTAAAGCATATGTGGAAAAAGTGAGTTTTGAGGAAGCACTTAAAGTGAACCAGAGATGAAGCACCCTCATGTATTTTACCATAGAAATCAGTGGGAACATTAGAGAAAACACCTACCCTGCTCTGTTTCATCCTCACTGCTAAAAGTGTCTGTTATCAGCTGTGATAAGAATCCCGGACTGAGCATTCAGTTTGGCTTTGCAGGGAATAATTATAGCTGAGTCATTATAGCAGAGCCACAAGGGGGCAGGCTTGGGCTTAAAAAGACACCAGAGAAGACAGACTCAGCTTTAATCTTTCCGTAGCAAAGCCAGACTGAGTGCTCAGTCAGGGATTCTTATCAGAGGTGATAACAGTCAGATTAAACAGAGAACAATGAAACAAAGAGCAGATTAGGTGTTTACTGTCATGTTCCCACTGATTTATAAGGTAAAATACAAGAGTGTGCTTCATCTCTGGTTCTCTTTAAAGATTTCAGGTTGGAGAGTGACGGATGTGGTTAGGAAGGGGATTGCAGAGAAGGGGTGAGGCACGAGAGAAATCTTGTATACATGAATGCGAGGAAGTGATTCTAGAGGAGGATAGAAGAAGGTCATGACATGAGCAGATCTGAGATTGCGGTTGGGTTTGGTATCTGAAAACTAGTGAGGAGATGTACCGGGGAGAGAGATTATTTAGAGCTTTGTAGGTTAGCTGACATATAAACAAAGAAGATGACATTGATGATGATGAGAAAATAAATTGAAAGATAAAACATAAATAATAGACATATTATAAAAAATAAATATATCTCTTATCCTTAATGGTTGTGTCTGTTTTTCCCAGTTGCAAAATATTTCCGCTACCACGGATCAGGATGGGGCGGTTGGAATTTAGCCCTGGAGGCCGTAAACCTGGAAAAGGATATGTACATCTCCTATAAGAGACACGGTTTTCCCCTGGAACACCCTAGCTTCTACTACTTCAAAGACGACCAGTATACAAGCCGACAGATCGACCAGCGCGCTGGGGGAAAGGACACCATCTTCGTCATTACGATGGGCCAGCACTTTAGACATTTCCCGCTCAAAATCTTCATTAAACGGGCGTTCAATATCCGCCGAGCAGTGGAGAGGCTGTTCCTCCGAAGCCCGGACACCAAAGTCATCATTAAATCAGAGAATACGAGAGATATTTATGCTCCGGTGGAAATGCAGGGAGACTTCAACGGCTACTGCCAGTATCTGGTGCTCAGAGAGGTGTTCCAGGGCATCGATGTCGGCTTTGTGGACGCTTGGGACATGACCGTGGCTGCCGCTACGGTGACGGTCCACCCTCCAGGGCACACGTTTGCCAGTATATTAAGTCTAACGTTCAGTTTTGCTTGTCCATGAACCAGTAGGTGATAAAGGGAACTTGAGGTGATGGACATATGGAGGCTGCCATATGTTACAGTTACATAGTTTACTTGAAAAAAACCCATCCGTGCATCAAGTCCAATCAGAATTTTTTTTTTAAAAACACCATCCTGAACCCGCACATATCCCAGTTGATCCAGGGGAAGGCAAAAACCTTACAGGGCCTGGACCAATTAGCCTTAAAAGGAAAAAATTCCTTCTCCACTCCAGATGACAGTCAGATAAATCTCTGCATCAACTCTCCCGGGAATTACCTAGTAATTATAGCCGTGGATGCCTTTCAGTGCAAGGAAAGCATCCAAGCCCTCTTTAAATTCAGATATACTGTAGATTTTTCCATAACTACTTCCTGAGGTAAGGCATTCCAGATTTTTACCACTCAAGCTGTGAAGGACCCCTTTCCAAAGAGATTGCAAAAACGTTTTGCCTCCACACGCAAACCATGTCTGCTGTACAACCCTAGTGTATTTAGAAATCAAATTGGATGCCCCCCCAGCCCACTCAGGGCCGTTTTGAGGGGCAGGAGGGGTCACAGTATGAGGGGAAAGCATGGCCACACATCGGCAGGGACGTAGGACATTCCCCTACCTCCCTCACCTCAGGCTCTCCCCTCAGTGCGCTCCCCTCCTGCAATTTTCAGTGGCAGCAGCGGCGACAGGAACACATACCTCCGTACCGCGGAGGTCCAATCTCTAAGTGCCTCACGCTACTTCCTGTTTAAACAGGAAGTAGCATCAGACACTTAGAGATCAGAACCACCAGCGCGCAGGAACGCATGGAGGTATGTGTTCCTGCCGCCAACCGCTGCCACTGATAATCGCAGGAGGGGAGCAAGCTGAGGGGAGAGCCTGAGGTGCGGGGGGGGGGGGGGGACTGTGCGAATCTTTGGATGGGGCCCCCCACTCCCCTCGCTTTCTGCACAGGAAAACTGAGGACCAATGTTTTTTCCCCATGCAGAGAAAAACACCTAGACTTAAAGGAAACGTCAGGCTATCTATGCTACCCGCAGATCTACTTACCCGGGGCTTCCTCCAGCTCCTTGCAGCCGACAAGTCCCTTGTGGCAGCTCTACTCCCAGTACATACATACACACACACACAGCCGTATTATTTTACTTCATGAGAGCACATGCTATATGGAGGAACAACAATGACATGCTGAACATAAGATATAGTATCACTGTAACTTTGGCAAAACATTCAGAATGTCACTGATTGATACTCTTATTACAGGATCTGGGACTCACTGTGAGACAACAAGCTCTCAATGAGGCAGCAACAGTAAAGCTGGCAATACACTAGGCCGATTCCCGCCAGATCGACAGCAGATTCGATCACTGGGATCAAATCTGCTGTCACATCGTTCCCGCTACACGCCGAATTTCGATCCATTTCGTCCGATCCCGTCGATCGCTCCGTGCGGAAAATTAACGTCGATCGCCCGCGGGTAGGGAGCGCGTCGCTAGCGGCGCTCGAGTAGCCGACGACCGACGCAATAGAGCCAGCATACATTACCTGCTCCGCCGGCGCGACTGCCCCCGGTCACCGCTGTTTCGTCTCCGCTCTGGTCTCCGGCATGCTTCACTTCTTCCTGCCCGGCAGGAAGTTTAAACAGTAGAGGGCACTCTACTGTTTAAACTTCCTGCCGGGCAGGAAGAAGTAAAGCATGCCGGACCTGGAGACCAGAGCGGAGACGGAGCAGCGGTGACCGGGGGCAGTCACGCCAGCGGAGCAGGTAATGTATGCGGGCGGGCGGGGAGCGGCAGCACCACCACCACAACAGATTGTGAACGGTTTCAGGCTGAAATCGGTTCACAATCTGTTTGCAGTAAAGGCAGCCATACGATCCCTCTTTGATCAGATTCGATCAGAGAGGGATATATCTGTTTCGTCGAATCTGATGGCAAATCGAGCAGTGTATGGCTACCTTAAGACATCAATCTCCACTCCATTGCCTTGTAAAAGTATTCAGAGGCCATACAGTCATTAGCCCGTGTGATAAGAATCTGGGAATCCTTTTGCTGAAAAGGGAAAGTCTACAACTTTTTTCAAATGTGCTCCTTTGTTTCTAAGGTTGTACATCAAGTCTTTAGAACTCTGCAGCAGTGAGAGACAAGATGTTTTTTACGAACCCTAGGGAGCAGGGACAGTGTACAAATTCCAAAGTGTGTGTGATTCCTTATCTGTGTGGTGGACACATGCAGTCAATATAACTATGGTGTGAGAGCAGAATACGTTTTTTTTCTCCATGCCCTTAGCTGTCAGTCTCTCAAACTTTTCCCTTATGGGCCCCCTGTGGTGTCTGGGCCCCCCTGCGGAGGCATCCCTTGCAGGGTCTATTGTTACGCACCTGTGTTTATATTATCAACCGGTCAGAGTAGAAAGATTTGACTATAGAATCGGTTTTGTTGCTTCTCCATTTTAAAGTGATGAAGACCATACTAGACTAGCTTTATTGTGTGTTTTTTTTTAAGCACTGTACATCTAGTAAAATATTTTCCTTATGAAATGTGTTATCATCGTGCTTGGTATATGTGTTTTGCCTAAGAACCATCCCGATAGCAATTTTACCGCAGTCTAGTGTGTCTGGCCCCTTGTGACTTATATTGGAGGTAAGTGATCCCTTACTCTGCTTTCTATAATTTTAAGATTTTTATCTTTTTTAATGCAAGTGAACATTGCAATGTGTTGTTATAGCGCTTAATTTGGGGTCTGCCTATTGCTGGTACCCAAATTACAGTTATGCGGGTGCGTATTATATTATTGCAGCAGCTATAGACACCCCTACATCAGGCGCTACGCGCTGCAGTCCCGGCACCGCAGTGACCTGCTTGGCTCCAGCTGTCCACCCTCAAACCATCAGTGTACCTCTTACCCACTCCCACAAAGCGTTAACAGGTAAGAAAAATGCACACATGCAGAGTAAAAACAGCTTCATGTGTTCCTAATCCAAGGAAAAGTCCAGGATGATTTAAAAGTAAAAATCTACTTACCTGGGGCTTCTTCCAGCCCCTGGCAGGCATCCTGTGCCCTCGCCGCAGCTCCGCTCCCTGACTCTGGGTACAAGAAGGCTACTTGCATTACAGCGTGCAGCTCACGTAGTCGCGCTGACGTAATCCGGACTGTACTACGCAGGTAGTAGTAGTAGTAGTAGTAGTAGTAGTTCTGCGCCTGCACAGTACAGTCCGGATGATGTCAATGCGACTCACTGAGCCTCACGGTGAAGCGCAAGCAGATGCCGACCTCGCCAGGTCTGCACCGGAGTGGACCAAGATCCACCGGAGCTGCGGCGAGGGCACAGGACGGCTGCAAGGGGCTGGAGGAAGCCCCAGGTAAGTAGATTTTTACTTTTTACATATCTTGGACCTTCCATTTAACAATGAACACATACCCTTTTATTAAAGAGGCCCTGTAGTGATGTATAGCAAAATGTATATTATTCAGGAATCAGGATGCCCACTTGTATGGTAATTATCCTGGTTTCAGCATTGGGAACACTTCCTATATCTATATACAGATATATACCTGATTATTGGCGATCTGCAGAATCACCAATAATACAAGTATAACTAACCTCTGGACACCTATATAGTGTAAGTGTTTGGTGCAACAGTAATGACTTTGAGTTGGACCGCCCGAGGAGCAGGTGGTCTTCGGCAGTATGAGTGATACTGCCCTCTGGGAAGTATGGAAACTTTCCAGCAGCCTGGGACCTCCTACGGGGTGGAGCCCCAGGCTGAAAGTAGGAGGGACCTAACTGAGTGACACCTGGAAGGTTGATGTCACTAGTAGGTCAGGAGACTATCTCTTAAGGAGAGAGATAGCTCTCAAGGTCGGGCAAGCCAGGTCGGCAACATACGAGCAGACAAGGTACAAAGTCAGAAGGGTGTTTCGGTAACCAAAGGCAGGCCGGGTGGCAACTGATAATCAGATATGCGTCGGCACCGAATCAGAAAGCAGAGGGATAGTCAGAAGTGCAATAGGTCATAACAGATATCAAACAATGCCTAGTCTTGGGTGTGAGGTCCGTGGTCTCGACACCCTGGAACTAGTCTGAAGTATAACACAATGGTTATACAGAGTCCCTAGTCTTGGGTGTGAGGTCCGTGGTCTCGACTCCCTGGAACTAGTCTGAAGTATAACATAATGGTAATACAGAGTCCCTAGTCTTGGGTGTGAGGTCCGTGGTCTTGACACCCTGGAACTAGTCTGAAGTATAACACAATGATAATACAGAGTCCCTAGTCTTGGGTGTGAGGTCCGTGGTCTCAACACCCTGGAACTAGTCTGAAGTATAACACAATGATAATACAGAAGTAATCTGGCTAAGTGTGAATTTCCAGGTCCTCCTGGTTCTAACACACTGTAGGATCTGACTGTGGTCTGAGTGCTTTCACGTAAGTGTTCGCAACGGCAGACAACCTGAAACTGACCAGCAGTAACTATATATAGAGCGGCGCTCTCCAGCGCCACCCATCAGTGATGGCAGAATGCCCTCCAAAACTTAGTTACAAATTGGACTCCCCGATCTGACACTATGTTTTCCGGAATGCCATGCAGCCGGAAAATGTGCTGGATAAAGAGATCAGCCAATTCCTGGGCTGAGGAGAGTCCTTTCAGGGGGACAAAATGGGCCATCTTACTGAATCGATCGACTACCACCCAAACGACCGTCATGCCCTCAGACCTGGGGAGTTCGCCCACAAAATCCATGGACAAATGGGTCCAAGGCTCACTCGGAACTGGTAAAGGCTGCAATGTTCCAACAGGTGCCTGACGGGAGGGTTTGCTCCTAGCACACACTGCACACTCTCTCACAAACTCCTTACAGTCTATTGCCAATGACGGCCACCAAGCACATCTAGCAAGTAGATCCTGAGTTCTGGTGGCCCCAGGATGCCCAGCATTCTTGTGGGAATGAAACAGCTGTAACAGTTGTAGGCGAAAAGGCAATGGTACAAACAGGACCCCCTCAGGCTTCCCCTCTGGAACATCCTGCTGGAATGGACTTAAAGTAACAGTCCAGTCTTTCCAGGTCTCAGTAGCCACCAGGACCATCTTCTGAGGTAGAATGGTCTCAGGGGCTGAGGGCTGTGCTGTCTCAGGCTCAAAACACCTGGATAAGGCATCAGCTTTGATGTTCTTACTACCAGGGGTATACGTGATTACAAATCTGAATCTCGAGAAAAATAATGACCACCGGGCCTGTCGGGGGCTAAGTCTCTTAGCACCCTCAATGTACTCTAAATTTTTGTGGTCAGTGTAAACTGTAATGGTATGTTCTGCACCCTCTAGCCAATGATGCCATTCCTCAAAGGCCAACTTGATGGCTAGAAGTTCCCGGTTGCCTATATCGTAGTTTTTCTCTGCGGGTGAAAACCTATGGGAAAAATAGGCACAAGGGTGGAGTTTCCCCTGCAAACCAGAACGCTGAGACAGCACAGCCCCTACCCCTACCTCTGAGGCATCAACCTCCACGATAAAGGGAAAAGTGACGTCTACATGTCTCAAAATGGGTGCAGAACAGAACAATTTCTTCAGAGTGGAGAAAGTAGCATGGGCCTCTGGAGACCAGTGGTGAGTATCTGCCCCTTTCCTGGTGAGACTGGTGAGAGGTGAGATCACCATAGAGTACCCCTTTATGAACCTCCTGTAGTAGTTGGTGAACCCCAGGAACCTCTGGAGTGCCTTCAGTCCAACAGGCTGAGGCCAGTCCAAGACAGCAGAAACCTTTCCCGGGTCCATAGAGAGACCGGAGGTAGAGATTATGTACCCCAGAAAGGCGACAGAGGTCACTTCAAAAATGCATTTTTCCAGTTTAGCATACAGCATATTCTGTCTCAACTTCTGTAGCACAAACCTAACATGTCTCCTACGTTCTGAGAGGTTGGATGAAAAGATCAGTATATCGTCTAAGTACACCAAGACGAATCTACCCAATACCTCTCTGAAAACCTCGATAATCAGCTCTTGGAAGACGGTCGGGCGTTACACAACCCGAAGGGCATCACTAGGTACTCGTAATGCCCGTCAGGCATGTTAACCTCCCTGGCGGTTTATTTATTTTGCCAGGGAGGCTGCGGGAGGGTTTTTTTTAAATTAAAAAAAAAATATTTCATGCAGCCAACTGAAAGTTGGCTGCATGAAAGCCCACTAGAGGGTGCTCCGGAAGCGTACTTTCGATCGCCTCCGGCAATCGAAAGTAACAAGATAGGCCGCAATGAGCGGCCTATCTTGTTTCGCTTTCCTCGTCGCCATGGCGACGAGCGGAGTGACGTCATGGACGTCAGTCGACGTCCTGACGTCAGAGCCGCCCGATCCAGCCCCTAGCGCCGGCCGGAACTGTTTGTTCCGGCTGCGCTGGGCTCGGGCGGCTGGGGGGACCCTCTTTCGCCGCTGCACGCGGCGGATCGCCGCGGAGCGGCGGCGATCGGGCAGCACACGCGGCTGGCAAAGTGCCGGCTGCGTGTGCTGCTTTTTTCAGAACTCAAATCGGCCCAGCAGGGCCTGAGCGGCGACCTCCGGCGGCATACCCCGAGCTCAGCTCGGGATTACCGCCAAGGAGGTTAAAGGCCGTCTTCCATTCATCTCCGTCCCTGATACGCACAAGGTTGTATGCACCCCTCAAATCCAGCTTCGAGAAAATCTTAGCATTGGTGACCTGGGTAAACAAATCGTCAATTAAAGGCAAAGGATAACGATTTTTTACTGTGATCTTATTTAAGCCCCGATAATCAATGCATGGACGGAGGCCTCCATCCTTCTTTTTCACGAAAAAGAATCCTGCCCCTGCTGGTGACCGAGAGGGACGAATAAAACCTTTAGCTAAATTTTCTCGAATGTGTTCCTGCATAGCAAATTTCTCTGGCCCAGACAAATCATAGAGATGACCTCTAGGGGGCATACAACCAGACCTGAGATCGATGGGACAATCAAAAGGACGGTGAGGAGGAAGTTTGTCTGCTGATTTGGGACAAAACACGTCCGTGAATTCTGAATACTGGCTTGGCAAACCTTCCACCTGAATATTGGTGTTACCCAAGGTTACTTTCGCTAAACAATGATGATGACAATGGGTAGACCAGCTCGTTAGCTGACCTGAAGCCCAATTGATCTGAGGAGAGTGAAGTTGTAACCATGGCATGCCAAGAAGGATTGTGGAAGTTCTCATACGTAAAACCAGAAACTGCAGACTCTCTTTGTGTAATACCCCCACCGTGACCCTTACCTCTGGGGTCTGAGACAGGGGGTAATCACTCTGCAGAGGAAAGTCATCCACTGCAGTGACCAGAATCCGTTGATTCAAAGGGGAAATAGGAATCCCCAATTTCTTTGCAAATTCGTAATCCATAAAATTGGCTGCTGAGCCAGAGTCTAGGAAGGCCTCAGTGGCAACAGTTTGATCTTCCCAAGATATAGTACAAGGGAGGAGCAAACGTTTATCGTCTAGAGGTAAAGACTGTGCGCCTAGGGTATTACCTCCAACTACACCTAGGCGGCAGCGTTTCCCAACTTCTTGGGACAATTCTGCACTCTGTGACCCTCCTCTGCACAGTATAGACAGAGCTGTGCTGTTTTTCTGCGATTCAGCTCCACCCGGGACAATTTTGACCAACCATCTGCATTGGTTCTGGTGGAGGTGAAACGGGTGGAGAAGAGGCGTAGGAAACATATCTCACATTGTTCCTACTCCGAGTCTGTCTCTGGTAACGTAGACGACGATCAACCCTGACTGCTAGTGAAATGGCCTCATCAATAGACATTGGCTCAGGATGACCCAGCATTAGGTTAGAGACCGCATCTGACAATCCTGACAAAAAATTGTCCAGAAGTGCTAATGACCCCCATCTAGCTGAAACTGCCCATTTCCTGAACTCAGCTGCGTAAATTTCAACCGGATCCTTGCCGCAAAGTCTTGAGCTTCCGCTCAGCGGTAGAGGCAATGTCCGGGTCATCATAAATTATAGCCATAGCTTTGAAAAATTCCTGAACTGATGATAATGCCTCATGCTCTGCATGTAAGCTATATGCCCACATTTGGGAATCCCCGACAGCAGGGTCTTTATAAAAGTTACCCGTTGGGACTCAGTTCCTGACAAAGTAGGCCTCAACTCAAAGTATGATAACACTCGATTTCTAAAATTCTCAAAGTCAGATCTGTGGCCAGAAAACCTTTCGGGTACAGGCATACGTAAGTCTGTACTTGGAGGAGATCGCACTGTGTTCACAGCCGTCTGTAGGGCTTGTGCAGACCCAGACAAAGCGTTGATCTGGGTCTGATGACTGTCCAGCACTTGGATGAAATTTTCCACCGAGGTGGTAAGTGCATTAAGACGGCTGTTAAGTGCGTCCATTTGGGTTTGGTCTGCCGTTCTGTAACGATTGGTGTCAGCACACAGAGAGAATCTGATTATTGGTGATCTGCAGTATCACCAAGAATACAGATATATACCTGATTATTGATGATCTGCAGAATCAGCGATAATCCAAGTATAACTACCCTCTGGACACCTATATAATGTGAGTGTTTGGTGCAACAGTAATGACTTTGAGTTGGACCACCCGAGGAGCAGGTGGTCTTCGGCAGTATGAGTGATACTGCCCTCTGGGAAGTATGGAAACTTTCCAGCAGCCTGGGACCTCCTACGGGGTGGAGCCCCAGGCTGAAAGTAGGAGGAACCTAACTGAGTGACACCTGGAAGGTTGATGTCACTAGTAGGTCAGGAGACTATCTCTTATGGAGAGAGATAGCTCTCAAGGTCGGGCAAGCCAGGTCGGCAACATACGAGCAGACAAAGTACAAAGACAGAAGGCTGATTCGGTAACCAAAGGCAGGCCGGGTGGCAACTGATAATCAGATATGCGTCGGCACCAAATCAGAAAGCAGAGGGATAGTCAGAAGTGCAATAGGTCATAACAGATATCAAACAATGCCTAGTCTTGGGTGTGAGGTCCGTGGTCTCGACACCCTGGAACTAGTCTGAAGTATAATATGATGGTACACTGTGTCCCTAGTCTTGGGTGTGAGGTCCGTGGTCTCGACACCCTGGAACTAGTCTGAAGTATAACACAATGGTAATACAGAGTCCCTAGTCTTGGGTGTGAGGTCCGTGGTCTCGACACCCTGGAACTAGTCTGAAGTATAACACAATGATAATACAGAGTCCCTCCCTAATCTTGGGTGTGAGGTCCATGGTCTCAACACCCTGGAACTAGTCTGAAGTATAACACAATGATAATACAGAGTCCCTAGTCTTGGGTGTGAGGTCTGTGGTCTCAACACCCTGGAACTAGTCTGAAGTATAACACAATGATAATACAGAAGTAATCTGGCTAAGTGCGAATTCCCAGGTCCTCCTGGTTCTAACACACTGTAGGATCTGACTGTGGTCTGAGTGCTTTCACGTAAGTGTTCACAACGGCAGACAACCTGAGACTGACCAGCAGTAACTATATATAGAGCGGCGCTCTCCGGCGCCACCCATCAGTGATCAACCAATCGTCACTTGCTCTGAGGTCAGCTGACCAACGTGGTCAGCTGATCCCTCCTCGGCTGTCATAAAGGTTCTGCCTCTTCGCGCGCGCATATTCCTCAGCCTGTGTGAACTAACAGACCCAGCCACACCGGCTGCACGCTTCTGCGTGCAAACCGCCGCGCTGGACGCGGAATCAGTCGCCTTGCTGCCAGTAGACGCGGCGGCTTTTCCGCGTTCTATTACATATATATTGCTGGATATTGGTATGCAGCCCCACCCTCCTAGTGATGATGCCTAGGCTGATTAGCGATACAGACACCCCTCTCCCCCCCCCCCCCCCCCCAATATTCTGAGAGACCAGATACACTTTCTACTGGCTTTAGAACTTGCAGTACACAAACATTTTGAAGAGATCACCTGACAAGACTGAAAATGTAGTGATCTGTAATAAATGTCAAAATGTAATAAATGTCAGAATGTAAATCAGGGAGAGGAAAGATTTTACAATAGGCAAACACTGACTATAAATCTATATCTGACTATGAATCTATAAATAAATATTGTAACAAAAAATAAATAAAAATAAGTGATGTATTATGCTTTGCTGCAGTTCCTCTTGAATGTCCCCATTTCAATGTCCTCCTGATCATGATTGAAGCCCCTGATGGGAGTTTGCACTCGCTGTTCACGTATCATTCTACGCCTATACGTACCCCAGCATGCCCGGGCTATTTATTTATTAAACACAATCGCGTTGAAAAGATATATTTGCATTTAAATAAACGACACAGATAATTTACATTTAGATAGATATTATCTACAGAGGTCAATAATGTTTTGTATATAAGAACAAATAATATTAATAATAATAATATCAATCCTTATTTGGTGCAAAATTCAAAACAGGCAGTTATACTGCAGTCAAATAGTACCTTATATCAAAGTAAAATAAATGTATTCAAACTAAACCCACATTACTGTACATCAATCAGTTTACAGTATGTGCAGCAATTCTATTTATATTATTGCATGGAGAATGCTGCCATCTTCTGGTCACACTATAAAACTACATCAATAAGGTATAAACAAAACTCTTAAAGAGACACTGAAGCGAAAAAAAATATATGATATAGTGAATTGGTTGTGTACTATGAATAATTACTAGAAGATTAGCAGCAAAGAAAATATTCTCATATTTTTATTTTCAGGTATATAGTGTTTTTTCTAACATTGCATCATTCTCTAATATGTGCAGATTACACAACACTCAGCATTCAAAATGATTATTTTAGAGCAGTCTGTGAACTAATGACCTCTCCTCTGGCAGAGAAAAAGTAAATAGTTAACTAACAGTTGAGATAATAAAAGTCAGAAAACAGCCCTCTCCGCGACTTTGAAAAGTCGTAGAGGATAATGGCTTTTTTGTATAGAGATAACAACTGGAGTTTCTTAACTCTTCCTGTACTGGAAACAATTATACTGATGTATCTGATCTTAATGTTTTATTTCTTAGCTGTACTACACATACAAATCATAATATCATAGTTTTTTTTTCACTTCAGTGTCTCTTTAAATATGATCGAAATATACATTCCCTGCTTCCTGAAAATGTACATATTAACTGATTCCAGTGATTGGCTCACAGTGATTACAGGGTCAGGAGCCAATGATACTTATTCATCCTAGAAACTGCCCTGCTGGAACAACCATGACAACAACTCTCAGCAGAGTTGTTAACAGGCTAAGGTCATACACGTTAAATCAGATATCTGCAGTACAGAGTATTAGGCAGAATCAGAGTCGGTAGCAGGCTAAGGTCATACACGTTAAATCAGATGGCTGCAGTACAGAGTATTAGGTAGAATCAGAGTCGGTAACAGGCTACCATACACGTTAGATCAGATGGTTGCAGTACAAAGAACTAGGCGAGAGAGTGGTCAGTAAAGCTTAGGTCGTATCTAAGTCAGTCTGGCAGTCGCATTGAAATACAATATGATTATCACGGAGTGATAAAGTGCCCAGTAAAACCAGCGTACTGATTGCTATCACGGGCAGAGAGCAACTGAATGACGAGAGCTTTTATACAAGTGGAAAAGATCACAGACCAGCCCAGAAAAGGAACTGGCCAATCAGCAAAGGTTCCAGCAGAAAAGTGTCAGCTGACCAGTATCTCAGCTGACACCCTCTAAACCCACCTCCTCAACCTATAAGAACTGCTCTGGGATGGGCGCGTCCCCCTGGGGAGGCTGGAGGCAAATCACAGCCGAAGGGTTGCTGGGGCTGCCGCTGCAGAAATCGGAAGAGGAAGCTTCCTACAGCAGCCCAGTGCTGCCTGAGCCCTCGCTGGAGCCATTAACAGATAAGAGCGTTACAGGACATGTAATCAGAGTGAATGGTTGACACTCCAGATATAGAATACAACTCAACCTTTTGAGGACTGACGTACGTTGAATCTACGTCCAGCAGGTGGTGCTACTGTCCTGACTGTATGTCGATTCAACGTCCGCGCTAACGAACCGTCCCGATGCGATCGTGCGTACCGGAGAGGGGAGATTAAGCTGTCGTATGACAGCTGGCATCTCCCCTCAGTGATCAGCAGCCATCGCGTATCTCCGTCCCAGTCGTAGAGATCAATTTGACAGCTGCGGCGGTAGGGGGGGAAAGAAGAGGATCCACTCACCTCACCTCCCTGCCATTCCCGTGACGATCGGCGCTCCCCACCGTTTTTGCCTGCATCTCTGCACCTTCTGACGTCAGCACCGGGTCCCGGCTTGATGACGTCATCAAGCCGCAACCCGGAACTGAGTGGCAGTAGGAGCTGAGATACCGGCCAGAGCGGAGGGGTCTGCTGCGGCTCGTCGCTGGAGCCTGGAGGGTGAGTGATTGCTGCTGACAAGGGGGGACACCTGGCCACACAGGGAGAAGACAGCCCAGCAAGACTCTGCAGGGATCCGGCTGCCTGACCCCCCCAAACGCCCCCCCTCCCCATTCTGCAAGAATGCCTGGTCCTGAAGGGGGGTTAGGCGGCCAGTCCCGAAAGGGTTAATCTTTATGTCTGCATATAAAACATTCCAATGTTTTGAGACAGCACCAGGTCTCTTTCTCAAGGACTCACCTACTAGAGTAAACTACCAACAATTTTGAAAAACACTACAGACATCCATAAAATTTGCAAGCAAAAGAAAACCAAGCCAATGTATGTTAAATCAATATATTGATTTTATTTAAGGACACATCCAATAAAAACAATTAAAATATATAAATTAGGGATGGGACGACGAATCCGGCAAATCCACGAATCCCTCGAATATTCGAGATTCGTGGATTCGAATCCCGACGCCATTTTCTGATCGCCGAATCCGCCGCATCCCGACGCTGCATCGCCGCGCATCCGCCGCTTACGTCCGCAATTGTCCTCCTTCCTCCCCCTGCAGCCTCCTCCGCTCGCCCGCCGCATAAATAAGAGGAAGCAGCCTCTCACCTCCAGCGTGGAGCCCGGAGCGGCAGACCTCCTCCAGACTTCCTTATTTCCCCTAGTGACCGGCTCTTACTACGCGTCATCAGTAAGAGCCGGTCAGGTGGCCACTAGGGGGAACCAGGAAGTGAAGGGAGAAGTCTGCCGCTCTGGGCTCCACGCTGATGCTGGAGGTGAGAGGCTGCTTCTCCTTATTTATGCAGGGGGACAAGTGGAGGAGGCTGCGGGGGGAGGGAGGAGGATTACCCAGCTACCTATACTGCAGCCCCTCATAGCCTGCTACCTATACTGAAGCCCCCCATAGCCTGCTACCTCTACTGAACCTCCCATAGCCTGCTACCTATACTGAAGCCCCCCATACTGAAGCCCCCCGTAGCCTAACTATACTGAAGTCCCCCATGCTGAAGCCCCCCATAGCCTGCTATCTATACTGAAGCCTCCCATAGCCTGCTACCTATACTGAAGCCCCCCATACTGAAGCCCCCCATAGCCTGCTACCTATACTAAAGCACCCCCATAGCCTGCTACCTATACTGAAGCCCCCCATACTGAAGCCCCCCATAGCCTGCTAACTATACTGAAGCCCCCCATAGCCTGCTACTTATACTGAAGCCCCCCATACTGAAGCCCCCCATAGCCTGCTACCTATACTAAAGCACCCCCATAGCCTGCTAACTATACTGAAGGCCCCCATAGCCTGCTACCTATACTGAAGCCCCCCATAGCCTGCTAACTATACTGAAGGCCCCCATACTGAAGCCCCCCATAGCCTGCTAACTATACTGAAGCCCCCATAGCCTGCTTACTGTACTGAAGCCCCCCATAGTCTGTTACCTATACTGAAGCCCCCCATAGCCTGCTAACTATACTGAAGCCCCCCATACTGAAGCCCCCCATAGCCTGCTAACTATACTGAAGCCCCCATAGCCTGCTCACTGTACTGAAGCCCCCCGGAGCCTGTTACCTATACTGAAGCCCCCCATAGCCTGCTACCTATACTGAAGCCCCCCATAGCCTGCTAACTATACTGAAGCCCCCCATAGCCTGCTACCTATACTGAAGCACCCCATAGCCTGTTACCTATACTAAAGCCCCCCATAGCCTGTTACCTATACTGAAGCCCCCCATAGCCTGCTACCTATACTGAAGCCCCCCATAGTCTGCTACCTATACTGAAGCCCCCCATAGCCTGTTACCTATACTGAAGCCCCCCATAGCCTGTTACCTATACTGAAGCCCCCCATAGCCTGCTAACTATACTGAAGCCCCCTATAGCCTGCTACCTATACGGAAGCCCCCCCATAGCCTGTTACCTATACTGAAGCCCCCCATAGCCTGCTAACTATATTAAAGCCCCCTATACCCTGCTACCTATACAGAAGGCCCCTATACCCTGCTGCCTATACTGAAGCCCCCCATACCCTGCTACCTATACTGAAGGCCACTATACCCTGCTGCCTATAATGAAGGCCACTATACCTTGCAACCTATAGTGGAGGCCCCTATACCCTGCTACCTATACTGAAGGCCACTATACCCTGCTGCCTATACTGAAGGCCACTATACCCTGCTGCCTATAATGAAGGCCACTATACCTTGCAACCTATAGTGGAGGCCCCTATACCCTGCTACCTATACTGAAGGCCACTATACCCTGCTACCTATACTGAAGGCCCCTATACCCTGCTACCTATACTGAAGGCCCCTATACCCTGCTGCCTATACTGAAGGCCACTATACCCTGTTGCCTATACTGAAGGCCACTATACCCTGCTGCCTATAATGAAGGCCACTATACCTTGCAACCTATAGTGGAGGCCCCTATACCTTGCAACC
This sequence comes from Hyperolius riggenbachi, assembly GCF_040937935.1. Lineage (NCBI taxonomy): Eukaryota > Metazoa > Chordata > Amphibia > Anura > Hyperoliidae > Hyperolius > Hyperolius riggenbachi. Next base: position 11,082,630 of record NC_090652.1, read on the forward strand.
TATAGTAAGGGCCCTATACCCTGCTACCTATACTGAAGGCCCCTATACCCTGCTACCTATACTGAAGGCCCCTATACCCTGCTACCTATACTGAAGGCCCCTATACCCTGCTGCCTATACTGAAGGCCCACATACCCTGCTGCCTATACTGAAGGCCACTATACCCTGCAACCTATAGTGAAGGCCCATATACCCTGCTGCCTATACTGAAGGCCCCTATACCCTGCTACCTATACTGAAGGCCCCTATACCCTGCTGCATATACTGAAGCCCCCTATACCCTGCTACCTATACTGAAGGCCCCTATACTCTGCTACCTATACTGAAGGCCCCTATACCCTGCTGCCTATACTGAAGGCCCATATACCCTGCTGCCTATACTGAAGGCCACTATACCCTGCTGCCTATACTGAAGGCCCCTATACCCTGCTACCTTTACTGAAGGCCCATATACCCTGCTGCCTATACTGAAGCCCCCTATACCCTGCTACCTATACTGAAGGCCCATATACCCTGCTACCTATACTGAAGGCGCCTATACCCTGCTACCTATACTGAAGGCCCCTATACCCTGCTGCCTATACTGAAGCCCCCTATACCCTGCTACCTATACTGAAGGCCCCTATACTCTGCTACCTATACTGAAGGCCCCTATACCCTGCTGCCTATACTGAAGGCCCATATACCCTGCTGCCTATACTGAAGGCCACTATACCCTGCTGCCTATACTGAAGGCCCATATACCCTGCTACCTTTACTGAAGGCCCATATACCCTGCTGCCTATACTGAAGCCCCCTATACCCTGCTACCTATACTGAAGGCCCCTATACTCTGCTACCTATACTGAAGGCCCCTATACCCTGCTGCCTATACTGAAGGCCCCTATACCCTGCTACCTATACTGAAGGCCCATATACCCTGCTACCTATACTGAAGGCCCCTATACCTTGCTACCTATACTGAAGGCCCATATACCCTGCTACCTATACTGAAGGCCCATATACCCTGCTACCTATACTGAAGGCCCCTATACCCTGCTGCCTATACTGAAGGCCCATATACCCTGCTGCCTATACTGAAGGCCACTATACCCTGCAACCTATAGTGAAGGCCCCTATACCCCGCTACCTATACTGAAGGCCTATATACCCTGCTACCTATACTGAAGGCCCCTATACCCTGCTACCTATACTGAAGGCCCCTATACCCTGCTACCTATACTGAAGGCCACTATACCTTGCTACCTATACTGAAGGCCTATATACCCTGCTGCCTATACTGAAGCCCCCTATACCCTGCTACCTATACTGAAGGCCCCTATACTCTGCTACCTATACTGAAGGCCCATATACCCTGCTGCCTATACTGAAGGCCACTATACCCTGCAACCTATAGTGAAGGCCCCTATACCTTGCAACCTATAGTATGGGCCCCTATACCTTGGTAGCTATACTGAAGACACCTTTACCTAGCTACCTATACTGCGGGCACCTATGCCTGGGTACCTTATACTGCGGGCAACTATACCATGGATCCCACAATTCTTATGCGCAGGATTCGTTAGATTCGGGATTCGAAAGGTTCGAGATATTCGAGAACCTTTTTAGATTCGGATCCGGATTCGGATTCGAAGAAATTGTGGATTCGTCCCATCCCTAGTATAAATATATATAAAAATATCTACAATGCAAAGAATTGTAGGACCATCATTATTATGCAATCATGGAATTCATACAACCAAAATAAGCAATTCAACTAATTGAATATCACATGAACTGAACTGTTCCTAGTATCTAATTAATCATAAATGGTTATATCTAGGGCTGCTTACAGAAACATGTGCTACAGTGCAAAAATGCAATTTAATGGTGCAAAAAAAAAAATCCAAGAAATGCAGAAATTGCAAAAAATACAACAAATGCAATATTGTGTGCAATAATGCAAAAAAATGAATTGCAGGGTCAGAGCCAGTTACACCAAAAAAGTGCTACTGTGCAAACGTGCTATTAACTAGTGCAAAAAAATACTCAAAATAATTAGTACTTTTGCACTTACTTTTTGGTATTTTCAATTGCAATGTGCTGGAAAGTTGTTTTACCTACCTACCTGTTGTTCACAGTGCACCCACCTACCTACATGAGTTGAGCGCACGCAGTGTCACTGTGCCTGTCCGCTACTTGTCTGTGTGTGACAGGTGCACATTGTAATACCCATTACTGCATATAGCTGCCTGTTGTGTTCAGTGCACCCACCTATCTACGTGAGTGCATGCAGTGTGATATAGCACTCCGTGCATACCTGTTAACTGCACCTGTGTGACTGCACATTGTATTAGTCAAGTCAGTGCATACCTTTCACTTCATCCCCCCCAATATGGACAAAACAAAAGGCAGAGGCAGGCCACCTGGCAGGTCTGTTCGAGGTCATGCTGTCGTGATTTTGTGCGGCCCTCGACGTGGGGTGAAGTACAGTGTTCAGAAGAAGGCACGTGCCATCAACCCCCAATATTGTCAGGATGTAGTTGACTATTTAACACAGAACACCTCATCTTTCTCAGCTTCCGCACGGAAGCATAACATATCTTCCTCCTCTTGCTCTGATTCTGGCACCCCACTTAACACGGCCGCCACCACCAAAGTGCCATCAACCCAGGGCTCAGCGGTGTGGAAATTGTTTTGTGTGTCTGCCTCAGATGAGAGCAATGCCGTGGAAAGACCCGCGTTGGGACAACTACCTTACGAAGGCACATGATTACAAAGCACAAACTGCAATGGGATGGGATGACCACCTGAGGAAAAGCAGCACACAAAAGCAAAGCAACACACTGCAAAGGAAGATAACAGGGCGCAATTTTTTCTCAAAAAAGGCGATACCTAAACTGTACCGTGATGTTGAAAGGCAAGTGGTGTCATCTCTGGCACACAGCATTGGGTCAAGCGTCCATCTGACCACAGATACCTGGTCTGCAAAGCACGATCACGCCTGCCCGAAGACTAAGTCAGTCCCCACACACAGCATCTCTGCCTGCACGTCGTGTGACTGGCTGCCTGCCCCAAGACTAAGTCAGTCCCCACACAGCATCTCTGCCTGCACGTCGTGTGACTGCCTGCCCCAAGACTAAGTCAGTCCCCACACAGCATCTCTGTCCACAGGTCGGTTAACTGCCTTCTCCACCATCACCAACAGGCTCCAGGACTCCAGGCGGATTACTGAATATTTAAGGCCGTTGCTAGCAGCGGCTGCTATAATAATTTTTCTGGTGCGTGTACATGACTGCCTAATTTTTCAGCTGCAACAACAAAACAAAAGGCATGTACATGTGCCAATTCCCCTTCGTGATCATTACCTTGCCGCGGTGAAGGGGCTTGTGTATCACAACGAGGCAATGACCGACGGCTATATGAGGTGTGTCAGGGGTGGGGGAGGGGGCACACCTTCATTGTGGACAGACCAAATTTGATCAGCTGGAAAATCACTGTTCTGTCATTCAGCTACCTCAGCCCGGCGACCGTATGTGCTTGAAAACCGCCACGGCCTGCACTCTCGCCATGGTGCGCACCAGTCCAGCACGGCCGTCACTACACAGTAAGTTTGGTGTGTCAGTGTGAAGCAGTACTCTAATTAAACTCCCTGATTGATGCATACACATGCAAAATGTTTTAAAGCACTTTAGGCCTGCAATTTAGCATTCAATGTGATTTCTGCCCTTAGAACGCTGCTTTGCGTCAAATCCAGATTTTTCCCCGGGACTTTTGGCGTCTATCTCACTCCGCCATGCCCCCCTCCAGGTGTTAGAAATCAATAAAAAATAAATAAATAAATAAAGTGCCCAAACTTATGCACGTGCCTAATTGTATTTAACCTATTTTAGTTCCTGGATGTAGAAACTTCGTCCAGGAACCATGCGCGCTACCGCGCGCTCCCGGCCCACGGTTCGTTAGCCAGGCAATCAGTGAATCGGGCTATGGTGCCCGATCACTGATTCCTCTCCCCCGCTGAAAAAGCGACAGCTTCTCTCGGAAGCTGCGCCTTTTCTGACTGTTACCTCCCCGATGCGTCACTCTAAGCGTGTGTTACGCTTAGAGTGACGTCATGTAAACAAACTCATGTGGCCATCTTGTGGCCAAAAAGTAATACTACAACTAAAAGTAAAAAAAAAAAAAATCAACACACATTTACATTATAAACCTATAGTTTACATCCCACCCTCCCAAAACTACCCAAATAAAATGTTTAATATAAAAAAACACACCATTACAATAATAAAAAAAAACCATGTAAATATTTACCTAAGGGTCTAAACTTTTTAAATATCAATGTAAAGATGATATATTTCTATATTTTTTTTATTTTAAACTTGTAAATAGTGATAGATGCAAAACGGAAAAAATGCACCTTTATTTCCAAATAAAATATTGTCGCCATACATTGTGATAGGGACATCATTTTAATGGTGTAATAACCGGGACATATGGGCAAATACAATACGTGAGTTTTAATTATGGAGGCATGTATTATTTTAAAACTATAATGGCTGAAAACTGAGAAATAATGATTTTTTTCCGTTTTTTTCTTATTCTTGCTGTTAAAATGCATTTACAGTAAAGTGGCTCTTAGCAAAATGTACCCCCCAAAGAAAGCCTAATTGGTGGCGGAAAAAACAAGATATAGATCAGTTCATTGTGATAAGTAGTGATAAAGTTATAGGCTAATGAATTGGAGGTGAACATTTCTCAAGTGAAAACGACGGAACGTGAATAGGTTAAACAAATATTGCACACTTCTGTAAATCCAATAAACTTCATTTCGCTTCTCAAAGATCACTGTGTGTGTCTCCTATATGATATATTTAACTGACATTTTTTTATCTTAACAACCAACGATTTATACAGGAAAGTCATGACGATTAACAAGGTCACCCAAACTTTTGCATCCCACTGTGTGTATATATCCTATATAATAAAACCCCTGTGTCCGTGCGCTGTCCCTGTGTAGCGTTGTCCGTGCTGAACCGTTGTGCACATGTGCGCACTGCGCAACACGGACAACGCTACACAGGGATAGCGTGGAACCAGGGAGCAGAGCCGGCGGCATGTCAGCGGGCGGCCAGGCGTACGGCGGGTCAGCAGGCGGCCAGGTCTGCGGCGGGTCAGCAGGCGGCATGCGGGCGGAATGTGCACGCGGCGGGTGCGCGCATGCGCGGTGACACTGCGGCAGACAGTGGGAGGGAAGTAGAGGGGAGGTGGGAGGGGAGGAGATGGGATCGGGATTCGACACAGACCTAAAGCCCCTTTTTAAACGGGCTTAGGTCACCTAGTATATATAAAAAATCGTATGTATGTGTCACATACCGCAAGGCCGGTCTGCGGGTGGGTCAATCTATCAGAGTCAGAAATCCTCTCACACGGTCATTTTGCTCATCACGAAGCGTAAACCTGACTTCGCAATTTGATGAACTGACTAGCGGAGAGGCGTTCGGATGCCAAAGGATTCACCACACACATACAATTCAAAGATCTGCCACCAAGCTGGTTACACAGCCCGCTACTGTAATTATGCTAATTCTTCGAGAACGCTCTGTTAACCCTTTGCGGTATGCAGAAATCTGGGTCAGCTCTGACTATCTGAGCCGGATTCACGCATATGGGTTATAAAGGTACACTTCTATTAAGAGCTCTGCCTCTGACATAGAAGACCTGGGTTTAAAACTCGGCTCTTCCTATTTAGTAAGTCAGCACCTATGCAGTAAGGAGTCCTTGGGCAAGGCTAACACTGCTACTGCCTACTGAGCGCACTCTAGGGCTGCCTCACAAGCGCTTTGAGTCCAACAGCAGAAAAGCTTTATATAAAATAATAGAATTATTATTATTACAGATAATTTAGTTGCTCAGTTCGCTTTAAAAGTATTGTAAGGGGACACAAGTCCCAGCTGTCCTTTTTTTTTTTTTTTTTTTTTTTTTTTTGGAGCCAAATCCTCTGTCTTTCTGTCTCATTTGTGTCTCTTTCAGGAGTTATGTGCAGATGTATGTACTGTAAATATGTCTCTAACTACTTAAAACATTTTTAGAGCCTCAATACATTTAAAGGACTTACGAGGCCAAATATCGAAATTTTGGTCATTACCTGTTTCATATTAGAATCCATAGATGATTTCCTCCGCTCCCTCTGTCCCATTCCGCCTTAAATGTATTTATTACATGTCCCTCAGGCTGCGACCCGACCCCACAGCACGGGTCGTCTCGTATGCCACAATCAAGATGGCCGCCGCCAAGATCCGCGCCTGCGCAGTACGCATGGCGGAGAGTGCGGCTGCGCAGCTCTCCGCCCTCGCCCAGCCGCGTACTCAATGTCAGCATAATCGATGTGAGCGCGCCCGCTGCCACGCTAGGAGGACGCTGACATCGAGTACGCGGCTGGGCGAGGGCGGAGAGCTGCACAGCCGCACTCTCCGCCATGCGTACTGCGCAGGCGCGGATCTTGGCGGTGGCCATCTTGATTGTGGCATACGAGACGACCCGTGCTGTGGGGTCGGGTCGCAGCCTGGGGGACATGTAATAAATACATTTAAGGCGGAATGGGACAGAGGGAGCGGAGGAAATCATCTATGGATTCTAATATGAAACAGGTAATGACCAAAATTTCGATATTTGGCCTCGTAAGTCCTTTAAAGCAAACTTGAAGTGAGAAAAAGTGCTTCAGGCTTTATACTTACTGAAGCATAGGGAATGCTCTGAATAATATAGAGCCTTCCCATTGCTCCATCCAGCCCATCATTCCAGCAACGTTCTCCGTTAGAGGTATTCCACCAAATAGATTTTTGGAACTAGTTATGTCCCAGATTAGTTCAGAGGACGAGGGCATCACCACTGCCCATGTGCGGGGCTGGGCTTGCCCATGTGCAGGGCTAGACTTGCACATGTGCAGAAGGGTTGCGCTCATCCTTGGACCTAATCAGGGACACAAGTAGTTCCGGAGAGCTGTTCCACCGAATGTCATGAATAGCTTTACCAGAGGACAGCGCTAGAATGACAGGCCAGACAGAGGCTCTATGCTATCCACAACCTTTCCTCTATAACAAAGGTAAGTATCAAATCTGCCGTTAGTGTCCTCACTGCAGGTTTACTTTCATTCCATCCTCTAAACTGAAGTTACTTATTTCCAGATGCTATCTTCATATGGTGTGAAAAGGGGGTGTGTCTGGAAGTGTGTTTTAAATGCCTCCCACTTTTTTAAATTCAAAAACTTTGGGGGACATTTTAATTAAGGTATGCATTAAACCTTTCTCAGTGTAACAGCAGTGAAAGATTTTGCTGATACCTCATTTTGGAATCCTCCAATACTCACTAATTGCTCCTCAACTTCCTTTCTGGTGCAGTTAGGCACAGACATTGATTTTACTGCCCATCTTTCCTACCTGAAGTTTAGTTTTTACTTTGGGCTACTAGCAAAATAGTAAATTCAATAAAAGTGTGGTCATTTGGGAGAGCTATTAGTAAGCTATTATGACTTGCCTAGTAAAAAGAAATGTATTATTGATTTGGGTCCATTTTAAGCAATGTGAATAAGTTTACTTATCTGGATTGTGATTCTCTGAAAATATACTTACCACAGCTCACCGCATCACCATCTCATGTTCTGTGATGTATTTAATCATATGCTCTGCTATTGTATGTGCAAGTCCTATTTGGACATGCAAGGGGCACTTGATGAAAGTTGGGCCTAGGGTGGTGAAAAGTGTAAATCCGGGGGGTATTAGTTTCATCCAAAGTCTTGCAGGGGGGCCCAGTGATTTCTAGTTACACCCCTGTATATAGTTACTGTATATATATGCACATTTTCTTGCCTACAGGTTTAATACCATACATGTAATTACTAGGTTGACATTTCTAGCTTTATGGCACGATCATTTACACAGATAAAGAGCAATACAGAAAGGAGAGCTAAGTTAAGAACAGACGTCATTGGAAGTCTACACAATAAAAGTGACAAGAGTGAGGAATGTGATGGAGATAGAATGAACTGGAGGTGAGTTGATAAGAAGGCTTGCCAAGGACGATGCCTTGCAGAGAGCAGTCACCTCCCGCATAGCACGGCGCTGTTTCCCGCCATCAATGACTCATAATCCCGCTGTATACCGCCAGAAAAGGGAACGTTATGCAGGTAAACAGTGGATGGACTTTGTTCCCTAATTATAACTTTCATAATTGCATTCCACAGGAGTCATGGAAGTCACGTTTACGAGTTAAAGGCTGTTCCCGAGTTCCTTAAATTTCATCTATCGTCTAAAGCACAGGCAGGGGCGTAACAATCGCCCCTGCAATGGATGCAGCTGCAGGGGGGCCCGTGGGGGGAGAAGCCGCAGGGGGGGGCCTCAATGATTTCTAGTTACGCCCCTGAGCACAGGTTTCAAACTCAAGGTCCCCAGGCCGAATGCGGCCCTCCTTGCCATTTTATGTGGCCCCCGTGAGACACTGTCTGAAACACTGAAATTGCACCCCCGGCCCCCGGGGTCAGAGACCCCTCCCCCCTCTAAAAACAGCATACGTTCTCATTACATGTGTAATGGTTGCTTGGGTTTTTTGGCTTGGTATATTGCTGAAGTTACTTTTTTGGAAATATTTCTTCTTATTCCCTCTCTTCCTGCTTTACTAACACTGAGCCAAGTGCGCCCCCTACATACATGAGTTAAGTAGCCATGTTCCCCAGATAACAGAATTAAACTGATCTGAGGTCTGAGTGGTGGGGGAGGCATGGGGGCAAGCATGGCAGAGCAGCACAGGGCTAGGCATGGCGACGCAGCACAGGGGCAGGCATGAGACCCATGATGCTGTGGCGCCCATGGCATGATCCATGCCTGCACTCCTCCAGAAACGCCTCTGTCCAGAGGAGCACACCGATAGCTGTATTTCTGGTCGAAACATCGTCCATTTGTGCTGGGGTGCAGCAACAACCGACTGTACACAACTTAAATAGCATGGGGCCACCTCCATGGATCCAACCCTTTCCACCCCCACCCCCCCCCCCCCCCCTCCTCCGCATGTGGCTGGTGAAACACAAACCTAGACACCTTTCCTTCCCCGACACCCTCTCCCCACATTGCACAGTAGCACAGTGTTGTGGTATAATATTTCCTGCTCCGGCGTTGCATCTAATCTCTTCTGTTCCTCCTGGCTGCTGCACGCTTTGTGCTTGCATACATCTCTCCAGCTTCCCATCATGTGACATGTATTCAGAGCCAGAGGTATGCAGCATAAAGTCTGTCTGGAAGATCAGAAGAGGCCTGGAGCAGCACTGGAGTAGCTAAATATTAAATTACTACACTGTGTGTAGTGTCCTTTAAGGTCATGCCACAACATCTCCATTGGATTCAAGTCTGGACTTTGACTAGGAAGGACAATTCAAAACTTTTAGTTTTCTTGTAGGCCAACCAGAGTTGGACTTGCTGGTGTATTTTGGTTCATTGTTCTGCTGCAGAACCAAAGTGCGCTTCAGCTTGAGGTCACAAACTGACTATTTTTTTGTGCTTTTTCATTTGTTAGTTGCCGAAAAGTTATTTTGTATATCAGATGAAACATCTCCTGGGCGAAAAACCAGGAGAAAAAGTTAATTTAATAAGGGCCATTCTCCTTCAGTTTTTTTTTTTTTTTTTAGTATAGAGCAGAATTCATACTTCCATCAATCACAGCAAATCGTCCAGATCCTGAAGCAGCAAAGCAGCCCAAGACCATCACCCTACCACCACCATGTTTCACTGGTGGCACAATGTTCTTTTTCTTACAAATGTGAGGTTACTTCAACGCCATTTGTAACAGGATGAACCACACCTTCCAAAACGCTCAACTTTTGTTTTGTCACAATTGGTTGAGGAGTCTTGGGGATCATCATGTTTTGGGGGTCATCATGATTTTTGGCATAAGTGAGATGAGCCTTCGCTCCTCCCAAGAGACCCTCTTGTTATAAAGCTTGGTCACCTCCTCTCACTGTCGCATCCAGGACTTCTCACAAGTGTCACCTCTCCTCTGGAACTCTCTCCTATAGCCTGTCCGTCAAGCCCCAAGCCTGGAAATTTTCAAACATACCCACAAGACACACCCTTTGACACAAGCTTATCATTTGCTATAGCTGTAATTTAAAGCCCATCATATCACATTTCTTTTAAATCTGACTGTGAACACCCAAAAAATAAATAAATAAAAATAAAACCCCCATAATTGATTAAAACATTATCCCCCTTTCCCCTCTTTCCCCCATTATTACCACCATAAAACACATGTAAAAAAATGCCAGCATTTAAAAAAAATGATTAAATATTTACCTTAGGTACTCAGCTTTTTTAATAAGTATGTCATGATGGTATACTGAGGTATATTAATTGCAATTTATTAATAAGGGCTTTTAACTATATATATATATATATATATATATATATATATATATATATATATATATATATATATATATATATATATATATATATACAGAAACGCAACATGGAAAGAATACACTTTTATTTCCAAATATAAATTGTCGCCATACATTGCACTAGGGACATCGTTTAAATGTTTTAATATCCACAAATGGGCAAATACACGGTTTGGGTTTTTTCTACAGTACCACTTTTTATTTTTAAACTCTAATGGCTGAAGACTGAGAAATAATGACTTTTTCATTTTTTTTCTTCTTAGTCACTGTAAAATGTGTAGAATGCATATAAAATAAAATAATTCTTAGCAAAATGTACCACCCAAAGAAAACCTAATTGGTTGCAAAAAAAAAAATATCTAGATCATGTTGGTGTGAGAAGTAGCAATGAAGTCATTGGCGTATGAATGTGTAACGATTGGTGTAGCAATACAGGAGTCTGGTTATTGTGTGATCTGCAGTATCACCAATAAGCCAGGCACTATACCTGATTATATGGTGATCTGCAGAATCACCAATAATGCAAGTATAGCTAACAAAGTCATTGCAAAAGTGTTAGTGCTTGGTGCAACTGTAATACTGATTAGTTTGGCAGAACCTGACCAGAGGAGCTGGCGGTGGCGGGTGCTATCAGTAAGGAACCTCACCAGTGACAAGGGCTCACTGGTGAGTGGAGTGGTCAGACAGATCGGTTCGGCAACAGGCGGGCAGATACAGTACAAAATCGGCAGACAGAAGGATAGAGATATTTCAGGCAGAGTCAGCAACAGGATCAGATGGGCTAAAGTACAGAATCATTAAGCGAAAGCGAAGTCAGAAGAGAGCCAGAGTCATACACAGGTTATCAAGCAATATAATAACAATAGTAATAATAAATCCTAGACTTGTGTGAAATCCCCGGTTTCCTCCCGGATCAAAGCACACCGGATCTATCTAAGGTCTGAGTGCTCACACGAAGCATTCGCAACAGCAGACAGTTTGCAAGTGACTCCTGGAGGCTTAAAAAGCGGAGGAGACCCCTCGGCCACGCCCACACCCATCAGCCAATCGGAAACGCTGAGAGACTCCTCTGACGTCAGCCGACCGGCAGGTCAGCTGACGCGCCTCCTCCCAGCATAAAGGTCCTGTCTGTGCGCGCGCGTGACAAAGCCACCCTGTGAGCCACTGACAGTCCCCTCCTCGGCGTGCTAGAGGGACGCCCGACAGAGAAACCGAAGCAGCTGGGGGGGGGGGGGGGGTATCCTGACTGCCCGCAGCTGCATCTCCAGAGACTGTTACAGAATGAGAGGAGCGGGATGTGAAAATTGCTCTGGTTTTTAAGGGTAAAAAAACCTATGCTAGGGAAGTGGATAAACTATAAGTCATAGTAATTCTATCAAGAAAAGTCAAGAGAAAGTCTTGAAGGAGACATCAGTGTGGACAGTATTTGGATTCTCAAAGTGGATAACTAGCCTCGCAACGCATTCACGGACTCTTCTTCTCCAGAAGTGAAACTGTTTTTGTCCAGTGACTGTTCTTGGACTTTGGCTGTCATGTGACGTAATAGCTGGATGGTAATTACATAAATACATTCAACTGTCGCTGTGACACCCATTTTATTGCTGGCGACTTGAAGAGGCTGAACCGTAATTGCATTCCAGAGCCAGGAATTATAGCTCTGTCCTGAAGCTGCCAGCATCTGAGAGAACCACCACATCCAAAGCTTCGGAAACGTTCTCCAAGTCTTCAAACACCAAACGTCAACGTTGAAGGAAGACGATGGAAACAGCAGCTTCTGCTCAGCAAGAGAAGAAGGGCCCGTCCTGCACGTATTGTGTCCAATCACCTGTACCTGCTATTAAGACCTGCGTTCACTGCGAGGCTTCGATGTGTGAGGAGCATCTTAAGGCCCACAGCAAGTCTTCTGAGCATGTCATGGTGGAGCCCACCACTTCCATCAAAACCTTGAAATGCCCCACCCACGATAAGCTGATTGAGTTCTGCTGCACCAAAGATGGAGCTTGCATCTGTGTGTCATGCTGCATTGTTGGGGACCATCGAGGACACAAAGTGGACCCCTTGAAGGAAGCCTATGAGAAGAGGAAGGCGAGTTTGAATGATACCATCAATGGCCTGACTTCAGAGAATGAAGACAATGAGAAAAAGCTTGAAAATCTCCTGAAGAAGCGGGAAAGCATTCAAGGAGCTTCTTCGGGGGTAAGTGAAAGAGTGGATGCTCTTTTTAGAGATATTAAGGAGCAGCTTGAAGCCCTACAGGCAAGAGCCAACAGTGAAGTCTCCAGGCAGGAGAAGCAGGCCATGTTCCGGGTCAATGCCTTAATCCAGCAGCATGAAAAGAAGAGGGATGAGTTCTCCCAGAAAATAGGTGACATTCAGCAGCTACGTGATGTGACAGACCCTCTAACTGTGCTCAGGGGGACTCCTCATGAAGAGATCAAGCGTAGGAACTCTCGTAAGATCAGTGTTAGCGATAGCGAGGCTCACATAGCTTCAAGTATAGATGAAAGTCCCATTTCTCTTATTCTACACATGGGCCTTCAAAGCTTTGCTGAAAGCGTGCTTGATCTGAAGGCCATACGACAGTTTTCCAGCGTAAAGAAGACCGACCTTTCTCTGGACATCAACACAGCCCACAGCAAAATAATTTTGTCTGATGACTTAAAATCTGCGTCTCATTCTACTGCTTCTCAGAAGTACGCAGAGACACCAGAGAGGTTTAAATCCTGCCAGGTTTTAAGCACCAATCTGTTTACATCAGATCAGCATTACTGGGAGGTGGACGTGAGCGAAGCCAAGAGATGGATTGTTGGAGTAGCCTACAACAGCATCGAGAGGAAGATCGCCAGCAACGAGTCCTTCATCGGATACAACAGCAAGTCCTGGACCTTGTTTTTCCAAAAGTTTCTGGGTACATCCCATAACAATGTCCAGAACACGGTTACCAGTGACTCTGCGGTGAAGGCGGTTGGGATACATCTGGACTACAACAGTGGCTACATATCTTTTTATCAGCTGAATCCAACCAGACATTTGCACACCTTCACCACCAAGTTCACAGAGCCACTTCGTGCTGCTTTCTATATATTTGATGACACCTCCATCCGAATCATTGACTGAAACATACGTTTTCATAGGTTGCAGCTTCTGTGGACTTTGGGATTTTTAAATCTTAAAAGCACTCCTAAGATCAAAATAATGGGAAGGATGCCATTTCTGACTTCCTTTAGAAATGAAGTAAACCCTAGACCCATCTGCGGTGTAGATGCTGTGCCTCTAATATTTCTAAACACCCAAGAACAAGTACGCAGATCAGGTAGTCTAATACTATGTACACACACTTTAGTAAACGTGACCGGAGTAGGCAATAAAGACCGCCTTGAGCAGAGCCGGGACAAGGTCCTCCAGCACCCAAGGCTGAGACAGCAAAGTGCGCCCCTCCATCCCTCCCACCCCAGCCGCCCGTCACACACTGATTGCTATTAGACTAAGAGGCGCCACAGGGCCCACAACCTCCCCAACACCTTAATATCTAGTTATCTGGCTTGGAGTCACTGTCATGTATCCCCATTTATTATTTCTTTCTGCTTCATACACAATTAGGAATGACAGCAGAATGAATTCTGCGCCCCCTCCTACGCCTCTCCAGCCTATGCCTCGGCCCTGGCCTTGAGTGAGGGTCTACTGTGTGTATGGGATCCCCAGACACCGCCTAAAGATCCAGCATGGCTGATCTTAAGCGATGTTATGGTGACCGATGCCCTAGCGACCCCCAAACTCATTTTTCTTTTACTCACCCTGCACACGGGATGCTGCTCCATTCAGCGCCTCCACAGCCATGTCACTGGACTGCAGACTAGCGACACGTCTGTAGAGCCTTGGCCATGAGCTATCACCCAAACAATTGAATCTCAAGTTCTGCAGTGACAGTAATTGCAAGTGTGTGCCAGGCTTAATACCGGTGACTGCATGCTTGTTCTTGGAGGTCAACTCGGATACTACAGAAGCAAAAAGGTCAGCTCAGCAATCACTACCTATTTCAAGTGTACATAATGGCAGCTTCCTTGTTCATCTGACTTTAGGAGTGTGTGTGTGTGTGTGTGTGTGTGTGTGTGTGTGTGCGTGCGTGCGTGCGTGCGTGCGTGCGTGCGTGCGTGCGTGCGTGTGTGAAGTTAGTGTTGAAAATAGGTGCAGAAAATTAATAAGAGACAGAATTTTATAAGTCTTCCTCATGCATGTATGGGTTCTTGCAGGATATCTTCTACACAGGGTACATACACACATCCAATTTTTATTGGCCAATATTACCACTTCCATATAGTATGGGAGTTTACCAACAAAAGCAGGAAGTTGTTAATCAAGATGCTACCAATTATTGGCTAACTTAAAAGAGAAAGAGTAAGCTTTCAGCTAATCAGCCTTCTTCAGACACAGTTTGTGTATGAGTCTGAAAAGGCTTTTTAGTTTACTGTTTTTCTTCAACAAATTGCCGACCGCTCAACGCCAATTGGCATGAAGTCCTGGGACAGCGTTTTGCGGTGATCGCGTACGCCAATGCGCGATCGCTGCTAGGAGACTGTTAGACGGCGAAACTGCCTTCTATTTACACTGTACAGCACTGCGATTTATGACAGCGCTGTACTGGGAGGCACAGGAGCGATCGCCTGTCATAGGCTGGTGCCTATGACAGCCGATCGCTGGGATTGGAAGGGAGGGATGGGAATAATGGGAATAATAATTAAAAAAAATGCATACATTTATTAAAAAATAAAAACAAACAAACAAACACAGGAGCAGTGATCAGAGCCCACCAACATAAAGCTCTGTTGGTGGGAAGAAAAGGCGGGCGGGAGCGAGCACTTAAAGCTGCAGTGGCCTAAATTGTAAAAAAAATAGCCTGGTCACTAGGGAGTGTAAGCCTGTGGTCCTTAAGTGGTTAAAGTAGTATTTGAGCAGTATAGATGTTTTTACACCAGCGCGCTGACAAATATTCAGTCCACTCTCCTACATGTGCTACGCTTCCTAATATATTTCAACTATATAGTCCACAGCAAATCAGTCAGAGCACCGCACAATGCCCACACAGATTGAAGGACATTGTGTGGCACAGATTGAGGTGTTGTAGTTTTCAAGCAGGTCCAAGAGAAAGATGGTGTCTTTCAGACAGAAACTTTTAACCTTTCTGATGACATCAGACAGTTGTGATTTGAAGCCTCAAGAAATGTTTAAACATTTAAGCCGCCTGGACGTGATTGTCACATCCAGGCAGCTGCTGTAGCGCTGCAGCGCCTCTCGTTATACCGGAGATCAATGATGAGAACATGGTTCCCATTCATTGATCCCCAGTAGAAATACCGACAGCTTCTTATCAGAAACCGCCGTCTTTCTGATGAAACAAAGTTTCCCGTCCTCCTTATGCACTTCGCTTCCAGGGCTAAAAAAAAAAAAATCTCACTGTGGTCATCTTTTGGCCAAATAGTAAAACTACATCTACATACATTTTTAAATAAACCCACATTATTACATTTAAAATTAACTGTTTACCTCCCACACCAAAAATTACCGAAAATAAAATTTTTAATGAAAAAAAATTACAATTAAAAAAAACCATAAATAGTTACCTAAGGGTCTGAACTTTTGTAATATGCATGTGAAGAGGGTATATTATGAAAAAAAAAATTTAATTATAAGCTTGTAAATAGTGATGGATGCAAAACTGAAAACATGCAACTTTATTTCCAAATAAAATATCGGCGCCATACATTGGGATAGAGAAAAATTTTAAATTGTGTAATAACCGGGACAAATGGGCAAATAAAATATGTGGGTTTTAATTATGGTAGGATGTATTATTTTAAAGCTATAATGGACGAAAACTGAGAAATAATGAATGTTTTCCATTTTTTTTCTTAATATTCCTCTTAAAATGCATTTATAAAAAAAAATAATTCTTAGCAAAATGTACCACCCAAAGAAAGCCTAATTGGTGGCGGAAAAAACAAGATATAGATCAATTCATTGTGATAATTAGTGATAAAGTTATTGGCGAATGGGAGGTAAAAATTGCTCTGGAGCAGAAGTTGAAAAATACCCACGGGCTGAAATGGTTAATAAGTTTTTCTTTTCTGTGTTTTTTTTTTAATTTTATTTTAGATTTAGAATATGCTCTATATACCTACTGGGGAGTATATGCGTGGTAGTTTGTGAATCTGATCATACAGTTTATGTATATAATGATTTTTTTCATAGCATAGCAGAATCAAAACTGCGTACACTGTATTGTTTTTGCACTATTTATGTTTTTTGGGGCATTAGTAACTAGGTGTTTGTTTTATGCTGCGTTATTAGAATTAAGGTTTTGAACCATAATTAAATGAATTCAATTTTCTTGAGGTTAAATTCCAACCAGAACTTACTTTTTTTAAATCTTGAGATAGGGTTAAAGAAGGAACCATGGGGGGGGGGGGGGGGGGGGGGGGGTAGCACTAAGCGCCTCTAGGCACAGGCCTATAGTCTTGCTTGGTAAATTTCTCCTTGAGCGCAGCTGGATTTGCACAGGTTTTGTAGTGTGAGGACCAGAGGAAGAGTATTTTCTCACAGAGCCAATAGGGAAGCATTGTTGTCCTACTGTACATGCTATAAATGAACCATGTGGAGTTATTACCCTGCAGGAAGTGACATCACAAGACACTACAGAATACCCAGAAAGCTCTTGGTCACCCAGGACCACTAGGAAAGTATAACTGGCTAAAAGAGACTGAAAAGCCCTCTTACTAAAAAGCAATGCTGAATATAATTTTTCTTTATTAAAACAGAAGGCATGTGCGATAATACAGCGTTAAGTGAGCAACTGTGGTTTCCCATGATCCCTCCCACCCCAGTCACCACACACTGATTGCTATTAGACTAAGAGGTGCCCCAGGGCCCTCAACACCTTAATCTCTGGTTATCTGGCTTGCAGTCACTGCCATGTATCCCCTTGTCTTATTTCTCTCTGCATCAAACACAATAGGGGAATGATAGCTGAGTGAGTTATGCGCCCCCTCCTACACTGCGCCCTGCGGCTGGGGCCTCTCTTGCCTCTGCCCCGCCCTGAGCCCCCTCCTACACTGTGCCCTGAGGCTGGAGCCTCTCTTGCCTCTGCCCCGCCCTGTACCCCCTCCTACACTGCGCCCTGAGGCTGGAGCCTCTCTCGCCTCTGCCTCTGCCCAGCCCTGAGTCCCCTCCTACACAGTGCCCTGAGACTGGAGCCTCTCTCGCCTCTGCCTCGGCCCAGCCTGGCCCCTGCATAGCTCCCAACTGTCCCTCTTTAGGAACCAAATCTCTCTGTCCATCTTTCTCCCTCATTTCTCCCTCTTTCAGTACCAATGTAGAGATCTGAGTTAATATACATATTTATTTTTTTTCTACTGAAAAATGTTTAATTGAACCTCAACTTTATTCCCTTTAATTAAATGTATATATTTCTTATTATCAAATGTCAAAATGAAAAAGTAATGATGATACAAAGGACCAGTGTGGTTTGAATGATAAAACTACATCCTTTGATTCTGAGTTCTTTCTGATATGCATGTCGAAGGGTGTGGTGGGGGCGTGGTTGGAGGTTTGGCATGGGCGGGTCTTAAAGTGTCACTTTCTTATCACAAAAAGTTGGGAGGTATGCCAAAAAA
The DNA here is from genome assembly GCF_040937935.1 of Hyperolius riggenbachi. Classification (NCBI taxonomy): domain Eukaryota; kingdom Metazoa; phylum Chordata; class Amphibia; order Anura; family Hyperoliidae; genus Hyperolius; species Hyperolius riggenbachi. Next base: position 11,100,720 of record NC_090652.1, read on the forward strand.
AAGCAAACGTTGACTGTTGCTACTTTCCATTCCAAATTCTGATTGCTGGCATCTGCATAATTCTATCATACCATAAATGAGGTTGGAATATTCTTTTTTATACACGGGACAGGGTGTTGGTGTTCTTTTTCAATAAATGTACATTTAAATTTTTTTTCTTAAACTTTCCAGTCATCTATTTGTGAATTGCATGAATGTCACATGTCTGTTCTTCTGCCAATAAACTGACTCTAGTAATGGCGAGCTTGTGTCCTCGTGATTTCTGTAAGGTGGGATTTTCCAAACTGTGGGGGACAAAGTACTGCATTTTTCGGACTATAAGGCCTGGAACCCACTAGCAGGACTTTTCTAAACTTTTTGAAGGTGCTTGCGATGTAAAAAAGCTCTTGCTAATGTAACGCTATGGGTGTGATCCCACTTGAGGGATGTGTTTTTTGTTTTTTTGTTTTTTTTATAAATCACCCACAGCATTGCCATAGCAAAAGCTTTACAAATCAACCTTGTGCACATTGCGTTCGGCTCGCATGTCCGTCCGCGGTGGCCTTTTTTCCCCCGCATTTTTTAAGAGGTTTCTGGCGATTTTTTGGTTTTATAGACATTTTTGTAAGCACTTTTGCAGAGCGCTTACGTTTTTTGATCCGGAAAAAAATCCGGAAACAATAAATACGATGTATTTTTAAAAAAAAAAACGCTTGCCAAAGCGATTTTGTGAGCGTTTTGCATTTTTTCTATACCTCCCATTGAGGCAAATCGCCTCAAATATAGCCCAAGCACTGCTTTTCTAAGCGGATCGCAAACGAACCGCTCAGATATGAACTCTCTCATAGAGAATCACTGCACAAGTGCTTTCAGTGCGATTTTGAAAGTCGCCCGCACTTAAATTTTTACAGAAACGCCTATAATGTGAACAAGGCCTCAGAAATGTGCCATTAGTGGGTCCCAGGCCTAAGGCACATTCCCCCCCCCCCCCCCCAAAGTGGGGAGAAAAGATCCGTGTGTCCCCGACTTAGGATCGCTCACCGCAGGGCTGGTTTAAGGGGCCTTGGGGCCCCGGTGGAAATCTCAAGCCCCCTCCCTATGCTCCCCCAAATACACAGGCACATCCACATTCAATTTACTTACACACACGCACGCGCACGCACACACGCGCACACGCACACACACACCCACAAATCAGGGGGTGGCTGGTGACAGTTGTCCTTGGGCGGTTAAAAGCACAAATCCGTCCCTGAGTGCTGGAGTACATATGGTGTAAAAGCAGCTGTTTCTCAGTCCTACTGCTTCATCAGCCGCTTCTGGGGAACACGAAACGGCTGTCAGGCTGTGACATCTCTCCTCCCCTTAACCCCCCACTGCTGCTTTACACCGTACGTTCTCCAGTGCTGTATGAATAAGCTCAACTACAGTTCTCTTTTAAATACTTGTCAGAAAGTTCCTATATTTCTCCGCTGACAAGTGACCCTTGAAGCCACTCACATTATCGCGTAATCAAAGTTCAGGGACGCACTTGAACAGGACAGCGAGATGCCCTGGGAACTGAGTGTATAAGTCTGTGTGGATAAATTTAGCATCAGATGTAACAGATATTTCTCCTCTTGCACAGGAAAACGTAGTCATTAAACTGTACGTTTCTGAAGGAGTGAGATTTTATGACCCTCCCTAGTAACTGTCACCAAGAACAGTAATTAGGATTGGACACAGGGAGCCGGGGTGACGTCAGACTGGCTGATAGCCTCCAGGAAATCACGTAGACCGTTTTCAGCTCCATAGGTTCAGCTAGTTGGACGCAAAGAGGAACTATAGCCAAAAGAGGGGGGGGGGGGGTTGATACATTGCAAAATGAGAAGTAAAAAAAAGGAGAGAGATCAGTGATATTCACCATGTAATTTGTTCATGTTGTCTGATCCACCATGAGCCTGCAGGACATTATCTTTACTACTGGGAGGTAAGAAAAAACAAACAGTCACCCCCAACTGCCATTATAATCACCCCCCCCTAACAATGCGATAGGCTAAAAGGTTGTTTTTTATAGCTATACATATGCACAGAGAGAGATACTGGTTTGCCTTTCTTTTCACAACGCAACAAGGTTCAAAGACAGGAAACTGTCAGGACCTAGGTCCTGACATCACACTATGGGAGGGGTTCCACCACAATATCAGCCGTACAGACCGCCCTGATAATGTATTTGAGAAAAGGTAGAGAGTTTTCATGGGAAAGGGGGGTATCAGCTCCTGATTAGGGTGAAGTCCAATCCTTGTTTATGGTTACAGGTCCTCTTTAAAAAAGGCTATCCAGACCCCCCCCCCCCCCATACACACAATCACATTAGTAAGCCTTCAATGATTTCAGTCACTTTAAAAACTTTTACAAGATCCTTGCAGATGCTCTAAAACCTAACGGGCGAATGAACCACTTTGCGGTGTAGCTTCAAAGCTATAGGCCCTTGTGCCAAATATCCACTGGCGCCCCCTCAGCACTGCATGTGTAATAGTTACATGGTAAAGATGAAAAAGGAGGAAAAAAAAGGAAATAAGAAAAGGAAAGAAAGACGTTATGATTTTTTTCAACAAAGTTTGTAAACAAATATGACAGAAACACTTAAATGCCATAAAGTAGTGAAAAGTGAATTACATGACAGCATAACAGCCAAGCAGAAAAAATCTAAAGGCTGCTTTACTTTATTTCAGCCACCAGGGGGCAGCACAGCACCATTGAATCTTTACTATTATGTAGCAATCTCTCACCTTCAATTTACAGCAGCTACTAAAGGTGTCCATACACTTAGCAATTTTCCAGGGAGATTCGATCACAGATCAGACTGATCAAATCTGCAGGGAACCAAAAAAAAGCATTCCTTTTCGATTGCCTTTTGATCGATTGCCTGCTGGAATCGATTGAAAATGTATGTTGTGGTGTGTGGAAGCAATCAAATCCTCTCTGTATTACTGTAATTCCTACCTGAGTGAAATCAATTGTTTTAGCAAATCAGGTGGCAAGCTATAAGTGTATGGATGCGATTCTTGCTTATACAGCGATATTTTCATGCCATCGTTCATTTTTGTGCTGCAGTCGTGTTGGAGAAGAAAAAAACTAAACAGGCAACAAACTTTTGCAAAGTGGCCTAGTGGTTAGCTCTCACGCCTTGCAGTGCTGGGCCCGATTTGAATCCTAACCATGGCACTATCTGCAAGGAGTTTGTGTGTCCTCCCCCTGTCTGTGTGGGCTCCCCCCTGGCACTCTGGTTTCCTCCTACATCCCAAAAACCTACAGATAGGTTAGCTGGCTTCCACCTAAATTAGCACTATATACATACATTGACATAGGACTATGATATGACTATTATAGGCAGGAATATAAAACTATTATCTATAGAAGTTGCGATATGCACAGCACAGGGTTCACCTCTCCCCTCCTTTCTCCTGCCAGCCGGTGAGAGGTCGTGCACAGGTTTATCCTGATCTCTGTACTGAAGGGTTTTCCCCACAGACTGTGTGATCACTTCCTCATACCGGGTTTTCCCCAGGTCATAGCCATGGACTCTAGCTAGCTGATAGGATAACGCCATAGCGTACAATGGGTCGCCCGTGCCAGGCACCCCGGTAACTCTGTATGTACTTTGCAGACATTAGCCTTATTACTTTGTGCCACAGGATGAATGAATTTGCTGTAATGGCTGCAAAACCTTTAGCTAGCACTGGGCTAGCTAGTACAAGTGTCCGGCGCCCCCCGATCCAGCCAGTTTATACATTACCCAGCCTGGCTCTAGCATAGCAATCGGCGCAGCCTCCCTGCACAGCTCCAGTGTTCACTATGGGGAGGATCGCACATGACGTCGCCGACATCATGCGCAAACCCGATCCTCTCCATAGAGAGACCGGAGCTGTGCGGGGAGGCTGCGCCGATTGCTATGCTAGAGCCAGGCTGGGTAATGTATAAACTGGCTGGATCGGGGGGTGCTGGACACTTGTATTAGCTAGCCTAGTGCTAGTTACAGGTTTTGCAGCCATTACAGCAAATACCTTCATCCTGGGGCACTCCTGAGGACAGAGCGGTATGCCCGACACAGTGTTGGGCATAGCACTAAGGAGGTAAAAGAGTAGCTGTCGGGCATAAAATCAATTCTCTATTTTTATCTGGTAAACAAGTAATAAGGATGCTAATCAGGCAATCCAAAAGTTAAAAATCACTCTTTAATGAAAACCTGTAACGCAAAAAACTCCCCTGGGGGGTACTCACCTCGGGTGGGGGAAGCCTCCGGATCTTTTTGAGGCTTCCCCCGTCCTCCTCGGTCACACGGCGGCGGCGATAAAGCTCCCCGAACAGCGGGGATGTAAATATTTACCTTCCCGGCTCCAGTGCACGCGCAGTATCGGCTCTCCGCTCGTAAATACCCAATCTCCGTCGGGCCGCTCTACCACGCAGGCGCAAGTCTCCTGCGCAGTAGAGCGGACCCGACAGAGATTGGCCATTTCCACCTATCTCCGTTAAGCTACAACAGCGCCCCCGCTGGAACCAGGCAAGGTATATAAATCAGCGCTTGTCAGGCTTGTCGGGGGAGGATTCCGGGATGCTTCGGGGGAGCCAGCGCTGGATTTCCTGCAGCTACAGGGTAGTGATGGGCGAACAGTGTTCGCCACTGTTCGGGTTCTGCAGAACATCACCCTGTTCGGGTGATGTTCGAGTTCGGCCGAACACCTGACGGTGCTCGGCCAAACCGTTCGGCCACATGGCCGAACTAAGAGCGCATGGCCGAACGTTCCCCGAACGTTCGGCTAGCGCTGTGATTGGCCGAACGGGTCACGTGGTTCGGGCCCGAACGCGCTCTGATTGGCCGAACGGTCACGTGGTTCGGGTAAATAAATACCCGAACCACGTCATATCTCCGCCATTTCTCTGTGGGTTTAGCTTTGGGTAGGCAGGCAGGGTAGTTCGCTCTCCAGCCACGCTAGCCAGGGTCCCCCCCAGTCATTGTGTGTCGCTGCTGGGAACAGTAGTACACCGCTCGCTCAGCCACACTATATAGCATTCTGTTTACTGCCACTCTGTGTACCTCGCTCAGCCACACTATATAGCATTCTGTTTACTGTTCTGTGTCTGCTGGGAATAGTAGTACACCGCTCGCTCAGCCACACTATATAGCATTCTGTTCACTGTTCTGTGTCTGCTGGGAATAGTGGTACACCGCTCGCTCAGCCACACTATATAGCATTCTGTTTACTGTTCTGTGTCTGCTGGGAATAGTGGTACACCGCTCGTTCAGCCACACTATATAGCATTCTGTTTACTGTTCTGTGTCTGCTGGGAATAGTGGTACACCGCTCGCTCACCCACACTATATAGCATTGTGTTTACTGTTCTGTGTCTGCTGGGAATAGTAGTACACCGCTCGCTCAGCCACACTATATAGCATTGTGTGTACTGCCACTCTGTGTACACGGCTCAGCCTGACTATATAGCATTGTGTGTACTGCCACTGTGCACCTCGCTCAGCCACGCTATATATAGCATTGTGTTTACTGCCACTCTGTGTACACCGCTCAGCCAGACTACATAGCATTGTGTGTACTGCCACTCTGTGTACACCGCTCAGCCAGACTCTATAGCATTGTGTGTACTGCCACTCTGTGTACACCGCTCAGCCAGACTATATAGCATTGTGTGTACTGCCACTCTGTGTACACCGCTCAGCCAGACTATATACCATTGTTTACTGACACTCTGTGTACACCGCTCAGCCAGACTATATACCATTGTTTACTGACACTCTGTGTACACCGCTCAGCCAGACTATATACCATTGTTTACTGACACTCTGTGTACACCGCTCAGCCAGACTATATACCATTGTTTACTGACACTCTGTGTACACCGCTCAGCCAGACTATATACCATTGTTTACTGACACTCTGTGTACACCGCTCAGCCAGACTATATACCATTGTTTACTGACACTCGGTGTACACCGCTCAGCCAGACTATATACCATTGTTTACTGACACTCTGTGTACACCGCTCAGCCAGACTATATACCATTGTTTACTGACACTCTGTGTACACCGCTCAGCCAGACTATATACCATTGTTTACTGACACTCTGTGTACACCGCTCAGCCAGACTATATACCATTGTTTACTGACACTCTGTGTACACCGCTCAGCCAGACTATATACCATTGTTTACTGACACTCTGTGTACACCGCTCAGCCAGACTATATACCATTGTTTACTGACACTCGGTGTACACCGCTCAGCCAGACTATATACCATTGTTTACTGACACTCTGTGTACACCGCTCAGCCAGACTATATACCATTGTTTACTGACACTCTGTGTACACCGCTCAGCCAGACTATATACCATTGTTTACTGACACTCTGTGTACACCGCTCAGCCAGACTATATACCATTGTTTACTGCCACTCTGTGTACATGGCTCAGCCAGACTATATAGCATTGTGTGTACTGCCACTCTGTGTACACCGCTCAGCCAGACTATATAGCATTGTTCACTGCCACTCTGTGTACACGGCTCAGCCAGACTATATAGCATTGCGTACTCTGCCAGTCAGTGTGTATATTGCTGGGATCAGTAATACTCCACTCACCGTCAACCACTATATGAGCTCACCATGAGTTCCTCAGAGACCTCCGCTGTGAGCAGCACTCCCAACAACAGCAACAGCCAACGCCCCACGCAAGCTATAACATCCACCCCAGCAGCCAGTGGTCAGCAGCAGCCCTCCCCGGAGGAGAACGTTGTGTCCATCGGTCCGGCGCCAGAGCGATTAATGAGGGCTGCCATTGAGGGGATGATGGGGCCTGATGTGGAGGAGGAGGTCGGGCTCAGGCCAGCATCCCAAGTTAATGTTGAGGACGATGAGGGGTCTGTGACTGTGTCTGGGGATGTTGGGGTGGCAGAGGTGGTGGGTGGGTCAGACTCAGGAGAAGAGTTGTATGATGAGGATGATGATCGGGACCATCTGTATGTGCCTCAGAGTCCGACCCCGGAAAACATGTTGTATCGTGTGTTTAGGTACTAAAATCTGCGTTCCCAGTAGTGTTGGGCGAACAGTGTTCGCCACTGTTCGGGTGCTGCAGAACATCACCCCGTTCGGGGTGACTATATAGCAGACTATATAGCATTGTGTTTACTGCCACTCTGTGTACACGGCTCAGCCACACTATATAGCATTGTGTTTACTGCCACTCTTTGTCTGCTGGGAACAGTAGTACACCGCTCACCCGCCACTGTATAGCATTGTGCTCTGTGTCGCTGCTGGCAATAGTGGTACACCGCTCACCCACCACTGTATAGCATTTCTGTACTGCCACTGTACTGCTGCCAGTCAGCGTGTACTGTAAGGATAAGTGAAATGAGGAAGAAATCCGGTGAAAGAGGGAGGGGCAAGGGAAGAGGTGTTTCCCCTGACGGTTGTGCTGGGGAGCTGTACTCCACGGCGGCGGCCCCCCACAATGACATATGACGAGTTTGAGGAGATGGAAGAGGAGGGTATGGACAATGTGGACATAGACCCAGATTTTGTTTGTGAACGAGAACATCGCCGTCGTAGCAGCAGCACAGATGAGTCTGTTGAAGAACCCACTGCTGCACGAGTTCGCCTTGTGCCACAAGGTAGGCGGCGCGCAATTTCAGGCACCACAAGCGTGGAAGTTCAAGTGAGAGGCAAAAGAGGCGCAAACAGAAATCGCCAGCAAGGCAGGTGCTCCAAATTCTGGGCTTTCTTTGAAGACTGCACTGAGGATGTTACCATGGCGATTTGCAAGGTGTGCAAGACCCGCCTGAGCAGGGGGAAAAGTATTAACAACCTCTCCACCACCAGCATGAGCCGCCACATGCTATCCAAACATCCCACTCTGTGGGCAAACGCGGCAGGACAGGGTACCACCAGCAACACTGCCTCCCTTGGGTTCACCAGACTCACCACCAGACCCGCCTCAGCAGCAGCAGTAGCCCAGCCATTGCGTGGTTCAAAACATTCCAAAAAATCAGATGACGCTGACACTGTCACTTTCCGGAGTAGTGCTCTTGAGGTCTCCCAGTGTTCATCAAACACAACAACCAACAGCCCTTCGTTGTGCAGCCCTACGGTTCAGTTGTCTGTCTCGGAGATGTTTGAGCGCAAGAGGAAATTGCCAGCAAATGACCCCCGGGCCGTGGCAGTAAGAGCCAGCATAGCCAAGCTTCTGGCCTGCGAAATGCTGCCATATCGAGTGGTGGAGACAAACAGCTTCAAGGGCATGATGTCAGTGGCCATCCCACGTTACGTGGTTCCCAGCCGCTACCACTTTGCGCGCTCTGCAGTGCCTGAGTTGCATGAGCACGTGGTCAGCAAAATAACCCGAAGCTTGAAGAATGCCGTTGCCTGCAAGGTTCACGTATCCGCCTCTCCACAGAAAATGCAGACCGTCTGACTCAAATTAAAATGAATCAATCCTGGATTGGAAATGACTACGCAACACTCCAGGACCCCAACCAAGTAACATGACCAATGAACATCTGGGATGGTTTAGCGTTTCCGGTCCCTGTTTATTGAACCTCTCATCTGTATTACATTTATGACTGCATGGCGGCAAAAAGCATTGCTGCTATATCCGCACGCTTTTTGTCCTCATGCAAGGCCTGGGTTGTTGTGTCTCAAAAAGCATGGCCTTCTCCTCCTGCGCCTGCTCCTGTTCCATCACGTGTGCTGCTGCTGCTGGGTTAGCGTTTCCGGTCCCTGTTTATGGAACCTCTCATCTGTATTACATTTATGACTGCATGGCGGCAAAAAGCATTGCTATATCCGCACGCTTTTTGTCCTCATGCAAGGCCTGGGTTGCGTCTCAAAAAGCGTGGCCTTCTCCTCCTGCGCCTCCTCCTGTTCCATCACGTGTGCTCTGTGCTGCTGCTGCTGCTGGGTTAGCGTTACCGGTCCCTGTTTATTGAACCTCTCATCTGTATTACATTTATGACTGCATGGCGGCAAAAAGCATTGCTATATCCGCACGCTTTTTGTCCTCATGCAAGGCCTGGGTTGCGTCTCAAAAAGCGTGGCCTTCTCCTCCTGCGCCTCCTCCTGTTCCATCACGTGTGCTCTGTGCTGCTGCTGCTGCTGGGTTAGCGTTACCGGTCCCTGTTTATTGAACCTCTCATCTGTATTACATTTATGACTGCATGGCGGCAAAAAGCATTGCTATATCCGCACGCTTCTTGTCCTCATGCAAGGCCTGGGTTGTTGTGTCTCAAAGCGTAGCCTTCTCCTCCTGCGCCTCCTCCTGTTCCATCATGTGTGCTCTGTGCTGCTGCTGCTGCTGCTGGGTTAGCGTTACCGGTCCCTGTTTATTGAACCTCTTATCTTTATTACATTTATGACTGCATGGCGGTAAAAAGCATGCTATCTGCACGCTTCTTGTCCTCATGCAAGGCCTGGGTTGTTGTGTCTCAAAGCGTGGCCTTCTCCTCCTGCGCCTCCTCCTGTTCCGTCACGTGTGCTCTGTGCTGCTGCTGCTGCTGGGTTAGCGTTACCGGTCCCTGTTTATTGAGCCTCTTCTCTTTATTACATTTATGACTGCATGGCGGCAAAAAGCATTGCTGCTATATCCGCACGCTTCTTGTCCTCATGCAAGGCCTGGGTTGTTGTGTCTCAAAAAGCGTGGCCTTCTCCTCCTGCGCCTCCTCCTGTTCCATCACGTGTGCTGCTGCTGCTGCTGGGTTAGCGTTACCGGTCCCTGTTTATTGAACCTCTTATCTTTATTACATTTATGACTGCATGGCGGTAAAAAGCATGCTATCCGCACGCTTCTTGTCCTCATGCAAGGCCTGGGTTGTTGTGTCTCAAAAAGCGTGGCCTTCTCCTCCTGCGCCTCCTCCTGTTCCATCACGTGTGCTGCTGCTGCTGCTGGGTTAGCGTTACCGGTCCCTGTTTATGGAACCTCTTCTCTTTATTACATTTATGACTGCCTGGCGGTAAAAACCATGTTACCTGTGCAAAGAAACATGACATTTTCAGCATTTAAAAGACAATTTTTCCTTTGAAACTTTACAATCAATTTTCTCAAAAACTATAAGCTCTTTTTGCTAAATTTTTTTCCCTCTTGTACCCACTCCCAAGGTGCACATACCCTGTAAATTTGGGGTATGTAGCATGTAAGGAGGCTTTACAAAGCACAAAAGTTCGGGTCCCCATTGACTTCCATTATGTTCGGAGTTCGGGTCGAACACCCGAACATCGCGGCCATGTTCGGCCTGTTCGGCCCGAACCCGAACATCTAGATGTTCGCCCAACACTACTACAGGGGAGGGGGAAGCCTCAATAGGATCCGGAGGCTTCCCCCTCCCGAGGTGAGTACCCTCCAGGGGATGTTTTTTTTGCTCTCAATAGAATATCATTTACCCGGTCCCTTGGCTCTTATTTGGTACATCTGCCACAAAAGAGAAGTTGCAGTGCATGCTGGGGTTTTTGTTGTTCTTTACTAACGCAGCCTGACTGGCTGAAGATTGGTCACTATTTCTTGTGCTGAAAAGCTGACAAAGTGACTCAGCTGAAATCCGATCCATACAAATAAACCAGGTCTGCAAAATTACTCACTCAATGATTTGTGAGGATGAACTACTTTCTGCAGAGGTGTGTGGGAATGTCTGAAGACTGGGAGGAGGGCGGGCAATGCATACTAAATCAGAAAGAGGAGAGGAAAGAGTAAGGGAGGAAATGACATCAGGATTGGCTTCAGACACAGGCATTCCAAAATAGAAACAGAATTCTCTTTATTACTTTATAAAACTCACTGAAATCAAAACATGGTCAGTGCAATACATCCGTTATGTAAGCAGAGCAAGTATTTACTAATATTTGTGTTTTTTTTCTGAGGTAGTATGGCTGACAGCTCCTCTTTAAACCAATAAACGTTGATTCCGGTGATACATTTAATGACTAACTGTACATGGTTTATTGCAAGCTTCTTGTTGTGCATTTGGAAATGCTTTGTGCTGCACCTGCTGGAATTTGTCATGTTGTTACCCTTCTATTGCTGCGGATCATGCGTGCTACTCACCTTTCACCTCTCTCATTCACCAGCCTTTTTCGAGGTTTTTCAAGACCCAGGGCACTTTTTTCCAGTTGTACTGGCCTAATTCTTCAGGAGAGGTATGAGACGGGAAAGCCGCAGGTTCAGAGATTTGTAAGCAGGGGAGGGGACAGCCACAGTATCAGAGAGGTGTAAGCTGAGGAGGGGACAGCTGCAGTGTCAGAGAGGTGTAAGCAGGGGAGGGGACAGCTGCAGTGTCAGAGAGGTGTAAGCAGGGGAGGGGGCAGCTGCAGTGTCAGAGAATGTAAGCAGGGGAGGGGACAGCTGCAGTGTCAGAGCGGTGTAAGCAGGGGAGGGGACAGCCGCAGTATCAGGGAGGTGTAAGCAGGGGAGGGGACAGCCACAGTATCAGGGAGGTGCAAGCAGGGGAGGGGACAGCCACAGTGTCAGAGGTGTAAGCAGGGGAGGGGCAGCCGCAGTATCCGCAGAGGTGTAAGCAGGGGAGGGGCAGGTGTAAGCAGGGGCAGGGACAGCTGCAGTGTTAGAGAGGTGTAAGCAGGGGAGGGGACAGCCACAGTATCAGAGAGGTGTAAGCAGGGGAGGGGACAGCCACAGTATCAGAGAGGTGTAAAAGCAGGGGAGGGGACAGCTGCAGTGTCAGGGAGGTGTAAGCAGGGGAGGGGACAGCCACAGTATCAGAGGTGTAAGCAGGGGAGGGGACAGCCACAGTATCAGAGGAGTAAGCAGGGGAGGGGACAGCCACAGTATCAGAGAGGTGTAAGCAGGGGAGGGGACAGCTGCAGTATCAGAGAGGTGTAAGCAGGGGAGGGGACAGCCACAGTATCAGAGAGGTGTAAGCAGGGGAGGGGACAGCCACAGCATCAGAGAGGTGCAAGCAGGGGAGGGGACAGCCACAGCATCAGAGAGGTGTAAGCAGGGGAGGGGACAGCCACAGCATCAGAGAGGTGTAAGCAGGGGAGGGGACAGCTGCAGTGTCAGAGAGGTGTAAGCAGGGGAGGGGACAGCCACAGCATCAGAGAGGTGTAAGCAGGAGAGGGGACAGCCACGGAGTCAGAGAGGTGTAATCAGGGAAGGGGACAATAGAGATGTTGCAAACACAGAATTTTCTGTTCGCTAACAGCAAACTTCTGCAAAATGTTTGCGAACAGGCGAATCTGGCAAACCGCCATAGACTTCAATGGGCAAGCGGATTAACCCTCTGGGCGATACAATTATATCGCCCAGGAGGTGGCGCAGCACTATTTTTTTAAATTTTTTATTTTTTAAATCATGTAGCGAGCCCAGGGCTCGCTACATGATAGCCGCAGCGCAGCGGCATCCCCCCACCCACTCCGATCGCCTTCGGCGATCAGAGTAAGCAGGAAATCCCGTTTAGAACGGGATTTCCTGCTGGGCTTACCCGGTCGCCATGGCGACGGGGCGGGATGACGTCACCGACGTCATGGACGTCGTGACGTCGGAGGGAGTCCAGATCCACCCCTCAGCGCTGCCTGGCACTGATTGGCCAGGCTGCGCAAGGGGTCGGGGAGGGGGGGGGACTGCACGGCGCGGCGAGCGGCGGCGGATCGGCGGCGAGCGGCGGCGATCGGAAGTTACACGCAGCTAGCAAAGTGCTAGCTGCGTGTAACAAAAAAAAAATTATGCAAATCGGCCCACCAGGGCCTGAGAAATCCTCCTGCGCGATATACCCCGAGCTCAGCTCGGGATTATCGCTCAGGAGGTAAAAAAAAAAAAAAAAAAAAAAACTTACAAAAACTATTTCTGGCCACAAAAGTGATGAAAAAGTTGTTTCAAGGGGTCTAACACCTAGATAGGGGCATGCCAGAGGGGGATCCATGCCAAAAGTCTCACCTAAAATTATGGAGTTGACGCAAAATCTGGTTTTAAACCCTAATGGGCAGAAATCACATTATGCACAGCTCTGGGTGTCAGTGGGCTGTGGAGTGTCTCACGCAGAGAGATACAATAGTACTATCAGAATACAGTGAAATAATAATGCATTGGAGTGGTTCGGTGCCTGCAACTTAATGAGGCAACAACAGCAGCAGTGCGCACACAGCTCTGTGTGTCAGTGGGCAAAAAATCGAAACAACAACAACAAAAAAACCACAGGAGGCCGATGTGCTAGCTCTTAAAAGGGGTGTTTGCTTTCACAGGAAGTGAGGAACAAGAGGACAGGCCTAGCTAATGCTTTCCCTACCTATCTGCAGCAAGTCTGACCCTGCTCTCACTAACAGTCAGCAGCCAGCAGAGAATGAATCCAAGATGGCCACCGCAACTGCTTTTTGATAGATGGGTGGGGGGGTCCAGGATGGGGTGCTAGCTAATTGGCTGCTATGTGTCTGCTGACTGAGGTAAGGGGTGAAAGTTTAGCTCAATGATGTATAGGAGGCGAATAGAACACACCAAAAGTTCGCTGTTCACCGCTACTGAGAACAGCCGATATTTGCAGAATACTGCTCACCAGCGAACTGTTCAGGGCATCTCTAGGGGACAGCCGCAGTGTCAGAGAGGTGTAAGCAGGGGAGGGGACAGCCGCAGTGTCAGAGGTGTAAGCAGGGGAGGGGACGGCTGCAGTGTCAGAGCGGTGTAAGCATAGGAGGGGACAGCTGCAGTATCAGAGAGGTGTAAGAAGGGGAGGGGACAGCCGCAGTATCAGAGAGGTGTAAGCAGGGGAGGTGACAGCTGCAGTGTCAGAGAGGTGCAAGCAGGGGAGGGGACAGCCGCAGTGTCAGAGAGGTGTAAGCAGGGGAGGGGACAGCTGCAGTGTCAGAGAGGTGTGAGCAGGGGAGGGGACAGCCACAGTATCAGAGAGGTGTAATCAGGGGAGGGGACAGCTGCAGTGTCAGAGAGGTGTAAGCAGGGGAGGGGACAGCCACAGTATCAGAGAGGTGTAAGCAGGGGAGGGGACAGCTGCAGTGTCAGAGAAGTGTAAGCAGGGGAGGGGACCGCCACAGCATCAGAGAGGTGTAAGCAGGGGAGGGGACAGCTGCAGTGTCAGAGAGGTGCAAGCAGGGGAGAGGACAGCTGCAGTGTCAGAGAGGTGCAAGCAGGGGAGGGGACAGCTACAGTGTCAGAGAGGTGCAAGCAGGGGAGGGGACAGCTTCAGTGTCAGAGAGGTGCAAGCAGGGGAGGGGACAGCTACAGTGTCAGAGAGGTGTAAGCAGGAGAGGGGACAGCCACAGAGTCAGAGAGGTGTAAGCAGGGAAGGGGACAGTAGAGATGTCGCAAACACAGAATTGTCTGTTCGCGAACAGCAAACTTCTGCAAAATGTTTGTGAACAGGCGAATCTGGCGAACCGCCATAGACTTCAATGGGCAGGCGAATTTAAAAATAAAAAAACCCTTACAAAAACTTTTCTGGCCACAAAAGTGATGAAAAAGTTGTTTCAAGGGGTCTAACACCTGGATAGGGGCATGCCAGAGGGGGATCAATGCCAAAAGTCTCACTCAAAATTATGGAGTTGACGCAAAATCGGGTTTTAAATCCTAATGGGCAGAAATCACATTATGCACAGCTCTGGGTGTCAGTGGGCTGTGGAGTGTCTCACACAGAGAAATGCAATACTAGTATCAGAATACAGTGAAATAACAATAATGCATTGGAGTGGTTCGGTGCCTGCAACTTAATGAGGCAACAACAACAACAGCAGTAGTGTGCACACAGCTCTGTGTGTCAGTGGGCTGTAGAGTGTCGCACACAACAACAAAAAAATGAAACAAAACAAAAAAACAAAAAAAAACACAGGAGGCGGATGTGCTAGCTCTCAAAAGGGCTGTTTGCTTTCACAGGAAGTGAGGAACAAGAGAACAGGCCTAGAGAATGCTTTCCCTACCTATCTGCAGCGAGTCTGTCCCTCTCTCACTAACAGTCAGCAGCCAGCAGAGAATGAATCCAATATGGCACTGCAACTGCTTTTTGATAGGGGGGTGGGGGGGTCCAGGAGGGGGTGCTAGCTGATTGGCTGCAATATGTCTGCTGTGAGGTAAGGGGTGAAAGTTTAGCTCAATAATGTATAGGGGCAAATCGAACACACCAAATGTTCGCCGCTCATGAGAACAGCCGATGTTTGCAGAATACTGCTCACCGGCAAACTGTTCAGAGCATCTCTAGGGGACAGACGCAGTGTCAGAGAGGTGTAGGCTGGGGAGGGGACAGGCACAGTGACAGAGCACATGGTACGCATGATTGTATGCACGGTGCTGGGGCACCAAAGAGTTAACCGACTAAAGTTATTTTTGTATTTGAAATGGGCGCTGTCTTGCCTATACGCCACTGCGAAGAGGATACCTTCACTCAGTCAGGGAGGGGATTTAGGAGGTGGAACTTGATGGACACAGTTTTTCAACTTAGATAGCCTTGTAACTATGTAAAAACACACAAGCCCCAGTCACAATCACGTGATAGTAAATGCTTCAAAGCCGGTAGAGTGAGATTCTTCTCAGGAGAGCAAGAGTTGCTTTTTCTCTGCAAACAACATTTTGCCTAGCTTCTTCTAAGACTGCAGTTCTTGTACGTAAAATGGCGCTGTTTGACTGGAGGAATGAACTGAACTGCAGTATTTGTTTGGAGATGTACACCGAGCCGGTCACTCTGACGTGTGGACACAGCTTTTGCCAGGAATGCATCCAAGATACTTTTGTCACCCAAGAAGAGTGTGGTTTCTACACCTGTCCTGAATGCCGAGAGCAGTTTCCAAACCACCCAAAACTCCAGAGGAACATGAGGCTGAGGAACATCGTAGAACATTTCCGGTCAACCCAGCAGCAGCCGGAGGACAATGGCATCCTGTGCACCTACTGCATCCACACACTAGTTCCAGCCATTAAGACCTGTCTGCAGTGCGAGGCTTCTCTGTGTGAGATTCACTTGGGTGTCCACAACACCTCCCTGGACCATGTCTTAACAGAACCCATAGTTTTCTGCCAGGACAGAAAATGTACCCTGCACAAGAAGATACTGGAGTATTACTGTTCCATAGATGGATCATGTATTTGTGTGCATTGCCGGCTGGAAGGTGAACACAGGGAACACCCGGTGGAGTCTCTGAATGAGGCTTCTGAGAAGAAGAAAGAGGACCTGAGACATGCCATTGATCAGCTGTCAACCAAAAAAGAGAGGACTGAAAAAAACCTCCAGATTCTTGAAGAACGTCAAAAAAAGCTGCATGATAAGGTGTTTGCCCTCTCTCAACAGGTCATTTCTTTGTTCAAGGAGATCACAGAGCAAGTGAAGGCTTTGGAGGATGAAGTCTTAAGTGAAATCTGTAAGCAGGAGAGTCTCATATCACTGGGGATCTCTCACTTAACGCAAGAGCTGGAAATACAAAAGGACGAGTTGTCTAAGAGGATCCTTCAAGTTGAAGAATTCTGTGCCATCGTTGATCCACTGACTGTCCTGAAGAGAGAATGTCCAACTTATAACAGCAGAAACAACCAGTCATTGCCACAAACAGGCTCTCTAGATGAAGTGCCAGTGTCGTTGGTCTTGCACCGAGGTCTTCTGAACATTGAGAACATTTTGTGCAACAAAGCCAAGCAGATGTTTCCACAAAAGTTGCAATCCTCCGACATATTACTGGACCCAAACACGGCACACCATAAGATTCACGTTTCCAGGGACTTAAAAAACGTATCTTCTTCCCAACCCCCAAAAAAGTACCCCGACGGACCAAAGAGGTTTAAATCTCGGCAAATCTTAAGCAAGTCTTCCTTCTCACGCGGCAAACATTACTGGGAAGTGGATGTGAGCGAAGCGAAGTGTTGGATTATTGGCGTGGCCTATCACAGCATAGAGAGGAAAACTGATGGAGACGGTTCCTACATTGGTTACAACAAAAAGTCGTGGGGATTGTCTTTCCGTAGCGGCCTCTATGCTCTGTACAACAGAACTCCCGAAAAGATCGAGATTGATCATCCTTTGGAAAGTCTTGGTCTGTATCTGGATTATGAAGCTGGACGTCTGTCCTTTTATCAGCTGCAACCAATGAGACACCTGTACTCCTTTCTCACTGCTTTCACGGAACCCCTTCATGCCGCCTTCTATGTTTTTGAAAATTCCAGCATTAGGATCAAAACGTAGACCTGGTATGTCCAAACTTGGCAGGCTGTAATACTAAGAATCTTTTGCAATGATTGGCTAGGAGTGCTAATAGTCACTTCAATGAAAAACTTACTTTACTGGAAAAAGTTCTGAAAATCCAGGACTATTCCCTTTCCCAAATAATCACATAATCCAATAAGTGCCCTTGCATTGAAGGAAAACTTCTAGACAAGGAAGAATGGGGTTGATTCAAAGAGCAGCATTATTTTGTAACGTATTGGTTCAGGACATTATTTTAGAGCAACAGTTATAACGGTTTAAAGGACTGAAACTGAAGTAAGAGGTATATGGAGGCCGCCATATTTCTTGACTATGAAGCAATACCAGTTGCCTGGCTGTCCTGCTGATCCTCTGCCTCTAATACTGTTAGCCACACCCCCTGGACAAGCATGCAGCAGAGCAGGTGTTTGACATTATTGTCAGATCTGACAAGTTTATCTTCATGCTCGTTTCTGGTGTGATTCAAACACTACTCCAGCCAAAAAGACCAGCAGGACAGCCAAGCAACTGATACTGTGTAAAAGGAAACAATTATGGCAGCTTCCATATAACTCTCACCTCGGGTTAACTTTTGATAGAGGAGTGAAGAGGACCTGTCGCTTCGTTCCACTCATTCTTGGAGGGAGTGATTTGTTTTCTACTGTGGTTTTTACGTGTTCTTGTAGTGCATTTCCAGATTCCATTCAATGACATGGAATGGAAATGCAATTGCACTGAAATGCAGATTTTATTTTTTATGTTTCACAGAGAATCAGATTGTAATTGTGGGAATCGAATGCCCCGATTTACTTCAGAAAAAATTAGCAACACACATGCATGCTGAAATCTGTATGGTAGCTGCTTAAAGATAACCAGAGGTGGGGTTCTGACGATGCTAGCTGCACAGAGGCTGGGTCTGCCTATACAGCCCAGCCTCTGTTGCTATCCCAATCCCTCCTAAACCCCCCTGCGCTCTGCTATCCCCCATAAATCAAAGCCGCGCTGTCGACACGCAGCGGGCTGTGTTCACCTTTATAGTGTCAGTCTGCTGCTCCCTCTGCCTCCTGCATAGCTCCGGTCCCTGCCCCCGTCCCTTCCCTCCACACTGATTAGAGGGAAGGGACGTGGGCGGGGACTGGAGCTTTGCAGGAGGAGGAGGGAGCAGCAGACTGACAGTACAGATGTAAACAAAGCCCGCACAGCGCGGCTGTGATTTATGGGTGAGCGCAGGGGGAACTTAGGGGGGATTGGGATAGCAACAGAGGCTGGGCTTTATAGGCAGATCCAGCCTCTGTGTGTAGATAGCATTGTCAGAACCCCACCTTGGGTTCTCTTTAACACCTAGCCCTGTTTTCTCCTTATGGACTAGAGCAGTTTTGACATTTTAGCCATGCCCTTATTTGATCTTATCACTACTTTGGACACCGTGATATACATTTTTTTTTTCCAAGGACAGAGTAGACTTTCTTTGGGTGCTTTCCCTTCCCCAGGAATTATTTCATTACCTATGCATGTGAAATCCGAATAGAAGAAAAATATGGGTAAAAATATTACAGTTTGGCTCCCTGCACACTGTAAATCAGTTTTGCGATTGTTTCCGATTTTCAATTCCGATTTTCCCTGAATGCAATCAACAGGAAAAAACGCAGCATGCAGTAACGATTAAAAATCAGAATCGGATGTAAAAACCGATTAAAAATCAGAATGGGAAACCCATGCAGTGCGCAGGGAGCCTTTCTCAGCTTTTAGGTATTAATATTGTAAAATAAACAGTTCTATTGTAGATTAAAAACACAAATTCTTCTATTTGGCCATTTATTATAAAACTTAAATTGTGTTTTTGTTACAATGTCTCGTTGGGGAGGATATTTGTTTTTGAAATATAATATATATTTCCACATTGTGTACTTTTTCTCCTACAACAAGGATGATAAAAACTTGTCTGAAGGTAGGTACACACATAATATAACATGAAAATCTGCGCTTTAGGTCATGTTTTATGTTAATGTGTGTGTTTGCATTTTTTATTTTTTTTTTTATTTTATATAAAGTAAAGTGTAAAAGCCTTGCTGAGAACCCCCTATATAGAGATGGGCTAGTCCAAAACCTGTCGCTTCTGTCAGATTTCTACTACCTACTGTAAGTGACAGCAACATAGGAGAAAAGTAATTTATGGCTCATTTTACTCTGGAAAAAATGTACTTCTTATTTGTCTATGTTTGCACATATTTTACATTTTTCGCCATAGTGTCCCTTTAAGAAACTACAAGTCCCACAATGCATTTGCCTTTATTAATCACGATTGTGGCTGTCATTCCCACAATTGTGGGACTTGTAGTTCCTTAAAAGCTGGAGAGCCAAGTTTGCAGATCACTCCATTAGGGGAACAGCGTTGAGGCGGCGGATTTTCGAGAGAATTGGTCGGTAATCAGCCTGCTGTGTATGGGCAGCTGACAGATCTCTCTCTAATCAGACTGGATCAGAGAGGGATTGGTCTCTTGGTTGCATTTTCCCATCATCTCCTGATGCTTGGCTACTCAGATTATTACAGCCTAAAAAGCAGTACCACTTATTACCCAATCATCGTATATAAAGAAAGACAGGACGGCAGGACTGGTGTACACATCAGCTCTGTATTAACAATTCTATACACCCTGTACATGCGGATATAACATTGGGACTGGAGCACAACATACAGTACCTGAGGAGTTGTGGTTACAAAATGGCCGCAGGGCCGCCCACAATAAATACAAAGTATAAAACACTGCAGCCAAGTCATCAGTAATGCCTTCGTGGATCCTGCTAAGACAGCAGAGCCAGCTTACAATGAGGTATCATTAAACCCCTGTACAAACCCACATCCTGGGTGAAACCCTGCACTTAAAAACAAATCAGAAGTAACAGGAAAGTAACAGGAAAGGTTAATAGATCGAGGCACAAACTGAAAGACACGTCTAGCTGACACTGACTGTATCGGGTGGATGCTGGGGAGCGGGGACGGTCAGTGACAATCCAAATAGTTCTGAGTTAAAGGACCACTATAGCAAAAATTGTAAAATGTAAAATACATCTCAAATACAAATAAGAAGTAAGTTTCTTCCAGAGTAAAATGAGCCATAAATGACTTTTCTCCTATGTTGCTGTCACTTACAGTAAGTAGTAGAAATCTGACAGAACAGACAGGTTTTGGTCTATCACCACATGGGGGATTCTCAGCAAAGCTTTTATTCTTTAAAAAGACATTCCCTGAAAAAGATTTATACAATGATGCTGGCCAGCTTCCCTGCTCGCTGCACACTTTTTTTACTAGTTGGATGGAGCAACTGCCATTCACTAAGTGCTTTTGAAACGAAACAAAACCCTGAGAATCCCCCATGAGGAGATGGGCTAGTCCAAAACCTGTCGTTCTGTCAGATTTCTACTACCTACTGTAAGTGACGGCAACATGGGAAAAAAGTGATTTATGGCTCATTTTACTCCGGAAGAAACGGACTTCTTTTTTTTGTATGTTTACATGTATTTTAAATTTTACAATTGTCGCAATAGTGGTCCTTTAATGCTGGATTATGCAAATTTTACATGCAAAATTTACGCAGTTTGAAATCGGACCAATCGAATTGCATCTCGGCTTCATTCAATTGGTCCATTGTCAAGCTGCATCAATTTGCACAATCCTGCAACAACTCAGAAGCATTTGCCAGGAGTTGACCACTCCTAATGGGGATCGATAGGAATACCGTACTGTATAGAAAACAGTAGGAATTGAAATAACCCTAACACTAACTGATTCACACCTGGAAGGGGGAATGAGATGGAGATTCCTATATCTTTCCATACAGTTGTGTAATGCTGGGAACACACGGCTCGATTTTGAGCCATTAAAGGGAACCTCAACTAAGAGGGATATGGATGTTTCCTTTGAAACAATACCAGTTGCCTGGCTGTCCTGCTGATCTTTGGCTGCAGTAGTGGCTGAATGACACACCTGAAACAAGCAGGCAGCTAATCCAGTCTGACTTCAGTCAGAGCACCTGATCTGCATGCTTGTTCAGGGGCTGTGGCTGAAAGTATTAGAGACACAGGATCCGCAGGAGAGTCAGGCAACTGGTATTATTTTATAAGGAAAAATCCATATCCTTCTCAGTTTAGGTTCCCTTTAAGAAGCACATTGCAGAGTGCAGTAAAGGCATACACACTTTACATTAAACTCGGCCAAGATAATCACTAAAGACTGCCTTGGGTGAGAAACTGTCATGTGTACGGCCGTCGTGATAGGTCAATGAGATTCTCTCCCCTGAGCGCAGCCTGACGCTATTGTTCCCGCCCTCACTCTACTCCTTTCCGTTGTATGCCTCACACTGCTCCGCCCCCTTTCTTAGTGACAGCCCATGTCGCTAGTCTGCAGGTTAGCAACAGGTTTATAAAGCACCAGCCACAAACCATCCCCTGAGGGATTGTGCCCCCGTCCCTGCCAGATGAAAAACAGTCTAAAATGCGTACAAGTCTCAGGTCTACTCTGAGGACATCAAACACTTCTTGAATTTGATGAAGAAGTGACCAGTTTAACTTATGACGGGCTCAGGCGAAAAGCCCACGTGATTTACTGATATTACCCTCAGATTCTTTCCCCCGAGGACACAGCAGCCTGTACTGAGTTCCTGGTGTTTGGAAAGGAAACAAAATTACCATCGGGAGTTTCTGGTCAGCCTCTGACCAGTACTAAATCGAATGTTTGGGTGCCGGTTAGAATCCTTACAACTAGCTGGCAGGGGAAGGGCTAGGGGTGCAAAAAGGAGACTCAGCAGCAACTGTATATATAAAAAAAACTAAGAATCAGCTGCACTTTGATCATTTGCTTTTATATAGCTTCCTTATACTGCAGCTACAACTTTTTATCAACACCCCCCTCTACCCCCATCCCCATTAACTCCTCCCAACACAGATATTTCCCCCACAACAATCTGTATGAGTGACCCCCACGCACACAGTCAAAACTAAGGCGCCTGTCTTGTGAGCCTGGCACCCAAACACAGGTTCTGTCCATTTTCCCAACATGCCAGTCACCGCCCCACCCCAAACAGCTACTCCGGGGTCCATGCAAATCTCCCATGAGCATTGCTAAACTTCCTATATTCGGGTTAAGTCCGAATTACAATTTTAACTGAAAATTAAATAATGGGCAGCATTCCTAAAAGTTATCGCAAGCGCTAACAGCTCTCTGTGGGCTCCAGTGTCCCTCCCCCACCAAACAGTCGAATGCTCTAAACAGGAAGTGCCCACACGACCGTGAAGGAGTGCCTACGGACTGGGCATGCACACGAGTTCACAAACTGAGCATGCCCAGTGGATGCAAATGCACAAATTTGCAGGAATCGCTCATGCGAGAGGATGACGCGCATGCGCCCGGATAATCAGGGTGCTGGAACGGGAGGGAAATGATGTGTGTGCGCCAGGATAATCAGGGTGCCGGAGTGGGGGGGTAAGGACGCTGGAGCCCACGGAGAGCTGTCACTGCTCGCAACAACGCCGACCACCGATTCCTTCCTGTTTCATATTTCAGGTCTGCTTTAAGAGATCAAACCTGCAAATACCTTAAAATAGTTGTGAACACCCTGATGACATAAGCGCTCAAGTCCCAGCGACTTATACGGACAGCAGAGCTTCTGGAAGGACTTAATGGGGCTTCCTGTATCAGTTGGCTGCCTGACACAAGACTACATTTCCCATAATCCTTAGCAGTGCTGGTTAGCTGCTCATACCTTACCGACTGCCTGACACAAGACTACATTTCCCATAATCCTTAGCAGTGCTGGTTAGCTGCTCATACCTTACTGACTGGCTGGCTGACAAGACTTCCTATAATCCTTAGCGGTGCCGGTTAGCTGCTCATACCTTACTGACTGCCTGACAAGACTACACTTCCCATAATCCCTAGCGGTGCCCGCTTGCTGCTCATACCTTACTGACAATGCAGAATAACAACGTCTTGTTTATAGTTCTGCTGGACATTGTGTGACAATGGAAAGAGTACAACAGCCGCCGATACCTCTTTGCGGTCATCCCTGCCACAGACAAGTGGCCATATTGATTTTTCTGCCATCTCTTGCAGGTGAATACAGAGAGATGACAGAAGCGAAGCAATACCTACTACTAACATCTTCTAGCTTTGTTTATAAATGGGTCCATGTCTTATTGAAACGTTTCCTTAAAGTTGGCCATAAACGCATCCATTTTTTCCATTCGATTGAAATCAGATGGGAAAATCGACAACAGGAACTGAGCAAGTGAAGAAAAGCGCGACAAAGGCTTGTTTGTGGTGAAAACTGCGAAACATTCGGTAGTTCCAGAGATGCTGGCAGTTGTAGAGAACTGCAGCAAGTAAATAAAGAAAAAAGTGAAGTTAAAGAGAACCCGAGGTGTGTTTAAAAAATGTTATCTGCATACAGAGGCTGGATCTGCCTATACAGCCCAGCCTCTGTTGCTATCCCAAACCCCACTAAGGTCCCCCTGCACTCTGCAATCCCTCATAAATCACAGCCGTGCTGTGAGGCTGTGTTTACATCTGTAGTGTCAGTCTCAGCTGCTCCCCCGCCTCCTGCATAGCTCCGGTCCCTGCCCCCGTCCCTTCCCTCCAATCAGCAGGGAGGGAAGGGATGCAGGCGGGGACTGGAGTTCTGCAGGAGGCGGGGAGAGCAGCAGACTGACACTATAGAGATAAACACAGCCAGCTCTGACAAGCTGTTTGTCAGCAGCGTGGCTGTGATTTATGAGGGATTGCAGAGTGCAGGGGGACCTTAGGGGGGTTTGGGATAGCAACAGAGGCTGGGCTGTATAGGCAGATCCAGCCTCTGTATGCAGATAACATTCTTCAAACCCACCTCGGGTTCTCTTTAAAGGGCAAAGGAAGTGAGAGAGATATGGAGGCTGCCATATTTTTTTCCTTTAAAACCATACCAGTTGCCTGGCTGTCATGCAGATCTGTATGGCTGCCGTAGTGTCTGAATCACACACCTGAAACAAGCATGGAGCTAATCTGGTCAGATCTGACAATAATGCCATAAACACCTAAAATGCTGCATGCTTGTTCAGGGGCTATGGCTGAAAGTATTAGAGGCAGAGGATCAGCAGGAGAGCCAGACAACTGGTATTGTTTAAAGAGACTATGAAATCTCTGAAAATTCAAGTTTTTATTGCAAAAAGCTTTTCAACATTATTGCGGTAACTAAAACGCTGATCTCCGTGGCTGAAATCTAACTAAATCCCCCCAAACTCCCCAGGGCACACTGCAGGGAGTGCTTCCGTGAAGAGGCAGAGCTTTCAGCTGTAGCTCTGCCTCTACATGCGTCCCTCAGAGCGGATTGCAGCCTCTCCCCGCCCCTCTGTCTTCCTTCACTGAGAGGGGCGGGGAGAGGCGGAGATCCGCCGCTGATAGACGCGCACAGAGGCAGAGCTACAGCTGAAAGCTCTGCCTCCCGGGGCAGCAAAATCCACGACCAAGAAAGCCGTGGATTTTGCGAGGGGAGTTTGGGGGGATTTAGTTAGATTTCAGCCGCGGGGATGCGATGTTTTAGTTACCGCAATAATGTTGAACAGCTTTTTGCAATAAAAAGCTGCATTTTCAGAGACTTCAGTGTTTCTTTAAAAGGAAACAAATATGGCAGCCTCCATATCCCTCTCGCTTCAGCTGTCCTTTAAGTCTACACACCATACAATACAATTATCCGATTTTACGGCAACTCAATAAAAATGATCAGTTGTCCCCCAAAAATTTGAAAGCTTATTTTTCAATCGAGCGAGAAACCTGATCAGATTTCCCTCTTTTTTTCCGATGTAAATCGATCAGGAGTGGTGGATTTTTCTAGTTTTTAGAAAAACTGAATTGTGTAGGGTAGATTGCCAACGTATTAATATCTGGACCTAAGCAATTTTTTTCAGAGTTTTCCTGTTTTTTTTTTTCATAATTGTCGAATAATTGAAAACACGTGTGTGGTACATTGGTCATATTTCTTAAATGTTACAAACAATCAGAAAAAAATTATTGTAATTTTTGAATTGAAAATAATTTTTTTTTTTTTAAATAGTATGGTGTGTGACCACCTTTAAAGTGATTTGAGCCCCAATGTTCCTGCTGGTTAATAAAAATCACTCACCATGTAAAAATTTGCAAGAACAGAAAGCCCATAAACAGCACCACTCTAATGAAATGGTAACATTTATTCAAAAAATATATGTATAATATTGATACAAAATGACATCTTATAGTTCCAAACAAAAAAATAAAAACAATTAAAACCGACCAATTGGTCCAAAATGGTTACAGCTGCCTACAATCATGTCTAATGAATATAAAGAAATACAATTCACCACATGAATAAAATTGCAAATGTGGCACAGAATAATATCTGTATTATGACCGCCTCAGTGTGCATCTAAACAGAGCACACTCAAGGTTGAACCCGGGTTCAGTAAAACACACAATAAATGTACATATCCACATACAAGTGCAAGGGGAATAATATAACGGTTAATCCCTATTGAAAAATATAAATATGAACCAGTGCAGACTGCTATATATATATACACTCTAGGAGCAGCCTATGGAAAAGTGCATAGTGAAAATGATAAAAAGGAGAAAGAGGAAGATACTTAGCCCGGGCAGACCAAGGGGGGCGAAGACAGCGCAGCTGAGATGAATAAGGTCCCTTCAGAACAATCCCGCAAGCTCCGCGGGCGTCACCCCGCTTTTAAAGGAGAGGAGAGGAACACCGAGTTGTTGTTGTGTTCCTCTCCTCTCCTTTAAAAGCGGGGTGACGCCCGCGGAGCTTGCGGGACTGTTCTGAAGGGACCTTATTCATCTCAGCTGCGCTGTCTTCGCCCCCCTTGGTCTGCCCGGGCTAAGTATCTTCCTCTTTCTCCTTTTTATCATTTTCACTATGCACTTTTCCATAGGCTGCTCCTAGAGTGTATATATATATAGCAGTTGGCACTGGTTCATATTTATATTTTTCAATAGGGATTAACCGTTATATTATTCCCCTTGCACTTGTATGTGGATATGTACATTTATTGTGTGTTTTACTGAACCCGGGTTCAACCTTGAGTGTGCTCTGTTTAGATGCACACTGAGGCGGTCATAATACAGATATTATTCTGTGCCACATTTGCAATTTTATTCATGTGGTGAATTGTATTTCTTTATATTCATTAGACATGATTGTAGGCAGCTGTAACCATTTTGGACCAATTGGTCGGTTTTAATTGTTTTTATTTTTTTGTTTGGAACTATAAGATGTCATTTTGTATCAATATTATACATATATTTTTTGAATAAATGTTACCATTTCATTAGAGTGGTGCTGTTTATGGGCTTTCTGTTCTTGCAAATTTTTACATGTTTTTTGAGCCCTTGCACACTCTTATCATCATTATCATAGTGTAGTGTTGCGGACACTCCTTTGCTCTTGAAAAAATCACTCACCATATTAAAGGGATACTGTAGGGGGGGGGTCGGGGGAAAATGAGCTGAACTTACCCGGGGCTTCTAATGGTCCCCGCAGACATCCTGTGTTGGCGCAGCCGCTCACCGATGCTCCGGCCCCGCCTCCGGTTCACTTCTGGAATTTCTGACTTTAAAGTCTGAAAACCACTGCGCCTGCATGCCCGTGTCCTCGCTCCCGCTGATGTCACTAGGAGTGTACTGCGCAGACACAGACCATACTGGGCCTGTGCTGTGCGCTCTTGATGACATCAGCGGGATCGAGGACACGGCAACGCAGGCGCAGTGGTTTTCTGACTTTAAAGTCTGAAATTCCAGAAGTGAACCGGAGGCGGGGCCGGAGCATCGGTGAGTGGCTGCGTGGGCACAGGAAGCCTGCAGGGGACCATTAGAAGCCCCGGGTAAGTTCAACTCATTTTCCCCTGACCCCCCCTACAGTACTCCTTTAAAGAACACCTGAAGTGAGAGGGATATGGAGGCTGCCATATTTATTTCCTTTTAAGCAATACCAGTTGCCTGGCTGTCCTGCTGATCTATTTGGCTTCAGTTCTGTCTGATTAACAGCAGAAACCAGCATTCAGCTTGTCAGATATGACAATAATATCAGAAACCTCTGATCTGCTGCATGCTTGTTCAGGGTCTATGGCTAAACGTATTAAAGAGAACCCGAGGTGGGTTTGAAGAATATTATCTGCATACAGAGGCTGGATCTGCCTATACAGCCCAGCCTCTGTTGCTATCCCAAACCCCCCTAAGGTCCCCCTGCACTCTGCAATCCCTCATAAATCACAGCCGTGCTGCTGACAAACAGCTTGTCAGAGCTGGCTGTGTTTATCTCTATAGTGTCAGTCTGCTGCTCTCCCCGCCTCCTGCAGAACTCCAGTCCCCGCCTGCATCCCTTCCCTCCCTGCTGATTGGAGGGAAGGGACGGGGCAGGGACCTGAGCTATGCAGGGGGCGGGGGAGCAGCTGAGACTGACACTACAGATGTAAACACAGCACGGCTGTGATTTATGAGGGATTGCAGAGTGCAGGGGGACCTTAGTGGGGTTTGGGATAGCAACAGAGGCTGGGCAGTATAGGTAGATCCAGCCTCTGTATGCAGATAATATTCTTTAAACACACCTCGGGTTCTCTTTAAAGGCAGAGCATCAGCAGGGCAGCCAGGCAATGTGCATTGTTTAAAACTAAATAGGTCGGCCCTCACATCGCTCTCACTTCAGTTGTCCTTTAGAAAAGGGATTGCCAAACCCCCAAATCTTTAATCCCTATCCCTTATTCAATCTATAAGAAATGCACCTTGTAAGCAATGCAGAACATTTTGTGCAATGCAACTCCGCACTTCTTGCAATTAATATATTGAAAATACCTGGCTGGCTGCATCCTGTAGCTTCTCTTACTGTTGAAACAAAGGTCGTATTTTACTGGACAGTAAAGCCCTCCAGACTCCTCCCCAACGAGGTAGTAGCCGGAAAAATCTGGGAGAGAGCCAGTCTACTCCTTGACCCACCCACCTTCTCCCTGTGCTGGTGAGACATTAATACTTTGTAGCCCGCACTACAGCTAGATCTCAGTCTTATAACTTGCTGAGCTGCAATGCTGGCCACAAGGAGGTTCATCTCTCAGCAGCTCAGGGAGGAGGTGGAGAATGGCAGCTCTTCATTAGCCAGAAACACCCCATCAGCACCTCCTTCACTTTAACTCATGGCCACCATCAGCCACTACATTGTAGGCGTCATTACAGTGGCTTTGACTTTTAAGTTGTGGGAGGGGCCGAGTCGGCACACAGCCAAGATCACATCTTGTAATACATGATTACATGCGGGGGTTACGGTAATGGAGAAGGACTGACTTGTTCACTTTAAAGGGTGCTGTCAATAGTTTAAAGGGATTCTCTAAAGGGCCCTGGAGGGAGGCTTTGTTGGTGGAAGCGTTGGGCCAAGCTCTGAGACCTGAATAAACTTCAGCAGCCAACCTCTCTGGAATCACCGATTGGGTTTCCCTGAACCAGGCCCTAAGCACTTGCCTACGTTGCCCTGTGGGTGACCCGGCTCTGATTCTGACATGCAGTTTCAACGCACAATAACCCTCAGTTATGCATTTTTCACTATATTGCTCAGCTTTCCGGGCATGTGACTGATGGGTCTGTAGTAGAAATAAGGTGACAGAAGGAAGGCGGATATTCTAATATGAAGTGTGAGGTCATCTGTACATTTCGTTTTTGGCAGCTAATGGACATTAGAAAAAGGTTACGACGTGCATAAAAACGACTGATGAATAAGAAATCACCTCCGTCGGCAAGAGCAGCCAATCAGAACCTCCCTGTCAAGCGTAGTTTGATGGAGAAAGAAAGGATTTGATTGGTCGTTACAGACTTTCGTCCGTGAGGTCTGCCTTGTGTGGCAGAAGGTGAGACCTCAGAGCAGCTTGAGGATTTTTAAAGAAGAAAAAAACCATAGGCGAATCACATTTTCCAGTAAAAGCAGGAAGTTGAAATGACTTCCTGTGCTGCTGGTGCACCCTCCTCGCACCAGATGGCGCTGCGTCTCAATGGTGTAACACGTCTATACAATGTTCAGCTGTATTCACACAGGTGGCCGCAGCCGGCCGGGCAATGGCAGCTTGTCTGCATCCAGTTCATCATGTGCTGCAGATGTCCGCCGTGCCCGCAGCCCTGGCACCAGACGAAGAGCCCTTTCACCACGTGGTGGCATACCGCACACATGCTGGCACACTGGCGACACCTGGTGGAGAGAATCAGAGACAGACAGCATTACATCAGGGCGTTACTAGGAAAGGAATTATTGCTTTTTAAAAGGGGGTTGTTACATACAAAAATAAAAATCTGCCAAAAATTGCACCCCCAAAATATATGTAAACTTTTTTTTCCTTCTAAAATATACCCCCCATTTTTTTACCTTGTCTGGGTACCTTAGCCTAACTGCAGTGCCAGCAGGATTGTGGGATTTTTTTTTTTTTTGCTGCCGTAACAAGCTTATCTCAGCATGCAATTAACAGAAAGTTTCCTATTTCCGATAAGATAGGGACACCATGAGCAGAAGGTAACTGAACCCCCCTTCCCCGAATAGTTTATTTTAGTCTGTGGTCTAGGTGAGGTTTGCTGTGAAAGGGAAAATTAACACTGAGCTGGGATTAAAAAAAAAAAAAAGGCAGAAGTCACTTTTGGTATCGCAGAATAGCAGTAAAGATGGAAACCAGCAGAAATATATATTTTTTTTATTTCATATTGCATTTCTTCTAAATGTAACAGTGAACACTAAGAAACAATAGAATAGGTAATAAGTAATTTCTTATTTGATGATCTTTAAAAAAAAAAAATAAAAATAAAAAAAATGTCAGTTCATATGGAGTTTTAACCCATTTTAAAAGGGTACTTGAGGTGAAATGTGACCAGACGCTCGCAAGACCGGTAATTTCGGCGTACCCAGGCTGCACACAGCAATTTTACATATCCTAATGCCAGAGGGCCAATATTACTCTATTAGTAGTGAGCGGTGCTATGGAGACCTATGTTGCTATAGCAATGTACATGTTATCCTAGTAATGCACAAAGGGTGGGGGTCCCCTGGCGTATAGACTGGTAACATTGCCCTAGATTGCTTGCGCACGCCAACAAGACAGGCCTTACATGCAACAGGCCCTTTTATTATTATTATTATTATTATTATTTAGTATTTATATAGCGCCGACATATTACGCAGCGCTGTACAGAGTATATATATATTGTCTTGTCACTAACTGTCCCTCAAAGGAGCTCACAATCTAATCCCTGCCATTGCCATATGTCTATATTATGTAGTGTAAGTACTGTAGTCTAGGGCCAATTTAGGGGGAGCCAATTAACTTATCCGTATGTTTTTGGAATACTTAATGAAATAAGCATGTGTTTGTACAGTGGCAAACATACATATAACTCGGCTGTGCACCTGAAAGAGGGTGAACATTCAGGCAGGCAAGTGACAGTTTCTCTCTACTTAGACTAAAGTGTAACCATCACTGATAAAGAATTGCAGCCATTAAACTCTTTCCTGGCAGAAAACAGCTTCGAAGTACAGGGGATACATTAAAAAAAAGGTCAATAGCTGGTAGATTGTGGCCTTAAACTCTGTCAGACCGTGCAAAAGACGTGTCATTCAGCTCAGAAAATAAAATTTTTAACCTACTTTTTCAGCTTTAAAACAGAAAATAATACTGTAATTTTTAGGAGAATAGATGCATTGCTTATCACATCACGTTATTTTCAGCTCAGGTTTGGTTTTAAGCCAATGCTGCGCTTTTCCCAGTTTTATAATTTTCTGTCGTTTTACAGACCTGAAAAATGATCACAGACTGCAGACTCATGGGAGGAAGACACACCTCTCCTACCTTTCCAGATCAACAAGACACTCCCTGCCTGTCTACTCTTCAGGCAGGCAGACAGGGCTTTCTTATTAAGTCCAGACTGCTTTGCAAACCAGAGTATCATAACTTCTCCCCAAATTAAAGATTTTCTTCCAAAATTTAGTTTCTAATAATTTACTATTAAAAAAAAAAAATGATTTTTAAAAGGGAATGTCCAAGCAAAATAAAAAAATGAGTTTCACTTACCTGGGGCTTCTACCAGCCCAATGCAGCCATCCTGTGCCCTCGTAGTCACTCACTGCTGCTCCAGTCCCCCGCTGGCAGCTAGTTCTGCTTCTACCAGCCCCCTGCAGCCATCCTGTGCCCTCGTAGTCACTCACTGCTTCTCCAGTCCCCCGCCACCAGCTAGTTCTGCTTCTACCAGCCCCCTGCAGCCATCCTGTGCCCTCGTAGTCACTCACTGCTGCTCTGGTCCCCCGCCACCAGCTAGTTCTGCTTCTACCAGCCCCATGCAGCCATCCTGTGCCCTCGTAGTCACTCACTGCTGCTCCAGTCCCCCGCCACCAGCTAGTTCTGCTTCTACCAGCCCCATGCAGCCATCCTGTGCCCTCGTAGTCACTCACTGCTGCTCCAGTCCCCTGCTGGCCGCTTCCCGACCCCAGAGGTCGGCGGGACGCATTGCGTACATTTTTACGCATTCCCGCTAGTGCAGGAACATTAACACATACATTTTTACGCATTACAGGTGCAACACGTAAAAATGTACGCACTGAACCAGTAACGCGTAAAAATGTATGTGTTAGGCCTCTTGCACACTGCATACATTTCCGATTCCGATTTTAATCTGTTTTTACATCCGATCCCGATTCAGATTTTTAATGTTTACTGCATGCTGTGTTTTTTGATCCGTTTTTCTGTTGAATGTATTTAGGGAAAATCGGAATTGAAAATCGGAAACGGAATCGGAAACTGAATCGAAAAACGGATTTGCAGTGTGCAGGGAGCCTTAATGTTCCTGCACCAGCGGGAATGCGTAAAAATGTACGCAATGCGTCCCGCCGACCTCCGAGGTCGGCAAGCTGCCAGCGGGGGACTGGAGCAGCAGTGACTACGAGGGCACAGGACGGCTGCATGGGGCTGGTAGAAGCAGAACTAGCTGGTGGAGGGGGACTGGAGCAGCAGTGAGTGACTACGAGGGCACAGGATGGCTGCATGGGGCTGGTAGAAGCAGAACTAGCTGGTGGCGGGGGACTGGAGCAGCAGTGAGTGACTACGAGGGCACAGGATGGCTGCATGGGGCTGGTAGAAGCAGAACTAGCTGGTGGTGGGGGACTGGAGCAGCAGTGAGTGACTACGAGGGCACAGGATGGCTGCATGGGGCTGGTAGAAGCCCCAGGTAAGTGAAACTCATTTTATTATTTTGCTTGAACCTTCCCTTTAAAGTCTTAAAAACTATGTTTGCCATTTCTTAAAGTGGAAGTAAACACCCTCTCTCCACTTTTTCTCAATTAAAAAAAAAACCTGCTTATTTTGTCCCTGAAAAGTTTGAGTTTCTTCCACCTGCTGGGTTGAAGATAAGCATATGCTATAGCATAGATGTTAAGCTGGCCCATGGGCCAAATCTGGCCAGCACAGACATCACATGACCCGCAAGTGATTTCCCCACTTTGCATTATGTTTGGCCCACTCAGGAACGCTAGGGAAGCTATACTGGGTGTGAAGGCCTAGGTCACCAGGGAAGCCATATGGGAGGGGAAAGCACTAGACACCAGGGAACTGTATAGGGGAGGGAGGTTGGTCACAAAACACCAGGGAACTTTACGAATGGAAGGGGCCACTAGACGCCAGGAAACTGTATCGGGAAGGGGGGTGGCAACTAGATACCAGGGAACTGTATGGGGGGGCCTAGACCCCAGGGAACTGTGTAAGTGAGACGGCCACAAGAAATCAAGGTTGGCTGCCACTTGGTCCTAGTTTTCAATTTTTGCCCACTTTGGCTATCATTCATAAACCTGTTGTCGGTAAAGAGAATCTGTGCGGGAAAACACCGATGTCGGTGTTTTAGACTTCTGGCTGCTCATTCATAAAAATGTATCCAGGTGCGGAAGCAGTGTGGAGATTCCCCGAACTAGGCTGGCGGTAGGCTTGCGGAGACACAGGAAGCTGCCGAGTTGATACATTTCTCCATGTTCCGCTCTGCTGCAGCTGCCTGGGAGGTCTGTGTGTCTCCATTCACTTACATTGTTATCGCCACATCAGAGGGAGCGGAATTTCCCGACCTCACACCGCTTGCTCTAATCTTTATGAATTAACATTTTGTTACATTTTTTTGATAATCACCGCACAAGGCGGTGATTTATCGCTCTGCTCGGTAATGTCAGCTTTTCATGCGGAAAGAGCCTTTATGAATGCAGATTTAGCTTCGTGGTCGGAAAAGTCAGCTGTTTTAAGCATTTCCGCAAGCGGAAATGCTTTATGAATGATAGCCAATGTATTTGAGTTTGACACCCCTGTGCTATAGTATATCAGGAGGCATTGCCTGGCCTGGTCTGATGGTTTCTCGTCCCGCCTCACTAGAACCCCATATAACAGCAATGCCGCAGGGCCTCACCGGTCACAGATCCAGCCCTTGTTGCTCATGGGCCTCTTGCAGTTGGTGCAGTTGATGTGGAGTGTGGTGGAGGCCTGGTTCAGGCAGTTGATGGCGCTGCACATGCTCAGTTTGATCACCTGGTTGGAGACGTTCCAAAGCTTGAATCTCTGGAGGAGGTCGATGTAGGAGGTGAACCAATGTTCCTAAAGCGGAAGGGATACATAAAATGTCAGAAACAGACAAAGGACTCAACTCACAAAGCAGAACCACATTCAGTGAAGACGAATACAGCAGATTTTACCAAACATTTTTGTCAAATGTCAATTCACAAAGGTGGTTATCACATGGAAATCTAAAATGACCAACTTGTGAGGTAAATTACCGACTTGTGAGGTAAATTACCAACTTGTGTGGTAAATTACCAACTTGTGTGGTAAATTACCAACTTGTGTGGTAAATTACCAACTTGTGTGGTAAATTACCAACTTGTGTGGTAAATTACCAACTTGTGTGGTAAATTACCAACTTGTGTGGTAAATTACCAACTTGTGTGGTAAATTACCAACTTGTGTGGTAAATTACCAACTTGTGTGGTAAATTACCAACTTGTGTGGTAAATTACCAACTTGTGAGGTAAATTACCAACTTGTGAGGTAAATTACCAACTTGTGAGGTAAATTACCAACTTGTGAGGTAAATTACCAACTTGTGAGGTAAATTACCAACTTGTGAGGTAAATACCTCAATAAGGCTTCAATTCATCAAAGGCTGTTCGATAAAAAATAAAACCACAAAAACACAAGTCAGGAAAATACCGCTTTCAGTATTTGACTTTTTTTGCTAACTCAACAATATTTTCCCAGGTACGGTAAGAAGTTCAGTAATTTACTGAAGCCCATTGACAAAAACCTGTTCAGCAACAGCTGAAGAATCTCTGTTGTTAGATGCTGTTCTCCGTGCAGTGACTGCATTAAAATAGTAAGAGGCATCCAGATATCCCTTTAGATGTACCCGTTTTGTTATACGGTTTGTTAAACTGCCTCTGGCAGTATCATTTTCGGTAAATTACTGAACTTCTCCCACATGTGTACCTGGGGCAAACAGGAAAATGTTTGATTTCATTAGTTCGGTCCCCTGGCAATCTCAAGAATGGTGAAATGGCCCTTGGTCTAAAAAAAAGTGTAGATGCCCCTGCTCTAGTGTAAAGAGACTATTGGTAAGGGAACATCTGAGGCAAAGATAGCCCTTTAGTGAATGCAGCCGTGGCCAGATCGCCTACCTCCTCCCCATCGGTTATATTCCTAAACATGCAGACCTATTATTCTGTGGACACTAGACGGGTGACAGGAGCACCCCAATCTTGGGTGGTTGGAGTCTTCCACAAACATGCGCTGCCCCTTACCTGCGTCTGCTCGTCTATCTCCTTGCGTATCCGGTCTCCCAGCACGATGAGGACGGACGCCGCCATCTGCACATCCCCCTGCTCGGCGTAATAGGACAGCATGTCCCGCACAATGGGGTTGAAGAAGTCGTGGGGAAGGCGGTTCTCATACAAGGCATGAGAGATGGAGATGAGAGAGAAGGACTCCACCGGGGTGAGGGACATGGTCTCCGCCTCGTTACCGCTGACGTGAGGAGAGTCTGCCTTGTCCTGAAGGTGGTCCAGGGCGGAGGGGTTGTCCGTGATCTCATGACGCAGGGGGAAGGCCTCCTGGGGTAGGATGTATTCATGCTCCTCCGCTATACAAGACGATTGATAGTTACACGAGGGGAATTCGGGCCATCGACAACACATACAGCAAACTAGTCCCAGTACGGAAGGTAAATCCGTGATACTAAACAGGCCTGCAGTTCACACGGTTCACATCACCACATGAAACAGCCGGTCACACGGTTCCCATCACCACATGAAACAGCCGGTCACACGGTTCCCATCACCACAGGAAACAGCCGGTCACACGGTTCCCATCACCACAGGAAACAGCCGGTCACACGGTTCCCATCACCACAGGAAACAGCCGGTCACACGGTTCCCATCACCACAGGAAACAGCCGGTCACACGGTTCCCATCACCACAGGAAACAGCCGGTCACACGGTTCCCATCACCACATGAAACAGCCGGTCACACGGTTCCCATCACCACAGGAAACAGCCGGTCACACGGTTCCCATCACCACAGGAAACAGCCGGTCACACGGTTCCCGTCACCACAGGAAACAGCCGGTCACACGGTTCTCATCACAACACAAACCAGCCGGTCACACGGTTCCCATCACCACACAAACCAGCCGGTCACACGGTTCCCATCACCACAGGAAACAGCCGGTCACACGGTTCTCATCACAACACAAACCAGCCGGTCACACTGTTCACATCACCACAGGAAAAAGCCGCTCACACTGTTCCCATCACCACAGGAAACAGCCGGTCACATGGTTCCCATCACCACAGGAAACAGCTGGTCACACAGTTCCCATCACTACACAACACAGCCGGTCACATGGTTCCCATCACCACAGGAAACAGCCGGCCACAGTTCCCATCATCACAGGAAACAGCCGGTCACACAGTTCCCTTCACCACACAAAACAGCCGGTCACATGGCTCCCATCACCACACAAATCAGCCGGTTACACGGTTCCCATCACCACAGGAAAAAGCAGATTACACGGTTCCCATCACCGCAGGAAACATCCGATCACACGGTTCCCATCACCGCAGGAAACAGCCGGTCACACCGTTCCCATCACCACAGGAAACAGCCGGTCACACAGTTCCCATTCCCACATGAATCAGCCAGTCACACGTTTTGATCACCACATGAATTAGCCGGTCACACAGTTCCCATCACCACACAACACAGCCGGTCACACGGATCCCATCACCACACGAATCAGCCGGTCACACGGTTCCCATCACCACAGGAAACAGCCGATCACACTGTTCCCATCACCACAGGAATCAGCCAGTCACACGGTTCCCATCACCACAGGAATCAGCCAGTCACAAGTTTCCATCACCACACAACACAGCCGGTCACATGGTTCCCATCACCACACCACACAGCTGGTCACGTGGTTCCCATCACCACACGAAACAGCCGGTCACACGGTTCCCATCACCACAGGAAACAGCCGGTCACACGGTTCCCATCACCATACAGAGCAGTGACACTCACGGTGTGGATGTTCGTGGTCCACCATATACAGCTCGTCCTCGTCCACCTCCACGTCTCCGAGAAGATAGTCCGCAGGGACGTCGCTGCCTTCTGTCTCCTCATTGTCTGCGGGAAAAGCAGCAGCCATCCCATCAATGGAAAATACATTTACACACAGAACAGCTACTGCTCATCTACAGACTTTACATTTTTTTTTAAATATGATTCAATATGCTTAAATTATCTGTCCCTCTCCGCAGCTCCGCTCTCGGGCAGTCTCCCAGGGTCCCCTCCATAGCATGCACGACCGCGATCCATTGGCCAGGAGTGCAATCATTAGCGACGCCCCATGTGCTCGAGCAGAGGCGGCTGCTACAGAGGGGACCCTGGGAGACTGCCCCAGAACCATAACGAATAAGGAAAGGCAGTCTTCCTGGTACCCAGTTCTGAGCTTCCACTAAAACGCAAATCGCTGTACAATCACTAGCACTAAAATTAAAGAATTGTTTCAAAAGAGCTGGAAATTGCTCTGAAAAACAGCAAAACAACTCTACTAAAAGTGCTCAGTGATTGCAATCCGCGGTTTTTAAGTGGGTCCCGGGCCTAACTGTGGTTAAAGCGGAATTGTCAACATAAAAATCAAATTTCAACAGCAACAGATCTGAGTGTATTAAGGGATAAATATGCTAATCCTGCATTCAAAACTTTTTCTGCTGGTATGGTTTGGAGTTATCACATACTTTAGGAGCACTGGCCCTTTAGTAGTCAGTGCCAAACAGTTGCATGCTGGGGGTCTTTATAATACATTCCTCCTCTTCCCTTTATTTCTCCCTCCTTCTAATGACATAAGACAGTGCACTTCCTAGTATACACCTCAGTGGGAGTGTCTGAAGACTCTGGGAGGAGGGCGGGTAACAAATACACAATTAGCAAGAAGAGAAACAAGAGTGAGGCAGGAAATGATGTCAGGATTAGCTCCATTCAAGGGTAACCAAGATGGAAACTGCCTAGAATAGGATTCTCTGCTTTTCCTTTATAAAATTCACAGGAATCATAACGTGGACAGTGCAATACATCTGTTATGTAAGTAGAACTAGTATTTATCTACTTATATATGCGTTTATTGGTTAGCATGGGTGGCATTTGTTCTTTAAAATGTCTTAATAGGTGCTTGTGATCAGTACTGCAGTATACCTGCACTACAGGTACACAGGATCTCCAGGGGACGTCTGTACAACCCTCCCTCCTCCTTACCGTCATTATTGATGGCTGCCGAGTCCATGAGGATGCTGTCCGCTCGGCTGTCTCCTTTGCTGTGCTCCAGTCTGGCCTCGTTCGCCATCCCAGGCTGCATCTCCTTCATGGCAAAGCTGAACAGAGAGAAAGAGAGGGAAAGGGTTACAGAGGACACTTCCTGTTCAAGCTTCCTGTTAAATCCTCATAGCATTACCACATGCAGCGAAGTAGAAAACCGCTGATTTTACTGAACATGTGTCAAATACCAATTTTCTAAAAGTGGCCACACACAACACAATTTTCATGCAATCTGGCTGTACGATCAATCACCAAGTGCTTTATACTACATGTATGTTGGTAAGATTGTATACAAATTGTACAGTCAGATTGTATGGTGTGTGGTCACCTTAATGCTGGGAATACACAGCTCGATTCTGAGTCATTTAGATGGCTCGATAGATGATTTCCGACACCTCCGATCTCCCACCTGATTGTTTCGCCTCTCGATTCCGCATTGAACACAATGAAAAAAAGATAAGAAAAACGAGCGGAAGATAAGAGAATCGCCTGCGGAATAGAGCGGGGAAATCGATTGAGCAGGAGAATCGAGCCGTGTATGCCCAGCATGAGGCTACGTTCACACATAAAAAAGGTGTCCAGTCCTGACAGGACCGGAAATGTACCGATTTATGCGAACCCAGCCTAAGGCCGTTACCACAATGGCTAAAATGCCAAACGTGTCAGGGAAGTAAGTAAACAAGTGAGATATTCTGTCCTGTGAGGTAAGTAAACAAGTGAGATATTCTGTCACATGAGGTAAGTAAACAAGTGAGATATTCTGTCCTGTGAGGTAAGTAAACAAGTGAGATATTCTGTCCTGTGAGGTAAGTAAACAAGTGAGATAATCTGTCCTGTGAGGTAAGTAAACAAGTGAGATAATCTGTCCTGTGAGGTAAGGAAACAAGTGAGATATTCTGTCCTGTGAGGTAAGTAAACAAGTGAGATATTCTGTCACATGAGGTAAGTAAACAAGTGAGATAATCTGTCCTGTGAGGTAAGGAAACAAGTGAGATATTCTGTCCTGTGAGGTAAGTAAACAAGTGAGATATTCTGTCCTGTGAGGTAAGTAAACAAGTGAGATATTCTGTCCTGTGAGGTAAGTAAACAAGTGAGATATTCTGTCCTGTGAGGTAAGTAAACAAGTGAGATATTCTGTCCTGTGAGGTAAGTAAACAAGTGAGATATTCCGTCCTGTGAGGTAAGTAAACAAGTGAGATATTCCGTCCTGTGAGGTAAGTAAACAAGTGAGATATTCCGTCCTGTGAGGTAAGTAAACCTGTGAGGTAAGTAAACCTGTGAGGTAAGTAAACCTGTCAGGTAAGTAAACCTGCGAGGTAAGTAAACCTGCGAGGTAAGTAAACCTGCGAGGTAAGTAAACCTGCGAGGTAAGTAAACCTGTCAGGTAAGTAAACCTGTGAGGTAAGTAAACCTGTGAGGTAAAACTAGTTTGATATCCTGTATTTCTGCACTTGTCATGTGATTGGCTCACAGTGATCACAGGGTCAGGAGCCAATGAAATCAGCTCCTGACCGTCTCTCAGAGCTCTGCTGTCATAGCGACGGCAGGGCGAGAGTGCAATTGGTGGTAGAATGCGCGTTTAGAGACTAAAATCTATGCCCTGGCAGGGATAACGGGTCCCAAAAGGGTGTAGATTTTAAGCAGCCTGGTCTACAAGTGGTTAAAGGACAACTGAAGTGAGAGGGATATGGAGGCTGCCATATTTATTTCCTGTTAAACAATACCAGTTGCCTGGCAGTCCTGCTGATCCTCTGCCTCTAATACTTTTAGCCATAGCCCCTGAACAAGCATGCAGCAGATAAGGTGCTCTGACTGAAGTGAGACTGGATTAGCTGCATGCTTGTTTCTGGTGTGCGATTCAGACACTACTGCAGCTAGAATTGCTTAAAAAGAAATAAATATGGCAGCCTCCACATACCTCTCACTTTAGGTGTTCTTTAAAGGGAAGGTTCAGGGAGGGTGGCTAAAAAATAAAAATCAATTTCCACTTACCTGGGGCTTCCTCCAGCCTGTGGCAGGCAGGAGGTGCCCTCGCCGCCGCTCCGCAGGCTCCCGGTGGTCTCCGGTGGCCGACCCGACCTGGCCGGCTGCCAGGTCGGGCTCTTCTGCGCTCCAAGGCCCGGCACTTCTGCGTCCCACGCCGGCGCGCTGACGTCATCAGACGTCCGCCGGGCTGTACTGCGCAGGCGCAGAACTACTGCGCATGCGCAGTACAGCCCAGAGGACGTCCGATGACGTCAGCGCGCCGGCGTGGGACGCAAAAGTACCAGGCCCTTGGAGCGCAGAAGAGCCCGACCTGGCAGCCGGCCTGGCCAGGTCGGGTCGGCCACCGGAGACCACCGGGAGCCTGCGGAGCGGCGGCGAGGGCACCTCCTGCCTGCCACGGGCTGGAGGAAGCCCCAGGTAAGTGGAAATTGATTTTTATTTTTAGCCACCCTCCCTGAACCTTCCCTTTAAGATACTGAATGAAATACCGCAAGAGGTAAAAACCTTAGTAAATGGTCATGAAGTCATTTTAAGTTTACTTAAAAGAAAAACATTTACCACATGAGGCAATTCACCTGACGTGATTTTTTTTTTTTTATAAATGATGTGAAACGAGCCCCTTGCTGTTCTATACTCACCTGTTGAGCAGCGGCATAGCGGTCCCGCTTTTCCCCATGCTGTGGTTCAGATTGGCAGGCGGCACACTACCCGGGCTGCAATAGATGATCCTCAGCATCATCCACGTCTGAGCGACCTGGAACACACACGCAAGATACAAACGTTACAAATACCAATCACCCGATTTATAAACACTAAAACCCTCCTGAAATTAAAATCATCAACTCAGAGATGAGCTTAGTGCACAGCTCCCCCTGCTGGTCCGATAGCACTGGAAACAGCAGACTGCTTGTGATAGGGATTCCATACTGTGATGCATATCACTACCATAATCATAGTCTAATGTCCTACCATATTATTATTATTTATTTATATAGCACTGACATCTCCTGCAGCACTTTACAGAGTACATAGTCATGTCACTGACTCTCCTCAGAGGAGCTCACAATCTAATCCTACCATAGTCATTGTCTAATGTCCTACCATATTATTATTATGTATTTATATAGCACTGACATCTCCTGCAGCACATTACAGAGTACATAGTCATGTCACTGACTGTCCTCAGAAGAGCTCACACACTAATCCTACCATAGTCATAGTCTAATGTCCTACCATATTATTATTATGTATTTATATAGCACTGACATCTTCTGCAGCACATTACAGAGCACATAGTCATGTCACTGACTGTCCTCAGAGGAGCTCACACTCTAATCCTACCATAGTCATAGTCTAATGTCCTACCATCATATTATTATTATTATTATGTATTTATATAGCACTGACATCTTCTGCAGCACATTACAGAGTACATAGTCATGTCACTGACTGTCCTCAGAGGAGCTGACACTCTAATCCTACCATAGTCATAGTGTAATGTCCTACCATATTGTTATTATTATGTATTTATATAGCACTGACATCTTCTGCAGCACATTACAGAGCACATAGTCATATCACTGACTGTCCTCAGAGGAGCTCACAATCTAATCCTACCATAGTCATAGTCTAATGTCCTACCATATTATTATTATGTATTTATATAGCACTGACATCCCCTGCAGCACATTGCAGAGTACATAGTCATGTCACTGACTGTCCTCAGAGGAGCTCACACTCTAATCCTACCATAGTCATAGTCTAATGTCCTACCATATTATTATTATGTATTTATATAGCACTGACATCTTCTGCAGCACATTACACAGTACATAGTCATGTCACTGACTGTCCTCAGAGGAGCTCACACTCTAATCCTACCATAGTCATAGTCTAATGTCCTACCATATTATTATTATTATTATTATGTATTTATATAGCTCTGACAACTTCTGCAGCACATTACAGAGCACATAGTCATGTCACTGACTGTCCTCAGAGGAGCTGACACTCTAATCCTACCATAGTCATAGTGTAATGTCCTACCATATTGTTATTATGTATTTATATAGCACTGACATCTTCTGCAGCACATTAGAGAGCACAGTCATGTCACTGACTGTCCTCAGAGGAGCTCACAATCTAATCCTACCATTGTCATAGTTTAATCTAGTTTTATGCTCCTCAAGCCTCATCTGATTATGTGGAGACATCGGCAATGGTGCTCATACACGGTACAACTTTTTCCATCAGAGAAATTCTATCAAATATTCAGTTTGCTTGAATAGTTTTTAAAACTCTTT
The DNA here is from genome assembly GCF_040937935.1 of Hyperolius riggenbachi. Taxonomy (NCBI): domain Eukaryota; kingdom Metazoa; phylum Chordata; class Amphibia; order Anura; family Hyperoliidae; genus Hyperolius; species Hyperolius riggenbachi. The sequence continues at coordinate 11,143,065 of NC_090652.1, forward strand.
GAGGTACCATACACGAACGTTCGATTTTTCCAAAAATCTGAGAAAACCGGTCAAATATGAAAAAAGTTGTATTTTCTTACATAACCCACCATACACTATACAATTTCACAATCCCCCAGATTTTTCCAACATGTCCTATCGGAATCGTTCATTTTTTTTCCTCAATTGCAAAAAAAAAAGATTTTCGATTTTCACTCTATTAGTCTGTTTTGGTTGAATAAACCGGGAAAGTCAAACGTTTTAATTCTACCATGTATGGGCACCATAAGGATGATTTATGAAGACCCTAATAGGAAACTGGAGCAAACCTGTACCAACCGCCGTGGGCAACTGATCAGCTGCTGAGTCAAACAATGATCCTGATTGGTTGCGTTGGCCAACTACTCCAATTCTGCTCCAGTTATCTTTGCAGTAGTCTCTGAATTCAGCCACACCCACTTTTACCGGTCATTTTAGGAGGACGTTAACCCACCACAATCAGCCACAACAGCAGACGGAGGTGGTTTGCTTCTGCCAAGTCTGGCAAAATTTCCTGAAACTTTGTGGTTGTCCCTCCGCAGAACTATGGAAATGGTGATACTTACTGTGCTATTACAATTACCGGTACTGTGTGGGACAACATCTGCTGGATACCTGGAAGGAGACACCTTTGAATGTCGGTCAGATGCCCCCTGCAGGGTCCCCATTGCATCGGACAACACCTTTACCCTGAAATGCGGAAACCAGTCTGAGAATGCTTCCGTGTACTGGCAGTACGTGGATACTTCTAATACTCACACACGTCCAGTGACGTTCTTACAGAGCAGTGGCTCGTTGCGATCAGAAGAAGACGACCTGGATTATCACCTGCAGATGAAGATCAAGAGCCTTGCCTCCCGCTCCAGTCTGAACTCGGGCCACCTCAAGATCTTGTCTCCGAAAGTAGAGGACACTGGCTTGTACATCTGCAAGGCTGGCTGGGGGATCCCGGCTCGATATGAAGTGGATGTGCAAGACGTGACGACCCTTCACATCACTCATGCTGGTTTAAGACAGAACCCTCTTTCCAGCTCAGCCATGGACGTTGGAAATGAAAACACGGTGGAAATTTACACCGTCTGGAGTCAGTGGCAAGCCTGCGACCGATGTGGAGCCCAGGGTGAGAGGAAGAAGGTGGGCTTCTGTTATGCAGAAATCTCACGAGATGCCCTGCTGGTCAGTAGGCCCCAACCATGTGGACTCCTGAGGACAACTTTCAGAGATGTCCAGATAAACCACCCTGTGGAACTCAGGATAGAGATGTGCCAAGAGGACTGCAAACAGGACCCGTCTACCAGGAAACAGGAAAGCTTGATAGAGCTGGTAGAGAACATTCATACCTATCAGCTTATGGATGCCGTGCTTACATGTCCTCGGTCTTCAATCTATCGGTAAGAAAAGATTACCAACTGTAGCCTGAGTGCTGTTTTATTGCCATTACGTCCGATCTAAAGTCAATTTCCTAACTTGTCCTTTAACTTCCTCCATTCTTGGCTGATTAAAAAAAAAAAAAAATATGGAGAGAGCACATGTACATAAGTATTCGCAGCCTTTTCCATGAAGCTCAAAATTGAGCTCAAGTGCATCTAAATTTCCCCTGATCATCCTTGAGATGTTTCTGCAGCTTAATTGGAGTCCTACTGGGGTAAATTCAGTTGATTGGATGTGATTTGAAAAAGACACACACAACAACAAATAACATTTGTAAAGCGCTTTTCTCCTGTAGGACTCAAAGCGCATAAGCATGGCTCAGACCAATTATTGGTTAATTGGGAAATCACGGTACAGAGGAAGAATTCTATAAGTCCGGAAAAGCCGGGCTAAACAGGTGGTAGGGAGTTCCAAAGAAAAGGGGCAGCATGACAAAAGGCTCTGTCTCCAGAGGTGCACTCTTGGGGTGACCAAGTTTATGGATCCTGCTGATCTGAGGTTGTGAGAGGTGTGGTGCAGCTTCAGCAAGTCCTTCATGTATCCAGGGCCTAAGTTGTGCAGTGATTTGAATGTCAGCAGTCCAATCTTGAAGAGTATTCTCCATCTTACTGGTAGCCAGTGCAGTGAGCAAAGGATCGGTGTAATGTGACAGTGGCGAGGCTGGTTTGTTAGCAATCTGGCAGCAGCATTCTGCACTAATTGCAGGCGGAGCAGGTCCTTTTTGTGGAGGCCAGCATAAAGGGCATTGCAGTAGTCCAGCCGTGATGTGATGAAGGCGTGGACTAGGGTTGGAAGATCCTCTGGGGGAATCAGATGTTTAATTTTTGCAATGTTCTTCAGATGGAAGTAGGAAGATTTGACTACGGATGAAATTCGTTTCTGAAACTCAGTTCCCCATCGATTAGTACGCCAAGGCTGTGCACAAGATTGGAGCTGTTTATGTCTGAACTCCCAATCCTGATAGGTGTTGATTTAGGATAGAGCTGTTTTGATGGCGAGTGCTGGCTTTGGACAAAGAGGACCTCAGTTTTGTCAGCATTCAGTTTTAACCAGTTATTCATCCACGCCTGTAGCTCGGTTAAGCAAGAATTTATTTTTGGAGTAGGGTCTGTTCCACCTGGTTTGAAGGACAGGTATAGCTGTGCGTCATCAGCGTAGCAGTGGTATATAAATGTTTTATATAAATGTCCCACAGTTGACAGGTCATGTCAGAGCACAAACCAAGCATGAAGTCAAAGGATTTGTCTTGTAGACCTCTGCGACAGGATTGTCTTGTGGCACAAATCTGGGAAAGGTTACAGAAAAATTTCTGCTGCTTTGAAGGTCCCAGTGAGTACATTGGCCTCCATTATCTGTAAGTGGAAGAAGTTCAAATCCACCAGGACTTTTTGGAGCTGGCCTTCATTCTAAACTGAGAGATCGGGAGAGAGGGGCCTTAGTCAGGAAGCTGACCATGAACCAGATGGTCACTCCGTCAGAACTCCAGAGGTCCTATGTGGAGAGAGAACTGCCAGAAGGACAACCATTTCTGCAGCAATCCACCAATCAGGCCTGTATGCTAGAGAGCCCAGACGAAATACATGTTTGAAGGAAACCAAGCACCACTCATCACCAGGAGCTTGATAGATGCTGCAAAGAGGAATGGGTGAAACTGGCCAAGGATAGGTTTTCCAAGCTTGAGGCATCATATTCAAAAAGAAAAGTATTGAGCAACGGCTGTGAATAATTATATATATATATATATATATATATATATATATATATATATATATATATATATATATATATATATATATATATATATATATATATATATATATATATATATATATATATATATAGATAGATAGATATATATATAGATATATAGATAGATATAGATAGATATATATTTTCTCATTTTTTTTTATTTTTAATACTTTTGCCAAAACCTCAAGTGGACCTTCTTCACGTTGTTATTGTGGGGTGTTGTGTGTAGAATTCTGAGGACAATGATGAATTTAATCAATTTGGAATAAGGGTGTAACAGAACGATATGTGGGAAAAGTGATGCGCTGTGAATTCTTTCCGGATGCCCTGTATCTTAGTATAGATCTTCCAACAGCCCACCGTTCCACCGCAGGCTCCCTCATCTTCATCTTCTGGTTGTGCTTCCGGGCAGAGTCTGGGCATCTGCATATAAAGTCCACACATGCCCAGTAAACGAAGATGCTTATGCTTCATTCAGCTGGGCATTCGCAGACTTTACTTATACATACACAGATCAGATGAGCTCTTTGAGACCAGAACCTACTTCACTCGCATGGAGTCAAATAATTAGAGAGCGCTGGAACAGTAGGCTGTAAGAGGATCTGGGGCTCAAAACTCTCTCAGAACCTCAGGACAAGACCTGTTGATCCAGCTACAAGTCGTTAGCATGGGCTCTCCCAGGGCGTCGAGTCTAAGTGGCCACAGGTCTTCACCGGAGCACCCCACAAGGCATGATGGGCTGCTACCCCTAGAGGGCAGAGGACTACTTTGATGCTTCGTGGCCACCAGGTCACCATTCCCCCGAATTGCCCCATCGGTAGCCAAGGAGAACAGGAGACTCTATTATGGAGATGTCTGGATGGTAGTGGCGGACAACTTGAGGAATCGGATTCCGGAACACTAGCCAAGGGTCTGGGTGGGCAGTAATACAGCAGAAGTCGAGGTTACAAGCCACAGATCGGTGCAGGTGGAGATCAGCAGAAGGTCAAAGAACACAAGCCAGGTCAAACACGGATGAGTGGAACACAGGTTCAGAGCAAGGTTCACCACACTGGCTAGCTTAAAAAGGAACTCCAGTGAAAATAATGTAATAAAAAAAGTGCTTCATTTTTACAATAATTATGTATAAATGATTTAGTCAGTGTTTGGCCATTGTAAAGTCTTTTAAATCTCTGATTTACATTCTGACATTTATTACATGGTGATATGTTTACTGTTGGCAGGTGATGTAGCTGCTGCATGTTTTTTTGGCAGTTGGAAACTGTAAGGACTAGAAGGAGCTAGGAAGGTCTCTCAGAAAGTGCAGTGTGTGAGGGGAATTGCTGTTGCTGAGGTAACCAACACACCTGCTGTCAGCTGAACACACAAGTGTATAACTTGTTTCTTTAACTATCTGGGACAAAATTTCCAGATAGATAAGCTTCAATTGTAAAAAATTCCAATGTCTGCTCTGGTGTTTACATACACTAGTCCAAAACTTCCCTCCTCCTTTTCATCAACAAATAAACATTGTCAGGGTGAAGGGGAGTTCACCATCGTAACAAAACATATGAGCAGTGAATGATTAAACTGGAAGCTTTGAAGAGACAGAGCTAACCTGCTCAAGGACTGCTTAAAGGGAAGGTTCAGGGTGGCTGTTAAAAAAATAAAACTGCCCATCCACTTACCTGGGGCTTCCTCCAGCCCGTGGCAGCCAGGACGTGCCCTCGGTGCCGCTCCGCAGGCTCCCGGTCCCCTCCGGTGGCCGACCCGACCTGGCCAGGCCGGCTGCCAGGTCGGGCTCTTCTGCGTTTCAAAATGCGCCTCACGGGGGGGGGGCGCTGACGTCATCGGACGTCCTCCGGGCTGTACTGCGCAGGCGCAGAACTACTTCACCTGCGCAGTACAGCCCGGAGGACGTCCGATGACGTCAGCGCGCCCCCGTGAGGCGCATTTTGAAACGCAGAAGAGCCCGACCTGGCAGCCGGCCTGGCCAGGTCGGGTCGGCCACCGGGAGCCTGCGGAGCGGCGCCGAGGGCACGTCCTGGCTGCCACGGGCTGGAGGAAGCCCCAGGTAAGTGGATGGGCATTTTTATTTTTTTAACAGCCACCCTGAACCTTCCCTTTAAGAAGTGGTATCAGCCACTTCTTAACCACTTCCTAACTGAGGGGTTTTACCCCTTGACCACCAGAGCAATTTTCACCTTTCAGCGCTCCTTCCATTCATTCGTCTATAACTTTATCATTACTATATCACAATGAAATGAACTATATCTTGTTTTTTTTTACCACCAATTAGGCTTTCTTTAGGTGGGACATTATGCCAAGAATTATTTTATTCTAAATGTTTTTTAATGGGAAAATAGGAAAAAATGTGGGATTTTTTTTTTTTTTTTAATTATTTTTCAATTTTCGGCCTTTATAGTTTTTAAATAATGCATGCTACTGTAATTAAAACCCATGAAATGTATTTGCCCATTTGTCCCGGTTATAAAACCGTTTAAATTATGTCCCTATCACAATGTTTGGCGCCAATATTTTATTTGGAAATAAAGGTGCATTTTTTTCAGTTTTGCGTCCATCCCTAATTACAAGCCCATAGTTTATAAAGTAACAGTGTTATACCCTCTTGACATAAACATTTAAAAAGTTCAGTCCGTAAGGTTTTTTTTTTTTAATTGTAATTTTTTTTTTTTTAATTACAAAAAAAAAAAAAAAAAAAAATAATTGGGGAGTGTAGGAGGTAAGGAATTAATTTTTTTGTGTAAAACTAATTTATTTGTATGTAAAAAATGCTATAGGGTGTAGTTTTACTATTTGGCCACAAGATGGCAACAGTAACTTTTTGTTTAATGCAACCTCCAAGCGTCCGGAAGGAGGCTTGCAGGAAGTACTAGGAGGCTGAGAAAGTTTTTTTTTTTCCCACAATGATCGCGCTGCTTAGCGGAGAAACAGCGGACCATTGCGGGGCTTAGATCAACGAACGGGAATGGATTTTCCCGTTCATTGATCTCCGGGCGAGCGGCCGGCGGCGTGTTTACGAGCAGGAGTGTGCGCTAGAGCGAGCGGGAGCGCAGAAAGTACGGATTTCTCCGTCCCTGAGGGTGAAAGGATGGAAAAAGGGACGGAGAAATTCGTACGCGATGGGTTAAGTGGTTAAGCAGAGACAGTTCTGCGCTGTCCTTAATCTAAAGACAACACTCAGAACTGCCGCAAAAAGCATTGGGGAGCTTCTTGCATACGTGCAGAACACTACCCCCTGCTGGTAAGCACAGATTAAGAAAAAGCGGTCGGTAATGCTTTGATAAATCTGGCTCACAGACAGGAAACTGCCAAGAATACATACTCAGAATTTCTTTGTGGGCGGGGTTTCCCCACACTATCAGCCACACCGCGCCCCTATGGTCTGTTTGTGAAAAGGAATAGATTTCTCATGTAAAAAAGGGGGTATCAGCTACTGATTGGGATAAAGATCAATTCTTGGTCGGAGTTTCTCTTTAAGCTGTCAGGATGAACACCACTGCCAGTGTGGAGAGGACGACCTTTATAGGGGCAGGCATTTTAATCTGGCGCCAAAAGAAGACCACCTCACAAGCATCTGTTCGTGCATCGTGTAACACACTTTTGCAAAGAGAAAAAGGCTCCTGGTTGAGCGCGTGCCGACACTGCCCGGTTTGGGCGTGCAGAAGCCGCTATGGACGCTGCCCGGCCTGAGAAGCATTACCGCCAGGAACTGATGCCGATCGCTTTTCTCCTCGGTTGCAGAAAAAAAGCATCGGCTAAACTAGCCAACCTGCAGAAGCCCACCTGAACCAGCCCCTAAGGCACAGACCACTTACGAACCTCCCTGATGTGGAGCATTCTAGGTGTAAAGGGTACCTGAAGTGAAGTTAGATCCGCAAGCCTCTGGGATGGTCCAGAAGCTTCCTGGACCCCTACAGCCCACAGTTCTAGTACAGGGTCCATATATACTTCCTGAGCTCCTGGATGTGGACGAGTGCGCATCCAGGACTTACAGGACTAAGGTCCAGAAAAGTCTACGCATGTCCCATAGAACAAAGCACTCCTGCATGGAGGAAAGAAGGCACGGACAAGTAGTCTCATTGCACTGGATATGTAGACCGTACTTCTGGCATGCCCAGTCCAGATACAATGGCAGGCAAGTATGTAGGTGGTTTTTGAGGGTACATATCTCCAGGGGGATAGAGGGGAGTAATGCCAAATGGAGGAATGGCTCTGTGCCTAGACTCAGACCAAACAAAAATCCTAAACCTATTGGGTTCTCAAGGTGTTGTACTCATACCCCAGGGGGTACTCGGGCTTGATATACTTAACCAAGAACACATTTAGAGTTTTAGAAAATGATAAAAACGTATTTTAAACACCAAATTAGTGTTTTAGCTAATTAAAAAGCAACAGTAAATGCTTGGAAATTGTTTAAAACCAATTATGCACTATGATTAAATATATATTTATTTGTCAAGGGATACTTGTGATAATCTTCATTATGCTAGGGGGTACTTGGGGAGTACATGGTTTTAAAAGCGGTACATACCAATAATATGCAGGGCTGTGGATTTGGTACAAAAATTATCCGACTCAGTTTAGGAAACTACCGACTCTGACTCCAACTCCGACTACAGGTACCCAAAATTGCTCCGACTCAAACGCCCTGATAATATGTTGAGAAACACTGTCCTAAACCTGGGAGAATGGTTTGTTTGAGTCCTATGGGAGAACAGCGCTTTACAAATGTTATTGTATTGTAATCCAAAAACCAAGGTTTGCTTGTATATAAAACATCACTGGCATTGCTGATGGCCCATATTGAAGTTCTGGTGATGAGCTATTGTAATAATGCATCCATCCACAATAATGCTGTCATCCTGACCTAACAAGATGTTTCTTCATCCACAGGCCTGTATACTGGGAGCATGATAGCTCCCCCATCACAAGGCTCCAGATACTCACCAGCACCTCCTCGTACACCCTGGACAACTCCACTGGAGGTGGCACCCTCTACATTCACCAACTAGACGGAACAACAGCTGGGACCTACCACTGTTACATGGAACGGAATCTGGTCAAGAGTTTTCAGGTCATGTTCCCAGAGGTGAAGAAAGAGGAAGAGGAGAAGGGTTTCACCATCATGGAACTCATCCTTGTTGTTCTGGGCGTTTGTCTCTTCTCCTACATGATCTTCTCCTTGTGCCAAGTCTTGCGGACGATCAGACCTCGGGTCATCCCCTAAATGATCCGCAAGTGTCACCTGTACTAAACTTTTAGTAAATGTTGCGATATCTAGACTTGTAGGTGTTTGAGGTGTTTTTGTTTAAATGATCACAAAACGTAATTCAGGATTTTTATAAAGTATCTGTGGGAAAGCAGATACACTGATAACTTTATTAGGAACCCTGTGCTAACACCATTACAGAGTAGGGCCTCCATTTACCATCAGAACAGCTTCAGGTCTTCATGGCATGGGTTCCACAAGATGTTACAAGCATTCTTTTGAAATTCTGCTCCGTAGAGATATGATTGCATCACGCCATGTCACGTATGCAGATTTGCCAGCTGCGTATTCAGCCTCTGGTCCTACCATATCACAAGCCACCCCCAGTCTGGACTGCTGACACAAGGTAGGTCGGCTCCATGGACTGATTAGATCGAAGTGAAATTCTGACTAACGTTTGGCAGGCATTACAAAGTGGATGTCCTTTTGATAGATAGCAGTGTGCAGGACCAGGTGGCAGTTTTTGCTTTTGTTTTTTTTAACTAAACCATCAGCTCTTTCAGCCCTGGGGGTGGTCATACATTGTAGTTAACGAGCTTCAACCACGCTGGTGAAAGTACATCAGCCAACTTATAGCGACAAGCCGTGGTATCTAATCAATCTTGCTATAGAACTTCTAGAGGGTTGCAGACTCCAATTAGTTTTGGCAATGGGGAGGAATAGATGAGAGTAGGTCTTCTCCACAATTAAAACTTGTTCAGGTAATCCTAGACAACTCTATGGACATCCAACATGAGGAATTTTTTCTCCCTCATTGCTTGGGTTCCATGACTTTGGTAATGTAGAGGAAGAGATTCATTTTATCTTCTCCAGGATGGAGCCCGGTAAGCTTAGACAGTCCTATGAACATCCAACATGTGAAATTCTCCTTCATTAGGTTCCATAGCTTTGACAATGGAGAGGAATAGATCCAACGTATAAAATTCTCTCTCCCTTATTAATTGCTTCCATGACTTGGTAATGGAGAGGAATAGATAGACGTTATCTTCTCCAGGACGAGGTCAGCCCAGCCAGCCCTATGGACATCCAAGGTGTGAAATTCTCTCTCCTTCATAAGGTTCCATAGCTTTGACAACGGAGAGGAATAGATGGACTCAATGTTCTCCAGGATGGTGTCCTGCTGAGGTAAGCCTGGACAGCCCTACAGACATCCAACATGTGGAATTCCCTCTCCTTCCTTACTTGGGTTCCTAGCTTTGACAATGGAGAGGGAAAGATGGATTCGTTCTTCTCTAGGATGGAGTCCTGTTGAGGTAGGCCTAGACAGCCCTATGGACATCCAACATGTGGAATTCTCTCTACCTCATTACTTGGATTTCATAGCTTTGACAATGGAGAGGAGAAGATGGATTCGATCTGCTCTAGGATGGAGTCCTGTTAAAGCGTATCCGAGATGAAAAACTAACTAACAAGTAACTTGTCTATATAGCTTATCTAAAGTTTAGATGGTTTACACAGCAAATCTAGCTGCAAAAAGCTTTAATAGAATATAATTATTTCTTCCTGTGATACAATGACAGCAGCCATGTTGTTTGTAAACATTACACAGGGGCAGGCTTATCTGCATCTTGAGCAAAAAAAAACCTAATCCCCCTCCTCCTCCCCTCTGCCTCTGAAGTCTCTGGCTAGTAATACCTCCCCCTCCTTCTGCCCAGACTGATCTCCCATGAGCCCTTACTGTCTGAAAGTGCCTTGGTTCTCTGAAAAACCTGTGGGCGTGGCTTTTTTAGTTTATAGGGAATTAAGAGTATTAAAACAAAAACAAAAAAAGTATTTGGCTTGAGGAATGCCCTACAAACAATAGGAAAGGAACACAATTATGCAATGAGTAAAAGTTCACCTCAAATCCACTTTAAGGTAGGTCTAGACAGCCCTATGGACATCCAACATGTGGAATTCTCTGTACCTCGTTACTTGGATTTCATAGCTTTGACAATGGAGAGAAAAGGATGGATTCGATCTTCTCCAGGATGGAGTTCTGTTGAGGTAGGTCTATGGACATCCAACATGTGGAATTCTATCTACCTTATTACTTAGATACTGCTTAACCACCCTGGCGTTCTGATTAAATCGCCAGGGTGGCTGCGGGAGGGTTTTTTTTAAATAAAAAAAAAACTATTTCATGCAGCCAACTGAAAGTTGGCTGCATGAAAGCCCACTAGAGGGCGCTCCGGAGGCGATCTTCCGATCGCCTCCGGCGCCCAGAATAAACAAGCAATGAGCGGCCTTCCTTGTTTTGCTTATATCGTCGCCATAGCGACGAGCGGAGTGACGTCATCGACGTCAGCCGACGTCCTGACGTCAGCCGCCTCCGATCCAGCCCTTAGCGCTGGCCGGAACTTTTTGTTCCGGCTACGCTGGGCTCAGGCGGCTGGGGGGACCCTCTTTCGCCGCTGCTCGCGGCGAATCGCCGCAGAGCGGCGGCGATCAGGCAGCACACGCGGCTGGCAAAGTGCCGGCTGCGTGTGCTGCTTTTTATTTCATTAAAATCGGCCCAGCAGGGCCTGAGCGGCGACCTCCGGCGGTGATGGACGAGCTGAGCTCGTCCAGACCGCTCAGCAGGTTAAATGAGGGTGAGATGATCTTTTATGATCTATGAAACAAGGAGCTGACCTTAGATAAATACCGGTAGGTTGCTATCAGGATGGAAAAAAACTTCATTTGGTAAGAAAGGGCCTGGATTGTTAGGGAGTTTAAGTCCAAAGTAGGCAGTAGGGTGGCGTAGTGGCCTTGCAGCGCTGGGTCCCCGGTTTAAATCCCAGCCAGGGCACTATATGCATGCAGCTTGTATGTTCTCCCCGTGTCTGCGTGGGTTTCCTCCCAGCACTCCAGTTTCATCCCACATCCCAAAAACACACAGATAAAGTTAATTGGCTTCCCCATAAAATTGTTCTACACTATGATGAACAGATGATTATGGTACGGATAAGATTGTGAGCTCCTCTGAGAGACAGTTAAAGAGAGTCTGAAGCGTCATAAAAAAATATTTTTACTACAGTCCTCTTTAGAATTAATGTTGTACCTGAAACGCAGCATCCCCGCGGCTGAACTCTCCATTAAAACCCCTGAAATCCCGGGGCAAAAATCCACAACTTTCAAAGTCTTGGATTTTGCTGCCAGGGGAGGCAGAGCTTTGGGCAGTAGCTCTGCCTCCAGTACAGTCAATCAGCGCTGAACACCGCCTCTCCCCGCCCCTCTCAGTGAAAGAAGACTGATAGGGATGGAGAGAGGCAGAGATCAGCGCAGATTGACGGGAGTAGAGAGAGCTACTGCCCAAAGCTCTGCCTCTACTCGGAAGGAGCCCCAAATCTTCCCCCGGGGATTTCGGGGCTATTAAGTGAACGTTCAGCCGCGGGGATGCAGCATTTCAGGTATGAAGTTAATTCTAAAGAGGTCTGTTAAAGTAAAAGCAAGGTTTTTTTAGGACGCTTCAGACGCTCTTTAAAGGAATACTGTAGGGGGGTCGGGGGAAAATGAGCTGAACTTACCCGGGGCTTCTAATGGTCCCCCGTAGACATCCTGTGTTGGCGCAGCCACTCCCCAATGCTCCGGCCCCGCCTCCGGTTCACTTCTGGAATTTCTGACTTTAAAGTCAGAAAAGCACTGCGCCTGCGTTGCCGTGTCCTCGATCCCGCTGATGTCACCAAGAGCGCACAGCGCAGGCCCAGTATGGTCTGTGTCTGCGCAGTACACTCCTGGTGACATCAGCGGGAGCGAGGACACGGCAACACAGGCGCAGTGGTTTTCTGACTTTAAAGAGAACCAGAGATGAAGCAACCTCATGTATTTTACCTTATAAATCAGTGGGAACATGACAGTAAACACCTAATCTGCTCTTTGTTACATTGTTCTCTGTTTAATTTGCCTGTTATCACCTCTAAGATAAGAATCCCGACTAAGCAGTCGGTCTGGCTTTGCTACAGAATAATTATAGCTGAGACTGTGTTCTTTGCTGTCTTCAAGTCCAAGCCTGCCCCCTGCTGGCTTTGCTCAGAAATCATTATAGCTGAGTCATTATAGCAAAGCCAGAATCAATGCTCAGTCCGGGATTCTTATCTCAGCTAGATAACAGACACTTTTAGCAGTGAGGATGGAACAGAGAGCATGGTAAATGTTTTCTCTAATGTTCCCACTGATTTCTATGGTAAAATACACAAGGGTGCTTCGTCTCTGGTTCACTTTAAAGTCAGAAATTCCAGAAGTGAACTGGAGGCGGGGCCGAAGCATCGGTGAGTGGCTGCGCCAACACAGGATGTCTGTGGGGGACCATTAGAAGCCCCGGGTAAGTTCAACTCATTTTCCCCTCGACCCCCTACAGTATCCCTTTAAGCAACTATATACTTTGAAAAGCGCTGTGGACGATGTCAGCGCTGTATAAATACTTCCTCTCTAACATGTCTGCTGAAGCTTACCTGGCATCGGTTGAGCTCCCTGGCCACCTTGGCATTGTGATCGCAGAGTTCGGCTAGGGGTCGCCCCGCCAGTATATATCGCTCCGCCGTGGCCACAAATGAGCCCATGTCTCCCCCGACTGCCTCGAAAACGCTCAGCACGCTGGAAATGTTCTCAAACTGCTCCATGGGGTCCGGCTTCCTCAGGAAGAAGATGGGGTGCCGCTTGTCATAGATCTTCCGGTTAGAGTCGCTAGAGGATGAAGACGAAGACATGAGACTCTCTTTGGCCGCGAAGGCCAGATCTCCGAAGAGGCCATAGCAGAGGCCTTCGGGGTTGGCCCGGTCGATGGGCCTTTTGGCGTCCCTGAAAATGTGCTGGTACAAGGTGCTGTCTTTAGACCCGGAGAGCAGGAAGTAGGGGTCATGGGAGTGTCTCCATACAATGCCTGTCGTCACATCCTTGTGGTCTTCAAACGTGGCAAAGGGGATAAAAGGCCGCCGGACGTCCCACACGTAGATGTTGTGGTCCACCATCATGGAGCAGGTCCCTATGTGGTACTTCCTCTCGGGCCGCCACTTCACCCGAGCCACGGAGGCAATGGTCTGAACGCAATAGATCTCTTTGGCTCGGTTGGTGTTCATGTCCCACACTTTGACCATCTTGTCACGTCCACCGGTTGCCAACCACCCCCTGTAGGAAACAAAAAGTGTCAGGATTTTTTTTTTTTTTATTATTATGCAACACTTTATTTTCAGCAGAACTGTACCGCAAAGAAGCTTGGTAAAGTGGCGACGTAAAAGGACAAGTATTAATTACAGCAACTTTTTTTGGGGAGTTGTATGCTAGGGCACACATTACCACGAGTACTAGGAGAAATTTCTTTCCTCACATAGCTCTGCCTCTCTGCTGTAAAATCATCCTGACACCTCCAGGTACAAAACCTATCGGGCTCTGCAGGACTGGACCATGTTCCTGCACTGGGGGGGTTGCTTTCAACTCCTCCGAATATAGTCTAGTAATCGCCCAGTTGAAAGAATCTTACTCAGGTGGTGATAAGGGGTTACATTTTCAGCAATGTGTGTTTATTGTCTTAACTGACTGTTCAGAAAGCCATTATCAGTATATCTTTATCAATATTTCCCTCCCAGCATGGACAGCACGGAGCAGCCAGAGCTTTGTTACATGCTGCAGAGCCAGAAGTGAAACCTCACAAGCAGTCAGTCAGGAGTGGTGTATACATGTCTCCCTGGCTGCTAGTTATATTACATGAATATTACTGCACATCTAGCTACCGGTTACCTCCTCTGATCAGCTTTCCTCCTCAGCCTCTCCTGGCTGCTGTGAGGAGAACACAGTGCAGTATTTGTGAGCTGTGTTAGCAGTGAAGGATGAGACAGAACTGAGGTAATAAATACAGTGCCCCTGGCACCCTAATACAGAGAATTAAAAAAAAAAATAGTTGTCGTTTAAAGAACAATTGTAGTGAGAGGGATATGGAGGCTGCCATATGTATTCCTTTTGAACAATTCCAGTTGCCAAACTATCTTGCTGTTCCTCTGCCTCTAATACTTTTAGCCATAGCCCCTGAACAAGCATGCAGTAGATCAGGTGTTTCTGACATTGTCAGATCTTGATTAGCTGCATGCTTGTTTCAGGTGTTATTCAGACAATACTGCAGCCAAATAGATCAGCAGGGCTGCCATGTAACTAGTATTGTTTAGAAGTAAATACATATGGCAGCTTCTATATTCTTCTGACTTCAGTTGTCCTTTAAGGTAATTCTCCATGTTATGATTGCTTACCTCTCTCAACAGTGCTGATCTTAGTGAGCTCTATGTGATCTATAGGATCATTGAGCACCTGTCAGTCTGCAACCAATCAGTTGTGGCAAACGGAACGCAAATCTAGAACCTGCGCGATTTTTCCCAGATTGCAGACAAAGCTGATGGGATCAATGACAGCCTACAAGGATAGACGCCTGGATCTTCGGATATCTCGGGTCCTGCGCCGCTGCTGTCATTGCGCCCGGCTCCACTGCATGGGACAGTCAACTCGGAGACCCGGCAGAAACAGGCTTCCATTGGATTGGAAAAAAACAATAAGAATCCTGCTTAAAGTGGACCCAAATTAAAAATACAATATTTCAGAAATAAAATCTATTTTCTAAATTATAATAATAAATAGCAGCCTTTTTCCAGCCGCATGATGGCAAATATAACATATTTTACATTTATTGGAGGAACCCCTCCCTTCCTTTCATATTGCCGGGATTTTTCCGGCAAACTGGTGGAGTAGATGGTGTCCAGCAAAGGAGGAATTGCTAATGGCTGCCCCCAGTATAACCCTAGATATAAAAAGAGAAGGGTGAAAAGCATGCACTGAAATGCTCATAGGCTTGAAGGAGTGTATATTTATCTTTGTATGTGTCAGAGTGCTGCAACTTAGTATTTTGAATTAAAAAAAATGTTTGGTTTGGGTCCGCTTTAAAGAGAAACTCCAACCTAGAATTGAACTTTATCCCAATAAGTAGCTGATACCCCCTTTCACATGAGAAAAATAATGCTTTTCACAAACAGACCATCAGGGGGCGCTGTATGACTGATTTTGTGCTGAAACCCCTCCCACAAGCAGCTCTGAGTACCGCGGTACTCTGGGCAAACTGCCACAATGTAACAATGTTCACAGACAGGAATTAGCTGTTTACAGCTGTCTCTAACAGCCAAAACAGCTAGCAGCAGCTACATAACCTGCCCACAGTAAGAATGTCACCATGTAATAAATGTCAGAATGTAAATCGGGGAGAGGAAAGATTTTACAATGAGAAAACACTGACTAAATCATTTATACGTAATTATTGTAAAAATGAAGCACTTTTTTTACTACATTATTTTCACTGGAGTTCCTCTTTAAAGCGGACACAAACCAAACTTTTTTTTTATTCAATATATTTAGTTGCACCACTCTGACACATACAAAGATGAGCATTTCAGTGCATGCTTTTCACCCTTCCCTTTTCATAACTAGGGTTATACAGGTGGCAGCCATTTCTTCTGAGCTTAGTAGGAGGTTTTAGATCATGGGTGTGTCTGTCATCCGCTACCCTCCCTCATGGGCGTCGTCTATGTGAAATCTCACACAAGCTGAGATCACCTCCCCTGTGACATCAGTAGCAGCCTGTGTTTTGTTTTTGTTTTTTTATCTCCTCCACCAGTCTGCCGGATTCTGTCCCGGCAATATGAAAGGAAGGGAGGGGTTCCTCCAATAAATGTAAAATATTTTATATTTGTCGTCATGCAGCTGAAAAAAGGCTGCTATTGATTATTATAAGTTAGAAAATAGATTTTATTTCTGAAATGTTGTATTTTTAATTTGGGTCCACTTTAACAACAGGGAGGATTCTCACTGTTTTACCGAGTGGCGGACCAATGAGGAACCCTCCCTGTAGCTAGGCAGGATTCTCACTGCAGTCCAATGGTAGCCAGCTTCTGCCGGGACTCAGATCTATACACCGGCCGAGTGTCCCATGCAGTAAAGCCAGGGGATGGTGGTAGCAGCAACACACAGGACCACAATGACAGGGGAACGTATGCACAGCGGTGATTAGTGGGAACAGGCCGACAGGCACACGGCAGGGCACAGTGTATCCTCTCACCGCTGTGCACCCGGTACAGCGCCCAGCCTCACAGCTAGTTTATTTGTGAATGACAGCAGGGACTGCAAAGTACAGCAGCAGCGCAGTAAGCATTTTACCTGCTTCGGCGCTGGGTCCAATCAGTCCCCTCCTGAAGCCCCGCGACCTCCCTCACTTCAGCCCTGGTCTTCTGCACATTGCGTGATGACTGAAGATCAGGATGGAGAAGGAGGGCAGCTGCAGGAGAGGACAGACTGGACCCAGCACTGGAATAGGTAAAATACTAACTGCTCGTCTAATTAGTCCCTTACAGAATCCCCTCTGTCTCCCTCTTCAGCAGTGGTCTTCTGCACACTGCGTGATGACTGGAGACCAGAATAGAGAAGGAGAAGGGCAGCTGTAGGCGAGGACAGAGTGGACCCAGCACTGGAATAGGTAAAATACTAACTGCTCGTCTAATCAGTCCCTTACAGAATCCCCTCTGTCTCCCTCTATTCAGCCCTGGTCTTCTGCACATTGCATGATGACTGAAGACCAGGATGAAGGAGGAGGGCAGCTGCAGGAGAGGACAGACTGGACCCAGCGCTGGAATAGGTAAAATACTAACTGCTCGTCTAATCAGTCCCCTACTGAATCCCCTCTGTCTCCCTCTTCAGCAGTGGTCTTCTGCACACTGCGTGATGACTGGAGACCAGAATAGAGAAGGAGAAGGGCAGCTGTAGGCGAGGACAGAGTAGACCCAGCACTGGAATAGGTAAAATACCAACTGCTCGTCCAATCAGTCCTCTACTGAAGTGCCTCAATCTTCCTCGCTTCAGCCCTGGTCTTCTGCACATTGCGTGATGACTGAAGACCAGAATAGAGGAGGGCAGCTGCAGGAGAGGACAGACTGGACCCAGTGCTGGAATAGGTAAAATACTAACTGCTCGTCCAATCAGTCCTCTACTGAATCCCCTCTGTCTCCCTTACTTCAGCCCTGGTCTTCTGCACATTGCATGATGACTGAAGACCAGGATAGAGAAGGAGGGCAGCTGCAGGAGAGGACAGACTGGACCCAGCGCTGGAATAGGTAATATACTAACTGCTTGTCCAATCAGTCCCCTACTGAATCCCCTCTGTCTCCCTCTATTCAGCCCTTGTCTTCTGCACATTGCGTGATGACTGAAGACCAGAATAGAGGAGGGCAGCTGCAGGAGAGGACAGACTGGACCCAGCGCTGGAATAGGTAAAATACTAACTGCTCGTCCAATCAGTCCCCTACTGAAGTGCCTCAATCTTCCTCACTTCAGCCCTGGTCTTCTGCACACTGCGTGATGACGGAAGACCAGGATAGAGAAGGAGGGCAGCTGCAGGAGAGGACAGACTGGACCCAGTGCTGGAATAGGTAAAATACTAACTGCTCGTCCAATCAGTCCCCTACTGAATCCCCTCTGTCTCCCTCTATTCAGCCCTGGTCTTCTGCACACTGCGTGATGACTGAAGACCAGAATAGAGGAGGGCAGCTGCAGGAGAGGACAGACTGGACCCAGCGCTGGAATAGGTAAAATACTAACTGCTCGTCCAATCAGTCCCCTGCTGAAGTGCCTCAATCTTCCTCACTTCAGCCCTGGTCTTCTGCACACTGCGTGAGGACTGAAGACCAGGATAGAGAAGGAGGGCAGCTGCAGGAGAGGACAGACTGGACCCAGCGCTGGAATAGGTAAAATACTAACTGCTCGTCTAATCAGTCCCTTACAGAATCCCCTCTGTCTCCCTCTATTCAGCCCTTGTCTTCTGCACATTGCGTGATGACTGAAGACCAGAATAGAGGAGGGCAGCTGCAGGAGAGGACAGACTGGACCCAGTGCTGGAATAGGTAAAATACTAACTGCTCGTCCAATCAGTCCCCTACTGAATCCCCTCTGTCTCCCTTACTTCAGCCCTGGTCTTCTGCACATTGCGTGATGACTGAAGACCAGGATGGAGAAGGAGGGCAGCTGCAGGAGAGGACAGACTGGACCCAGCACTGGAATAGGTAAAATACTAACTGCTCGTCCAATCAGTCCTCTACTGAAGTGCCTCAATCTCCCTCACTTCAGCCCTGGTCTTCTGCACATTGCATGATGACCGAAGACCAGGATAGAGGAGGGCAGCTGCAGGAGAGGACAGACTGGACCCAGCGCTGGAATAGGTAAAATACTAACTGCTCGTCTAATCAGTCCCTTACAGAATTCCCTCTGTCTACCTCTATTCAGCCCTTGTCTTCTGCACATTGCGTGATGACTGAAGACCAGAATAGAGGAGGGCAGCTGCAGGAGAGGACAGAGTGGACCCAGCGCTGGAATAGGTAAAATACTAACTGCTCGACCAATCAGTCCTCTACTGAAGTGCCTCAATCTCCCTCACTTCAGCCCTGGTCTTCTGCACATTGCGTGATGACTGAAGACCAGGATGGAGAAGGAGGGTAGCAGATCGGACCCGGCACTGGAACAGGTAAGATACTGCTTTACTGCATTTCTCTGCGTCTGGAGGAGGGAGGGGATTAGAACAAAGCTGGTGGTTTCTGCATTTTTTTGGGGGGGTACAACATTTTTTTTTTTATTGAGGATACGTTACACATACCAGAATCATACATGACATATCAGGAAGAATTTACCATACAAAGTGTAGTCAAAATATTCTAAGCATAATATCCTCAATGTTTATTTTTTACTTTTTTTTTCCATACAACGGAACAGATGGAGGAGCTTATATTGCATCAATTTCTATTTCAATTTTAGTACCTTAATCAAGTTAAACTAGTTAAAGAAAGAAAAGAAAAATGTGCCCGTGTGGATGACAAGATAGATAAGGAAGCAATTTAAAGCGACATTGTCACCATAAAAATCAAATTTCAACAGCAACTGGTCTGAGTGTATTAAGTGATAAAGATGCTAATCCTGCATTCAAAACTTGCAAAACAGTTTCTGCTGTTATGGTTTGTAGTGATCACATACTTTAGGAGCACTGGCCCTAGTGCCAAACAGTGCCAAAGAGTTGAATGCTGGGAGTTCTTTTTATCTATAATATATTCCTCCTCTTCCATTTATTTCCCTGCCTAGCTGCTTATCTGAAACACCCTCTGATTACTTGTGTTTACAAGCAAGGCTGAGGTGACTCAGGGATTGGAGGATAAGACAGTGCAGTTGTTAGTATACACCTCAGTGGGAGTGTCTGAAGACTCTGGGAGGAGGGCAGCTAATGAATACACAATGAGCAAGAGAAGGGAGGAGGGAACAAGATTCAGGGAGGATATGATGTCAGCATTAGCTTGGCAAGATGGCCACTGCCTAGAATAGGACTTTCTGCTTTTCCTTTATAAAATTCACAGGAATCATTACGTGGATAGGACAATACATCTGTTATGTAAGTAGAAGAAGTATTTATCTACTTATATATGTGTTTTTTATTTCTAGGTTAGCATGGGTGTCGCTTGTTCTTTAATGCCGAAGCTGGGTTCCACTATGGGGCGCATAAGGATAATTTGGAGTTACAGCGATCGCTGGACCTCGAATTACATCTCCCTCCGAGTTGCAACACTTGGAGGCGGAGTAGTATTTAACGCCGCCGGGAATCTGAGCGGTAGCAGAGAGAGACGTCATTTGGTTCACCGGAAGCGCAAAAACACGTACGCTGATTACAAGGCCCCCAAAACTGTTCTATTTTTACGGCTATTGAGCATCATTTCAGAGACCGTGATGTGGGGCCGGAGGCAGACTGAGCACTCATTTTACACGTTTTTAGACTTGTGGCCCTTGTAGTTGTTGCTTGTACAGATTGTGGACAAAAATAAAGTATTTGTCATTTTTCATCCATATTTCAGGGTTGTTTCTTTCCTAATTCTCAGCACTAAAACGGATTGGGGGTGGCAGGCTCTGGCCCCTTCAAGTACCAGAACCTTTTTTTAATTCTGCATTTTTGCGATTGGGTCACAGTGATCAGGAGGCCTGGGACCAAGGAAAACTGCCCCTGACCAATGTACAGAACTCCGCTGTCTTTACACGTGAGTTCAGTGCCGGCGGGATAGTGTGATCGCATCCCATGCCGGCGTTAAAACTGCGCCACATCAGGCGAATGGTGCCCATACATATTACAATTTGCTAAAAAAAAAATTCAGATTATTTTGTTCAATTATTCCATTAGATCAAATAAAGATTTTTCCAACAAATTTGATCGGATTTTAATTAAAAAAAAAAAAAAAAAAAAACGGGATAATCGTTTGTTTTTCTTTATTGAAAAAAAAAAAATAAAAATATTATTTTCTACTTTTATTCAATTTGATCGTTTTGGTCGAATGTACAGGAAAATCTAACATTTTTACTGTACCGTGTATGGGCACCATTAGGCACCATTAGACAGACACAAATGCGGTGTAGTTTTCACCATCGGTGGTTCTAAACCGGTTAAAGGGGAACCCGAGGTGAGAGGTACATGGAGGCTGCCATATTTATTTCCTGTTAAACAATACCAGTTGCCTGGCAGCCCTGCTGGTCTATTTGGCTGCAGTAGTGTCTGAATCACACCAGAAACAAGCATGCAGCTAATCTTGCCAGATCTGACAATAATATCAGAAACACCTAGACTGCTGCATGCTTGTTCAGGGGCTATGGCTAAAAGTATTACAGGCAGAGGATCAGCAGGATAGCCAGGAACTGGTATTGCTCATAAGAAAATAAATATGGCAGCCTCCATTTTACTCTCACCTCGGTTTTACTTTAAACAAGGTAAGTTGCCTGGCTGTCCTGCTGATCCTCTGCCAGTAATAATCAAGAATAATTTAGCCACAGCCCCTCAACAAGCATGCAGAAGTCAGGCTAGATTTGCTGCATGCTTGTTTCAGGTGTGTAATTCAGACACTACCGCAGCCAAAAAGATCAGCAGGGCAGCCAAAAAACAGAAATATGGCAGCCCCTCTCACTTCAGGTACCCTTTAAACCAGGGGTCCCCAAACATTTTGGCCAAGGGCCGGGTCAACATCCTTCAGACTGCTGGGGGGCCGGAGTACAGATAAAATGATGTAGAAGGCTTTGTGGGCCAGACAGTGAAGCATACCCAGGTGACAACAACCTGCAGTGGACAGCAGTGTCATCTGATGTGCAATGTGATTGGAAACCAGCGAATGACTGCTTTCTGGCTTCCATGTGGATGGGTGGTGCCAGCACTGCTATTCTATATGTGGACCACCAATATTTAAAGATGTAGCTTGCCGCATCTATATGTAATACATTTTTGTGTGTGGGGGCTGGTAAAAAAGCCTCAGGGGGCCACATTCGGACAGCGGGCCTTAATTTGAGGACCACTGCTTTAAACGCTGGATGTAAGCACAAAAGGAGACTCATGGGTATACTTGCCTGTCCTCGGGGTGCCAGTCGCAGCAGAACACGGGTCCATTGTGCGCGGTGAACATTCGCTCATAGCGGTCCGGCCTGCGGATGTCCCACAACTGTACATTGCCGTTCTCGAAGGAAGCCGCGAAGGTGAAATAATCGCGGATGCTGAACTGTACGTCTCTGACGCTCTCCGACTGACCTGTAAATAGCATTATACGGTAAGGCAAGCAATAATGACAGCTAGACCGTTTACACTGCATCTCTACACATATGGAACGCTACATTGGTGACCAGGATGGAAGACAACAGAGCATTAAAAATAGTATTTATTATTTTCAGTCCCTCCCATTTGTAAACCTTTAGCAGTAATTTATTTAGAGGCTTGCAAGTGCTCAAAGACAATTTATTTTAGAACTTTTTTTTTATTTTATTTCTTATTTGTTACATTTCCTTTGCTTCTAATTAGTACTGATGTAATATGTATTTATGGCCATTTGTCACTAGGGGGCAGTGTGAGACAATAACAGAGGACTTCTGCTTTCAGGTTCTATATATTCTGCTAGTAGAGAGAGATAAAAGCATTCCAAGAATTTACAGCACGAGTTCTGCCGACTTAAGGTCAAAAGCAGAGCACTTATCTCACACGAGATAACTCTACTGAAGCTGCTGTTGGGGTAATCAGGTGGATATCACTGATTAATTTTTACCCACCGCCTTACAATTACTTTTATGGTCTAAAATGCCCATACATTGCTTGATTTTTCATAGAGCGATTAAGGCCCCGTTCACACTGCACGCATTGCCGTCCGGATTTCAGGAACGCGTGCAAGAGGCAGACATATACGATATCAGAAAGTGCATAGACTGCACTGCCTGATGTTCACACTGCATGCGTTCCGGACCAGGGCGGTCAGCGAAACGCATGCTGCACGCATTTTTTAACAAAACGCGCGGCTGTCCCATTCACTTTCAGCCACGCATAGAAACGCAGATGCCGTGAGTTAGTACGCGTTGCGTTCCGAACGCACAGCCATCCGTGCTTCATGATGTGAACAGGGCCTCACAGAACGTGTCACTAGACTGCAGGCTAGCGACTGTCAACTGTGGGATCGAATCCTGATCGCTCTAGAGCAGTGATGGCTAACCTCTGCACTCCGGCTGTGGTGGAACTACAAGTCCCATGAGGCACTGCAATACTCTGACAGCTCTACGCATTACTCGGGGAGACAGAGGCATGATGGGATTTGTAGTTTTGTCACGGCTGGAGTGCCAAGGTTAGCCATCACTGCTCTAGAGATACTTCTCATGTGTGTAAGAGGCATAATGCTGGGAATGCCACATGAGTTTTTTCGGCAGATAAATGGCTCACTAGATAATTTCCGACAGGTCCGATCTGATTTCAATAATTTTTCTGATCGATTTTCCCACAGAAGTGAAAAACGATCAGAAAGTAAATCTGCCCAAGAAAACCTCACCGTGTATGGCCAGCATTACAGTAGTTGTGCATGTGTACTCAGCTGTCTGGTCTGTTGAATCAGTCATTGCTTGCTTAGCTCTCTTGCAGACTCCAGTGATAAAGTTCCCCCTCCCCCTGTTGTGTTCTGTGTACCTTATCTTGATACCTAGACACACACAAACAAGACTGAGGCTGCAGGTAGGGCCATCTGTTAATTAATGTAGTAGCGGCCGCGCTTGTGAAGTATCGAGGTCGCAAAGAAATAGAGGTCACCTGAAAAGGTGCTGACGGAGTCCTTTTTCCGCAGATCGAAGCACTTCATGTAGCCATCTTGGGATCCGCTGAGCAGCATGTAGACTTCAGTAGGGTGAAAGCAGACTTTGTTTACTGTCCTCTTATGTTCCGTAAACAGCTGGTCTTGCTTGTTCCTGGACGGTTTCCCCAAGTTCCACGTCACCACCACGCCATTGGTGGCCGCCGTGGCTAAAAGATTCTCGTCCATCTGGTGCCACACTACGTCGGCGCAGCTGAAGTTCAGGGAAGGCCTCCGGCCTACCCGCAAGTTTAGCTTCTCCGCGAAGTGATCCTCCTCCATGGAGTAAATCTTGAAGATGTTGCGTCCGGCCACCACCACTTGGGCGGCGTCCCTGCAGACGCTGATGGCGTTTGCAGGGGCGTCGAGATGGCAATACATGGTGCGGCCTGTCAGGGTGTTGCCGCCCAGGGCCGTGGTGACTCTCGCCATTTTCTCCATGGCGGGCACCCGGCCACCGGCCCCCTTCCAGACTCCGCTGAAGGTCTCCAAAAGAGCGGTTTCTGCAAGCCAATAAGGAAAAAGAGGACAAAGACTCCGATAGGCGGGCGGCCCACACACGTTCCTTCCAGAAAGCCCCTACATGTGTCGTGCGACACTGCGAGGTACCGGTCCGATGAATGGCCTCAGCCAAGTTTCAATACATGCCAAACATCAAGACTGGGGAAGAACAAGACAAAATAAAAATAGTTAAAATGTTTTACATCATACAAACTAAAGCCATACGTAGATTTAAAGTTTCCAAACCGGTTCCAAAAATCAGTGGTTTACCGCTATATATGATCAATAAGATATAAATAATTCTGAGTTGATGTAGGATTCAGAACATTTTGTAGGGAAATTTGTGCGGCTGGAAAGTGGACCTATTGAATTCAGTAAAAATTTAAATAATCCTGCAACAACTCTGAATTGTTTGCATCACATTGACCAGGAAGGATTGGGAGCAGGTAAGGTTATGGGAAGCATCGGGGGACAGGTAAGGTTATGGGAAGCATCGGGGGACAGGTAAGGTTATGGGAAGCATCGGGGAAAACAGGTAAGGTTATGGGAAGCATCGGGGAAAACAGGTAAGGTTATGGGAAGCATCGGGGGACAGGTAAGGTTATGGGAAGCATTGGGGACAGGTAAGGTTATGGGAAGCATTGGGGACAGGTAAGGTTAGGGGAAGCATTGGGGACAGGTAAGGTTAGGGGAAGCATTGGGGACAGGTAAGGTTAGGGGAAGCATTGGGGACAGGTAAGGTTAGGGGAAGCATTGGGGACAGGTAAGGTTAGGGGAAGCATTGGGAGACAGGTAAGGTTAGGGGAAGCATTGGGAGACAGGTAAGGTTATGGGAAGCATCGGGGGACAGGTAAGGTCAAGGGGAAAGAGAAGATAAGGTTGTAGAAGTGTTTGGCGAATGAGTGTCCCCCCTCAGCACAAGAGCTCCCCCTCCCCACCACAGGAGCTCCCCTTCTCAGCAGCATATAGTCTCCCCTCCTCAGCACAGGAAAATATCCCCCTTCCCAGCAAGCACCGGGGATCCTCTCCTTAGCACAGGGTCTCCCCCTCACCAGCAGAACAGTGGCTCCCCTCCTAGGCACAGGGTCTCCCCTCCCCAGCAGTACAGGGGCTCCTCTCCTGAGCACAGGCCCCCCCTCCCCAGCAGCACAGGGTCTCCCCCTCCCCAGCAGAACAGGGGCTCCACTCCCAGGGGCTCCTCTCCTGAGCACAGGATCCCTCCAGCAGCACAGGGTCTCCCCAGCAGCACAGGAAGAGCTCCCCCTCCCCAGCAGCACAGGGTCTCCCTAGCAGCACAGGTTCCCCCCTCTCCCCAGCAGCACAGGGGCCCCCCGTCACACACCTGAACTCCCCGCAGTGACAGTGGCGGAGCTCGGACAGCTCAGCGCCCAGCACTACACCGGACCCTCCCCGGCCACCATCGCCAGATGATCAGCACTGCGACCGGAAGCTGCTGCGCTGGAGCGTTCCGTGCCTCTATGGCGCCCCCGCCGCTGTGCACTGCACATATAGTTCCGCTGTGAGAGGTTCCGCCCGCCCTGCTGGGGGCGCCACAGCGAGCTGCTCCCCCGGGATGGCGGCCAGGCGGGCCCTGTCTCCTCTGATACTGCCCAGGGTGGGTGCAGATCACAGCAAGCGGCCCCAGTGCGGGGGGGGAATCCTCTGCCAGATACTGAGAGTGGAGGAGAGTGAAGGTGTGGGGGGCTTATTTCCCACACTTCCGGTCCTGACAAGAACTGGGCACACTTCCCTGCCAAGCTCTAAAGCTCTGTGCTCATATAGTAGATGAAACTCTGCTGAGGCAGCTGATAATCCTCCTTCGCTGCTCGGCTGCTGACCGTCTTCGCGGATCGCTGGCGACGTGACGGTGAGAGCGTTGGTCTCCATACTAAGGTGTCATTCACACTAGGGGCGTTGCTGTACGCTTTTCACAGAAGTCTGCTCTCCCGGCCGGCCTCTGGCGCGCAGCTCACCGGACGATCCTCCTGCAGTCTCCCGCGCTGAGAGGAATAGCAGGGCTACGGGAAGATGGCGCTCGAAGCCCTGTACTGGAGACACAAATAGTCTCCAGTACAGGGCTTCGGACGCCATCTTCCCGTAGCTCTGCCTGTCGGAAGACTTTGCGGGCCATGAACTGGCGCGGCGTCTATTAGAGTCCGGGATGTCCCGCGGCTAAAAGCGGGACGTTTCCTGGGACATAGCGCAGCCTGGGACAGGGGACCACTAAATCCAGGACCTGTCCCGGATAAAGCAGGACGTATGGTCACCATACCTCCTTCCGGGTTGAAGGAGGAAGTGTTTGTAGTCATGTGACGCGGCTTGGAAATGCAGCATAGGAGGCGCCGTGGGACGGATGAAAGAAGATGTATGCTGGGTAAGTTTAACACCCCCGCCCCCCCTACACAGCCGCTCAGCTGCAGTAATTAGGAGGATGAAATCCGAATGAAACCTATTCGGATTTCATCCGGTTTTTAATCCGCCGCTCATCCCTGCCTGTGCGCTTTTCTAAGTACAGCTTTTTACATTGATTCTAATGTACCACATTCATATCTATGCGTTGCGTTACTATCCGTTTGAGAAACGTGGTGTTGCAGGCATTTCTGTGCGGTGAGCTGTGCGGTGAGCTGTGAAGCGCACAGCAATGCAAGCGAATAGAGATGTGTTTTTTAAACCCTAATTTAAAAAAAATTAAATGAAAAAAATCTTTATTGACAATTGCTACATCAAATAAGCAAAACGCATGCTGAACAAAAACACTTTTAAGTGCATGTAAAACGCATGGCTCCGGTTAAAAAAAAAAAAAAGCACCGCAACACATTGAAACGCATTATGAAACGCGCATCAACGCATGCGGTTTTTATCATGACCTTAAAGCACACCTGAACTCAGACCGTGGTTCTCAGAACCGTTCAGCCGCGATCAGCCTCGGTAACAGGCTCAGTCGGGTCCAGTCTGGGTCTTCAGCGCATGCACGGACCTCCCGCACATGCGCAGTAGACCCGGACTGACAAGCCTGTTACCGGGGCTGATCGCGGCTCAATGGCTCCGCTGCTGCTATTAGCCTCTCACTGCACGTGGGATACGACATGGCAGGCATCGTCCACCAAGGCCGGAGGATCCTTCTTTTCACATGGCAGCCCTGGATCCCCATGGGCCCTGGAGAGCTTGGTTTTCTCTCCACCAGTCCTGGCTCTGTGTGCTTCGGCTGTCGGGGTTTTTGCGGCCGCCATCCAGGCGGACTCTCGGCCCATTTCTCCATCGAGGGATCCCTTTCACTGCCGCGGCCTCGGGGAGATCCACGCACATCAGTTGGACTGATTGTCGGACCCAGGGGTGTCTTTTTTGATCTGCAGCCCCAAAGGTCCCTGCCTCTGTCCCTCTCTTCTTGCCTTGGTTCTTCTCTTGTCTCTCTTAGCTATCCTTTATCTCTCTCTTTCTCTATCCACTCTCTTCCTGGACACACTGCGGGGCAGCTGGAACTGCTGTGGAGCGAGCGAGCGCCGTCAGTAGTTGGCAGGCTACTCCCCTCACATAGCACTCCAGATTCCCCACGCGTCCTTCACTACGGTCATAGGGATATGTATATATAGGTATATGCTTACTTGTACTACTGTATCTGATTGTAGGTGTTGATTGCATGCATGTGTTTGTAACATCTCCGACCCTGTATGAGCCAAAAATAATTCCGGGTACAACCCCCGTTGTACTCAGCGAAATAAATATGATTCTGATGATTCTGATTCTGGCAGACCGCGGGAGGACAGCGAGGGACTCGCTTGTGTTTATGAAGCGGGAGGAAGCCCCGGGTAAGTATCGATTAGTTGTATTACTTAGTCTCTGGTTCCCTTTAACTTTTACACTATCCAGCCACAAACTCAGCCATACTGCCTATGTAGTAAGCCAGAGATGATTGTGCAGGAGCGCCTCTGTACTTCTGCTCATTTGTGGCTGTGTTTGTGCGGGTGCAGTACGGCCACTATGTGCCAGAAAAGGGACAATTACAAATTGGCTTGATTACTGATGACATGCATCATATGATTTTTTCTACCAAAGTGTAAAAAAGGACACTTTTCTTCGTGATCTTTTTATAATAATGGCTTCGCCAAATGTGTCTCTCTCACACAGGGCAGCCATCGGGGGTGGGGGGGGCAACTGACACTGCAGTGAGAGGCCCCGGGCCCCCTAAAGCGCTGGAAGGGCCACATGTGCTGGCTGTGGCTCACTAACCAGCACACCGCGTTCCAGCACTGAGAGGAGAGTGACATCAGCGCTTGAACATGGGGAGCAGATGAGTGAGCCCGCTACAGCGGACTTTCTATACTGGGGCACCACCTATATCTGGCTATAGGCTACCTATACTGGGCCACCACCAATACCTGGCTACCTATGCTGGGGCACCACCTCTACCTGGCTACCTATACTGGGGCTGGAACCACCTATACCTGGCTACCTATACTGAGGCTGGAACTACCTATACCTAGCTACCTATACTGGGGCACCACCTATATCTGGCTACCTATACTGGGGCACCACCTATACCTGGCTACCTATACTGAGGCTGGAACTACCTATACCTAGCTACCTATACTGGGGCACCACCTATATCTGGCTACAGGCTACCTATACTGGGCCACCACCTATACCTGGCTACCTATACTGGGACACCTATAAACTTGGCTACCTATACTGGGGTACCATCTATACTTTGCTACCTTTACTGAGGGCACCACCTATACTTGGCTACCTATACTGGGGCGCCTATAGTTTGCTGCCTATACTGGGGGCACCTGTACATGGCTAACCTATACTGGTAATCCACCCATACCAGGCTACCTATACTGGGGACAACTATACCAGGCTATGTATACCAGGGCACCACCTATAGTTGATACCTATACTGGGGCACCTGTATCTTGCTGGCCTATACTGGGGCACCAGCTATACCAGGCTACCTATGCTGGGGACATCTACACCAGGCTACCTATACTGGGGCACCACCTATAGCTGGCTACTTATACTGGGGGAATCTATACCTGGCTACCTATACTGGGGGCACCTGACCTAGCCTGGATACCTATACTGGGGGCATCTATACCTGGCTAGGGCAGGGGGACAAACTGAGACAGAAGGAGACAAGAGGTAACACAGGGGGATAAAAGAGACACGGGGAATAGAGGCGGACAAAAGTGGAACATGGAGAAAGGAGTTGAGACGGGAACATGAGGTCACACAGAGGGACACAAAAGAGGCACAAACTGAGGTGAGACAGAGGGGGACAAAAGAGGTACAGGAAGAAAAGAGGGGGACAAAAGAGAACAGATAAAGGGTAAGAACGGACCTACAAGTCCCTATCTCATTTGTTATCCGGGGACTACCTGTACTTTGCTAGTATTTGGCTCCACCCACAACATGCCATGGTCACGCCCACTTTTTGCCGCATCACACTGTGCATGCCGCTTTCTTCAGTGTCGGAGCCATGCACATTTTTCGCCGCAGCGCACGACACCGAGGTGGGGTGACTAGTGGGCGGGCACAGTAACCAGTGGGTGGGCCAGGCCTGATGATGTGCTAGGGGCCCCAAAATTTCTGATTGTGGCCCTGCTCTCACTTTCTTTGATCATGCAAAACAAAAAGTTTGCCTTCTTAATCATATGAGTGCAAGGAAATGTACATTCCTGACTGCAGTTCTCCCGATATACACAAGGTGGCAGACAAACACAATCATTTCTTCTCAGCCTGAAATAAAAAGTAATATACCGGTTGTACACAAGACCTATACTGAAAAAGAGGCAAGCCGATGGATATGACCCTGATCCAACCACCAATCTCTCGTTCATGTGCAGGGTCCTTCTGAACATATTGGACAAGAGCTTGTCGCATATGGTCTTGTAGAAGTGCTCCCTTCTGTATATGCAGGGCCGTTTTTACGCATAGGCAAGCCAGGCAAATGCCTGGGGATGACACTGTAGGTGGGGGTGCCACAGAGCTCGTCTCAGCACATTGTACTTTGTGGAATTCTTATAGCCAACTGCTAGGTTCATTAAGAAAGAGATGACTAGTACTTTTAACATCTAAAAAGGCACTGCTGTTTTGATTGTTACAACACGGTTTGGATTTCCAGGACAATATTCCTACCTGTAAACACCCAGGCTGTACATAAACACATACCTCCCAACATTTTAAGTGTTGAAAGTGGGACACTTAGGCCACACCCCTGGCCACACCCCCAACCCCCTAGTCACGCCCACCACATTTTTTAAACTAAATATTTTTAATTAATTACTCCCGAAAGGGAGGCGCATGAGGGTGCCAGTGGGTGGGGAGGAGGAGGGTGAGGGTGGCCAGAGAAGGGGGGGGGAACCGATCGAGGCACCAGGCCGGGGATGCGTACGCGGCATGGATGGCCGCCGCCATTAAACTTCTCCCTCCCTCCCTCCTATTATGCCCCCCAGTGTCCCCCTCCCACCGCAGAGTAAACAAATGTGCAGCGGAGCAGGCTGTAACTCTTACCATTGCCTCTCCGCTGCGTACCGGGATCCCATCTGGTCTTCTCGCTTCCTGTGACCACAGGAAGCAAGACCACAGGAAGCAAGAAGACCAGATGGGATCCCGGTACGCAGCAGAGAGGCAATGGTAAGAGTTACAGCCTGCTCCGCTGCACATTTGTTTACTCTGCGGGGGGAAGGTGACACTGGGGGGCATATTAGGAGGGAGGGAGGGAGAAGTTTAATGGTGGCTGCCATCCATGCCGCGTACGCATCCCGGGCTGGTGCCTCGATCGTTTTTTTTCCCCCTCTCTCCCCAGCGGCCAGGACAAAGGGAGGGTAGCGCGGGACAGCGGGACGGCCCCCCAAAATCGTGACGATCCCGCCGAAAACGGGGCGGTTGGGTGCTCTGTAAACAGCATAATTTTTATAAAGTGGATACATACCCCTCAAAACGGTTATTACTTATTTTGAGAAACAACGTTGTTTCTAAGTTAACTATCAATTTCTTATTGGTTCTCAGAAAACAAATTGATGTAAGTTATCTTCCTATTCTCAAGATTGGGGTAGGGAGACAAAAGGTGCCTTGCCTGGGGAGCCAAATGGGCATAAACGGCCCTGTGTGAATGAGCAGATACTTGCGACTGAGCGGGTGTGTTCATACTTACACATGCGCAGTACTGCCTCGCTTGTACACTGAGGTGACCATCGCTGGCCGTGCAGCCAGCTGCAGAGTGGTACAGCCAGAGACTTCCATCTACTTAGGTAAGCATCCAATTTTTTTTTTGAAGTACACCTGTTTACTTGTGTGTAAGGGCCGGTTCAGTCGGATGTCTGGCCGGCGTCGCGTTTGATGATGTGCGGGGGCTGCTGCGCGGTCGGGCTTTCAGTTGCCTTCGCATCGCAACCGGATGCGGTCGGCGTTTTTATTCCCCTAGGAGGACACTAGCCATCGCGGTTGGCCGCCTCTGGAAGCTACATGTAGCTTCAGGACGGCCACGAACGCAAGCGAAAATCGGGACCCGAACGCCGCGTTCGTGTAAAAGCTCAGTGTAAACGCTCCCATTCACTTGAATGGGAGCGTTTAACACGATGTTCCGAACGCTTGCGGTAAACGCTCCGCAAGCGTCCGTCTGAACCGGCCCTAAAGTCTTGCCTTGTACAAGTGTGACTGCACTGCACAGGTGCCAGTGAGTTTGCGCATGCGCAGTAACACAAAGCCACTTGTGCACAGAGAAGAAAGCCGTGCACGAGCAGCTCCATACTACTGCGCAGGAGCGAGCCGTGTATGCGCCACGCTGTGCGCCCATACTAATAGGCACGGGGAGCACAGCCATGAGCAATCTTACACAATAAAGTGGTATAAAACCCAACACTTCTTCTATGCTCTAAAAGATTATTTACAGCATATACATATATATATTATTTACAGCATATAATATACTACCATATTTTTTTTTTTTAGCAGAGCAGCATTCAAAGGGTTAAAACAAAGGACTTACTTTTTCAATAGAATGCTCCCTGCAGGGAGATCCACATCCAAGCTGGTGATAATGTTATCTTGTGTTTACTTAATTGTAGCAGAGAGGAATGTAAACATTCCCTGATTGTGCAGAAACGCCTTCTAAAGGGGGGCCATACATTAGCCGACCAACCAACCAATCGACCATCCAATTCGATTATTATAATCGAATTGGATGAAAATTGGTGCTGCCAAGTGCGGCGGTACGGCAGCCAAATTACGAACGAGCGACGAGACGACAAAACCCCCGCCGCAATGTATAAATGTATGTAGTGTAGTGCATTTATACATTACCTGTCCGGTGTCAGCCTCCACACAGTTTCCGTTCATCTCGCCGGGTTCCGCATACACGCCGGCGGCGCTATGTCTGACATCACAAAGGCGCATAGCGTCTGACGTGAGACGCTATGCGCCGTTAGCGTGTATGCAGCTTACTGGCGAGATGGGCGGATGGACCCGGCGAGCTGCTTCAGGCCAGGTAATGTATAAATGCACTACACTACACAGATTTATACATTTTGGGGGCAGCGGCGGGGCGGACGCGGCGGCTCAGCCGATTCCTGGATGAATTCATGCTGAAATCGGCTTGCAGTGTATGGGCAGATTCGACTACAGACAAATTTATCTCTAATCAGATTAGATTAGTGATAAATTTGTCTCTTGGTCGAATCTGCCCACAATCGTTCAATGTATGGCCACCTTTATGTGTCCAGAACACAGACAGCAGCTCAGAAATCACTACTGGGTACATTACAATATAAATACACCAGTTTTGAATAAAATGCAATGGCAGCTTTCAGAGCAAACGGTACTTTGGGAACTTGTCATTTCTAAATGACTAATAATACTTGTGCACAAACTGCACAAAAGCGAATATGATAACTGTATGGAATATAAAAACACATTTTTATTGAATATTATGTCAGAGTTTAATACCGCTTTAATGTCAAAGATTATTTTGAGGGTCCCAGCGCAGCGCAGGAGGGGTGTAGGGAGACCATCCAGTGGCTTCCCCTACTGGGGTAAGTATGTAACGTTTTGTTTTTTAACTGACTTCTGGGAGGTAGTAGTGCAGCACCAGCCACTGTTGCATTTCAGAGCTGCCACAGTGCTGCCCTGCAGTCAGCCATTGTTGCTTTGGGTAGAAACAGGAGGGGTAAAAGTCCTAGTTGGTGTTGTTCTGGCTCTTTTTCACTTTTGATTTCACAACGGAGGTCCACTTTAGCCTAAGGAACATGAATGGCGCATAGCTGGAAGTTAAATTATTCAGCACACCCATTTTATTCAGTAAAAATAAATTCTGAGTTGGTGCAGGACTATGCAGATTCTCTATGCAAATTATGTATGCAGCTAGAAAACAGACCAACGGAATCCCGTCAAGGTGGGATCAGACAGGTGAGTTCAGGCACTGCTGCTGCTCTGGTCATTTGGGAGGGGGGTAGCCCAACTGACGTTTTGTTGGGGGGGAGGGGTTATGCTTGTGATTTCATCTCCAACCCTTCTGGTGTTGGGGGAATCAGAGCACACCCTGGTCTCAGTACTTGGCTCTGATAGAACTCTGGCACTTTATTTGGCCAGAGGAAGTGGGTGCGGATCCACGAAACACATTGCCTGGGCTTATTAATAATCTATAATAATCTGAACATTTGTATAGCGCTTTTCTCCTGTCGGACTCAAAGCGCTCAAGAGCTGCAGCCACTGGGACGCGCTCAAGAGGACACCCTGCAGTGTTAGGGAGCAGTGGCGTACCTAGGGTATTTGACACCCGGTGCTGGATATCTACAGACACCCCCCCCCCCCCCCCCCCCAAATAAAAAAGGTAAAGTAGTGAGCGTGACAGCTAGACAGTGGTAGGATTAGCTTGTACGATCCCCTGAGGACAGTCAGTGACATGACTATGTACCTTGTACAGCGCTGCAGAAGATGTCAGTGCTATATAAATACATTATAAGAATATGGTAGGACATTGGACTATGACTATGGTATGATTAGATTGTTAGCTCTTCTGAGGATAGACATGACTATGTACTCTATAAAATGCTGCAGAAGAGGTCAGTGCTATATAAATACATAATAATATGGAAGCACATTAGACTATGGTAGGATTAGATTGTGAGCTCCTCTGAGGACAGTCAGTGACATGACTATGTACTCTGTAAAGTGCTGCAGAAGATGTCAGTGCTATATAAATACATAATAATATGGTAGGACATAAGACTAGGACTATGGTAGGATTAGATTGTGAGCTCCTCTGAGGACAGTCAATGACATGACTATGTACTCTGTAAAGTGCTGCAGAAGATGTCAGTGCTATATAAATACATAATAATAATATGGTAGGAAATAAGACTAGGACTATGGTAGGATTAGATTGTGAGCTCCTCTGAGGACAGTCAGGGACATGGCTATATACTCTGTAAAGTGCTGCAGAAGATGTCAGTGCTATATAAATACATAATAATAATATGGTAGGACATTAGACTATGATTATGGTATGATTAGATTGTTAGCTCCTCTGAGGACAGTCAGTGACATGACTATATACTCTGTAACGTTCTGCATAAGATGTCAGTGCTATATAAATACATAATAATAATATGGTAGGACATTACACTAGGCCTCAATTCACTAAGATCATGCTGGAGATAATAAGGCAAGAGAGTTCCTTAAGTTACCTCCTCTGTAGTTAATTTACCTCCTCTGTAGTTAATTTACCTCCTCTGTAGTTAATTTACCTCCTCTGTAGTTATTTTCACATGCAGTTAATTAACAGCCTGTCTTTAACTCTGGAGTTATTTTAAGGATTGAAGAGTTAACTTAAAGACAGAAGAGTTAACTTTAGGTTTGCCTGAGGTAAAATGTTTCCTGAGTACTACATGCCTTATCACCATGGTAACAACTGTAGAAGAGTTATTAAAGACAGGAGATAATCTTAGTGAATTGAGGCCATAGTCTATGGCAGGATTAGAGTGTGAGCTCCTCTGAGGACATTTAGTGACATAACTATGTACTTTGAAAAGTGCTGCAGAAGATGTCAGTGCTATATAAATACATAATGATAATAAGGTAGGGAAAAATGCTAGGCATACACGGTGCGTTCCGGTGGCTCGATTAGTCACCGGATCGACTCCCGGCACGTCCCAGCGCGTCCGCTCGTGTGCCCGAATCGATTACTGCTCATCCCGCTTATCTTCCGCTCTATTCCCTGCCATTGTCCGCCCGCAGGAATCGATCCATTCGTGATCGGACCTGTCGGATATTATCAATCGAGCACATCAGCGGCTCGATTGATAAGAAAGAAACGCACCGTGTATGCCTAGCATTACACTATGACTATGGTGGGGATTAGATTGTGAGCTCTTCTGAGCATAGTAAGGGACGGGACTTAGTAAGGACCCTTTTACACTTAGCACAATCTGTTACGGTGCAATTACACCACAACTGCAGAGCAATCGCACCACAATTGTCCCAAAAGGTTGCATCGCATGGTACTGTTGCGGTATGACCATACAGTGTCGCGTACTTTACAATAAAAGTATGCCTCACCACCAGGTTAAGCGCGCTGCGCGCATGACGCACTGCAGTTATTGTGTCACCCCAATGAGACTCGCCACAACACACTACACCGCAATCAGTTTGATAGTCACATAGGACTATCACTGCTTTTGTGACAGGATGCAGCGGCATAAGTGTGAAAGGGGACTAAAGTTCGACGTAAATGCCAGCACAATAACAATTATTATGGCACATAGTATTTTTAGGGGGGCCAGAAAATAAACAGAGAGAAGAAAGCTGAGGGGGATAGGGGAGTGAGGAAAAGATGGAAGATTGGAGAGACTGTATAGGCTATCTAGCAGGCCAGGCTGATACAGAACACTCAGCAGTCTCCATCCCCCAAGTCAGGTTACATTAATTACAGCTATTCAGTCCTTGCTCACATGGCCAGCTCAGGTGGTCACTGCAGTATCAGATAGCAGCCTTCCTGCAGAGCTCAGATCTCCCTGCAGCTAGGATGTGTGACAAGCTGCCCATATAGAGGGGACATGGCTCACTACACAGTGCTGAGCACTGGCAGGACAGCTCTCTGTGCTTCTGTAATCAGACACATAAGCACGTGTCTGATCCTCACAGCAACAAACTTTAAACTAGGAGACCCGGGAAGGGAAGTCACCTGAAGCAGAGACGTTCACAGGGCTGTGACTCATGTATAAGCTGATCATAGCCTGCACTACTTTGTTTCCTCTGCTTCCATAATGTAAGAAAGTGCAGAACTCTGCAGCCCCTGTAATGACCTCTCCTTCTCAGTCTGTTCCTCTGCCAGATGTATCAGGCTACAGGCAACTCTTACCCTCCTATTTTTAATTAATGTTAGCTGGATACCTGCTCTGGAGTCATGTGATCTAGTGAGGATACAGGGTGATCTGTCACTGCACCATAGTGGACCCCACGGAGCTCAGCTCACACACTCTCTCTGGCTGCCGCTGCTGAAAGTTGTAAGGGATGAGTGGGCGGGCTCACTCCACAGTCTCCCTCTCTTTCATTGGCAGGAGAGAGGTGCCTGTGCAAAAGAGCCTTATGCTGATTGGAGGGCGGGAGAGAGAGAGGGAGGGACAAACAGAGGAGGATGCCTGGAACTTTTTCTGGCTCAGCCGCTCGTGGATCAGCCTCCCTGTACTGCGGGGCGCAGAGTGACACAATTTAGTGTCATTTGGATGGTTGGCAGCCCTGTTATGAACTAGTCTCTGGGCTGGCCTTTTTGACACCCCTTTGTAGGCTGACACCCGGTGCGCCACGCCCCCTGCCGCCCTATTAACAGAACGCCACTGTTAGGGAGTCTTGTCTTTAACTCCTTACTGAATAGGTACTTGACCTAGCCAGGATTTGAACTCTGGTCTCCCACGTCAAAGGCAGAGCCCTTAACCAGTACACTATCCAGCCACCACGTACACTATCCAGCCACCATTAAATTTCATATTTAAATGAACCTGTCATTATTGAGGTAAGTTGCATCTATTTTTCTATTTTAGCTGTTTTTAACCCTGTTTTATCTACCCCTGGGTGCCTCTTACCCCGTGTGCTTTCCACCCTCTTTTGGGAGGGGTGTACGTTGGTACTTAGCGGCTTTGCCTTCGATGGGACCTTTTGATGTTTTTCCCAAGAGTGCGACCGCATCCAGCTCCAGCCGGACACCTGAGTAGAGTCAGGTTTATAGACCCCCACCTGCTTTCATCGGTTGGATTCCCCTTGTGCAACCTTCCTGTGTGAGAACCCTAAGGGTCCTTTTACACTTAATGCATTTGTACACGTTTTTTCCATAGCAATGCATTGTGAAAACGCTTTCAGTTAAAACGTGTATAGTGCGAACTGTACCATAGGAAAACATGGGCATTACTTTGAAAATCAATTTTCTTTTAGTTATAACTGAGAGCAACTGATGAAAGTGTAACTGTCGGGCATAAAATCAAAAATCAATTCTTTATTTTTATCTGGTAAACAAGTAATAAGGCTGCTAACCAGGCAATCCAAAAGTTAAAATCAATATTACTTTTCTTGTTCATTAAGGATCATTCCCCAGTTTACCTGACTCTTATTTGGTACATTGCCGCACAAAGGAAGTTGTAGGGCATGCTGGGTTGTCTTTTTTTTTGCTTCTTTATTTCCCCTCAGACTTAACTAATGCAGCCTGATTGGCTGAAGCCTCTTTCCCTCCTGTTTTCCCCTCCCACACCTCTGTTCCTCTCTGATTGGCCAATATTTCTCATGCTGAGACGATGCAGTTTCTATTGCAGAGCTGGGTGGGAGTGCCTGAAGACGGGTAAGAGGCAATCCATACACAATCAGGCAGAGGAGGAGAGTTAGGGAGGAAATTACATCAGGATTGGCTTCAAGATAGACACAGTTAAAATGATGAATCCTAAGAAGGCTTTTCTCTTTTTTTACTATAGAAAAATCACTAAAATCAAAACTAGGATAATGCAATATATGTTATGTAAGTAGAGCAAGTATTTATCTACTTATATATGTGTGGGTTTTTTTTTGAGATAGTATGGCTGACAGCTCCTCTTTAAAGAGGAACTCCAGTGAAAATAATGTAATAAAAAAGTGCTTCATTTTCACAATAATTATGTACAGTATAAATGATTTAGTCAGTGTTTGCCCATTGTAAAATCTTTTAAATCACTGATTTATATTCTGACATTTATCACACGGTGACATTTTTACTGTTGGCAGGTGATGTAACTGCTGCTTGCTGTTTTGGCAGTTGGAAACAGCTGTAAACAGCTATTTCCCACAATGCAACAGGGTCCACAGACAGGAAACTGCCAAGACGTACTCAGAATTTCTTTGTGGGAGGGGTTTTACCACAATATCAGCCATACAGCGCCCCCTGATGGTCTGTTTGTGAAAAGGAATAGATTTCTCATGTAAAAGTTGGTATCAGCTACTGATTGGAATAAAGCTCAATTCTTGGTCGGAGTTTCTCTTTAAGTGTAAGAGGGGCCTAATGCTTTTTGTTTTTTACCACTCTTCTTGTGACATACTGCACCATTTGTGCGCCAGTTGTCTCTCTGCTTTTCTTTTTTAGCGCGTTTGGTCACCCTACCTTGTCCTTCTCCTGTAAGCTCAGATCGGAGGCGAACTTGGAAAAATACGCAGTTTGTTAATCATCGTTACTCACTGCTGAAGCCATATTTACGTGCTGTTGTTTTTTCTTTTCCAGGCATGAGTTGTCTGTTCCCTTCTGTTCAGGGTCCTGGTTGGACATCTGGTTGGACCAAGGAAGCAATACAACAACAACAAATAATAATCTGAGCGTTATTTTAATGTAAAATGAACACGCTGTGGGCGGTTTAGAAATCAGAGTCTCTAAATGTAGGCCTGGATTTATGAGGACACTCGGGTACAGCGCAGGTTGCATTTTGCAATAAGGGATCTTTTCCACAAGACAAGACACAGAACATTTATATGGCATTTTTCTCCTGTCGGACTCAAAGCGCCAGAGCTGCAGCCACTAGGGGGCGCTCTATAGGCAGTAGCAGTGTTAGGGGGTCTTGCCCAAGGTCTCCTTACTAAATAGGTGTTGGCTTACTGAACAGGAAATGTGAATCGCAATTGCGCATTTTTTCTCTAATTTTTTTCAGTAGCACAATTCCGCCGGGTGTACATCACGATTGCGGTCTGTTTTGCTTTTGTAGAAAGAAAAATAAAAACGGCAATAATATTGAATCACGGGGAAAATCGCGGTACCTCTGTGCAATTGCTATGCAATTTTCCTGCATTCCTATAGCAAATTATAGTAGCTCGATCGCAGCAAAAATGCAGCAGGTTGACAATTGGGTCAGTTAAAAATTCACAGTCGAATTGCACTAATTGCATTGGGCATCGCAGGACCCTAAGGGCCCTTTTCCACTTGCAATCGGTAGCGTTCACGCTGAACGCTAGCGATTGCTGAATCGCAATTACCGGCGATTCCCCGACGTTCGCCGCCGCAATTTTGCTATGCTATGCACTGCATAGCAAAATCGCGGCAAATATCGCTCCGCCGCGCGTTCGCGTTCCTGACAAAAACAAATCGCGGTAGTGGAAATGACCTACCGCGATTCCTATGTTAAAAACCAAACCGTAGCGATTGTAAAATCGCTAGCGGTTTGCGTTTTTGCGATTCAGCCAGCGCAAACGCGCTGGTGGAAAAGGGCCCTTAGAGAGTTGTAAGAATGTGATTTTTTTTTGTGGCGGGGAGGGGTTGCCATGAAAATGTCAGCTGCTTAATTGTATTTTGTGGGAACCAAGATAGTGGCAAGAGGAGGAGCAATGACACGAATGAGGGGGGCATACACAAACACAATTGAAGGAGGTAAGGCCAGCCACTGTGCCAGCAGCAGTAACAGGCACTGATTAGCAGCTGCCACTGTGCCAGCAGCAGTAACAGGCACTGATTAGCATCTGCCACTGTGCCAGCATCAGTAACAGGCACTGATTAGCAACTGCCACTGTGCCAGCATCAGTAACAGGCACTGATTAGCAGCTGCCACTGTGCCATCAGCAGTAACAGTCACTGATTAGCAGCTGCCACTGTGCCAGCAGCAGTAACAGCCACTGATTAGCAGCTGCCACTGTGCCAGCAGCAGTAACAGCCACTGATTAGCAGTCACCACTATGCCAGCTGCAGTAACAGCCACTGATTAGCAGCTGCCACTGTGCCAGCAGTAGTAACAGCTACTGATTAGCAGCTGCCACTGTGCCAGCAGCAGTAACAGTCACTGATTAGCAGCTGCCACTGGGCCAGCAGCAGTAACAGCCACTGATTAGCAGTCACCACTATGCCAGCTGCAGTAACAGCCACTGATTAGCAGCTGCCACTATGCCAGCCGCAGTAACAGCCACTGATTAGCAGCTGCCACTGTGCCAGCAGTAGTAACAGCTACTAATTAGCAGCTGCCACTGTGCCAGCAGCAGTAACAATCACTCATTAGCAGCCGCCACTGTGCCAGCAGCAGTAACAGCCACTGATTAGCAGCAACCACTGTGCCAGCAGCAGAAACAGTCACTGATTAGCAGCTGCCACTGTGCCAGCAGCAGTAACAGCCACTGATTAGCAGCAACCACTGTGCCAGCAACAGTAACAGCCACTGGTTAGCAGCCGCCACTGTGCGAGCAGCAGTAACAGCCACTGATTAGCAGTTGCCACTGTGCCAGCAGCAGTAGCAGCCACTGATTAGCAGCAACCACTGTGCCAGCAGCAGTAACAGCCACTGATTAGCAGCCGCCACTGTGCCAGCAGCAGTAACAGCCACTGATTAGCAGCAACCACTGTGCCAGCAGCAGTAACAGCCACTGATTAGCAGCAACCACTGTGCCAGCAGCAGTAACAGCCACTGATTAGCAGCAGCCACTGTGCCAGCAGCAGTGACAGCCACTGATTAGCAGCTGTCACTGTGCCAGTAGCAGTAACAGGCACTGATTAGCAGCTGCCACTGTGCCAGCAGCAGTAACAGGCACTGATTAGCAGCAACCACTGTGCCAGCAGCAGTAGCAGCCACTGATTAGCAGCAACCACTGTGCCAGCAGCAGTAACAGCCACTGATTAGCAGCCGCCACTGTGCCAGCAGCAGTAGCAGGCACTGATTAGCAGCAGCCACTATGCGAGCTGCAGTAGCAGACACTGATTAGCAGCAACCACTGTGCCAGCAGCAGTAGCAGCCACTGATTAGCAGCAACCACTGTGCCAGCAACAGTAACAGCCACTGATTAGCAGCCGCCACTGTGCCAGCAGCAGTAACAGCCACTGATTAGCAGCCGCCACTGTGCCAGCAGCAGTAACAGGCACTGATTAGCAGCTGCCACTGTGCCAGCAGCAGTAGCAGGCACTGATTAGCAGCAACCACTGTGCCAGCAGCAGTAACAGGCACTGATTAGCAGCCGCCACTGTGCCAGCAGCAGTAACAGGCACTGATTAGCAGCCGCCACTGTGCCAGCAGCAGTAGCAGACACTGATTAGCAGCAACCACTTTGCCAGCAGCAGTAACAGCCACTGATTAGCAGCCGCCACTGTGCCAGCAGCAGTAACAGCCACTGATTAGCAGCCGCCACTGTGCCAGCAGCAGTAGCAGACACTGATTAGCAGCAGCCACTATGCGAGCTGCAGTAGCAGACACTGATTAGCAGCAACCACTGTGCCAGCAGCAGTAGCAGCCACTGATTAGCAGCAACCACTGTGCCAGCAACAGTAACAGCCACTGATTAGCAGCCGCCACTGTGCCAGCAGCAGTAACAGCCACTGATTAGCAGCCGCCACTGTGCCAGCAGCAGTAACAGGCACTGATTAGCAGCTGCCACTGTGCCAGCAGCAGTAACAGGCACTGATTAGCAGCAACCACTGTGCCAGCAGCAGTAACAGGCACTGATTAGCAGCCGCCACTGTGCCAGCAGCAGTAACAGGCACTGATTAGCAGCTGCCACTGTGCCAGCAGCAGTAACAGGCACTGATTAGCAGCTGCCACTGCGCCAGCAGCAGTAACAGGCACTGATTAGCAGCAACCACTGTGCCAGCAGCAGTAACAGCCACTGATTAGCAGCAACCACTATGCAAGCAACAGTAACAGCCACTGATTAGCAGACGCCACTGTGCCAGCAGCAGTAACAGGCACTGATTAGCAGCTGCCACTGTGCCAGCAGCAGTAGCAGGCACTGATTAGCAGCTGCCACTGTGCCAGCAGCAGTAACAGGCACTGATTAGCAGCAACCACTGTGCCAGCAGCAGTAACAGCCACTGATTAGCAGCAACCACTATGCAAGCAACAGTAACAGCCACTGATTAGCAGCTGCCACTGTGCCAGCAGCAGTAACAGCCACCGATTAGCAGCTGCCACCAGTGCTGGTCGTAATGGAAAAATCTATGCTTACGGATCATTACGCGTAATTTTACGCTATTACGCAATTACGGTTACGGCGTAGGAAATTATCTACGGTAC
This sequence comes from Hyperolius riggenbachi, assembly GCF_040937935.1. Lineage (NCBI taxonomy): Eukaryota > Metazoa > Chordata > Amphibia > Anura > Hyperoliidae > Hyperolius > Hyperolius riggenbachi. Next base: position 11,185,658 of record NC_090652.1, read on the forward strand.
ATCACTGTAATTACGCGTAAACTTACGCAGTTACGCGTAAGGATACTGTAATGTAGGCGCTTACACTACGATGTTATGCGTAGTGCTGTAATACCCATTAATGCGTATTTTTTTACGCATACAGACGATATGTACGCAATAGCCGTCAATGTGACAGTTATTGCGTACATATCATTCGTATGCGTCAAAACGTACGCTTATACTGAAGGGCGGGAGAAGATACTATTGGTTGCTTAGGATGTTGACTGATTGGCTACTCTTAGAAAAGGGGAGTTTTTACGTTAGTAATTACGCGTAAAATTACGCGTAAGTGTTCGTAAAATTACGCATACCTAGCAATTACGGTAGACAGTGTAATTACGATACCACTCTACTGCTTACGCGTAAATAATTACGCGAAAGACCGTAATTTACGCGTAGCGCTTACGCGTAAATTTACATTGAATTACGATGCGTAATTACGTTCATGCGTAATTTCGGCCCAGCACTGGCTGGCACCGTGCCAGCAGAAGTAACAGCCACTAATTAGCAGCCACCACTGTGCCAGCAGCAGTAATATCCACTGATTAGCAGCCGCCACTGTGCCAGCAGCAGTAACAGCCACTGATTAGCAGTCACCACTGTGCCAGCAGCAGTAACAGCCACTGATTAGTGGCTGCCACTATGCCAGCAGCAGTAACAGCCACTGATTAGCAGTCACCACTGTGCCAGCAGCAGTAACAGCCACTGATTAGCAACTACCACTGTGCCAGCAGCAGTAACAGCCACTGATTAGCAGCTGCCACTGTGCCAGCAGCAGTAACAGTCACTGATTAGCAGCTGCCACTATGCCAGCAGCAGTAACCGCCACTGATTAGCAACTACCACTGTGCCAGCAGCAGTAACAGCCACTGATTAGCAGCTGCCACTGTGCCAGCAGCAGTAACAGCCACTGATTAGCAGTCACCACTGTGCCAGCAGCAGTAAGAGCTGGTCCACACTAGGTCCGGAAACGTATCCGTGGCTGCGTTTTTCAAACCTGATGAAAAACGGAGTCCCGGATACTAATGTTTAAAATAGCAGCCAGCCTCGCCTAAGTAAAAAACGGATCCGTCTGCGTTTGCGGGGACCCGTCTTCAAAACCTGTACGGAAGGTCCGGACCTGCTGCATTTTCACGCAACGGATCAGGACCACGGATACCTGCAGGGGTAGTGAAAAGCAATGAGAAAACGCATCTCCAGCTCCACAGGCAAACAACGGATGTGAAAACGGATAGCCTGAGCTTTGATTGGCCCAAAAAAATCCTCCCACTCCTTCCTAATGATAGAGACGTTTTCTGTCAGGGAAAAACTGAACGGAAACTGAACGGAAACTGATGCAAAACTGATGCACTTTCATCAGTTTGCAGTACGTGGGTACTTCCCCTAATCTTCCCCGGATCCGGACTGCAGTGTCCGTCCTGCAACTGTGTCTAGTGTGGACCCAGCCTAACAGCCACTGATTAGCAACTACCACTGTGCCAGCAGCAGTAACAGCCGCTGATTAGCAGCCGCCACTGTGCCAGCAGCAGTAACAGCCACTGATTAGCAGCTGCCACTATGCCAGCAACAGTAACAGCCACTGATTAGCAGCCACCACTGTGCCAGCAGCAGTAACAGCCACTGATTAGCAGCCACCACTGTGCCAGCAGCAGTAACAGCCACTGATTAGTGGCTGCCACTATGCCAGCAGCAGTAACAGCCACTGATTAGCAGCAGCCACTGTGCCAGCCGCAGTAACAGCCGCTGATTAGCAGCCGCCACTGTGCCAGCAGCAGTAACAGTCACTGATTAGCAGCTGCCACTATGCCAGCAACAGTAACAGCCACTGATTAGCAGCCGCCACTATGTCAGCAGCAGTAGCAGCCACTGATTAGCAGCTGCCACCGTGCCAGCCGCAGTAACAGCCACTGATTAGCAGCAGCCACTGTGCTAACTGCACACGGTAGATGGGTTATTATTTCCCATGGAATTTTTTTGACAAAATGTCACAGGCATAGTGTACCTAACTGCAATCAGCAAAAACTGTGTTTCATTTCTCTAGTTCGGCCCCCTAGAACTCTGAAGAACGGCGGCCCTTGGCCTAAAAAGTTTGGGCAACCCTGGCTTAGGGGGAGGTTCAATTAAGAAGTTAAAAACTGTGTGTATAGTTTCCTTTAAGGTGATCTCCAACCCTGGAGATCCCTAATGAATCGTGAGGATGGTGAAATATGTATACTGGGCGGTAGACCTGAGCCTGTCAGAAGCCTTTCACGCATTCTCAGATAGGCGATGGGAAAAATAATTACCGGGAACAGTTTGTTGGGTGAAACAGATAGAAATGCCTTTCATGCAGCCAGAAATACTGCGCCGTTAGTCACGCTTCTCGAAGACATTGTCAGGTTCAGCTAATAGTGAGTCATCCACGTCGTGACAAGGGGCTGAGAGTCGCAGCACTGCTGCTGGGGGAACACCGGGTGGGGGGGCAGGAAATGACCTGTTCTCCCAGCTCTGTGTCCCCCAGACGTCTGTCACCTGTGGGGGCTGCTGCCAGATGGGCGACACACTCGGAGAGAGGAGAGAGTCATCAGGGAATTCACAAACTCAGGCGCTCTCCAGGAAACACCAGCCCAGGATACATAGTTTCATGTGTACTAGAAAAAGAGTACCTGTTTCTGCTCACGAGAAATCTGCGCTGTAGTTTGTGACATGCGGAGGGTGCAGAGCAAGTGAGGGTGAGAGAGACAACCATGTGACAGCAAACTGACGGAGAGACAGCAAAGTGACGGAGGAGAAAGAAAGACAGAGCAAAGAGGCAGAGAGAGAGAAAGAGAGAGAGAGAGAGAGCGCAAGGGGCTGAAAGAGAAGAAGATGGTGGTGAAAACAGAAAGAGAGATGTAAGGTGATGGAGAGAGAAGGAAAGAGTGCAAGAGAGTGGAGAGAGCTCAAGGTGGTGGAAAAAGAGAGAGAGCAAGATGGAGATTATGAGAAAGCGCAGGGTGGTGGAGAGAGTGCAAGATGGAGTGAGTAGAAAACACAAGGTGGTGGAGAGAGAACAAGATGGAGGGAAAAGAAAATGCAAGGTGGTGGAGAGAGAGCAAGATGGAGGGAAAAGAAAACACGGTGGTGGAGAGAGTGCAAGATGGAGTGAGGAGGAAGCGCAAGGTGGTGGAGAGAGTGCAAGATGGAGTGAAGAGGAAACGCAGGGTGGTGGAGAGAGAGCAAGATGGAGTGAGGAGAAAGCACAAGGCGGTGGAAAGACTGCAAGATGGAGTGATGAGAAAACGCAAGGTGGTGGAGAGAGAGCAAGATGGAGTGAAGAGGAAATGCAAGGTGGTGGAGAGAGAGCAAGATGGAGTGAGGAGAAAACGCAAGGTGGTGGAGAGAGTGCAAGATGGAGTGAAGAGGAAACGCAGGGTGGTGGAGAGAGAGCAAGATGGAGTGAGGAGAAAACGCAAGGTGGTGGAGAGAGTGCAAGATGGAGTGAGGAGAAAACGCAAGGTGGTGGAGAGAGAGCAAGATGGAGAGAAGAGGAAATGCAAGGTGGTGGAGAGAGAGCAAGATGGAGTGAGGAGAAAACGCAAGGTGGTGGAGAGAGTGCAAGATGGAGTGAGGAGAAAACGCAAGGTGGTGGAGAGAGAGCAAGATGGAGTGAGGAGAAAACGCAAGGTGGTGGAGAGAGTGCAAGATGGAATGTGGAGAAAACGCAAGGCGGTGGAGAGAGAGCAAGATGGAGCGAAGAGAAAGCGCAAGGTGGTGGAGAGAGAGCAAGATGGAGTGAAGAGAAAATGCAAGGTGGTGGAGAGAGAGCAAGATGGAGCGAGGAGAAAACACAGGGTGGTGGAGAGAGAGCAAGATGGAGCGAGGAGAAAACGCAAGGTGGTGGAGAGAGAGCAAGATGGAGGGAAGAAAAAATGCAAGGTGGTGGAGAGAGAGCAAGATGGAGTGAGGAGAAAACGCAAGGTGGTGGAGAGAGAGCAAGATGGAGTGAGGAGAAAACGCAAGGTGGTGGAGAGAGAGCAAGATGGAGTGAAGAGAAAGCGCAAGGTGGTGGAGAGAGAGCAAGATGGAGTGAGGAGAAAACGCAAGGTGGTGGAGAGAGAGCAAGATGGAGCGAAGCGAAAGCGCAAGGTGGTGGAGAGAGTGCAAGATGGAGTGAGGAGAAAATGCAAGGTGGTGGAGAGAGAGCAAGATGGAGTGAAGAGAAAGCACAAGGTGGTGGAGAGAGTGCAAGATGGAGTGAAGAGGAAATGCAGGGTGGTGGAGAGAGAGCAAGATGGAGTGAGGAGAAAGCACAAGGCGGTGGAAAGACTGCAAGATGGAGTGATGAGAAAACGCAAGGTGGTGGAGAGAGAGCAAGATGGAGTGAAGAGGAAATGCAAGGTGGTGGAGAGAGAGCAAGATGGAGTGAGGAGAAAACGCAAGGTGGTGGAGAGAGTGCAAGATGGAGTGAGGAGAAAACGCAAGGTGGTGGAGAGAGAGCAAGATGGAGAGAAGAGGAAATGCAAGGTGGTGGAGAGAGAGCAAGATGGAGTGAGGAGAAAACGCAAGGTGGTGGAGAGAGTGCAAGATGGAGTGAGGAGAAAACGCAAGGTGGTGGAGAGCGAGCAAGATGGAGTGAGGAGAAAACGCAAGGTGGTGGAGAGAGTGCAAGATGGAATGAGGAGAAAATGCAAGGCGGTGGAGAGAGAGCAAGATGGAGCGAAGAGAAAGCGCAAGGTGGTGGAGAGAGAGCAAGATGGAGTGAAGAGAAAATGCAAGGTGGTGGAGAGAGAGCAAGATGGAGCGAGGAGAAAACACAGGGTGGTGGAGAGAGAGCAAGATGGAGCGAGGAGAAAACGCAAGGTGGTGGAGAGAGAGCAAGATGGAGGGAAGAAAAAATGCAAGGTGGTGGAGAGAGAGCAAGATGGAGTGAGGAGAAAACGCAAGGTGGTGGAGAGAGAGCAAGATGGAGTGAGGAGAAAACGCAAGATGGTGGAGAGAGAGCAAGATGGAGTGAAGAGAAAGCGCAAGGTGGTGGAGAGAGAGCAATATGGAGTGAGGAGAAAACGCAAGGTGGTGGAGAGAGAGCAAGATGGATCGAAGCGAAAGCGCAAGGTGGTGGAGAGAGTGCAAGATGGAGTGAGGAGAAAATGCAAGGTGGTGGAGAGAGAGCAAGATGGAGTGAAGAGAAAGCGCAAGGTGGTGGAGAGAGAGCAAGATGGAGTGAAGAGAAAATGCAAGGTGGTGGAGAGAGAGCAAAATGGAGAGAAGAGGAAATGCAAGGTGGTGGAGAGAGAGCAAGATGGAGTGAGGAGAAAGCGCAAGGTGGTGGAGAGAGAGCAAGATGGAGTGAGGAGAAAACGCAAGGTGGTAGAGAGAGTGCATGATGGAGTGAGGAGAAAACGCAAGGTGGTGGAGAGAGAGCAAGATGGAGTGAGGAGAAAACGCAGGGTGGGGGAGAGACGGCAATATGGAGTGAAGAGAAAGTGCAGGGTGGTGGAGAGAGAACAAGATGGAGGGAAGAGAAAGCGCAAGGTGGTGGAGAGAGCGCAAGATAGAGTGAAGAGAAAATTCAAGGTGGTGGAGAGAGAGCAAGATGGAGTGAGGAGAAAACGCAAGGTGGTAGAGAGAGAGCAATATGGAGTGAGGAAAAAATGCAGGGTGGTGGAGAGAGAGCAAGATGGAGTGAGGAGAAAATGCAGGGTGGTGGAGAGAGAGCAAGATGAAGTGAGGAGAAAACGCAGGGTGGTGGAGAGAGGGCAATATGGAGTAAAGAGAAAGTGCAGGGTCGTGGAGAGAGAACAAGATGAAGGGAAGGCAAAGTGCAAGGTGGTGGAGAGAGCGCAAGATGGAGTGAAGAGAAAATCCAAGGTGGTGGAGAGAGTAATATGGAGTGAGGAGAAAACACAGGGTGGTGGAGAGAGAGCAAGATGGAGTGAGGAGAAAACGCAAGGTGGTGGAGAGAGAGCAAGATGGATTGAAGAGAAAGTGCAAGGTGGTGGAGAGAGAGCAAAATGGAGTGAGGAGAAAATGCAGGGTGGTGGAGAGAATGCAATATGGAGTGAGGAGAAAACAAAGGGTGGTGGAGAGAGAGCAAGATGGAGTTCCCACCATAAACACACATTAGCCAGCATGTTCTCCCACAAAATAGTGGTAGGTATTAGATTTGTGAGCTTCTCTGAGGACAGCCAGTGACATGACTATGTACTCTGTAATGTGCTGCAGATGTCAGTGCTACATAAATACATAATAATAATATGGCAGGACATTACACTATGATTATGGTAGGATTAGATTGTGAGCTCCTCTGAGGACAGTCAGTGACATGACTATGTACTCTGTAATGTGCTGCAGAAGGTGTCAGTGCTATATAAATACATAATAATAATATGGTGGGACATTAGACTATGACTATGGTAGGATTAGATTGTGCGCTCCTCTGAGGACAGTCAGTGACATGACTATGTACTCTGTAATGTGCTGCAGGAGATGTCACTGCTATATAAATACATAATAATAATAATATGGTAGGATTAGAGTGTGAGCTTCTCTGAGGACAGTCAGTGACATGACTATGTACTCTGTAATGTGCTGCAGAAGATGTCAGTGCTGTATAAATACATAATAATAATATGGTAGGGCATTACACTATGACTATGGTAGGATTAGAGTGTGAGCTCCTCTGAGGACAGTCAGTGACATGACTATGTACTCTGTAATGTGCTGCAGGAGATGTCACTGCTATATAAATACATAATAATAATATGGTAGGACATTAGACTATGACTATGGCAGGATTAGATTGTGAGCTCCTCTGAGGACAGTCAGTGACATGACTATGTACTCTGTAATGTGCTGCAGAAGATGTCAGTGCTATATAAATACATAATAATATGGTAGGACATTAGACTATGACTATGGTAGGATTAGATTGTGAGCTCCTTTGAGGACAGTCAGTGACATGACTATGTACTCTGTAATGTGCTGCAGGAGATGTCACTGCTATATAAATACATAATAATAATATGGTAGGACATTAGGCTATGACTATGGTAGGATTAGAGTGTGAGCTCCTCTGAGGACAGTCAGTGAAATGACTATGTACTCTGTAATGTGCTGCAGGAGATTATAAATACATAATAGTTATAAGTGCAAACAGGGCCTAAGACTTTCCCTAAAATTCTGTTCTTTCTTTTTCAGTAGTAGCCTAATATAAAAAGTATGTTTTATTGTGGCTCCATTAACTACTTAATGACAAGCTGACTTATAAAAATGTCCTGCTAGAGCCTCCTAATGGCTCAGGGCGTTTTTATAAGTTAGACAGTGCTGCTGCTGCTGCTATGCGCGCTCCCGTGCATTCCCGTGCACGTGCAAATAGTGAAAAAAAAAACCCAAAGAAAAAATACATCTTAATTTCCAAATGATATATTGTCACCATACTTTGTACTAGGGGACATAATTAAAATCTTTAGATAACCAGGACAAATAGGCAGATAAAATATGTGGGTTTTATGCACAGTAGCAGTATTTATATTAAAACCATAGGGGATAACATTGGAGAAATAGTGTATTTTTTCATTTTTTCCTTATATTTCCATTTAAAATGCATAGAAAATAAAGTACCGTATTTTGCGGAATATAAGACGCTCCGGCATATAAGACGCACCTAGATTTAGAAGGCAAAAATCAGGAAAAAAAAAAAAACGAAACCTAGGTGCGTCTATGTTGCAGGGGTGTCTTATGGACCTTTAAACCCCCCAAAACTGTCTCTATCTAAGCTAACTGCTTATCTACACTAAATCCTGCTACACTACACTTCACTTACCCCTGCTGCCCCCACCAACTACACTACACTACACTACACGAACTAACCCCTGCAGCCAACCCAAACTACACTACACTTCACTAAGTAACCCCTGTAGAAACCCAAACTACACTACACTACTACACTACACTTCACTAACTAACCCCTGCAGCCAACCCAAACTACACTACACTACACTAACTAAATCCTGCACCCAACACAAACTACACTACACTTTGCCCCTGCAGCATCTCACCTGATCCTGCTGCCGCGATCCTGTCCTCCTCCGCCTGACTGCCGACTTCCAAGGGTCATCTGAGGGTCCCAACTGTGGTCATCTGAGGGTCCCAGCCATCCCATCCAGAATCCCGGCTCTTCAGTGTCCCAGTCGCCAGATCGTCTTCACTGCAGACAGCAGCCATGCGGTAATCACGCGCTGCTGCCTCGCCGACATCCTCCATGGTAACGGCGTCCTCTTCCTAGTTACGGTGCCCCCTTCTGTGTGACGAGCAGCGCATGTGCGCCTGACGTCATGCGTGACCCCGGCGCACGTGCGCCTGAAGTCATGCGTGACCCGGCGCACATGCGCCGCTCGTCACACAGAAGGGGGCACCGTAACTAGGAAGAGGACGCCGTTACCATGGAGGATGTCGGCGAGGCAGCAGCGCGTGATTACCGCATGGCTGCTGTCTGCAGTGAAGACGATCTGGCGACTGGGACACTGAAGAGCCGGGATTCTGGATGGGATGGCTGGGACCCTCAGATGACCACAGCTGGGACCCTCGGATGACCCTTGGATGGCGGCAGTCAGACGGAGGAGGACAGGATCGCGGCTGCAGGAACCGGTAAGTATGTTTTGGGGCCCAAATACCGTACCTTTAGAATATAAGACGCACCCACTTTTTCCCCCTAGTTTTGGGGAAGAAAAAGTGCGTCTTATATTCCGAAAAATACGGTAATTAAAAACAAATATCAACCCCAAAAAGCCCAATTGGTGGTGAAAAAAAACAAGATATAGATCATTTCATTGTGATTAGTAATGATTAAGCAGCTCTATCCTAAAGCAACACCAATCAGGATTGGGAATTCAGACATAAACAGCTCCAACCTTGTGCGCAGCCTTGGCGTACTATTCGATGGGGAATTGAGTTTCAGAAACAAAATTTCATCTGTAGTTAAATCTTCCTTCTTTCATCTGAAGAACATTGCAAAGATTAAACATCTGATTCCCCCAGAGGATCTTCCAACCCTAGTCCACGCCTCCATCACCGGATCATTGAATAATAGCGCACAGCGCCTATGCATAGAAATGGCGCCGCATTAAAAAGATACGCTTATCGCTATTTATCGTTAGTACTGCATAATAATGGCGCTCAGGGAAAAAAGAAGAAAAACGGCACTCACTAACAATATTTATCAATAGTGCCGTTCATATGCCAAACAGCAGACGTTATTGCCCACAGTAACGTTATTTATCAATGGCGCCCTACATAAGCCAAACTGCAGACGTTATTTAACTGCAAAATGGTGAATGGATTTAATGTAACGCTGTCAAGGTTAGGGTTAGGCACCACCAGGGGGGTGGTTAGGGTTAGACACCACCAGGGGGGTGGTTAGGGTTAGGCACCACCAGGGGGGTGGTTAGGGTTAGGCACCTCCAGGGGGGTGGTTAGGGTTAGGCGTTACTGGGGGGGTTGTTAGGGTTAGGCACCACCAGGGGGGTGGTTAGGGTTAGGCACCACCAGGGGGGTGGTTAGGGTTAGGCACCACCAGGGGGGTGATTAGGGTTAGGCACCACCAGGGGGATGGTTAGGGTTAGGCACCTCCAGGGGGGTGGTTAGGGTTAGGCACCACCAGGGGGATGGTTAGGGTTAGGCGCCACTGGGGGGGGTGCTTAGGGTTAGGCACCACCAGGGGGGTGGTTAGGGTTAGGCACCTCCAGGGGGGTGGTTAGGGTTAGGCACCACCAGGGGGGAGGTTAGGCTTAGGCACCACCAGGGGGTCTTAGGGTTAGGCACCACCAGGGGGGGGTCTTAGGGTTAGGCACCACCCGGGGGGGTGGTTAGGGTTAGGCACCACCAGGGGGGTCTTAGGGTTAGGCACCAACCGGGGGGGTCTTAGAGGTTAGGCACCACCAGGGGGGTCTTAGGGTTAGGCACCACCAGGGGGGTCTTAGTGTTAGGCACCACCAGGGGGGGCTTTAGGGGTTAGGGATAGGTACAGAGAGTGTTCTGTGTGTTAACGCTAAATAGCAATAAGGCTTTAACGTTAAATAACAATAAGGCTTTAACGTTAAATAGCGATAAGCGGCAAACGGATTAGCGGCAACACCGTGCGCCATTATTCGCAGGCGCCATTTTCAGATGGATCCCTTTATCATATCACGGCTGGACTACTGCAATGCCCTTTATGCTGGCCTCCCCAAAAAGGACCTGCGTCGCCTGCAATTAGTGCAGAATGCTGCTGCCAGATTGCTAACAAACCAGCCTCGCCACTGTCACATTACACCGATCCTTCGCTCACTGCACTGGCTACCAGTAGAATGGAGAATAGTCTTCAAGATTGGACTGCTGACATTCAAATCCCTGCACAATCTGGGCCCTGGATACACGAAGGACTTGCTGAAGCTGCACCACACCTCTCACAACCTCAGATCAGCAAGTTCTATAAACTTGGTCACTCCCAGAGTGCACCTCAAAAAATCTGGAGACAGAGCCTTCTGTTATGCTGCCGCTACTCTTTGGAACTCTCTGCCACACCCAGTAAAGACAACACCATCCCTGAAGGTATTCAAATCCAGATTGAAAAGCCACCTGTTTAGCCTGGCATTTCCGGACTTATAAAATTCTTCCTCTGTACCACAATGGTCTGAGCCATGCTTATGCGCTTTGAGTCCCACGGGAGAAAAGCGCTTTGCAAATGTTATTTGTTGTTGTTGTTGTTGTAAGCTATTGGCAAATGAAAGGGATGAGCACTGAAAGGCGAAAATTGCTCTTGGGGTGAAGTGGTTAAAGGATACCCGAGGTGACATGTGACATGATGAGATAGACATGTGTATGTACAGTGCCTAGCACACTAATAACTATGCTGTGTTCCTTTTTTTCTTTCTTTGCCTGAAGGCAGAAGTTATATATCAGGTATGCAAGTGGCTGACTCAGTCCTGACTCACATACAGTGTGACCCTCACTAATAAGAAATTCCCCCTTTGAGTCCTATGGGAGAAAAGCGCTATAGAAATGTTATTGTATTGTATTGTATTTTACCTCTTTCTTGCTCTCAGAAGCCATTTTCTGCTAGGAAACTGTTTTATAGTTGGAATTTCTTATCGGTGAGGGTCACGCTGAGTCACTTCCTGTTTGAGTCAGGACTGAGTCAGCCACTTGCACACCTGATGTTTAAAGTGATTCTTAAGTGTATTAAAAAAAAAATGAGATTTACTTACCTGGGTCTTCCCTCAGCCCCCTGCAGCTGATCAGTGCCCTCGCAGCCCCGCTCCGATGCTCCAGGACGCACCGGCGACCACTTCAGGTTTGGCCGTCACAGGCCGACAGGCATGGGAACGCGAGTGATTCTTCGCGTTCCCAGCCATAATATCGCCCCCTATGCTGCTATTGCGGCATCCTGCGGCCTCCTCATTGTTTTTAATACACTTAAGGATCACTTTAACTCTTTCAGGCAGAGAAAGAAAAAAAGGAACACAGCCTAGTTATTTGTGTGCTAGGCACTGTACATACACATGACTATCTCATCATGTCACTTCGGGTATCCTTTAAACATTCAGATGATTTACAAGGCTATCTCCAGAGCTGTATGCCTGTGCTGCACATCAGGCTATGTATTGCTGGGCCATGCTTGCAGTCAGATTGCCAGGAATAAAGATGGTTGCTGAGTCTTCTTGCTCAGGCCTTTGGCTGCGGTTGCTGAGTCTTCTTGCTCAGGCCTCTGATTGGCTGCGGTAGCTGAGTCTTCTTGCTCAGGCCTCTGATTGGCTGCGGTAGCTGAGTCTTCTTGCTCAGGCCTCTGATTGGCTGCGGGGGCTGCAGTGACGTCAGGCAGTGCCCAGGGCATTGTTATTCTAGTCAGTGCAGACTGCTGCTCTTCCTGCGTCACCATGACGCCAGCCAGCCCTGGCTATTCATAGCGGGGTCACCGTGCTGCTGGCATGGGGGGGAAGGTGCTGGCCAGACATCTCCTATTCTAATTACAGGGAATGGGACTAGACACCCATCGGCTGCTGGAGAACTACAAATCCCAGCATTGCTCGGCAAAAATATCACAGACTATCCCATCCCAGAGGCATTGTCTCACCGATTGCTTGAGGAATGGGTAACATCAGCACAAATCAGATTCTCTTATCCAATGTTTATTTTTTATTGATTTATTTTTTTAAAGAGGATCTGTAAGAAAAATACCCCCCCCCCCCCTCCCCGGAGGGATACGTACCTCGGGATTGCCTATTGAGGCTTCCCCCATCCTCCTAAGCCTCAGGGATCCAGTGTTGGCAGCCCCTGAAATACATCCAACAAGCCTGATGCTGGGGCGCAGGTGCAGCAGTATCGCCTGTAATATTTGCCTACCCCGGCACCAGGGCAGGCGCTGTAGCGGGCCTAGCGGCAGGGATAGGTGAGCCCGATTGGGTCCACTCTGCTGCACAGGCATGAGTAGTGTAAAGGGTAATGAGCAAAACTGTGAAATGTGGAGGCTCCTCAAAGGTAATATGGTGAAGATGAGCCTAATTTCAGAATGACAAACTACAGTGTTAAAGTATTGGTGCCCCTGTAGAGGTAGCCAGATATAGTTGCCCCCGTATAAGTAGCTAGGTATAGTTGCCCCCAGTATAGGTGGCCAGGCATAGGTGCCCCCAGTATAGGTAGCCAGGTATAGGTGCCCCCTAGTATAGGTATCCAGGTGTATGTGCCCCCAGTATGGGTAGCCAAGTATAGGTGCCCCCAGTATAGGTAGCCAGGCATAGGTGCCCCTTGTATAGGTGGCAAGGCATAGGTGCCCCCAGTATCGGTAGCCAGGCATAGGTGCCCCCAGTATAGGTAGCCAAGTATAGGTGCCCCCAGTATCGGTAGCCAGGCATAGGTGCCCCCAGTATAGGTAGCCAAGTATAGGTGCCCCCAGTATAGGTAGCCAAGTATAGGTGCCCCCAGTATAGGTAGCCAGGCGTAGGTGACCAGGCATAGGTGCCCCCAGTATAGGTAGTCAGGCATAGGTGCCCCCATTATAGGTGGCCAGGCATAGGTGCCCCCATTATAGGTGGCCAGGCATAGGTGTCCACAGTATAGGTAGCCAGGTGTACGTGCCCCTATTATAGATAGCGAAGTATAGGTGCCCCAAGTATAGGAAGCCAGGTACAGGTGCCTTCAGTATTGGTTAGCCAGGCATAGGCGCCCCCATTCTAGGTGGCCAGGCATAGGTGTCCCCAGTATAGGTAGCCTGGCATAGGAGTCCCCAGTATAGGTAGCCAAGTATAGGTGCCTCCAGTATAGGTAGACAGCCAGATCGCCACTTACCTCCCTCTGTCTCCAGTGTCAGTGTCTGTGGCTCTCCCGGCAGCAGGTCCTGGTCTCACTTCCTCCAGCGCCGGGTCCTCCTCCTTCATAGCGGTGGGTGGGTGTCTTCCAGTAGTATTGTGCTTGGTACCGCCCCCAGCCAATCTGCCGCCTGAATGATGCGCCTCAGGCTGCGTCATGGCAGACCCGCACCTGCTTCAGACACAGCGGCATACTGAGATTGGGGTAACGTGCCTGGCAAGAAGAGTTCAAAACAGGGTCCTACAGGCAGGGCTGAAGTCATGGAAAGCCAGAAAAAGCCCCTCATCAGCGAGTAGCAAAGAAGAGTCAGGTTGTTATAAACCGCAGGAAGTCGACAGTAGCGGACTTGCATAAGGTCAGCCTCTCTGATGAATCCATTTTTCAGGTCAGTCCAACATCTGTTCATCTTATGGTCAGATGGAGACCTGGGGAAGCCTATAACCACGCCTACCAACTTTTTCAGATCAGAAAGAGGGACACTTAAGCCACACCCCTGCCACACCTCCAACCACACCCTGACACACCCCTAGTCACGCATCCTATAAAGATTTAAAGGGGCATTACAGCAAAAAACTGTAAAATTTAAAGTATGTGCAAACATACAATTAAGAAGTACATTTTTTTCCAGAATAAAATGAGCCATAAATTACTTTTCTCCTATAATGCTGTCACTTACAGTAGGTAGTACAAATCTGACAGAAGTGACAGGTTTTGGACTAGTCCATCTCCTCATAGGGGATTCTCAGCAAGGCTTTTATTCTTTATAAAGATATTACCTAAAAATGATTTAAACAATGATGCTGGCCAGCTTCCCTGCTCCCTACACAGTTTTTTGGCAGTTGGACAGAGCAACTGCCATTCACTAAGTGGTTTTGAAAATAAATATATCCCTGAGAATCCCCTATAAAGAGATGGACTAGTCCAAAACCTGTCACTTCTGTCAGATTTGTACTACCTACTGTAATAGTGACAGCAACATAGGAGAAAAGTAATTTATGACTCATTTTACTCCGGAAAAAATATACTTCTTATTTGTATATGTTTGCTCATATTTTACATTTTACAGTTTTTCGCTGTAGTGCCCCTTTAATGAGAGAAATATGTTGTTTTATAATGTAATCCTCACTTCTCCTTTCTATCCTGGTTCATTTTCCTTCAGAGTAACATTTGTAAATATATCTATTTAAAGGCTGGGAATAAAGTAGAAAAATACATATATTTACACAGATCTGTACATGAGTCCTGAAAGAGGGACAAATGAGGGAGAAAGAGGGACAGAAAATTTGGTTTCCAAAAAGGGACTGTCCCTCCAAAAAAGGGACAGTTGTGAGTTATGCAATAACCCTCGGGCCGGTTTCACACCAGCAACCAGCGTTTTAGTTGGGGTTTTAGTCGCACTGCTGAAAACAGGCTTTATATTTCCCTGTACTAACGCGCGGTAAGGACCCTTCATGTAATTCCTGGCGGCAAGCCAACTATAAGTGAGACTCTCTAACGCTCACTTCCTGTGGTGGAAATCAGAATTGCAAAGAATTTTGTTGATAAAACTTAACCGCGCGTGCGCACTGCAACGCAAAACATTTCAAAATATCTGCGGCGCCATTGACTTACATAACTTGACTCACATGACTCCCGGTCGCCGCACATCGCCGCGGATGTTGATCCATAACGCGCTGATGCTTTTGTGTCAAATCGGATATTTCCGCTACATCGCACTGCATCAGGTATGAAATGTCCCATAGACTTTCATTGCTTTAGCGTTACCTTGTGGTAATAACAGGAAACACAATGCAATGAAAATGCACCAGTGTGAAAGGGGCTTCAGTGTCCTACACCAACTGTAAAATATGGTGGAGGATCAGTGATGATCTGGGTGAGCTTCAGCAAAGTCACATAGGTGACTATGTTATTATTTTATTTAGGTGGCTACCGGTGTCCTTTAAGAGTGGACAAGGAATTTTTTGTTTAATTATCCAAGTTTTGCATCATTTCTCTTATTTTGACTTCTTGTCATTTCCTTTAAAATTATGCTCTAAAGAATGATGATTTTTACAATTTTTTCTATGGGTCAATTTTTCCCCAGTTTACATATCAGTACCTGCGTTTTAGTTTTCACAACTCAATTTTGTGCGATTTAGACCCAATACATTTTCAAACACGTATACCGTAATCCAGCCTTCCCTGAGCATGCTCTAAGAATGCAAAAGAATGGGCGGAGAGAAGCGGGAGGATGAGGGAGTGGCTACAGAGGGAACTTACACTGCGGCGCTGTTTACTCCAGAGCGGGCTAAAATACTGAACAGAACACAGAGCAGAATAGCTTCACAAAGGGCTCCATTTGTCCTGACGAAATGAAAGTTGCTCCTTTCGAATTTTGCCTGAGGAAGCCAGTGTGCGACCAGCGAAACGCGTCGCCGCAATTTTTAGAGTAAGAAATAAACGATTGTTCCTAAAAATTACTCTATCGAGTCTTCTTTAAGGAGGAAAGTCCACCACTATCCCCCCCTTTTTTTTAACTGTTTTTTAATATATTTTATACTTTACTAGCTTCACGAAGGAGCTGACTCATAATTGTGACTATGAGCTACATCCAGGGCAGCATGCCAGATTCTTATTCAGTTCAGATTTTGCAGTAAAGTAAATAAACAGAAACATAGTCATTATTAGCGATAGCCAAAATTGGCATATTCAGTCATTTCGTACAGAAGTCCAGATTTTGCGGATTCCGAGTTCGAGCTGTAAAATCACGAAATCGGCCACCGATTGTCTGGCAGATTGATTCGGCTAAGTGCTGGTGGAAAGTAATGTTCTCCCCACTGAGCCCACCCGCTGCGTGACGTCACTTCCGCGACGCTTCGTCACGCCCTCCACCCACACAGCAACAGTACAGGCTAGCAACGTGTCTGTACAGTGTAGGCAGGAAGATTTATGAGTGAGTGCACACCACATTTGCTTCACATTAGTACTCTGCACAGCGGTGCACATTCCGGATAAAGGCTAGATTATTCACAATATCAACAAGAACAAAGATTCCAGGAGCATCTGCGCTGTCATATAAAACTTCAAACTTTTATTCCAACATCTTCTTTAAAATTGCGTATTCACACAAAGCAGTATAATAAAATTGTACTTATCACCAAGGATCACATTGCAGCAACAGGGGTGTCAGACACAGAGAGGTGCGGAGGTGCTGAGTCGACGATCGTTTCGCCTCTATCGAGGCTTTATCAAGACTGGTCGACCCCTCTGCGCTGTTCCCCTTATGTATCGCCCGCTCCTCCCCCCGTCCACCCACCCCCAAACCCCCCACCTCACCTGTACACTATCGTCTAATCAGGCTGATTCCTCAGCTACGCTTCCCCACACTGATACTCCATCACTTCCGGTCCGAGCATCTACTTCCTTGGCGTGCGTTCCATCCCCTACTTCCCAGTGCGTTCCACCCGTCTCTCTATGCGCTCCAGCAGTGATCTACGTGCACTTTACGTGATCTACACGCATGCGCATGATTTCCTTGGCGTGCGTTTCATCCCCAGCTTCCCAATGCGCTCCACCCGTCTCTCTATGCGCTCCAGCAGTGATCTGTATACACCTCACGTGGTCTACACGCATGCGCACAACTCAACCTGTGATCCTCCCGCACCGCCTTATCCCTCACACCAGCCAGAATATATCAAGCCCACTAGGACTCCATCCTGTGGCCAACAACTATATTACAAGTACTGGATTTTTTGGGGGCTCACTGTAACACTGCTACTGGACTGTTTTTAATCACTCCAGCCCATCTTAAAGGGGGAAGTAAGGAGAAGGAGAGAGGGGTAGAAACAATAAGGGAAAAGCTAATGGGGAAAGGGGAAGAGGGGGGGAAAAACAGGGAAGGAAAAGAGACATAGGGACGGGAAGACGGGAGGGGGAGGGAGGAGAAACATTGGAGGGAGGAGCAAGCGATCACCAGAAACAACAAGCATATCATGCAATTCATTAAAACATTGTAAACCAGACACTATCCCAGCTAGCAACAAAAAACACATCAATAGGTAATTAATAGTATTTCATATGAAATGCATAGGATTAAGGACCTCAATTCAATGCCACTTAGGTTAGGACCAATCCCAATCCATCGTATGCATTATATCACTGGTCATTTCATAAAGCATATCCAACTTATTTTAAAGCTAGCCATAACAAAGTTAGATGGACCATCAGAGACCCCTGGACCGCATAGCATAAGGAAAATGTCTTCACTGTCATTCAAATACTCAGATAATTGTATATTACTGAATGATATCAAGGGGCAACCATCCTCCTAAAGAGTAGCACTCCACGGACCAGGGTGTGTGTAACCACACCACCCTATTGTCCACAACTTCATTGTGCATCTCATCCGAGGAAGATGCCCATATCTATCCGGTCATTGAATCCCGATGGACCATCCGCCTTAAGCCTCAAAATCCACCTATTTTCCACCTGTAGCAATTTCAAATCTTTATTAATACCCCCTCGACTATTCTCCACTATTTTGTCAATTCCACAGAATCTAAGGCATTCCGGATCAGATCCATGTTTTTCCCTTATATGTTCAATCAGCCTCTTGGCTCCCTTGCCTTTTTCAATCGATTTATAGTGTTCATGGAATCTCTCCCTCATAGGCCTGGTAGTTTTCCCTATGTATACATAATTACAAGGACAGCTAACCATATATACTAACATTTCCGTTCTGCAATTAAAGAAGTGGTTAATTGTGTACTGTTCACCAAGATGGTAGAAGGTTTTGCCAGTTTGCAGCTGATGACAGTGGTTACATGTACCACATCTGTAATTCCCGTTTATCTTGGTTTTGTTGAGCCATGTCCTAGTTTCCGGTCTCTTAAACTCACTCTTAACTAGACTATCTTTTAGGTTTCTACACCTTTTAAAGGAGATGCAGGGAGGCACAGTACACTTGTCCTTCAACAAGGGATCAGACTGCAAGAGGGGCCAGTTCCTTCTAATAGATCCTGCTATATGCTCACTAAGCGGTGAGTAGGTGAAGTGCATAAAAAAGCCCTCCTTCTTGGTCTTTACCTTTGGACATAGTAATTGCTCTCTCTCCCTTCCCTCTGCCCTCCTCATGGAATTCAACACCACATTGTGATTGTAACCACGCCTCAGGAATCTGTCTCCAACCTCCATCATTTGTTTTATACCCTCCTCCTTGTGTGTATTGTTTCTTTTCATACGGATCATCTGGCTATATGGTAGACTGTCCTTCAATTTTTTTGGATGGTAACTGTCTCCATGCAGGACCATATCCGAGGCGTTATCCTTTTTATACGTTGTGGTGGTTATCATATTACCTTCTAAACTGATCCTCAAGTCCAGGAATTCCAGTGACTTTCCCCCCCATTTAGAGGTCAAATGTAAATTCATTTCATTCTCATTTAACTGTATTACCCAATCTTCAAACTGGCTCTGTGTTCCCGCCAGTGGCGTACCTAGGGTATTTGACACCCGGTGCTGGATATCTACAGACACCCCCCCCCCCCCCCCCAAATAAAAAAGGTAAAGTAGTGAGCGTGACAGCTAGACAGTGGTAGGATTAGCTTGTACGATCCCCTGAGGACAGTCAGTGACATGACTATGTACCTTGTACAGCGCTGCAGAAGATGTCAGTGCTATATAAATACATTATAAGAATATGGTAGGACATTGGACTATGACTATGGTATGATTAGATTGTTAGCTCTTCTGAGGATAGACATGACTATGTACTCTATAAAATGCTGCAGAAGAGGTCAGTGCTATATAAATACATAATAATATGGAAGCACATTAGACTATGGTAGGATTAGATTGTGAGCTCCTCTGAGGACAGTCAGTGACATGACTATGTACTCTGTAAAGTGCTGCAGAAGATGTCAGTGCTATATAAATACATAATAATATGGTAGGACATAAGACTAGGACTATGGTAGGATTAGATTGTGAGCTCCTCTGAGGACAGTCAATGACATGACTATGTACTCTGTAAAGTGCTGCAGAAGATGTCAGTGCTATATAAATACATAATAATAATATGGTAGGAAATAAGACTAGGACTATGGTAGGATTAGATTGTGAGCTCCTCTGAGGACAGTCAGGGACATGGCTATATACTCTGTAAAGTGCTGCA
Source organism: Hyperolius riggenbachi (assembly GCF_040937935.1). Classification (NCBI taxonomy): domain Eukaryota; kingdom Metazoa; phylum Chordata; class Amphibia; order Anura; family Hyperoliidae; genus Hyperolius; species Hyperolius riggenbachi. Next base: position 11,205,132 of record NC_090652.1, read on the forward strand.
GAAGATGTCAGTGCTATATAAATACATAATAATAATATGGTAGGACATTAGACTATGATTATGGTATGATTAGATTGTTAGCTCCTCTGAGGACAGTCAGTGACATGACTATATACTCTGTAACGTTCTGCATAAGATGTCAGTGCTATATAAATACATAATAATAATATGGTAGGACATTACACTAGGCCTCAATTCACTAAGATCATGCTGGAGATAATAAGGCAAGAGAGTTCCTTAAGTTACCTCCTCTGTAGTTAATTTACCTCCTCTGTAGTTAATTTACCTCCTCTGTAGTTAATTTACCTCCTCTGTAGTTATTTTCACATGCAGTTAATTAACAGCCTGTCTTTAACTCTGGAGTTATTTTAAGGATTGAAGAGTTAACTTAAAGACAGAAGAGTTAACTTTAGGTTTGCCTGAGGTAAAATGTTTCCTGAGTACTACATGCCTTATCACCATGGTAACAACTGTAGAAGAGTTATTAAAGACAGGAGATAATCTTAGTGAATTGAGGCCATAGTCTATGGCAGGATTAGAGTGTGAGCTCCTCTGAGGACATTTAGTGACATAACTATGTACTTTGAAAAGTGCTGCAGAAGATGTCAGTGCTATATAAATACATAATGATAATAAGGTAGGGAAAAATGCTAGGCATACACGGTGCGTTCCGGTGGCTCGATTAGTCACCGGATCGACTCCCGGCACGTCCCAGCGCGTCCGCTCGTGTGCCCGAATCGATTACTGCTCATCCCGCTTATCTTCCGCTCTATTCCCTGCCATTGTCCGCCCGCAGGAATCGATCCATTCGTGATCGGACCTGTCGGATATTATCAATCGAGCACATCAGCGGCTCGATTGATAAGAAAGAAACGCACCGTGTATGCCTAGCATTACACTATGACTATGGTGGGGATTAGATTGTGAGCTCTTCTGAGCATAGTAAGGGACGGGACTTAGTAAGGACCCTTTTACACTTAGCACAATCTGTTACGGTGCAATTACACCACAACTGCAGAGCAATCGCACCACAATGGTCCCAAAAGGTTGCATCGCATGGTACTGTTGCGGTATGACCATACAGTGTCGCGTACTTTACAATAAAAGTATGCCTCACCACCAGGTTAAGCGCGCTGCGCGCATGACGCACTGCAGTTATTGTGTCACCCCAATGAGACTCGCCACAACACACTACACCGCAATCAGTTTGATAGTCACATAGGACTATCACTGCTTTTGTGACAGGATGCAGCGGCATAAGTGTGAAAGGGGACTAAAGTTCGACGTAAATGCCAGCACAATAACAATTATTATGGCACATAGTATTTTTAGGGGGGCCAGAAAATAAACAGAGAGAAGAAAGCTGAGGGGGATAGGGGAGTGAGGAAAAGATGGAAGATTGGAGAGACTGTATAGGCTATCTAGCAGGCCAGGCTGATACAGAACACTCAGCAGTCTCCATCCCCCAAGTCAGGTTACATTAATTACAGCTATTCAGTCCTTGCTCACATGGCCAGCTCAGGTGGTCACTGCAGTATCAGATAGCAGCCTTCCTGCAGAGCTCAGATCTCCCTGCAGCTAGGATGTGTGACAAGCTGCCCATATAGAGGGGACATGGCTCACTACACAGTGCTGAGCACTGGCAGGACAGCTCTCTGTGCTTCTGTAATCAGACACATAAGCACGTGTCTGATCCTCACAGCAACAAACTTTAAACTAGGAGACCCGGGAAGGGAAGTCACCTGAAGCAGAGACGTTCACAGGGCTGTGACTCATGTATAAGCTGATCATAGCCTGCACTACTTTGTTTCCTCTGCTTCCATAATGTAAGAAAGTGCAGAACTCTGCAGCCCCTGTAATGACCTCTCCTTCTCAGTCTGTTCCTCTGCCAGATGTATCAGGCTACAGGCAACTCTTACCCTCCTATTTTTAATTAATGTTAGCTGGATACCTGCTCTGGAGTCATGTGATCTAGTGAGGATACAGGGTGATCTGTCACTGCACCATAGTGGACCCCACGGAGCTCAGCTCACACACTCTCTCTGGCTGCCGCTGCTGAAAGTTGTAAGGGATGAGTGGGCGGGCTCACTCCACAGTCTCCCTCTCTTTCATTGGCAGGAGAGAGGTGCCTGTGCAAAAGAGCCTTATGCTGATTGGAGGGCGGGAGAGAGAGAGGGAGGGACAAACAGAGGAGGATGCCTGGAACTTTTTCTGGCTCAGCCGCTCGTGGATCAGCCTCCCTGTACTGCGGGGCGCAGAGTGACACAATTTAGTGTCATTTGGATGGTTGGCAGCCCTGTTATGAACTAGTCTCTGGGCTGGCCTTTTTGACACCCCTTTGTAGGCTGACACCCGGTGCGCCACGCCCCCTGCCGCCCTATTAACAGAACGCCACTGGTTCCCGCCCATAATATTAGGACATCGTCTATGTATCTGGCCCAGAGGCGGACCAAGGGCGCAACTCCTCCCCTCCCGGAAAAAACCTGCTCCAGTTCCCACCTTCCCATAAAGAGGTTGGCAAAGGTAGGGGCCACAGGGGTTCCCATCGCCGTGCCAACCTCCTGATGGTACCAGCGACCGTCGAAGAGGAAGGAGTTGCCCGTCAGCACCGCCTCCAGGCCAGACAACACAAACCGATTCTCCTCAGGACTTTCTTGTAGAAAAGGCAAGAAGGATTCCACTGCTCTTAAGCCATCTGTATGTCTGATTCTACTATATAGGGAAGTTACATCTATACTGGCTAATGACCATCCCTCCCTGATTTCAATATTTCTTAGTTTGTTGATCACATGTGTCGAATCCAAGACAAACGATGGAAGTGCTTCCACTAACGGCCGCAATTTGTAATCAAGAAATTGTGATAAGTTCTCATATACTGAGCCTATTGCTGAGCAAATGGGTCTCCCTGGGGGGCATTTCATATCCTTATGCACTTTCGGTATACAATACCACACTGGCTTTCTTGGGTTTTCTGGAATCAATTTGTTAGCTGATGATCTACTCATCACCCCTTCTTCAACTGCTACTCTCAAGATGTTCTTTAACTTCCTCATATGCGCTTCCGTTGGATCAGCTCTTAAAGGTCTATATGTAACCCCATCCTCCAACTGACTATAACATTCCCTCAAATACATGTCAATTGGCCATATTACTATATTTCCCCCCTTATCTGAAGGTTTTATTAAAACTTCCTTCTGATTTTTTAACCATTTCAATGCTGCAAGTTCACCAGACGTGAGATTTGAACGAGCTTTTGGATAAATAAGAGCCTCCACTTCACTCTTTACTTTATTGTAGAAAACTTCTAGTGTCGATCCCACTGGCACTTGAGGATTGAATCGAGATTTTGATCCTATATTGGCCGGGACTTCCAATCCCTTTCTTGAATGTATGTTGGCCCTCACATTATCCATTTCGCACACATCTCTTATCCATTCTTGCTCTTCATTTGTAAATTCTTCACTCAAGATCATTGGAACAGAAATCAGTGTCGGGGGTAGTGGATCCTTATAGCAGCCCAATTTCTTTTGTAACTCAAAATGGCGATGACACGCTATTTTTCGAATGTTTTTGAATAGTTCGATTTGAAATTCCACCTCATCAAACTCCATACTGGGACAGAAATTTAGACCCTTACATAGAAGAGAAACACACGACTCGTCCAATTCTAGATTGGATAAGTTGATGATTTCAAGACCTATTTGATTTTGTTCCTCTGTGACCGCCTCACTGCTTCTTGTTCCCAAGATATTTGATTTTTCTTCAGGATACTCTTGCCCTGTCGGCCACCTTGTACCCCCTTTGGATTTCCTTTTCCTTTTGCTCCGCCGGACATACCTGCTTCCTCTAAAGGGACCTCCTCATCAGAGGACACCTGATTGTTGTCACTAGAATTAGGGCTGTCTAGCCAGCAGGATTGAGGCGAGGAATCTCCTGACCCCTTCCCTTGTTCCTTCGGGGGCTTTGGTTTTTCCTGGGGGTTCTTCTTTTTCCTAGGTCTCCTGGGTTTACTCGGGTTCTTTGGGTTACCTCTTGGTGGATTTTTTGGACTGAACCCGTACCCCCACCTTGGTCTGTTATCATCTTCACCACCTCGTCTCCAGTCGAATTCACATTTGTGTTCATAGTCATTCTTATCCCGGAGGAACTTCTCATTTTTCTCCTTTTTCACTTGTTCCTGAATACTAATTAGTTGTTTTGCAAACCGCTGCAAACAATCTTCCAGGTATGACTCACTCATTTTTGCAACAATGGCTGCTTTTATGTTGGAAATTTCCTCTTCTATCTCCTTGTAGTCCTCCTCATTCTCCTCCAATACAAATTCTTGAAATCTCAATGTGAACTCTTGCATGAGTTGATCACATTTCACCTTCGATGTGGGTCTTGTTCTAGCCTGAGCAAGCTTCTTAATTACACGTATGCCCCGAGGGGCCCTCCGCACCTCATCATATTGTTTGAGAAATACTATGGTCCAGTATTTTTTAACTTCACGTTCCATAGCTTTAAACAATTTTCTTTCTAAGACAGGAACTTCAAATGCCTGCCAACAAACGTCCATTTTTCTTTCAAATAATGGAGCAGTGTCTCTACGACCCTCTTCTAGTGCTGCATGTGCCATATTAATCTATAACTTTTCAACAGGGTGCAACCCACCAACAGAAAAAAAAAAAAAAACAATGTGATCAATGTAGGCAGGAAGATTTATGAGTGAGTGCACACCACATTTGCTTCACATTAGTACTCTGCACAGCGGTGCACATTCCGGATAAAGGCTAGATTATTCACAATATCAACAAGAACAAAGATTCCAGGAGCATCTGCGCTGTCATATAAAACTTCAAACTTTTATTCCAACATCTTCTTTAAAATTGCGTATTCACACAAAGCAGTATAATAAAATTGTACTTATCACCAAGGATCACATTGCAGCAACAGGGGTGTCAGACACAGAGAGGTGCGGAGGTGCTGAGTCGACGATCGTTTCGCCTCTATCGAGGCTTTATCAAGACTGGTCGACCCCTCTGCGCTGTTCCCCTTATGTATCGCCCGCTCCTCCCCCCGTCCACCCACCCCCAAACCCCCCACCTCACCTGTACACTATCGTCTAATCAGGCTGATTCCTCAGCTACGCTTCCCCACACTGATACTCCATCACTTCCGGTCCGAGCATCTACTTCCTTGGCGTGCGTTCCATCCCCTACTTCCCAGTGCGTTCCACCCGTCTCTCTATGCGCTCCAGCAGTGATCTACGTGCACTTTACGTGATCTACACGCATGCGCATGATTTCCTTGGCGTGCGTTTCATCCCCAGCTTCCCAATGCGCTCCACCCGTCTCTCTATGCGCTCCAGCAGTGATCTGTATACACCTCACGTGGTCTACACGCATGCGCACGACTCAACCTGTGATCCTCCCGCACCGCCTTATCCCTCACACCAGCCAGAATATATCAAGCCCACTAGGACTCCATCCTGTGGCCAACAACTATATTACAAGTACTGGATTTTTTGGGGGCTCACTGTAACACTGCTACTGGACTGTTTTTAATCACTCCAGCCCATCTTAAAGGGGGAAGTAAGGAGAAGGAGAGAGGGGTAGAAACAATAAGGGAAAAGCTAATGGGGAAAGGGGAAGAGGGGGGGAAAAAACAGGGAAGGAAAAGAGACATAGGGACGGGAAGACGGGAGGGGGAGGGAGGAGAAACATTGGAGGGAGGAGCAAGCGATCACCAGAAACAACAAGCATATCATGCAATTCATTAAAACATTGTAAACCAGACACTATCCCAGCTAGCAACAAAAAACACATCAATAGGTAATTAATAGTATTTCATATGAAATGCATAGGATTAAGGACCTCAATTCAATGCCACTTAGGTTAGGACCAATCCCAATCCATCGTATGCATTATATCACTGGTCATTTCATAAAGCATATCCAACTTATTTTAAAGCTAGCCATAACAAAGTTAGATGGACCATCAGAGACCCCTGGACCGCATAGCATAAGGAAAATGTCTTCACTGTCATTCAAATACTCAGATAATTGTATATTACTGAATGATATCAAGGGGCAACCATCCTCCTAAAGAGTAGCACTCCACGGACCAGGGTGTGTGTAACCACACCACCCTATTGTCCACAACTTCATTGTGCATCTGTACAGTGTCGGCCTTGCAGTGTTACCCAAGGCATTGGTTCAGATTCCCGCTGGCCGACATGCCCCATATATGTGCTCACAGTAGGTTGCAATTTTGCTTACCTTCTGCACACAGAGTTTTCGCATTCACCTCCCTTGTGCATGCTCAGTGTATACTTTTCGCTTTTCTATGTGAAAAATGTTTGTGCATTACACAAATGTCAATTAGCATCCCTTGTGAAGCTCAGGACTTCTCCAGGGTGACCCCTACTCTCTGGAACTCCCTCCCCCTCATCAGGCTCACTCCCGCCTTCAACTCATTCTGATGCCAAAGTGCATCAGAAAACTAAGTTGGACCCAGTGCCCAGGATGTCTGGATCCAGAGATCCACCCATTACAAGCCAGTTCTTCCACAATCAACAGTTCTAAATAACTCTGTCTACCCAAAGACGGTAGAGGCAGACAAGAGGCGGAGCTTCTGGCTCCCTGGGGGCAAGGATTAAGCTAGTCGGGGGAGGGCTTCCAGCTTCAAACATCTCAAGCAGAGGCTGTCATTGCCCTGCCCACCAGCATTAGATGCTGTGACATCACGAGTGGGCCTGCAATGCATGGATATTACCCAAGGAAGAAGGGACAGCGCATGGAATGGGAGGGGGCTTCTGTGCATGCATGTTACACGCAGAAGGGGGGGCTGCACATGGAATGGGAGGGGGCTTCTGTGCATGGACATTACACATAGAAGAGGGGGCTGCCCATGAATTGGGAGGAGGCTGATGCCAAGCTCTGTGACAGGTCCTCTTTAGAGCCGCTTGTAGCCTGTAGCCGAGGTCTAGCCTTGGTAGTATGTGGCCCCTCTCACTAATAAGCTGGGTTGCCGGGTACAAGTTTGCCTAGCAACCATGAGATTGTGCGACTCTGCTAAATCTGCCCGCTATATTGTGAGGGGGCGTCTAATGACAGGGTGGGTGTTTAATCTCACGTCAGTCACACAACCGCAGCTTTTTACATCTCTCTATCTGGCAACTGTCAGGAAATAATCGCGGCTGCTTAAAAATAGCCAGACCTTATTCAGAGAAGTGCCAATCATAATCTAATAGAAGAAGCTCTGGGAAAAACCGCTATATGGCTTAATGAGATCCTGCAGTGCCGCATTTCCCAAACTGTGCGGCAACTGCTACTGATAGGGGTTCACCTCCATTATAGATGGCAAACGTACAGCGGGCTGAAGCAATGGCTCATGATGGTTTGTAATGGTGTCAGTCAGGGACGGTTCTAGACTCCTTGCTGAGGAATGATCGCACAGCACCCGACAATTTAGTGCCTCCCCCCTCCTCACTCACTGTCAGACTCCTCACACAGCACAACAAGCTGCTTTTCCCCATTGATGCTCTCCTGCCTCCCCCCTCCTCACTCACTGTCAGACTCCTCACACAGCACAACAAGCTGCTTTTCCCCAATGATGCTCTCCTGCCTCCTCCTCCTCACTCACTGTCAGACTCCTCACACAGCACAACAAGCTGCTTTTCCCCAATGCTGCTCTCCTGCCTCCCCCCTCCTCATTCACTGTCAGACTCCTCACACAGCACAACAAGCTGCTTTTCCCCAATGATGCTCTCCTGCCTCCCCCCTACTCACTCACTGTCAGACTCCTCACACAGCACAAGCTGCTATCCCCAATGATGCTCTCCTGCCTCCACCTCCTCACTTACTGCCATACTCATCACACAGCACAACAAGCTGCTTTTCCTCAATGCTGCTCTCCTGCCTCCCCCCTCCTCACTCACTATCAGACTCCTCACACAGCACAACAAGCTGCTTTTCCCCAATGCTGCTCTCCTGCCTCCCCCTCCTCACTCACTGTCAGACTCCTCACACAGCACAACAAGCTGCTTTTCCCCAATGCTGCTCTCCTGCCTCCCCCCTCCTCACTCACTGTCAAACTCGTCACACAGCACAACAAGCTGCTTTTCCCCAATGCTGCTCTCCTGCCTCCCCTCTCCTCACTCACTGTCAGACTCCTCACACACCACAACAAGCTGCTTTTCCCCAATGCTGCTCTCCTGCCTCCCCCCTCCTCACTCACTGTCAGTCTCCTCACACAGCACAACAAGCTGCTTTTCCCCAATGCTGCTCTCCTGCCTCCTCCTCCTCACTCACTGTCAGAATCCTCACACAGCACAACAAGCTGCTTTTCCCAATGCTGCTCTCCTGCCTCCCCCCACCTCACTCACTGTCAGACTCCTCACACAGCACAACAAGCTGCTTTTCCCCAATGCTGCTCTCCTTCCTCCCCCCCCCCCCCCCCCCTCACTCACTGTCAGACTCCTCACACAGCACAACAAGCTGCTTTTCCCCAATGATGACCTCTTCACCTCGCTCTCCTCTCTCTTCTCCTCCTACTCTGACTGCATGCTGTTAATATAAACACAGTACAAACATGGTGCCCCTGTAATCTCTGCGCCTGATGCAAATGTTTCACCTTGCTTCATGAGAGAACTGGCCAGGTCTCAGTCAGCTGACCGCTGTCAGCCAGTCACAGCCCGACACACTAGGCATGGCCAAGAGAGAGCGGGATAAGGCGAAATAGAGGCGGGGAGATGCTGTGGAATACGATGTACGAGGGGGCAGGTCGCATGCCATGAATTGCCTTACAACCACCAGGCGTCGGGCCTCATGCTAATCACTATGGCTGCTGTGGTGATTCCTATGCCGCTGAATACATAGCTCCCAACTTTTTGAAAAAAAGAAAGAGGGACATTTTAAGACACGCCCCCTGCAACACCTCTAACCACTCCCCGCATTTAGTAAGCGCTGCCAGTGCGCCTTGGGCCCCGAGATGCACTGAAAGCACTTTTCCAAAATTGGAAAACACTCGAGATTGTTGTAATCGCTAAACGTCACAATTTTGATTGCAATTCCCAGAGCGATCTTGAAGGAATGGGATCTGCCCCACATTCCTGCAGCGCGATCGTTCTGTGATCGCTCCAAAAGGCTGCATGCAGCATCTTTCTGCAATTGCAACGCTACAAAGGAACTACCCTCAGAGGGTCAATATTATTTTTTTTTTAATTTATATAGCTCTGACATCTTCTATAGCGTTGTACATAGTCACAGCTCCCAAGTGTTCTACTTGCGGAGGGACAGTCCCTCTTTGGGAGCCCTGTCCCTCTTTCCTCCTCATGTGTCCCTCTTTCAGGACTCCTGTACAGATCTATGTAAATATATGTATTTTATCTACTGAAAAATTTGTTTAATTGACTCTAAACTTTATTCCCATCCTTTAAAGAGACACTGAAGTGAAAAAAAAATGATGATATTATGATTTGTATGTGTAGTACAGCTAAGAAATAAAACATTAACCCATTCGTGTTCCGTCGTTTTCACTTGAGAAATGTTTACCTCCCATTCATTAGCCTATAACTTTATCACTACTTATCAGAATGAACTGATCTATATCTTGTTTTTTTCGCCACCAATTAGGCTTTCTTTGGAGGGTACATTTTGCTAAGAGCCACTTTACTGTAAATGTATTTTAACAGGAAGAATAGGGAAAAAACGGAAAAAATTCATTATTTCTCAGTTTTCAGCCATTATACCGTCTTTCCCCGAATATAAGACACTGTCTTATATTCTTTTTGGGGAGGAAATGTGTGCTAGGGTTTATTTTCGGGGGTGGGAGGGGCTAGACGCTTTGTGTATGGGCAGGTGCGTGGTCTCTTACCGCACCTACCTTGTGGCTGCGTCCCCCTCCGTTCCTGGTAATTCCTCCGGTGGCAGCGCAATGTGCGCCTGGGACGCATCTGCCGGGCGCACATGATGACAGGAAGAGAGCGCCAGCGCAGAGCTGGCCTGGCGTACTGCGTGAAGATCAAAGGGCGCCCTCACAGATCCATTGCAATGCCGCTGCCACCGGAGGAATTACCAGGAACGGAGGGGGACGCAGCCACAAGGGAGGTGCGGTAAGAGTCCACGCACCTCCCCATACACACAGCGCCCCCCCCCCCCCCCCCCCCAGCTAGGCCTTATTTTCGGGGTAGGCCTTATATTTCAAGCATGCTTGAAATATAAGGGAGGCCTTACTTTCGGGGTAGGTCTTAAATTAGGGGAAAGACGGTAGTTTTAAAATAATACATGCCTCCATAATTAAAACTCACGTATCGTATTTGCCCATATGTTCCGGTTATTACACAGTTAAAATTATGTCCCTATCACAATGTATGGCGACAATATTTTATTTGGAAATAAAGGTGCATTTTTTCCATTTTGCATCTATCACTATTTACAAGTTTAAAATAAAAAAAATATAGAAGTATTTCATCTTTACATTGATATTTAAAAAGTTTAGACCCTTATGTAAATATTTACATGTTTTTTGTTTTTTTATTGTAATGTTTTTTTTTTTTATATTAAACATTTTATTTGGGTAGTTTTGAGAGGGTGGGATGTAAACATGTGATTTATAATGTAAATGTGTGTTTGAATTTTATTTTTTTTACTTTTAGTTGTAGTTGTACTTTTTGGCCACAAGATGGCGGCCATGAGTTTGTTTACATGATGTCACTCTAAGCATAACACACGCTTAGAGCGACGTATGGGGTACGTTACAGCCAGAAAAAAAGTGAAGCTTCCGAGAGAAGCTTTCGCTTTTTCAGCGGGGGAGAGGAATCAGTGATCGGGCACCATAGCCCGATTCACTGATTGCCTGGCTAACGAACCGCGGGCAAGGAGTGCGCATGATTCTTAGACGTAGTTTCTATGTCCAGGAACCAAAATAGGTTAAGATCAGATACATCAGTCTAATTGTTTCCAGTACAGGAAGAGTTAAGACATTCCAGTTGTTATCTCTATGCAAACAAGCCATCAAGCTCTACGACTTTCAAAGTCGTGGAGAGGGCTGTTATCTGACTTTTATTATCTCAACTGCTATTGATCTATTTACTTTTTCTCTGGCAGAGGAAAGGTCATTAATTCACAGACTGCTCTAAAAGAATAATTTTGAATGCTGAGTGTTGTGTAATCTGCACATATTATAGAATGATGCAATGTTAGAAAACACACTATATACCTGAAAATAAAAATATAAGAATATTTTCTTTGCTGCTAATCTTCTAGTAATTATTCATAGTACACAACCAATTCATTATATCATTTTTTTTTTCGCTTCAGTGTCTCTTTAAATTTATACATTTCTTATTTTCAAACGTTAATATGAAGGAAAATGCACCAGGATAGAAAGGACCAGTGTGGTTTGAATTAGAAAACAACATATTTTTCTTATGAAAACTTTATCGTATGTGTGACTAGGGGCATGACGGGGTGTGATTAGGGGTGTGCTGTCATTGGGGGTGAAGCAGGGGTTTTCTTATCTCAAAAAGTTGGTAGGTATGACATTAGGGTAGGAGACACAGGGTTTAATGGATGAGGCAGTGAACCTCCAGTGCTACCTATAGCAAATTACAGGCTTGTTTGAAGAGGTGTTTTTTAAAGGGGAACTGAAGTGAGAAGAATATGTAGACTGCCATATTTATTTCCTGTTAAACAATACCAGTTGCCTGGCTGTCCTGCTGATCTATTTGGCTGCAGTAGTACCTGAATAACACCAGAAACAAGCATGCAGCTAATCTTTTCAGATCTGACAATAATGTCAGAAACACCTGATCTGCTGCATGCTTGTTCAGGGGCTATGACTGAGTGTATTAGAGGCAGAGGATCAGCAAGACAGGCAATGTGCAGTTTTAAAAAGGAAATAAATATGTCAGTTTCCATATCGCTCTTGCTTCAGTTGCCCTTTAAGAAAATCTTTGAAAGTTCCCAGGCTTGGAGCAAGATGGACAGGCTATGGGAGAGAGTTCCAAAGGATAGGTGATGCTCATAAGAAGTCCCGAAAAAGTCCTGGATAATGTTCGTTCCACTGTTGCTAGTGAGTCTCAGGCCTTACTGATATACTGTGTCTGTATGCACATTTTACATTAAAAAATGTTTAAAGTAATCTTAGTAATCCTCGAAAGCCTTCTGAACAATGTAGTTCAAGTCATACTCAAAAGGGTTAAAGTGAGAGATCACCTCCCTCAGACAAAGCCAAGCTTTTCATTATCCGTTCCTACAGCTGACTCCGTATGGCCCTGAGCCCAAGAGCTTACACTTGTCAGCGCCTCTCAGCCGCTCTTGGCAGCGCACTATTGTGCCAGGGTGATGGCCGGCCCCTGTAGGCAAAGCCCGCTCATTGTCTGGCTCTTTCAGCCGGCGTAGCCCGCCACCGATCTTGGCCAGGCCGCAAGCGACGCCTCGCAGAGCTCTGGCTGTAATCTTCGCTCCGAACAATGGCGCGTTCCCAGGACAGCGGTTCACGCGGCGTCCGTTATCGTCACGCTGAGCTGGCGGATAATATTACTGCTAAGGAACATGGTGACAACTCGCATGTGACCATCTTATCTCTATTAAACTCCAATAGAATGGAGGTTTTCAGCGGTCTCTGCGGGGAGGCGGAGGGGGTCAGTGTCTACAGAAACTCCCCAACAAAGGCTCCCTATGGGGGCGCGGCATTGAAAGGTCCGGATTAATGTTATGAATAATTTAGTCGTGAAAAAATGCCAACAATCGGGCTATTCAGGCGAGCTGGCATCACCTGGGCTCCTGGCGGTCGACCTGCTGCTTGCTATTTACCGATGCTATGGCAATGGCGGTGATATCATGTTGTAATTAAGCCGGTTACGCCTGACAGCGAGTTCTGTACCCCAGAGAGGTCTGACGGCGAGTGATGGAGAGAGAAGTGAGACTGCAGTGCAGCTGTGCTCAAGTGTGATGTGGGCCACATACTAACAGATTGATCTGGCAGATATTTCTCTGATGAGCAGAATTTACCCCCAGCACAAGCGATTGGTAAAATAATATGTACCGAGGAGAAGCGAAGGTTTACTGTGATAGCATTACATCTACTTCTGCAGCATTGTACAGAGTACATAGTCATGTCACTGACTGTCCTCAGAGGAGCTCACACTCTAATCCTACCATAGTCATAGTCTAATGTCCTACCATATTATTATTATGTATTTATATAGCACTGACATCTTCTGCAGCTCTTTGCAGAGTACATAGTCATGTCACTGACTGTCCTCAGTGGAGCTCACTATCGAATCCTACCATAGTCATAGTCTAATGTCCTACCATATTATTATTATGTATTTATATAGCACTGACATCTTCTGCAGCACTTTACAGAGTACATAGTCATGTCACCGACTGTCCTCAGTGGAGCTCACAATCTAATCCTACCATAGCCATAGTCTAATGACCTACCATATTATTATTATGTATTTATATAGCACTGACATCTCCTGCAGCACATTACAGAGTCATAGTCATGTCACTGACTGCCCTCAGAGGAGCTCACACTATAATCCTACCATAGTCATAGTCTAATATCCTACCATATTATTATTATGTATTTATATAGCACTGACATCTCCTGCAGCACATTACAGAGTACATAGTCATGTCACTGACTGTCCTCTGAGGAGCTCACAGTCTAATCCTACCATAGTCATAGTGTAATGTCCTATCATATTATTATTATGTATTTATATAGCTCTGACATCTTCTGCAGCACATTACAGAGTAGTGAGTACATAGTCATGTCACTGACTGTCCTCAGAGGAGCTCACACTCTAATCCTACCATAGTAGGATTATATTGAAATTACAGATCAATTCTACCAATCTGATCAGTTTTTCTTCCATTGATGGGCACGATCAAATTGGACGATTGATTGTCTGTCGGTATCTTTAATGGGAACTTTAAGAACAAGGATTGCTTAATCAGATTGTAAGCTGTGTGGCCAGGCATGACCTCCCCCCCCCCCCCCCCCCCCAATTTTAGCCAGATTTTGTGAATGTCGTCAGCATTTAAACGTGAGGCACTCTGCGTTGAAGGGAATCTTACAGACGACGGCCGATAGGAATTTTCTCTCATAGCTCGCTGAGAAGCTGATGATGAGAACAGCAACGCAATTAGCGTCGTTGCGGGGAAATCCTTCGTGTGGCTTCCCAGCACCAGCTGTTCTGGGCGCACAGAGGGTTAAACGAGCTCGTCTTCTGCCTGGTGACCTGTATATGTTATATCTACACCATTTTATCTATCACTATAAGCTTTCTTCCCCCAAGAGAGTGTCTAAAAATAGAGGCAAAATCTATTGCTCCCTCCCCCCACCCCCTCCTCTCCTCCCCCCCTCTCCGTCTCTTCCTTGTGCCATCCCCGGAGAAGGCAACGATATCCCGTTGCCAGGAGACTAGTGTTACTTGGGGAGACAGCCATTGCTAGGTGACAGCGGTTGCCGGGGCGACAACAGGAGTTTGAATCATCCGCAGTGCAGTCAGACTGAGCATGTGCGCGTCCGACGAAGAGGCTGTCCCCAGGTGTCTCTGCCTCCATCCTCACTCTCTATACATCTCCCATGGTATATGAGTCAGAGAGGGATGTGTGAGCGCGTGTGCATGCATATATACACGATATAAAGAGATATATAGCTATATAGAGATAGATAGGGATGTATAGTAGTTAAACTGGACCTGAACTCTTGCACAGGACAGAAGGAAAACAGAGAAATGCACCCTGTATGTATTTAGAGAGTTTAGCCTGTCTAACTCCCCCTCATCTGTGTCTAATCACAAGTTGTAATTTGATCTCTCCCCTGTGTCAGCTGACTGCCACGGCAGATAAGGAATTTCGTTTGGAAGCACAGGATGTTCACAATATGTCTGCTTCCATGAAAGCAGGAAGTAGAAACGGTGCAGATTTATTGCAGGATTTGTATCAGCTGTAACAGATAAATGTTTTTCTTTAAAGGTTATTATGCTATTGCTTTTCTTTTACAGCAGAGTGGAAGTTCTGAGTTCAGGTCAGGTTTATGAACCCTTAAAGAGGATCCGAGATGAAATACTAACTATAACAAGTAACTTGTCTATATAACTTATCTAAAGTTTAGATACACAGCAAATCTAGCTGCAAATAGCTCCAACAGTTTATGATTATTTATTCCAGTGATACAATGAGGGCAGCCATTTTCTATTTGTCACATTGTCACAGGCTGAGGGCTGGAGATGCTATCAGCTTGCCTGTGTGTAAATTCAGTCCCCTCTCCCCCTCCCTCCTCCCCTCTGCCTCTGAAATCAATGGCTAGTAACCTCCTCCTCCTCCTCCTCCTGCCCAGACTGAGCTCTCATAAGCCCTTGCTACAGTGCCAAGGCACGAAAGGAGCTGTGGGTGTGGCTTGTTTAGTTTACAGGGAATTAGAGTATTAAAACAAAACAAAAAAAAGGATTTGGCTTGAGGAATGCCCTATAAACTATATGAAAGGGGCACAATATGCAATGAGGATGGCCTAGTGCACACCAGAGCGGTTCAGCTGCGGTTTGCGATCCGCTTGCGGCTGCGGATACGCCTGGTTAATGTATTTCAATGGGCTGGTGCACACCAGAGCGGGAGGCGTTTTGCAGAAACGCATACTCCCGGGCTGCTGCAGATTTGGGATTGCGGATGCGTTTCTGCCTCAATGTTAAGTATAGGAAAAATGCAAACCGCTCTGAAAAGCGGCACTTCAGAGCGGTTTTGCAGGTGTTTTTGTTACAGTAGCTGTTCAGTAACAGCTTTACTGTAACAATACATGAAATCTACTACACCAAAAACGCTTCACAAAACCGCAAAATGCTAGGTGAAACGCTACAGAAAAAGAAGAAAAAGCGTTTCAAAATCTGCTAGCATTTTGCGGATCTGCTAGCGGTTTTTGGTGTGCACCAGGCCTAAAAGTTTATCTCGGATCCACTTTAAAGGGAAGGTCAGAGGTGGGTTAAAAAACAAAAATCTACTTACCTGGGGCTTCCTCCAGCCCCTGGCAGCCGATCTGTCCCTTGCTGCAGGTCCGCTCCCCTCTGGTACAAAAGGCCTACTTGCGCTGAAACATTCGGCACACGTAGTCACGCTGACATCATCCGGACTGTACTGCGCAGGCATAGTAGTTCTGCGCCTGCTCAGTACAGTTCAGATGACATCAGTGCGACTCTGTGAGCAGCACGCTGAAGCGCAAGCAGATGCCGACCTGGCAAGGCCGGCATCTGCACCTGAGGGGATCGGGAACCACCGGAGCTGCGGCGAGGGCACAGGACGGTTGCCAGGGGCTGGAGGAAGCCCCAGGTAAGTGGATGTTTACTTTTTATTCATCCTGCACCTTCCCTTTAAAGGAATACTTAAGTCATTTAAAAAAAATGACTTTTACTCACCTGGGGCTCCCCTCAGCCCCTTGCAGCTGAACGGTGCCCTCGCCGTGTCCCTCCAATACACCTGGACTCGCCGGTGGCCACTTCCGGTTTGGCCGTCACCGGCCGACAGGCTGTGAACGCGGCTGATTATCCGCGTCGCCGGACGCAATAGCGGCTTCTACAATGCTATTGCGTCCGGGGACGCGGATAATCAGCCGCGTTCGCAGCCTGTCGGCCGGTGACGGCCAAACCGGAAGTGGCCGCCGGCGAGACCAGCCGCATCGGAGGGACACGGCGAGGGCACCGTTCAGCTGCAGGGGGCTGAGGGGAGCCCAAGGTGAGTAAAAGTCATTTTTTTTAAATGACTTAAGTATTCCTTTAAGGAGACTCTGAAGCGAGATCAAAAATCACTTTTTACCTTATATTCAACAGGGGCATGTTTGCCCCTGCTAAAATGCCGCTATCCCGTGGCAAACCGCAATCCGCAGTCCGGGCTCCCGCTTTCGCAAACTGGAACGCAAAACGGATCCGTCCTGCTCTTTTGCAGGAAACGTTTTTGATCCGTTTGAGTTCTTTTTTTCCCCAAAAAATAAAGCGGCAGGGAAGAGGGATCCATCTGAAAATGGCGCCTGCGAATAATGGCGCACGGTGTTGCTACTAATCTGTTTGTCGCTTATCGCTATTTAATGTTAAAGCCTTATCGTTATTTAGCGTTAACACACAGAACCCTCTCTGTACCTATCCCTAACACCTCCTTGGTGGTGCCTAACCCTAACCACCCCCCTGGTGGTGCCTAACACTAACCACCCCCCTGTGGTGCCTAAACCTAAGACCTCCCTGGTGGTGCCTAACCCTAACCACCCCCCTGGTGGTGCCTAACCCTAAGCACCCCCCTGGTGGTGCCTAACCCTAACCACCTCCCTGGGGGTGCCTAACCCTAACCACCCCCCTGGTGGTGCCTAACCCTAACCACCCCACTGGTGGTGCCTAACCCTAAGCACCCCCCTGGTGGTGCCTAACCCTAAGCACCCCCCTGGTGGTGCCTAACCCTAAGCACCCCGCTGGTGGTGCCTAACCCTAAGCACCCCCCTGGTGGTGCCTAACCCTAACCACCCCCCTGGTGGTGCCTAACCCTAACCACCCCCCTGGAGGTGCCTAACCCTAACCACCCCCCTGGTGGTGCCTAACCCTAACCTTGACAGTGTTACATTAAATCCATTCACCGTTTTGCAGTTAAATAACGTCTGCAGTTTGGCTTATGTAGGGCGCTATTGATAAATAATGTTACTGTGCGCAATAACATCTGCTGTTTGGCATATGAACGGTGCTATTGATAAATAACGTTACTGTCTGCCGTTGCGAGTGACCTCAGGTAAGGGACATCATAGAGTCACTTGAAGTTATGGAGAAGCAGAACCGATGGGGATTTTGTAGAAAGCCAAAGGGAACCCCCAAAACCCTACATTTCCATTAGGGGCCAGTGTTCCGGATAATGCTTATGTATGAATGTGAAATATGCCTGTGTCATGGGGCGGTGCCATGTTGCTTTATTGAGAAACACGCCCCTCCTCCAGGAAAATCCTGCAAGTCCGATTTGGGGGAGGAAATGAACAGGTGTGATTTCCCGCATTAGGTAAAAACAGCCCAGTGGTTTTCAACGGGCTGTTAGTGTCACACCTAATGCGACTTTTGCCCGTGTTCAGTGTCCACAGTGGAGATGAGCCAAGCCAGAGTGTCAAGTGATAATCTAGCTAATGGGGTTTTGAGTCTAATAGCATAATGCTAATGTCACAAACTCAACTTGCTGACATTCACGTGACAAATCTGGCTATTCCGAGATCAATCTTGAACAGCTGGCTTCTTCTGAAGCCCATCATGGCATCTCCAGAGGTTGTACATGCACAGTTCCACATCCCTTTAGGTGGGTGCCCGTGCTTAAAGGGACTCCGAGCTCAGCCAAAAAAAGAAAGTTGTACTCACCAGGGGCTTTCTCCAGCCCAGTGCTGGTCGGGAGGTCCCACGACGGCGTCCTGGCTCCTCTCCTTCTCCCCGCTCCAGAATGGCTGACAGGCCGCAGCCCGGGCGACACTCAGCAGAGTGTCGGGCTGCAGCTTCCGCGTATGACGCGGATTACGTCACACGCCGGCCGCCTCGCGTCATCACGGCGGCCGGCGTGAAAGTACTGCGCATGCGCGATTAAAGCGCGCATGCGCAGTACTTTCACGCCGGCCGCCGTGATGACGCGAGGCGGCCGGCGTGTGACGTAATCCGCGTCATACGCCATTCCGGAGCGGGGAGAAGGAGAGGAGCCAGGACGCTGGCGTGGGACCTCCCGACCAGCACTGGGCTGAAGAAAGCCCCTGGTGAGTACAACTTTCTTTTTTTGGGTGAGCTCGGAGTCACTTTAAAGCAAGGTGCTATGAGTGTCCAATTGGCTATTCTGTTTCTGATGGATCTTGTAATCCCACCTGATTGGTCCCTGCCCCAATAAATGTATGCCCACTCAATGTTTCACCACCCGTGTTGATGTGTCAACAGTGGCGGCTCCAGGAAATTTTTTTAGGGGGTGCTATGCAGGTGCTGGACCAATTTCTGGGGGAGCTGACGACCTTCGCGCGCCGCAGCAAAAATGGGTGTGGCTACAACCTGCGGCGCGCCGCGGCGAAAAAATGGGCGTGGTCATGACCGGATGAGGGCGGGGCTAACTGTAATTTAAAGTGAACCCAGGGTGAGAGTGATACGGTGGTTGCCATATTTATTTCCTTTTAAACAATTCTAGTTGCCTGGCAGCCCTGCTGATCTATTTGGCTGTAGTAGTGAACTGAATTACACCAGAAACAAGCATGCAGCTAATCTTGTCAGTTCTGACAATATTGTCAGAAACCCCTGACCTGCTGCATGCTTGTTCAGGGTCTATGGTTGAAAGAATTAGAGGCAGAGGACCAACACGGCAGCCAGGCAGCTGGTATTACTTAAAAGGAGATAAATATTATTCTCACCTCGGGTTCCCTTTAAAAGTGCAACGCAAAGACAGAGGGCCCAAGTTTTGGTGACCCTTTCCCCAGAAAATTCACATAATTGTGCAGGTTTTCTCAAGAAAATACATGTAATGTGAGCAGATTTTAACAAAAAACACATCCAATGACCCCAATATGCACAATCGGTAGCAGATATGGCCCCAATATGCACAATCGGTAGCAGATATGGCCCCAATATGCACAATCGGTAGCAGATATGGCCCCAATATGCACAATCGGTAGCAGATATGACCCCAATATGCACAATCGATAGCAGAAATGACCCCAATATGCACAATCGGTAGCAGAAATGACCCCAATATGCACAATCCGTAGCAGAAATGACCCCAATATGCACAATCGGTAGCAGAAATGACCCCAATATGCACAATTGGTAGCAGAAATGACCCCAATATGCACAATCGGTAGCAGATATGACCCCAATATGCACAATCCGTAGCAGATATGACCCCAATATGCACAATCCGTAGCAGATATGACCCCAATATGCACAATCCGTAGCAGATATGACCCCAATATGCACAATCGATAGCAGAAATGACCCCAATATGCACAATCGGTAGCAGAAATGACCCCAATATGCACAATCCGTAGCAGAAATGACCCCAATATGCACAATCGGTAGCAGAAATGACCCCAATATGCACAATTGGTAGCAGAAATTACCCCAATATGCACAATCGGTAGCAGATATGACCCCAATATGCACAATCCGTAGCAGATATGACCCCAATATGCACAATCCGTAGCAGATATGACCCCAATATGCACAATCCGTAGCAGATATGACCCCAATATGCACAATCCGTAGCAGAAATGACCCCAATATGCACAATCCGTAGCAGAT
Source organism: Hyperolius riggenbachi (assembly GCF_040937935.1). NCBI lineage: Eukaryota > Metazoa > Chordata > Amphibia > Anura > Hyperoliidae > Hyperolius > Hyperolius riggenbachi. The sequence goes on from NC_090652.1 coordinate 11,225,403, forward strand.
ATGACCCCAATATGCACAATCCGTAGCAGATATGACCCAAATATGCACAATCCGTAGCAGATATGACCCCAATATGCACAATCTGTAGCAGATATGACCCCAATATGCACAATCCGTAGCAGATATGACCCCAATATGCACAATCCGTAGCAGATATGACCCCAATAAGCACCACCTGAAAAAGAAAAGAAAAACCCATTTACTCACCTACAGCCGAAGACCTTCTTTCCCGACCTCCTGTCCCGACCTCCTGTCCCGACCTCCTTGTGGCGCGCAGCGCCCGCGCGCCCACGATCCTCTTCCTTCCTGCAGACAGTGGAGATTGGGGCGTAGGGACTGAAAAGAAGGTCGGAGATCCACCAGACCTTACAGTTAGAGGGTGATAATCTTTCAGAGGTTCTCTAATGCTTGGTAGTGAGAAATGAGCATACATTAAACAAGGGTGCCAGACTGCAACTAAACCTTACCCTACTCTAACACAGAACCCTCACTCTACTGATGCTTAACCCTAACCTCCCTTTGTGGTGCCTAAACCTAAGACCCCCCTGGTGGTGCCTAACCCTAAGACACCCCCCCCCCCTCGGTGGTGACTAACCCTAGACCTCCCCTGGTGGTGCCTCGCCCTAAGACACCCCCCCCCCCTCGGTGGTGCCTAACCCTAAGATTGCCCCCCCCCCTCGGTGGTGCCTAACCTTAAGACCTCCCCGGGTGGTGCCTCACCCTAAGACGCCCCCCCACTCGATGGTGCCTAGCCCTAAGACCTCCCCCAGTGGTGCCTAATCCTAACACCCTCCTCTCTCCTGCCTAACCCTAAAACTCCCAATTCCTGATACCTAACGCTAAAACTCTCTTCCTGACGCCTAACCTTAAAACCCCCTCCCTCCGCCGCAAATAACATAACCCAAAAAAAAAAAGATACATTTCTAAGACTAAACATTTCATGATTATTTACAAAATTATAATTCTCAAAACAAATTTCAAAATGATTTAAAAAATGTGAAACGATAATTTACAAAAATGATAATTCTCAAAACGAATATCAAAACGATTATTTTCAAAATTAAAAATTTCATTTGGAACGTGCCCAGCGCCTGCTATTTATCGAATGCCTAAATTTCTGCTTTTGGCACCCAATTGCCAATATTTGGCATTAGCATCTATGGGACGCCTATAAGTCCATTATCCCCAGGCGCACAAATTTCCTGATTCCGAGGCATGAATCCTACTTGGTCCTTGTGGACTAATGCAAGCAATACCACTTGTGACACAAGTAAAGCTATACAAAGTTTGTAATCAATGTTAAGGAGGGACTGTGAAGGTGGGGTGACTGTGATGGTTGCTTGTGTAAATTCAGTTTTAGGGGTTTTGCCTTCACACAGTTAAATGAAAAACTCAACAAGGTATGGGCTTATTTTGCTTAGGCATTTCTTAGCTGTGAAGCCAGCTAGAGCCCTTGGAAATTTGAAGTATTTTGATAGCCGCAGTAGCGTCTTCAATTGTGAAGGGCTGGTGTAACTGTGAAGCAGTGCAAAAAAAAAAAAAATGATACTCCACTATGGAGAGGCAAGGCCCTGGATCCGATAGAGCCTTCCTGGTCCTTTCTTGGTCCTCTCGTTCTACCGTTGTCCCCCGGGGAAGTCATGCACCTTCGGGACTCTTCAGAAGTATTCGTACCTCCGAGTACGTCTCAAGGTGGGTGCAACCGTACTGCACATGTGTGAGCCCAGGCTTGCTCGTATGCAGTGCGGAACTGCTCATCTTCGGAAGAACTCGGGATGCGAGTACTACCAAAAACTGAATTTCTGATAATAATCACCAAAGATTGAATGTACTGCATTGGGTTGAAAAGTGTTTGTCCCGTAGGCGTCTCTTATTTAAGCTACTCTATTAATTCCTTGTTGTCCTCTCAGTTTCGCTCTTAGCCACTTGTCTGGTTTATTACAGTATTTATGTGCACTCGCTTTAGTCCAACAAGGAGCTTTCTCTATCTGATCATTTAAGGAGACGTTAAAGAGAAACCGTGACCAAGAATTGAACCTTATCCCAATCAGTAGCTGATACCCCCTTTTACATGAGAAATCTATTCCTTTTCACAAACGGATCATCAGGGGGCGCTGTATGGCTGATATTGTGGTGAAACCCCTCCCACAGTATGATGTCAGGCACGGTCCTGACAGTTTCCTGTCTGTGAACCTCATTGCATTGTGGGAAATAACAGCTGTTTACAGCTGCGTCCAACTGCCAAAAAAGCAAGCAGAATTTTCTTCCAGTGACATCACCTGCCAGCAGTAAAAATGTCGCCATGTGATAAATGTCAGAATGTAAATCAGGGAGAGTAAAGATTTTACAATGAGCAAACACTGACTAAATAATTTATACATAATTATTGTAAAAATTAAGCACATTTTTTATTACATTATTTTCACTGGAGTTCCTCTTTAGGGTGAATCTGTAGATTTGGATTTGTTTGAGGAAGTATCGTGAAGTATTTATCTGGTTCAAGAGAGTTACATTTGTGTCGTAAGTTACAGCGTGCGATTTGTTTCCAGTTTTTTGATATGCGAATCTATCTTTATGGGTTCTCCTTTAATTGTTGCTTTGTGGGCCAGCCGCAGTATTTCTGGGGTCGTAGTGGGGGTGGAACGAACCTGGAAGTATTGTTGGATTTTGATTCCAATTTGGGAGGGTATTTTCTTTTATATCAGGAGGTGACCACAGTGTGACCCTCACTGATAAGAAATTACAACTATAAAACACTTTCCTAGCAGAAAATGAAAAGAAAAAGAAAGAGATAAAAAAGATCAATAGTTCATAGATTTTAGCTCTGGCATGCTTCAATGAATGTGTCACTGAGCAAAAACAATAAAACAGTTAAAACCTAAAAAGTAGACATAAAATAAAACTGTGGAATATCTTAAAAAGTCATTTTTAAGAGAAGGAAGATAGATACAATCATTTATTCATTCGCTTATTTTCGCCTCGGGTGTCCTTTAAACAGGCCTGACAGGTTGCAGTAGGCCCTGTGTCATGTGACACCCCAGAGGCTGATCTCCCAGAATCCCGTGCTGCAGGTTTGTCCTCTTAGCTTGGCCTGAGCATGCTGGATGACAATAACAATAGTGAGGGAGAGGCAGGCGAGAGCGGGAAAGCATGTCGTGTGAGTTTGTTTCTATTTCGGGAGCTGAGCTCTCTCTCCCCCCTCCCATCACCTTACACCAGAGAAACCTGATCAGACTCTTAAATAATCAAGCAGGGGAGAGGGAGACAGACAGCTACAGAGCGCAAGCTGCTAAAAGGTGTCAGAGCAGCATGGGAGCAGGTGGCAGCGGGTCATTATGACCTACCTCCGGCCCCAGCTGGGATGCAGGGGAGACGGGGAATAGGAAGACGGGTTGTATAATAATCGTTGCATGGAGAAAGACTGGCACAGAGCTATTCTCGTAAACCTACAACGCCCCTGGAACACTAACCTCTTCTCTGCCTTAAAACAAAGCGGAAGCGGATTTAACCACTTAAGTACCAGCGGTCTCTGCCCCACTAGAGACCGCTGGTACAAGAAACGGCGGAATACCGACGAATCGCCATGCATACCTGCTGCAACCGCAGTCCACGCCGCAGGCCGGGAACCTCAGGGAGCCTGGAACCAAAGGGAGTGGTCATTTGGAAAGATCGCACAGCACCCGACAATTTATTCTGCTTCATTTAATGTTCTCAGATGACCAAACAAACTGCTCACCCTCAGCCACTCCATTCCTCCTCAGTCAGGACAGCAGTGCCACCTCCTCCCTTCTGCTGTGCAAGTCAATGAAACACTGCTGCTCTCCTGCCTCCCCCTCCTCCTCACTGTCAGACTCCTCACACAGCACAACAAGCTGCTTTTCCCCAATGATGCTCTTCTCCATCCCCCTCATCACTCACTGTCAGACTCCTCACACAGCACAACAAGCTGCTTTTCCCCAATGATGCTCTTCTCCATCCCCCTCCTCACTCACTGTCAGACTCCTCACACAGCACAACAAGCTGCTATTCCCCAATGATGCTCTCCTGCCCCCCCCCCCTCCTCACTTACTCTCAGACTCCTCCCACAGCACAACAAGCTGCTTTTCCCCAATGATGCTCTCCTGCCTCCCCCCCCCCCTCCTCACTCACTGTCAGACTCCTCCCACAGCACAACAAGCTGTTTTTCCCCAATGATGCTCTCCTGCCTCCCCCCTCCTCACTCACTGTCAGACTCCTCACACAGCACAACAAGCTGCTTTTCCCCAAAGATGCTCTCCTGCCTCCCCCCTCCTCACTCACTGTCAGACTCCTCACACAGCACAACCAGCTGCTTTTCCCCAATGATGCTCTCCTGCCTCCCCCCTGCGCACTCGCTGTCACACTCCTCACACAGCACAACAAGCTGCTTTTCCCCAATGATGCTCTCCTGCCTCCCCCCTCCGCACTCACTGTCAGACTCCTCACACAGCACAACAAGCTGCTTTTCCCCAATGATGCTCTGCTGCCTCCCCCCTCCTCACTCACTGTCAGGCTCCTCACACAGCACTACAAGCTGCTTTTCCCCAATGATGCTCTCCTGCCTCCCTGCTCCTCACTCACTGTCAGACTCCTCACACAGCACAACAAGCTGCTTTTTCCCAATGATGACCTCTTTACCTCGCTGTCCTATCACTTCTCCTCCTACTCTGACTGCATGCTGTTAGTGTAAACACAGTACAAACATGCTGTCCCTGTAATCTCTGCTGCCTGATGCAAATGTTTCACCTTGCTTCATGAGAGAACTGGCCCTGGGAGTTGTTTACATTGATAGACAGGGTCAGGAGCCAATGAAACTGGCTCCTGACTGGCTCACAGAAAGAGACAACAGAGTGAGTGAGCTGTGGCGGGTAGACAGCGGCGAGATCGGCGGGAGCGACGAGAGCGGCAAGAATACGCCTATAACTTTATTACTACTTATCTGGCCCTTTATTACTACTTATTACAACGAAACAATCTATATCTTGTTTTTTTTGCCACCAATTAGGCTCTCTTTAGGGGGCACTTTTTTTGCTAAGAATTATTTTATTCTAACTGCATTTTAACGGGAATAATACGAAAAAAATGGAAAAAAAAATCATTATTTCTCAGTTTTTGGCCATTATATGTTTAAAATAATACATGCTACCATAGTTAACCATTTCAGCCTGCGGGGATTTTTCACCTTATGCATCAGAGCAATTTTCACCTCCCATTCAATCGCTAATAACTTTATCACTACTTATCACAATTTATTGATCTATATCTTGTTTTTTCCGCCACTAATAAGGCTTTCTTTGGGTGGTACATTTTGCTAAGAATTATTTTTTTATAAATGCATTTTAACAGGATTAATAAGAAAAAAAAAATGGGAAAAAAATCGTTATTTCTCAGTTTTCGGCCATTATAGCTTTAAAATAATCCAAGCTACCATAATTAAAACCTATGTATTTTATTTGCCCATTTGTCTCTGTTATGACACCATTTAAATTTTGTCCCTATCACAATGTATGGCGCCAATATTTTATTTGGAAATAAAGGTGCATTTTTTCCATTTTACGTCCATCACTATTTAAAAGCTTATAATTTAAAAAATGTTTGTAGTATACCCCCTTCACAGGCATATTTAAAAAGTTCAGACCATGATATAAGCAAAATGCAGCACACCGTCAATAGAAACAGGAGGGATGTGCCAAGGCTGTCCGGTGACCAATCAGATGCTTAATGTAAAGATATGGAGCCAGCACCATCCAGTTGTATCATGCTCTTTTATTGTAGATTCATAGCAGTCACAAAAACAACGTTTCGGGGCGCAGCCCCTTTCTCAAGTTAGTGACAGCCTAACTGCATAAAACTAGTATACACAATATATACCCCCTCCCAGATTCAAACTAAGCCAATCCTGGGCTGAATTCAATCTCAGCCAATCAGGAGTATCGGGATACAAATCGGACCTGATAGAGAACAAGTAAGTTCTGGGGAGCCAATAGTACACTAAGAAGCCTACCTGTGCATACATGTCAGCAAGGAACGGATTCGTCCGCTCACCGCGATGGACGCCACCATCTGGGCACGCCCCCTCTCCCAGCAGGCAAGGGGGACGCACACATTGGCCCGCCGCGGCCGGCGGCGTCACGCGGTCATGTGACCACGAGGCCGGAGGAGATATGACGCTAGAGCCAGCGTGGAGCACAGATGGAAAAGCACAAGTCACACGCCGGAACGTCAGTCTCCTCCCGCAAAACTCCGCCCGCTACAGCGTAGCCATGGGGACAGCCACCCCGAGAGCAGGATCCTCCCCCCCCCCCCAGCCGGCATGTAAACACAACAACGTGCCGCATCTAGATTCCAGGACCAGGGAGGAAATATAAACATATGCAGTATCACAACCCTTATATCTGCAGAGAGAGGTTTGCCATACTTGGTCACTTATATGGAACAAGGCCTCTTTTGACGCCAGAGGAAGAACTTTTCAGGTTGTTGTGCGCAAACTCCGCAAAAGGTAGACATTTTACCCAGTCGGTTTGTGCATCAGCCACATAACACCTGAGAAACTGCTCCATGGATTGGTTTACCCTCTCGGTCTGGCCATTTGTCTGTGGGTGGTAGCCTGATGAAAACGAAAGATCCATGCCCATAAGATGACAAAATGCCCTCCAGAACTTAGAAATGAATCGGACTCCCCTATCTGACACTACATTCTCCGGAATGCCATGCAGCCGGAAAATGTGCTGGATGAAGAGATTAGCCAGCTCTTGGGCGGAGGGGAGTCCTTTCAGAGGTATAAAATGGGCCATCTTGCTGAATCTGTCTACTACCACCCAGATGACAGTCATGCCCTCAGACCTGGGGAGTTCACCCACAAAATCCATGGACAGATGCAGAGCAGGGACAAGGTCCTCCAGCACCCAAGGCTGAGACACCAAAGTGCGCCCCTCCATCCCTCCCACCTCAGCTGTCACACACTGATTACTATTAGACTAAGAGGGCCACAGGGCCCACAACCTCCCCAACACCTTAATATCTAGTTATCTGGCTTGCAGTCGCTGCTATGTATCCCCTTTTCTTATTTCTTTCTGCTTCATACACAATTAGGAATGACAGCTGAATGAATTGTGCGCCCCTCCTACACTGCGCCCTGAGGCTGGAGCCTCTCCAGCCTATGCCTCGGCCCGGCCCTGGACAGATGGGTCCACGGTTCATTCGGAATCAGCAAAGGCTGTAGGGTCCCCACTGGAGCCTGTCGGGAAGGTTGGCTCCTAGCACACACAGCACACTCCCTCACAAACTCCTTACAATCCGTGGCCAAAGATGGCCACCATGCACACCTGGCAAGGAGATCCTGTGTCCTGGTGGCCCCGGGATGACCAGCATTCTTATGGGAGTGAAACAGCTGTAAGAGCTTTAGACGAAACGGCAGGGGCACAAACAACACTCCCTCGGGCTTTCCCTCTGGGACATCCTGCTGATATGGGGCCAGAGTGGTAGCCCAATCCTCCCAGGTCTTTGTGGCTGCCAACACCACCCTCCGAGGCAGAATAGTCTCGGGTGCCGAGGGCTGTGCCATCTCGGGCTCAAAACACCTGGACAAGGCATCAGCCTTAACGTTCTTGCTACCAGGAGTGTACGTAATTATAAAGGAAAATCTGGAAAAGAACAGTGACCACCGGGCCTGTCGAGGACTGAGTCTCTTAGCATTCTCTATGTACTCCAAGTTTTTATGATCCGTGTAAACTGTAATGACATGTTCTGCACCCTCTAACCAATGTCGCCATTCCTCAAAGGCTAACTTGATGGCCAGGAGTTCACGGTTGCCTATATCGTAGTTTGTCTCTGCTGGGGAAAACCTACGGGAGAAGTAAGCGCAAGGATGAAGCTTACTCTGCAAACCGGAACGCTGAGACAGCACAGCCCCCACCCCTACCTCAGAGGCGTCTACCTCTACTATGAATGGGAAGGTGACATCGACATGTCTCAGGATAGGGGCAGAACAGAACAGTTTCTTTAGGGTATCAAAAGCCGAGAGAGCTTCCTCGGACCAGTGGTGAGTATCAGCCCCTTTCTTAGTGAGACTGGTGAGGGGCGCAACCACTGTAGAGTACCCCTTAATAAATCTCCTGTAGTAATTCTCAAATCCTAGGAATCTCTGGAGGGCCTTCAGACCTACAGGCTGTGGCCAGTCCAGTACCGCAGAGACTTTCCCAGGGTCTATAGAGAGGCCCGAGGTAGATATTACATACCCCAGAAACGCCACAGAGGTCACCTCAAAAATACACTTTTCCAGTTTGGCATATAATTGATTCTGTCTTAGTCTTTCCAGCACGTACTTAACATGTTTCCGATGCTCGGCCAAAGTGGCTGAAAAGACCAGTATATCATCAAGATATACCAATGCAAATTTACCCAAAATTGGTCTGAAAACTTCGTTAATCAGCTCTTGGAAGACGGACGGGGCGTTGCACAACCCGAAGGGCATCACTAAGTACTCGTAATGCCCATCGGGTGTATAAAAGGCTGTCTTCCACTCGTCACCGTCCCTGATGCGCACTAGGTTGTATGCACCCCTTAAGTCAAATTTCGAGAACATTTTAGCGTTGGTGATCTGGGAGAATAAATCGTCTATCAGAGGCAACGGGTAGCGATTTTTCACAGTGATCTTATTCAAACCCCTATAGTCTATGCAGGGACGGAGGCCTCCATCTTTTTTTTTTTTACAAAAAAGAACCCAGCGCCCGCAGGTGACCGGGAGGGGCGAATGAAACCCTTAGCTACATTTTCTTTGATGTACTCCTGCATTGCCAACTTCTCTGGCCCGGACAAGTTATAAAGGTGACCCCTAGGAGGCATACAACCAGATCTTAATTCAATTGGACAATCAAAGGGACAATGGGGGGGCAGTCTGTCTGCTGATTTAGGACAAAAAACATCAGCATAATCTTTATACTGCTCCGGCAATCCTTCCACCTGAATACTGGTGTTACCCATGGTTACCTTTGCCAAACAATGATGATAGCAGCGGGTAGACCAGCTCGTTAGCTGACCAGAGGCCCAATCAATCTGAGGGGCGTGAAGTCGAAACCACGGCAGACCAAGGATAATGGTGGAAGTTGCCATCTGGAACACAAAAAATCCCATCGTGTGGGATGAAGGTGTAGAGGCTCTCCACATCCATTGAAACAAGAAAACAATCCTCTGGCAATTGATGCAATTGTGAGATATTCTCCAAAAACATGGCTTAGGTAAGATTTCTGAGCAGAAACAAAAGGCCTAAGCAAATAATCCAGGTATTTCTCCAAAGGAGACAGAATAGAGTCAATGCCCGACACTATCGGTCGGTCTGGTGGTTGCTGAAGTCTCTTATGAATTTTAGGGCAAAGATACAATGTCGGTGTTCTTGGATGTTCCATTCGCAGATATTTTGCCAACCTGTCATCTATAATATTCTGACTAATAGCCCTATCTAGAATAGTACTAATCTGTTTCTGAATATCTGATAGGGGTCGCAGGGTAGTATTTTGTACGTATTAATATCATGTAGTTGTCTGTATGCTTCAGACAAATACTCAGAAGTGTTCATCACTACCACTGCTCCCCCCTTGTCAGCTGGTTTAATAGTGATAGCATTGTTGTGTTCTAATTCTACAATCGCCTGGCGTTCTTCCCTAGATAGATTGTGTCTAACTTGGATCGTATCCTTGCGCATCATTTGCTCAACATCTGCCATAACCTTTGTGGTATAACTGTCAATAGCTTGACAGGAAGGTGGGTTGAATGTACTTTTCAACCGTGAATTAGTGTTGCCTAAAGTTAATTGAGATGTGTCTTCCTGTTGGGTTGGTATAAATCTAGGTTGACTAAAATAATGCTTCAATTTAATTTGTCTAAAGAACCGCTGCAGTTCGATATCAAGTTGCAATGGATCTGGCCAGTGGGTGGGTGCAAAAGAAAGTCCCTTGTTTAGAACTCGTATTTGCAACTCTGTCAATTCTGTTGTAGAAATATTGACCACAATATTATCCGCCTCTATGTCCTGGGTTTCTGCCGCTGCCACAGCCTGTCTCGAATATTTCCTTCGGCGCCCGTCACGGCGTGTTCGTCCTGGCTTGATTGATCCGCGGATTCCTCTGGAGTACTGGTGGGTAAAAAATCAGAAGACCCATCTCCAGATGGTGTGGGACCTGGAGGTTTAGGTTTGCCAGGTTTGACCTGTCGTGGACCCGGTTTTGGATCTCTGGGTCGAGTGGGTCGCTTATATGGTTGTTGCCAAACATAGACGTAACCAGTAGAATAGTCTGCTGCATCACGTTGAAACTTTTGCCTTTTAGTGGCTTCCGTTTTGCTCTTAATTGTTTTTCTGAAGTCCTCAATTTCATGATTAACTTTTTGGAATTCATCCTCAGATAGCAGCTCTTGAAGTTTAACAATAACAACAATAACAATAATATTTATATAGCGCTTTTCTCCCTGGGGACTCAAAGCGCTGTGACCCTGCATTATGCAGTCTCAAAGGCTCGGGAAAAGAGGTGAGTTTTTAGCCTTTTTTTAAAGCTGTCCAGAGAAGAAGCCTCTCGTACTGATTGTGGAAGTGAGTTCCATAGAGTAGGGGCTGCATAGGAAAAGGCCCGAGCACCAAATGTTAAGTGTATCCTGGGAATAACCAGCTTCATCTTGTTGGCAGAGCGGAGGGTGCGTGGAGGGGCATAAAGTTCCAATACATCCGCTATGTATTTGGGTCCCATGTGGTGTAGAGCCTTGAATGTCAGCAGGCAGATCTTAAAATTGATTCTCCATTTTACTGGCAACCAGTGAAGAGTTTGCAGTACTGGGGTGATGTGTGAGCTGCGGGGGGCATTGGCTAGAAGTCTGGCTGCAGCATTCTGTACTAGCTGTAAGGGGCGCAGAACCTTATCTGTAGATTCGATTAACAGGGCGTTGCAGTAGTCTAGGCGGGAGGATACAAATGCATGAACCAGGGCAGGTAGGTCTTCAGCTGGGATAAGGTGTCTGATTTTCGCTATATTTCTTAGATGGAAGAAGGAAGACTTGACGACAGCTGATATCTGCTGTCTGAGGTTTCGATTTCCACCCAGGACCACCCCAAGGTTACGCACAGAGTCTTTATACTGTACAGTATCTCCCCCAATTGCTAGTTTGAAGTGGTGAGCGTTTTGAACTTTATCCATCATGTGTGGACCACCTACCACCAATACCTCTGTTTTGTCAGAGTTCAGCCTCAGCCAGCTGGTGTTCATCCAATTTTGTAAATCCACTAGACACGCATTTATGGATGCTGATGGGTCTTGGGTGCCAGGCTTGAAGGACAGATACAGTTGTGTGTCATCTGCATAACAATGGTATCCTAGGCCATAGTTCTGGATTATTTTGCCCAGTGGGAGCATGTAGACTGCAAAGAGTAATGGTGATAGTACAGAACCCTGTGGAACTCCATAGGCAAGTGGCACTGGATTAGAGTAGTGTGTGCCCAGACATACTTGCTGTGTCCTGCCAGATAGGAAGGTCTGAAACCAGCTAAGAACAGTACCCCTTAGGCCACAGTAATTCTTCAGTCGCTGGATTAGTATTTCATGATCCACAGTATCAAATGCTGCTGACAAGTCAAGAAGAATCAGAATTGAGCAATCACCCTTGTCCCTTGTAGTGTTGGGCGAACAGTGTTCGCCACTGTTCGGGTTCTGCAGAACATCACCCTGTTCGGGTGATGTTCGAGTTCGGCCGAACACCTGACGGTGCTCGGCCAAACCGTTCGGCCATATGGCCGAACTAAGAGCGCATGGCCGAACGTTCCCCGAACGTTCGGCTAGCGCTGTGATTGGCCGAACGGGTCACGTGGTTCGGACCCGAACGCGCTCTGATTGGCCGAACTGTCACGTGGTTCGGGTAAATAAATACCCGAACCACGTCATATCTCCGCCATTTGTCTGTGGGTTTAGCTTTGGGTAGGCAGGCAGGGTAGTTCGCGCTCCAGCCACGCTAGCCAGGGTCCCCCCCAGTCATTGTGTGTCGCTGCTGGGAATAGTAGTACACCGCTCGCTCAGCATTCTGTTTACTGCCACTCTGTGTACCTCGCTCAGCCACACTATATAGCATTCTGTTTACTGCCACTCTGTGTCTGCTGGGAATAGTAGTACACCGCTTGCACAGCCACACTATATAGCATTCTGTTTACTGCCACTCTGTGTACCTCGCTCAGCCACACTATATAGCATTCTGTTTACTGCCACTCTGTGTCTGCTGGGAATAGTGGTACACCGCTCGCTCAGCCACACTATATAGCATTCTGTTCACTGTTCTGTGTCTGCTTGGAATAGTGGTACACCGCTCGTTCAGCCACACTATATAGCATTCTGTGTACTGTTCTGTGTCTGCTGGGAACAGTAGTACACCGCTCGTTCAGCCACACTATATAGCATTCTGTGTACTGTTCTGTGTCTGCTGGGAACAGTAGTACACCGCTCGCTCAGCCACACTATATAGCATTCTGTTCACTGTTCTGTGTCTGCTGGGAATAGTGGTACACCGCTCGCTCAGCCACACTATATAGCATTCTGTTCACTGTTCTGTGTCTGCTGGGAATAGTGGTACACCGCTCGCTCAGCCACACTATATAGCATTCTGTTTACTGTTCTGTGTCTGCTGGGAATAGTGGTACACCGCTCGCTCATCCACACTATATAGCATTCTGTTCACTGTTCTGTGTCTGCTGGGAATAGTGGTACACCGCTCGCTCAGCCACACTATATAGCATTCTGTTCACTGTTCTGTGTCTGCTGGGAATAGTGGTACACCGCTCGCTCAGCCACACTATATAGCATTCTGTTTACTGCCACTCTGTGTACCTCGCTCAGCCACACTATATAGCATTGCGTACTCTGCCAGTCAGTGTGTATATTGCTGGGATCAGTAATACTCCACTCACCGTCAACCACTATATGAGCTCAACATGAGTTCCCCAGAGACCTCCGCTGTGAGCAGCACTCCCAACAACAGCAACAGCCAACGCCCCACGCAAGCTATAACATCCACCCCAGCAGCCAGTGGTCAGCAGCAGCCCTCCCCGGAGGAGAACGTTGTGTCCATCAGTCCGTCGCCAGAGCGATTAATGAGGGCTGCCATTGAGGAGATGATGGGGCCTGATGTGGAGGAGGAGGTCTGGCTCAGGCCAGCATCCCAAGTTAATGTTGAGGACGATGAGGGGTCTGTGTCTGGGGATGTTGGGGTGGCAGAGGTGGTGGGTGGGTCAGACTCAGGAGAAGAGTTGTATGATGAGGATGATGATCGGGACCATCTGTATGTGCCTCAGAGTCCGACCCCGGAAAACATGTTGTATCGTGTGTTTAGGTACTAAAATCTGCGTTCCCTCCCAGTAGTGTTGGGCGAACAGTGTTTGCCACTGTTCGGGTTCTGCAGAACATCACCCTGTTCGGGGTGACTATATAGCAGACTATATAGCATTGTGTTTAATGCCACTCTGTGTACACGGCTCAGCCACACTATATAGCATTGTGTTTACTTCCACTCTGTGTCTGCTGGGAACAGTAGTACACCGCTCACCCGCCACTGTATAGCATTGTGCTCTGTGTCACTGCTGACAATAGTGGTACACCGCTCACCCACCACTGTATAGCATTTCTGTACTGCCACTGTACTGCTGCCAGTCAGCGTGTACTTTAAGGATAAGTGAAATGAGGAAGAAATCCGGTGAAAGAGGGAGGGGCAAGGGAAGAGGTGTTTCCCCTGACGGTTCACGTACAGGCCACAGGGGAGCACCCAAGAAAACCCACTCAATACTGCCCATGTTGTCCAGGACAACAACCCTCACAGATCCAAAAGAACAGGACCAGATAATTACTTGGATGACCTCTCAAGCGTCCAGCAGTGGGTTAAGCAGCACCAGCACATCACGCACGAGGTCCGAGTCCTCAGCCAGTTAAAGTCTGGGCTTTCTTTGAAGACTGCACTGAGGATGTTACCATGGCGATTTGCAAGGTGTGCAAGACCCGCCTGAGCAGGGGGAAAAGTATTAACAACCTCTCCACCACCAGCATGAGCCGCCACATTCTATCCAAACATCCCACTCTGTGGGCAAACGCGGCAGGACAGGGTACCACCAGCAACACTGCCTCCCTTGGGTTCACCAGACTCACCACCAGACCCGCCTCAGCAGCAGCAGTAGCCCAGCCATTGCGTGGTTCACAACATTCACAAACATCAGACGATGCTGACACTGTCACTTTCCGGACTAGTGCTCTTGAGGTCTCCCAGTGTTCATCAAACACAACAACCAACAGCCCTTCGGTGTGCAGCGCTACGGTTGAGTTGTCTGTTTCTGAGATGTTTGAGCACAAGAGGAAATTGCCAGCAAATGACCCCCGGGCCGTGGCAGTAACAGCCAGCCAGCATAGCCAAGCTTCTGGCCTGCGAAATGCTGCCATATCGAGTGGTGGAGACAAACAGCTTCAAGGGCATGATGTCAGTGGCCATCCCACGTTACGTGGTTCCCAGCCGCTACCACTTTGCGCGCTCTGCAGTGCCTGAGTTGCATGAGCACGTGGTCAGCTAAATAACCCGAAGCTTGAAGAATGCCGTTGCCTGCAAGGTTCACCTCACCACTGACACCTGGACGAGTGCGTTCGGCCAGGGTCGATACATCTCCCTTACCGCGCACTGGGTGAACCTTGTGGAGCCTGGCAGCGATTCCTCACCTGCTACGGCGCGGGTGTTGCCCACGCCGCAAACAGCTGGATAACAACAGCAGCACCTACCTCTCTGACTCCTTCTCCTCCAACGCATCTCAAAGCTGTACCTCATCCGGAAATGCTAACCCAGCACCAGCAGCAGTAGGATCGTGGAAGCAGTGCAGCACAGCTGTTGGCATGCGTCAGCAAGCGTTGCTGAAGCTGATCTGCCTTGGGGATAAGCAGCACACAGGGGAGGAAATTTGGAGGGGAATAAAGGAACAGACGGATTTGTGGCTGGCACCGCTGGACCTGAAACCGGGCATGAAGCTAGACACCTGGCACGAACTGGCAATGTACGCAATAGAGGTGCTGGCTTGCCCGGCAGCCAGCGTTATGTCGGAACGCTGTTTCAGTGCTGCCGGAGGCATCATCACAGATCGGCGTATCCGCCTCTCCACAGAAAATGCAGACCGTCTGACTCAAATTAAAATGAATCAATCCTGGATTGGAAACGACTACGCAACACTCCTGGACCCCAACCAAGTAACATGACCGATGAACATCTGGGATGGTTTAGCGTTTCCGGTCCCTGTTTATTGAACCTCTCATCTGTATTACATTTATGACTGCATGGCGGCAAAAAGCATTGCTGCTATATCCGCACGCTTTTTGTCCTCATGCAAGGCCTGGGTTGTTGTGTCTCACAAAGCGTGGCCTTCTCCTCCTGCGCCTCCTCCTGTTCCATCACGTGTGCTGCTGCTGCTGCTGCTGCTGGGTTAGCGTTGCCGCGTGGTCCCTGTTTATTGAACCTCTTATCTTTATTACATTTATGACTACATGGCGGTACAAAGCATGCTATCCGCACGCTTTTTGTCCTCATGCAAGGCCTGGGTTGTTGTGTCTCACAAAGCGTGGCCTTCTCCTCCTGCGCCTCCTCCTGTTCCATCACGTGTGCTGCTGCTGGGTTAGCGTTGCCGCGTGGTCCCTGTTTATTGAACCACTTATCTTTATTACATTTATGACTGCATGGTGGTACAAAGCATGCTATCCGCACGCTTCTTGTCCTCATGCAAGGCCTGGGTTGTTGTGTCTCAAAGCGTGGCCTTCTCCTCCTGCGCCACCCTCCTCCTGTTCCATCACGTGTGCTGCTGCTGGGTTAGCATTACCGGTCCCTTTTCCTGGAACCTCTTATATGTATTACATTTATGACTGCATGCCGACAAAAAGCATGTTACCTGTGCAAAGAAAACAGACATTTCCCGCATTTAAAAGACAGTTTTCCCTTTGAAACTTTAAAATCGATTTTCTCAAAAACTATAAGCTCTTTTTGCTAAATTTTTTTTTCCTCTTGTACCCACTCCCAAGGTGCACATACCCTGTAAATTTGGGGTATGTAGCATATAAGGAGGCTTTACAAAGCACAAAAGTTCGGGTCCCCATTGACTTCCATTATGTTCGGAGTTCGGGTCGAACACCCGAACATCGCGGCCATGTTCGGCCTGTTCGGCCCGAACCCGAACATCTAGATGTTCGCCCAACACTAGTCCCTTGCAGTAAGTAGATCATTCATTACTCGGACTAATGCTGTTTCAGTGCTGTGCCTTTTCCTGAATCCTGACTGAAAAGTATCAAAGATGTTGTTATCTGTAAGCCTGGCTTCTAGCTGGTTGGCGACTGCTTTCTCGATAAGTTTGAATGTCAATTCATCAAGTTGTTTAATCACTTTAGGGACTTCAATTTGGATGTGATTAATTGTAAGCACCATGGCGTCAAAAGAGGCCTTGTTCCATATAAGTGACCAAGTATGGCAAACCTCTCTCTGCAGATATAAGGGTTGTGATACTGCATATATTTATATTTCCTCCCTGGTCCTGGAATCTAGATGCGGCACGTTGTTGTGTTTACATGCCGGCTGGGGGGGGGGGGAGGATCCTGCTCTCGGGGTGGCTGTCCCCATGGCTACGCTGTAGCGGGCGGAGTTTTGCGGGAGGAGACTGACGTTCCGGCGTGTGACTTGCGCTTTTCCATCTGCGCTGCACGCTGGCTCTAGCGTCATATCTTCTCCGGCCTCGTGGTCACATGACCGCGTGACGCCGCCGGCCGCGGCGGGCCAATGTGTGCGTCCCCCTTGCCTGCTGGGAGAGGGGGCGTGCCCAGATGGTGGCGTCCATCGCGGTGAGCGGACAAATCCGTTCCTTGCTGACATGTATGCACAGGTAGGCTTCTTAGTGTACTATTGGGGGCTCCCCAGAATTTACTTGTTCTCTATCAGGTCCGATTTGTATCCCGATACTCCTGATTGGCTGAGATTGAATTCAGCCCAGGATTGGCTTAGTTTGAATCTGGGAGGGGGTATATATTGTGTATACTAGTTTTATGCAGTTAGGCTGTCACTAACTTGAGAAAGGGGCTGCGCCCCGAAACGTCGTTTTTGTGACTGCTATAAATCTACAATAAAAGAGCATGATACAACTGGATGGTGCTGGCTCCATATCTTTACATTATAAAAAGTTCAGACCCTTAGGTAACTATTTATGTCTTTTTTTTTTTTTAATTGTCATTTTTTTTCCATTAAAAATTTTATTTGTGTAATATTTTGGTGTGGGAAATAAACAGTTAATTTTTAACGTTATTATATGTGTAAATTGTAATGTAAAAAATATGTAGATGTAGTTTTACTATTTGGCCACAAGATGGCCACCTTGAGTTTTTTTTTCCCTCCTTGTGCTACTCGCTAAGCGGAAGCACAAGGGGGATGCGGAAATTTTTATGTGCAGAAAGACTGAAGCCTCTTGTAAGAGCGCTTCAGTTTTTCTGCTGGGTACACGGATCGGTGATCGGGAACCATGTTCCTGTTCACTGATCCCAGGGCTACCGGGGGACACCACGGGGGCACGGGACTTATTTCTAGTACAACTTATTTATAGTACAACTTTTGCAGCCATATGTTACTACTGGGCAGACCAGAGCTGTAACTATCCTGATCTTTGTTGGTAAAGTGACATCTCTATCCATTAGTATCTTGTCCAAACTTGCCATAGCTTTTCTCCCAAGTAACAAGCGTCTCTTAAAGCGGATCCGAGATGAAAAACTAACTATAAGTAACTTGTCTATATGTCTTATCTAAAGTTTAGATAGTTTACACATCAAATCTAGCTTCAAACAGTTTCAAAAGTTTATGATTATTTATTCCTGTGATACAATGACAGCAGCCATGTTCTGTTTGTCACAGGCTGAGGGCTGGAGATGCTATCAGCTTGCCTGTGTGTAAATTCAGTCCCCTCTCCTCCTCCCTCCTCCCCTCTGTCTCTGAAATCAATGGCTAGTAACTTCCTCCTCCTCCTGCCCAGACTGATCTCCCATAAGCCCTTGCTACAGTGCCAAGGCACAAAAGGAGCTGTGGGCGAGGCTTGTTTAGTTTATAGGGAATTAGAGTAATAAAACAAAACAAAAAAAGTATTTGGCTTGAGGAATGCCCTATAAACTATATGAAAGGAACACAATTCTGCAATGAGTAAAAGTTTATCTCGGATCCACTTTAATCTCGTGGCTGCAGTCTCCATCTGCAGAGATCTTCCATTCCAGGACAATGAAATCTGTTACGAGTACTTTCCCCATTTATTTGTAGATGGTTCATTGGAGCAGATGACATGACTTTAGTTTTCTTGATGTTGAGCAGTAGACCAGCTTTGTCACTTTCTTCTTTGACACTCATGACTAGGCTCTTCAATTCTTCCCCAGTTTCAGCCATCAGAGTGATATCATCGGCATATCTCAGATTGTTAATATTCTTGCCAGCTATTTTAATTTCAGCAAGTGACTCAGCCAAACTGGCTGCCATATTGCCATATTACAAGCCATACTGTCATATTACAAGCCATGCTGCCATATTACAAGTCATACACCATATTACAAGCCTTGCACCATCATACAAGCCATACTCCATATTATAAGCCATACTGTCATTATAACAACTGAGAACCAATGTTATTCAATTGGCTAGAGCACACTTAAATGTGTTTTCCCCATGCAGATAAAAACAGACAGCAGTGAAGCACTGGAAGAATTTTCTCTATCAAATACATTAGCTATTGTGTTAAAACGTGCATGTCACACACACAGACACACATGGTGTGCAGAAAACGCATACAGAAAACCAACAGACGAGCTCCCAGCCTCAGCTTATTACACTTACTCTGTCCACCTCTGATGGAGCAGAACTGGCTCTGCAGACTCCTCCAGCATCACTACAGTACACAGCACTTGGAGAGGGGTGGAGAGGTTGGGGCGGGGCTCTGAAGACTCCTCCAGCATCACTACAGTACACAGCACTTGGGGAGGGGTGGAGAGGCTGGGGGGGGGGGGGGGGCTCTGCAGACTCCTCCAGCATTTATACAGTACAGAGCAGTTGGGGAGGGGTGGAGAGGTTTGGGGCGGGGCTCTGCAGACTCCTCCAGCATCACTACAGTACACAGCACTTGGGGAGGGGTAGAGATGTTGGGGACTGGGCGCTGTACACAAGACCACAAGACCCTGCTGCACACTGAATAGGGACTGCCTACAAATATTTGTCTGCAAAATTTTGTATGATACCTTATCAGTGGCTGAGCAGATGCAGTCATTAGAACAATTGTGCAGAGAACAGAATGTTTTTTTCTCTCTGTGCCCTTAGTTGTCTCTCAGGACAGGGAAAATAAACTTTTCCCCCACAGGGCCCCCTGTGGCTTCTGGGCCCCCCTGCGGCTGCACACCTTGCAGGGTCTATTGTTACGCCCCTGATAACAAGCCATACTGTCATATTACAGGCCATACTGCCCAGCTTAACCACTTAATGTTTATGCTACAGCATATCTACACCCCTCCAGCGGCATAGATATACATATCTCGCCACGATCGCCGCTCCGCGTTCATGTCGCTGCCCGTTAGTATGCGTTCAACGATCTAACTGCCTGTGTCTCAATGACCATCTGTACCAATGAGATACCGGCGGTCATTGACAAAAGTGAAAGTAACACTCGCATAACTTCCTCTGTGTACTGTTTACACATAACCTGAGGCCAAAGAGTAAATTACACCCTAACACATTTATTTAATACAAATACATAAATGCCCCTTTAAAACGATCCCCTTACCTCCCCTCCCATAGTTAACAAAATAAAACACTTGTATAAAAAAAAAAAAAAGTTTAAAAAAAAAGTGATATTTAAAAAAAATAGATAAATAGTTACCTTAGGGACTCAACTTTTTGAATATGTATGTCATGAGGGTATATTACTGTTATTACGGTTATTTTTGGAAATAAAGGCATGTAATTAGTGGCGGTCACAAAACTGAAAAAATTCACCTTAATTTCCGCATAAAATATTGTTGCCATACATTGTACTATGGACATATTTTGTTTTCAATCATGTTTGTTGAGTTTTTCAAAAATACTGTATAGTACATCTTGCAGTTAACAACATGTAGAATATAGCATTTTAAATTGCATAATACAACATATAATAACAGTAACTATAACAACGTAGTTGCCACTATAACGACCTCCTGGACATCCTTTTCCAACCGCGTCTTAAGAAATTGTGGCGTGTGGAGAGCCAAAGAAAGACTAATTGATGGCGAAAAAACAAAAGTAACAAAAAAGATGTAGATCACTTTGTTGTGAAAAATAGTGATACAATTATTGGCGAATGAATGGGAGGAGCACTGACAGGTGAAAATTGCTCTGGTCCATAAGGGTTAAAACCCCTCAGTGGTGAAAGAAATGGTTGGAGTTACTCTTTCATTACCACCTTCTTCCACCGGCAGGCAGCGTTCCCACCTTGGCTCGCTGGCATTCTTTCTATCGCACGGTTAATTATTCCATCTCTGTATTTTTAAACCATCTGCGTGATATTTTGTGATATAATTAAATTTTAATACGCTCATAGTCACAGGGAAGGGGGGGATGGATGCCGAAATTGAAATATAAATGAGAATGGGGTTTAATTAGGCCCTTGTCTACGACACCGGGAGGAGGCAAGCGAAGTGTTTTCCATAAAACAAACCCAACAGCCTAAACGTGTTTTATTAAAGGGATTGCTCATCTCGTGCCGGAGAGAAACGCCGATCCTGCCAACACCGTTCATGCAACGTCTTCTGCTAATTGATGCTGAACTCTCACCATAAACATAAAACAGCTACGAGAAAATCCCGCTATGTAAAATTGGCATCGCTGCAGCAAGGGTCCGCCTGCAATTTAATGTTATTAAAAATGATCCGTCGTGCGAGGGATAGGGGCATAAATCAATCCAGTTTTCAATAATACCGGGGCACTCATGTTGTGTCCCAGAGTTGGTGTGAGAGGGGGTCCAGTCTTCCCATGCCAAGTATTGGAGCACCTCCTATAGACCTGGTGGCCACCTCCAAATCACTATGGACAGGCCGGGATTTAGTAATCAAAAAATTACGATGTCGCTAAGTTTCACGTACATTTTCGCAATTATGCTTATACGTAATTACGATTTGCAAATTCAATTGATTTTGTGTAGTCATTCGTAAATTCGCAAAAAAATGTGTGTAATTTTGGGTAATTTCTTGCCCATTGTAGCAGTCAATAGTTAGCCCCCATTCATGCTATTGACACCAAAATTGCTACATATGTTAAGGAAAATCGTGGGTAGAAGTCAAGAAAAGAATTTAGCAAAAAGACCTTGTAGTTTTTGAGAAACTCGATTTTAAAAATGCAAGTAAAAAATGTTCTTTAAACTTAGAAAAACGAGGGTTTAAAAACCATTTTTCTTTGCATTTTTAAAATCGAGTTTCTCAAAAACTACAGGGTCTTTTTGAAAAATTATTTTTGTGACTTATACTCACTATTCTGCTTAACATATGTAGCAATTTGGGTAGCAATAACACGTATGGGAGCGTACGATACGTAATTGTGAATTTCAATGCAAAATTTCGCACATGCGAAATATCGGAGTATCCAGATGCACCTCTGGATACCCCAAACCGGTTAGCCGGCACACACTTGACCTGAGGAAGCAGCTTACACCGAGGAACGCATTGTCACTGTGCTGTTCGCAACTAATAAATGAAATTATATTTTAAAGGGAAGATCTGCGCATCTGAAAAAAAAGCAAACTGCACTCACCTGGGGCTTCTTCAAGCTCCTGGCAGTCGATCGGTGCCCTCGGCGAAGCTCCTCTCCCTCCGGGCGTCCAGCGCTGAAGAAGCCGACCTCGCCAGGTTGGCTTCCGGGTCGGCGTCATGTGCGTTCCACGGTGCGGGTCACGTGATGTACGTGACATCATCGGGTCTCTGCGCCTGCGCAGTAGAGACCCGATGACGTCTCTACACCATGTGACCCCCCGCCGTAGAGCGCACGGAAGCCGACCTGGCGAGGTCAGCTTCTTCACCGCTGGACGCCCGGAGGGAGAGGAGCTTCGCCGAGGGCACCGATCGACTGCCAGGAGCTTGAAGAAGCCCCAGGTAAGTGAAGTTTGTTTTTTTTAGTACCATGGACCTTCCCTTTAACTTTTGGCATAATACTATTTATTCCGTTCAGGAAAAAAATCTTAAAAATTATATATCTATTATATTGAATTGGGCGCCTCCTATCATCCAAATTTACCTATTATACCCTACTTGGTAGGGCATTCGTCGTCACATATTTGGCGAGTCAAATATTTCTTTCATTTGGAGCTGCGACTAAGACCATCCAAGAAAAGGCCGAGTGGGGACAGCACTTCCCCATCCGTGTATATGAGTGGTTGCCTCTTTGAAGCAACCCACCTTTGTGAGCAGGGGCGTTCCTAGCGCTGTAGATTCGTGGCCCGTGCCACGAACCTGGCGTAAGGTGCCCCTGATCTGCGATTACGGGGTGCCCAACACAGGTGCCCCGAATGTATGGGCACAGCCGAACAGCGTTATGGGCCTCAGCGCGGCCGCCGTTCGCTCGATACGGCGGCCGCTCACATTTCCGGCTCCCGAAATCAACTTGATATGTGACAGGCAGCATACGCTGCCTTGATCCGCCCCCTGCCGCCCCGTGCTCCAATCAGAAGCGGAGGAGCACCTGGCAGGGGGCGTGGTGATCCATTGAAAGGCAGGGGGCTGGAGCCATGGAGCGTGACTAGCTCCGCCCCCTGCACGGAGTCTGACCCGCAGACCTGACCCAGGCAGCACATGGCATGGCGTCATATTGGCGGCGCCGGCTTCCGCACCCGGCCACCCGCCAAACAAAGCATCCGCTCGCCACCAGGCTGCTCCACGCGCCTCCACCACAGAGCAGCAGCAGAGCAGACCACTATCTGGCCGCCGCCTCCTCAGACTTTGCCGCCTCAGTCTGCATCACCCGGCCGGTGCCCCCCACAGTGCCTCCTCTCAAGTTCCAGAGTCAGAGCAGCAGACAGTGGACTGACTGGACAGGACAAGGAAGGAAGCAAGCCTGCAGCCAGCCAGATGACAGAGAGACCACCCCACCCTGCAGCCAACACCCAGCAGAACACCGCAGCCAGTCATACACCTTCCTTCACACAGTAAGTGGCAGCAGTGCACCCAGCAAATGCAAGTGGTGGGGGTTTGGTGGGGAGGGGGGAGATGAGAGGGTGCAGCACTGCAGCCAGAGCCAGCTAGCCACCCTGAAGCCAGCCCGGCAGTAGCCACTAGCCAGGTGGGGGGTTTGGGGTGGAGGAGGGGAGAGTGGAGCCATTTAGCCACACACAGTCACCCCTCAGGCAGCCCAGTAGTTGCCACTAGCCAGGTGGGGGGTTTGGGGTGGAGGGGAGAGTGGAGCCAGCTAGCCACCCTGAAGCCAGCCCAGCAGTAGCCACTAGCCAGGTGGGGGGTTTGGGGTGGAGGAGGGGAGAGTGGAGCCATTTAGCCACACACAGCCACCCTTCAGCCAGCCCAGTAGTTGCTACTAGCCAGGTGGGTGGTTTGGGGTGGAGGAGGGTAGAATGAAGCCAGCTAGCCACCCCGCAGCCAGCCCAGTAGTAGCCACTAGCCAGGTGGTGGGTTTGGGGTGGAGGAGGGAAGAGTGGAGCCAGCTAGCCACTAGCCTTGCTCTCTACGGATTAATGAGTAACCAGTGGTTACTCTTGATTCAAATTGGCTCTAATTCCTGCAGCTGAGCAGCTAGATGCAGTGGGGTTAATTACACTTAATGCTGCTCTCCGCTCAGCGTTTCAACAAGGTGCAAGCGTCCAAATGGACTCATTGCAAACCTAATTTGCTCCATAGCAAAGCTTGCAACGCATTCATTTGGATGCTCGCACCTCGTTAAAATGCTGAGCGGAGAGCGGCATTATAGTTAACCCCACCGCATCTAGCTGCTTCGCTGTGGCAATTAAAGCTAATTTGAATCACGAGTAACCACTGTGGTTATTCGTGATTAATCTGTGCCAAGAAAGGCTACTAGTAGTCACACACAGCCAGCCCAGTAGTAGTAGCCACTAGCCAAACAGCACCTGAGACTGGCTGGGCCTGCCTGCTGTGCTGTCTCAGACACCTGTCTGTCACCTAAGCATTACTATATCACCATTCATGATTTGCCAATAGACTGGTCACTGGTACTAGTACAGCAGCAGCTTATTGGATGCCTTAGCACTTATTTGAATTACAAGTCATGCTGTGTGGTGATGTATGCATGAGACTTACTGCGCACCTCCTGTGGCCTGGTGTTGTCCTTGGTTTGCCTGTTATTTTTATATCCTGGTTGACAGTCATGCACAGTATTTCCTATTGGGCTGCCTTTGACCACGCTCGCTGGGGACCAATATACTAGTATGTGTGCCAGTGTGTGAGGATGTACCAGTTGTGTGCAGTGTGCACACTCCACTGGAAGCCTATATTGCTGCCTATGGTAAGTATGCAGTCCCTGCTGTCACTCACTATCTAAACGGGGGTCCCTGCTGTCACTCACTACCCAACTGGGGGTCCCTGCTGTCACTCACTACCCAACTGGGAGTCCCTGCTGTCACTCACTACCCAACTGGGGGTCCCTGCTGTCACTCACTACCCAACTGGGGGTCCCTGCTGTCACTCACTACCCAACTGGGGGTCCCTGCTGTCACTCACTACCCAACTGGGGGTCCCTGCTGTCACTCACTACCCAACTGGGGGTCCCTGCTGTCACTCACTACCCAACTGGGGGTCCCTGCTGTCACTCACTACCCAACTGGGGGTCCCTGCTGTCACTCACTACCCAACTGGGGGTCCCTGCTGTCACTCACTACCCAACTGGGGGTCCCTGCTGTCACTCACTACCCAACTAGGGGGTCCCTGCTGTCACTACCTAACTGGGGATCCCTGTCACTACCTAACTGGGGGGGGCCTGTCACTGCCTACACTGGGGGGCTCCTGTCACTAACTGAACTGGG
The DNA here is from genome assembly GCF_040937935.1 of Hyperolius riggenbachi. Taxonomy (NCBI): domain Eukaryota; kingdom Metazoa; phylum Chordata; class Amphibia; order Anura; family Hyperoliidae; genus Hyperolius; species Hyperolius riggenbachi. Next base: position 11,250,478 of record NC_090652.1, read on the forward strand.
GGTCTCCTGTCACTACCTAAATTGGGGTACTCCTGGCGCTACCTTAACTAGGGGGCACCTGTCGCTACCTTAACTAGGGGGCACCTGCCGCTACCTTAACTAGGGGGCACCTGTCGCTACCTAAACTATCCAGGCCAGCCAGCCCAGCATCACCACCAGCCAACCAGCCCAGAATCACTATCAAAAAGGCCACAGCATCATCACCAGTCAGGCCAGCATTTACTTCAACCAGCCAAGCACAGCCCAGCATCACCGCCAGCCAACCCAGCCACAACATCGGCCACAGCATCACCGCCAGCCAGGCCACAGCATCACTGCCAGGCCTTTCAGCTCACACATCATCCCCAATCCAGCCAAAACCAGTATTGCCAGCCAGGCACAGCAGCCAGTAGAGGAGAATTCAGAAGCCAGGTGAGAGGTGTCTACCATATTAAGGGGGCATTCTGCCTATTTATGTGAAATGCTGTCTATTTATGTGCCTCATGACTGCTGAATTTGTCTTGTTGGGGGCCTCATGACTGCTGAATTTGTCTTGTTGGAGGCCTCATGATTGCTGAATTTGTCTTGTTGGGGGTCACATGATTTGTTGGAGGCCTCATGATTGGTGAATTTGTCTTGATAGGGGCCTCATGATTGCTGAATTTGTCTTGTTGGGGGTCACATGATTGGTAACTGCGAGACTATAGGAAAAGCTGAATCCTCATCATATGAGACAATAGCATTAAACCTACTTTTTTAGCTTTTTAAAACAGAAAATAAAACTGGGAGGTTCTAAAAAAATGAATATATTTTTTCAGGAGTCGGATGGATGAAATTGTTTATCTTTTCAGTTTTTCAACTTGGATTTTCTATAATGTTCATGTATGTGTTAAAACGTTTGTATAGTATTTAGTTTAAATTGCTGTTGCCACTTTGCGATAGATAAGTGACTTGTGGGTTGGAGTTTGGGCCTTCAAAAAGTTCACCACCACTGTCCTAATCTAATGTACGATTGGCCCCACCCATGGCCACGCCCACTCACTGCATGCCCACGCCCATTTTTGCCGCGGCGCGCTACGCGAGCCGCACATAGCCCCCACCTTGTGCCCCCAGGTGCCACTGATCTCCAAGGACCCTAGGAACGCCCCTGTTTGTGAGTATAAACACACAAGACTTTCTTCACCCAAAACCAACCAAGACGATATCACACCAGATCGGGCTCCCGGAGTCCGGGTGTTTTTTGTTTTTGTTTTTTCAGCTTCGATACCTATTAGTGTGCTTGGCACTGTAAATACACATGTCCATCTCATCATGTCACATGTCACCTCGGTTGTCCTCTAAGTCACCCATGCCCTCCCCTCCCCCACCTCTTTTGGTACAGGTAGCAGATTAAGCGTCTCTAGGCAGTTCCCCCCAGTATATGTTAGGCCTCGTTCACTTTAGGCAATGCAAGCGCACCTGATCGCACGCCATTTGCGTTGCTGTGCTTTGCGCTGCTCATCCCATTCATTACAGTGAATGGGATAAGCAATGCAATTTGCCAAAAATGCGTGCAGCAGTGCGATAGCGCATCGCACTGCTGATCAGCGCGCATAATCTGAACGTCAGAAGGGATGTCTATGCACTTCTGTTGTTCTTGCTGATCGCACACCATACGTGCTGCCGAAATCCACACGGCAGCACCTATAGTGTAAACAAGGCCTAAGAGATGTGCCTTTCCCTCCCTCCCTATTCCGAGTCATCCAGCAAAGTTTAAATGTAGGTTACCCACCCGTCTCTTGGCATTCCACTGACTCTCCCTGCAAACTCACATCCAGCATCCCCTCTTTGGCTACAGTGTGTCACTCTACGGGCTGGATTCACTAAACCATGGTAACTCAAATATCACACCTTATCAAATATATCACACCTTATCAAAGATATCACACCTTATCAAATATATCACACCTTATCAAATATATCACACCTTATCAAAGATATCACACCTTATCAAATATATCACACCTTATCAAAGATATCACATCTTATCAACGTTATCACATCTTATCAAAAATATCACACCTTATCAAAGTTATCACACCTTATCAAAGATATCACACCTTATAAATGATATCCAACCTTATCAAAGATATCACACCTTATCAAAGATATCACACCTTATGAAAGATATCACACCTTATCAAAGCTAACACACCTTATCAGAGTAGCATACAAACCCGCAGGGGCTCAGGGCAGGACGAGTGCCATTGCCAGTTAGCAGGCATAAGTTTGTAGCGCTCGCTATGCTACTCTGATAAGGCGTGTTAACTTTGATAAGGCGTGATATCTTTGATAAGGTGTGATATCTTTTCATAAGGTGTGATATCTTTTCATAAAGTGTGAGCTTTGATAAGGTGTAATATTTGAGTTATCACGGTTTAGTGAATCAAGCCCCTAATGTGATCTGCCAGCAAGTACTGGCGTCTTACATGATGAGAGATGCCGCTGTAACCATGGAGACGGGATGCTGGACACACAGCTAAAGGGACGTCTCATCAGTGGTCAGAGGTGGGGGTCACTTGGGGAAGGGAGTGAGCTGCCTCTCCGCCCTCTGTCGCCTTTAGGCATGAGCCTACAGTGCCTTATGGAAAATCAGTCCCTGGTTATGGAGCAATCGGGGTGATTTCCTATTTTTTGTTGTGATTTCCCTTATCCTTTAAGCTGATGAGTTGGCTGTGGAGCTCTTGTTTCTCCTCGCAGTGTTCCGCCGCGGCCGCTGACTCCTCCGTGCATGCGCCGTCACTCATCGCAGCGTTCTGTGCTGATAATTTGTGACTCCCATGATGGTGACCTGCGTGGAGGGTGACATACTGATAAGAGGCGCCGGAGCACATAATTACCAGTGCCACAGGAGATAGATGATTGCTGAGTGTTATTAAGCAGCAGAACAGTGACCTCCCAGTACAGGGGTGAATCATGCTAAAAGCTCCATATCAGCGCAGTGATCGAGCCTTCGCTCCGTGGGCGTCATAGCACAACAGCGGCCGAGCGTGGTACACAGAGCGATCCTATAGGAAGATGTATACATACAGGACAGGTGTAACCAAAGCTGCATCATGGGAACATGGCTTCCTCCTCGGGCATCAAATCACTCCCATCCCTCTCTCTCTACAACACGCCTCTGACTCTATTACACACAGTGCTATGTCTCTATCACACACAGTGCTATCTCTCTATCACACACAGTGCTATCTCTCTATTACACACAGTGCTATCTCTCTATTACACACAGTGCTACCTCAGTATTACACACATTACCACCTACCCACCTCCTCTCTCTATTACACACAGTGCTATCTCTCTATTACACACAGTGCTATCTCTCTATTATACACAGTGCTATCTCTCTATTATACACAGTGCTATCTCTCTATTACACACAGTGCTATCTCTCTATTACACACAGTGCTATCTCTCTATTACACACAGTGCTACCTCAGTATTACACACAGTGCTACCTCAGTATTACACACATTACCACCTACCCACCTCCTCTCTCTATTACACACAGTGCTATCTCTCTATTACACACAGTGCTATCTCTCTATTACACACAGTGCTATCTCTCTATTACACACAGTGCTACCTCAGTATTACACACATTACCACCTACCCACCTCCTCTCTCTATTACACATAGTGCTACCTCAGTATTACACACATTACCACCTACCCACCTCCTCTCTCTATTACACACAGTGCTATCTCTCTATTACACACAGTGCTTCCTCAGTATTACACACATTACCACCTACCCACCTCCTCTCTCTATTACACACAGTGCTATCTCTCTATTACACACAGTGCTATCGCTCTTTTACACACACCACTATCTCTCTATTCACACATTACCACCTACCCACCTCCTCTCTCTATTACACACACCACTATCTCTACTACACACAGTGCTATCTCTCTATTACACACATTACCACCTACCCTCCACCTCCTCTCTCTACTACACACCACTACCTCTCTATTACACACACCACTACCTCTCTATTACACGCAGTGCTATCTCTCTATTACACACACAACTATCTCTCTATTACACACATTACCACCTACCCACCTCCTCTCTCTATTACACACAGTGCTACCTCAGTATTACACACATTACCACCTACCCACCTCCTCTCTCTATTACACACAGTGCTACCTCAGTATTACACACATTACCACCTACCCACCTCCTCTCTCTATTACACACACCAGTGACACCACTATCTCTCTATTACACACACCACTATCTCTCTATTACACACATTACCACCTACCCACCAGCTCCTCTCTCTACAACACGCCTCTGACTCTATTACACATAGTGCTACCTCAGTATTACACACATTACCACCTACCCACCTCCTCTCTCTATTACACACAGTGCTATCTCTCTATTACACACAGTGCTACCTCAGTATTACACACATTACCACCTACCCACCTCCTCGCTCTTTTACACACAGTGCTATCTCTCTATTACACACAGTGCTATCTCTCTATTACACACACCACTATCTCTCTATTACACACATTACTACCTACCCACCTCCTCTCTCTATTACACACACCACTATCTCTACTACACACAGTGCTATCTCTCTATTACACACATTACCACCTACCCACCACCTCCTCTCTCTATTACACACACCACTATCTCTCTCTCTCTATTACACACACCACTATCTCTCTCTCTCTATTACACACACCACTATCTCTCTATTACACACACCACTATCTCTCTATTACACACACCACTACATGGGCGTAACAAGGTCCCACCGGGCCCCCCTGCAGAAATACTATGCGGGCCCCCCCTCGGGGACGTTTTGGGGGGCTGGAGGGGACGCAACATGAGGGGAAAGCTGCACTTTGGCGGGGAGGGGGGACGATTCCCCCCCCCTCACCCCGGGCTCTCCCCTCTGCGCTCCCCTCCAGCGTTGAATAGTTTGTGTATGCAGGCGGCGGGCAGCGGCAGATACATACCTTCCGTTGCTTTCCAGCGTGGACGTTTCTCCCTCTAGTAACTGACGCGACTTCCTGTATAAACAGGAAGCCGCGTCAGAGGCTAGAGAGAGGAACATCCACGCTGGAACGCAAGGAAGGTATGTATCTGCCGCTGCCCGCCGCCTGCATACACAAACGTGAACGTTTCTCCCTCTAGTGTCTGACGCGGCTTCCTGTATAAACAGGAAGCCGCGCCAGAGGCTAGAGAGAGGCACATCCACGCTGGAACGCACGGAAGGTATGTATCTGCCGCTGCCCGCTGCCTGCATACACAAACTATTCAACGCTGGAGGGGAGCGCAGAGGGGAGAGCCCGAGGTGAGGGGGGGGGACCGTCCCCGCCGAAGTGCAGCATTCCCCTCATGTTGCGTCCCCTCCAGCCCCCCAAAACGGCCCCGAGCGGGGGCAGGGGCTGCAGGCCCTATTGTTACGCCAGTGCACCACTATCTCTCTCTATTACACACACCACCTCTCTGACTCTATTACACACAGTGCTATCTCTCTATTGCAATCACACATTTTTGCGTGCAAACAACGCCATTTTTGCACGCGCAAAAATTTGCGATTGTTCACGAAAAACATTACGCACGTTATAACGCACGCAAAACGCTAGCGCGACCGTGATATCAGTTATCACGGTTTAGTGAATCAAGCCCTAGGTCCACGGGCGTAGCTACAAATGACTGAGCCCCATATAAAAAAAATTGTATGCCCCCCCCCCCCCCCCCCCACGACCTTCCAACCCCACGGACCTCGGACCTCCCACCCAAACATTCCTCCAGGACCCTCCACCCCAACATTCCCACACCCCTCTAAGTACAGTATAAGTAGCCAGGTCTATATGTGTCCCCAGAATAGGTGGCCAGGGCTAGAGATGTCCCCAGAACAGGTAGCCAGGGGTATATGTGCCCAGTATATGTAGGCAGGGTACAGGGCCGGTTCTAGACTGGCACATATGAGGGGGCAGTCAAAAATGGGTAGGGGGCAACATGTTCGAGGAATTTTTTTTAAAAAAATGGGCATGGCCATGATGTCATGTGGGTGGGGCTAACTAATGTAGTTATACTAGCTAATGTAGTTACATAAAAAAAAATATGAAGTAAATGCACATAATGACAGACAGCGTTTCCCCAGTAAATGCATGTAATGAGAGACAGTGTTTCCCCAGTAAATGCATATAAGAGACAGCGTTTCCCCAGTAAATGCACATAAGAGACAGCGTTTCACCAGTAAATGCACATAAGAGACAGCTTTTCACCAGTAAATGCACATAAGAGACAGCTTTTCACCACTAAATGCACATAATAAGAGACAGCTTTTCACCAGTAAATGCACATAATAAGAGACAGCTTTTCACCAGTAAATGCACATAATAAGAGACAGCTTTTCACTAGTAAATGCACATAAGAGACAGCTTTTCACCAGTAAATGCACATAATAAGAGACAGCTGTTCACCAGTACATGCACATAATAAAAGACAACTTTTCACCACTAAATGCACATAATAAGAGATCGCTTTTCACCAGTAAATGCACATAATAAGAGACAGCTGTTCACCAGTACATGCACATAATAAGAGACAGCTTTTCACCAGTAAATGCACATAATGACAAACAGCCAGTGTCCCCAGTATATGTAGCCAGGGATATATGTCCCCAGTATATGTAGGCAGGGATATATGTCCCCAGTATATGTAGGCAGGGGTATATGTCCCCAGTATATGTAGCCAGGGATATATGTGCCCAGTATATGTAGTCAGGGGTATATGTGCCCAGTATATGTAGTCAGGGGTATATGTGCCCAGTATATGTAGCCAGAGGTATGTCCCCAGTATATGTAGGCAGGGGTATATGTGCCCAGTATATGTGGTCAGGGGGTATATGTCCCCAGTATATGTAGGCAGGGGTATATGTGCTCAGTATATGTAGCCAGAGGTATATGTGCCCAGTATATGTAGCCAGAGGTATGTCCCCAGTATATGTAGCCAGGGGTATATGTGCCCAGTATATGTAGCCAGGGGTATATGTGCCCAGTATATGTAGCCAGGGGTATATGTGCCCAGTATATGTAGTCAGTGGTACATGTGCCCAGTATATGTAGCCAGGGGTATATGTGCCCAGTATATGTAGTCAGGGGTATATGTGCCCAGTGATTGTAGTCAGGGATATATGTGCCCAGTATATGTAGTCAGGGGGTATATGTCCCCAGTATATGTAGTCAGGGGTATATGTGTCCAGTATATGTAGTCAGGGGTATATGTGCCCAGTATATGTAGTCGGGGGTATATGTGCCCAGTATATGTAGCCAGAGGTATATATGGCCAGTATATGTAGCCAGAGGTATATATGCCCAGTATATGTAGCCAGAGGTATATGTGCCCAGTATATGTAGTCAGGGGTATATGTGCCCAGTATATGTAGTCAGGGGTATATGTGCCCAGTATATGTAGTCAGGGGTATATGTGCCCAGTATATGTAGCCAGAGGAAACCCCATCAGGAAATGTATTGCTCTATCTTTTGATGCATGTAAAATTACACTACCATTAGGTTTGCTACTAAAAGTGACATTTACCGCATTTAAAAGTATACTTTTTTCCTTCTAAATTTTAAAATCGATTTTCTCAAAAACTATAAGGTCTTTTTGAAAAAAAAATGTTTCCTCTTATTACCAATGATCTTCTTAACATATCCTGCAAATTTAGGGTTTCTAGCATTTAAGGTGGATTTGCTATTTACCATTAAAGTCGGCAGGTTTTTAAATGTGTATTTTTTTTCCTTTAAAACTTTAAAATCGATTTTCTCAAAAACTATAAGGTCGATTTGAATTTTTTTTCCTCTTGTAGCCACTGGGGGCCCCCTGGGGGCCCTTAAAAGCTCTGGGGCCCTGGGGCAATTGCCCCCTTTGCCTCTATGGTATCGCCGGCCCTGATGGCCAGTATATGTAGCCAGAGGTATATGTGCCCAGTATATGTAGGCAGGGGTATATGTCCCCAGTATATGTAGGCAGGGGTATATGTCCCCAGTATATTTAGGCAGGGATATATGATATGTGCCCAGTATATGTAGGCAGGGGTATATGTCCCCAGTATATGTTGGCAGGGGTATATGTCCCCAGTATATGTAGGCAGGGGTATATGTCCTCAGTATATGTAGGCAGGGGTATATGATATGTGCCCAGTATATATAGGCAGGGGTATATGTCCCCAGTATATGTAGGCAGGGGTATATGATATGTGCCCAGTATATGTAGGCAGGGGTATATGTCCCCAGTATATGTATCCAGGGGTATATGTGCCCAGTATATGTAGCCAGAGGTATGTCCCCAGTATATGTAGTCAGGGGTATATGTGCCCAGTATATGTAGTCAGGGGTATATGTAATGTGCCCAGTATATGTAGTCAGGGATATATGTCCCCAGTATATGTAGCCAGGTGTATATGTGCCCAGTATATGTAGCCAGGGGTATATGTGCCAAGTATATGAAGCCAGGGGTATATGTGCCCAGTATATGTAGTCAGGGGTATATGTCCCCAGTATATGTAGCAAAGGGGTATATGTGCCCAATATATGTAGCCAGGAGTATATGTGCCCAGTATATGTAGTCAGGGGTATATGTGCCCAGTATATGTAGTCAGGGGTATATGTAATGTGCCCAGTATATTTAGTCAGGGATATATGTCCCCAGTATATGTAGCCAGGTGTATATGTGCCCAGTATATGTAGCCAGGGGTATATGTGCCCAGTATATGTAGCCAGGGGTATATGTGACCAGTATATGTAGCCAGGTGTATATGTCCCAGTATATGTAGGCAGTATATGTGCCCAGTATATGTAGCTAGGTGTATATGTCCCCAGTATATGTAGTCGGGGGTATATGTCCCCAGAATAGGTAGCCAGGTGTCCCCCCAGCATGAGGAGAGCAGCACAGTGGAGGGAGAGCGGTGAGCACAGCAGCGGAGAAGGGGGGCCATCTCCCCCCCTTCCCTCACCTTAGGGGGCTCTCCCTCCCTCGCTCTCTCTTCCGGAATTAAGTGCGGTGGCTGGCAGTGGGCGGAACTTACCTTCCGTGTCTCCGTCTGGTCTCGTCGCAGGCGCGGGATGATTTGCCACTAGTCTGGTCTGATCCAGACCAGAGCAGCGGCTGCGGCACCAGAACTTCTGGCGCTTGGAGCGAGACGGAAGATAAGTTCTGCCCGCTGTTAACCACCCTGGCGTTCTGATTAAATCGCCAGGGTGGCTGCGGGAGGGTTTTTTTTAAATAAAAAAAAACCTTTCATGCAGCCAACTGAAAGTTGGCTGCATGAAAGCCCACTAGAGGGCGCTCCGGAGGCGTTCTTCCGATCGCCTCCGGCGCCCAGAATAAACAAGGAAGGCCGCAATGAGCGGCCTTCCTTGTTTTGCTTACATCGTCGCCATAGCGACGAGCTGAGTGACGTCATGGACGTCAGCCGACGTCCTGACGTCTGCCGCCTCCGATCCAGCCCTTAGCGCTGGCCGGAACTTTTTGTTCCGGCTACGCTGGGCTCGGGCGGCTGGGGGGACCCTCTTTCGCCGCTGCACGCGGCGGATCGCCGCGCTGCAGCGGCGATCAGGCAGCACACGCGGCTGGCAAAGTGCCGGCTGCGTGTGCTGCTTTTTATTTCATTAAAATCGGCCCAGCAGGGCCTGAGCGGCAGCCTCTGGCGGTGCTGGACGAGCTGAGCTCGTCCAGACCGCTCAGCAGGTTTTAAACATCACTTGGTTCCGGAGGAGAGAGCAAGGGAGGGAGAGCCCTAAGGTGAGAGAAGGGGGGGGGGGGGAGATGGCCCCCCTTCTCCGCCGCTGCCCACAGCTCTCCCTCCACTGTGCTGCTCTCCTCCTCCTCACAGGGCCCGTTGGCAACACTGCTGCGGGCCCCCTGTGACGTAGAGCTCGGGTGGGCCCCATAGCAACGCTATGGTTGCTATGGTGATTGCTACGCCCCCAGGTCCATGGCCAGGGCTGGGGATATGCTTCCATGGACTGGAAACGTAGGCTGCAAAAAGGTATTTTGAATGAAAACGGGGAGGGAAAAAAATGTATTTACAAAAACGGATCTGTTTGAAACGGATCCGATGTGGAACGGACAAGTGTGGACCTAATCTTACTCTCTATTACACACACAAGGCTTTCCCTGTCCTCTTCACCCATCGGCATCCAGCGCTTGCAGCCCCTGAAAATACAGCCAACAATCCTGTCTGCTGTGGCGCCTGCAATATTTACATTCCCCGGCTGCAGCGCAGGCGCAGTAGAGGGTTTCCGATGGAGTCCGGTGGAAATAGCTGAGCCTGATCGGGTCCGCTCTGCTGCGCAGACGCAAGTCGCCGCACAGTACACAGGACCTGATTGGACTCAGCCCATCGGAGAGCTTTCACTGTGCCGGGAAGCTAAATATATACATGTCCACTGTTTGGGGGCCTTCCAACAATGGATCCCAGAGGGTGGAGAAGCCTCATTCGGATCCAGAGGCTTTCCCCTAGCGAGGTAAGTACCCCCCAGAGGCAGGTTTTTTTTTCATTACAGATTCTTTTTAACTACTTGAGGACCACAGGCTTACACCCCCCTAGTGACAAGATATTTTTGACAATTCAGTCCACTGCAGCTTTAACAGCTCGCTGCAGGGCCATACAACTTAGCACCCAAATGAATCTAGGTTCCTTCTCTGCCCACCAACAGAGATTTCTGTTGGTGGGCTCTGATCGATGCTGCAGGCATTATTATTTTTTTAATTAATTTTATTGTCTTTTGTTTTTTTAAATAAAAAACTTTTTTTCCATCCCCTCCCCCCTCCCCCCCCCCCCCCCAAGAACCAATCAGGGCATCAGCCTATGAGATGGGATCGCTTGTTGAGCCCATCCAGGGGACAGCCAAGTGACAGGGCTGTCCCCAGTACAGCGCTCCACTAGATCGCAGCACTGTACAATGAAAAGAAACAGCTGTTTGTTTTCTTTTCATTCTACCAGCCGCGAACGACGCTGCCAGACTGTTGACCGGAGCAGAGCTCCGCCACTCAAGTGGGGATGCGCGCGCATCCGCAATCCCCGCTAATCTCCACCTGCAGGACTGGTCGCCTTTCAGTGTTAGACGGTCCTGGGGAAGCCACCTTGCAACCGCCGATTGCCGTTAGGTGGCCGTAAGGAGGTTAAACAGGTCATTACAAATGTAGATTATGAGAAGAGTTGCACTATGGAAATTAATGTTCAAATCATTTTTATTTTATTTTTGTTAATATGATTAAGTTAAAGCATTAGCAATCTGATGTGATCATTTTCACTAAATGCATGCATTCATGTCAACTACTATTAAGCTCCTTTGCGGTATGGACGAGCTCAGGCCACGCTTGGGCCGATTTTCATAATTTTTTAAAAAAAACACGCAGCAACCACTTTGCTTGTTGTGTGTTGGGGACGATTGCTGCCGCTCGCCGCCGATGCGCAGCTACCCGCCGCGTATCGCCCCCCCCCCCGAGACCCCTGCGCAGCCTGGCCAATCAGTGCCAGGCAGCGCTGACGGGTGGATCGGGACTCCATCTGACGTCACGGCGTCATCACGATCGTCATCATGGCGACAGGGGAAGCCCTAAAGGAAATCCCGTTCAAAACGGGATTTCCTTACGAGGGTATGCGCTGGCGGCAGAAAGGTCCGCACCAGTCCAGGATTCCATACAATAACTTTATTTAGGACGTATCCAGTATAAAAATATACACATGCATCAAGATGCTAACATGTTTCGAGCTGCCTCAGCTCTTAATCATAGCTAGTTAAAGAAATGACAGAACCTCCTATAAATACGCGCTGGCGGCGATAGTAAGGTACAGGCGGACACCGCAGGAAGGGGGGCATCATGTAGCTAGCGCTAGGCTAGCTACATGATTTAAAAAAACATATTAAAAAAAAACTGCTGCGCCGCCACCCTGGCACATTTAATGGAACGCCAGGGTGGTTAAGCTGTTTATTTTTAAAAATGGCACGGAACCGGTTGTAATCAGGGGCGTAACTGCAAGGTAGCAGCCCTGCAAATGCAAGGGGGGCCTGACCTGTGGGGGGCCCCCAACTCCTAACCTTCCCCTCCTCCAATAATGGGGACCAGGGGTTTTGTGTGGCTACACTTGTTATGGGTGTTAAATTCCTGATGGCCACACTTGTATTATTATGACCCTTGTGAGATGGGCCCCTGCCTATGAAGGTCGCCAAGGGTTGGCAAGGGGGAAGGGTATAAACATTGGGGGGGGGGGGGGGGAATCTAAGTTTTGTTCAGGGAGCCTGTGATTTGTAGTTACAGTCCTGGTTTTAATGCCTTTATATGACCAAATGTTGTAATATGTATATGGTAATTGTGCCAATAATTTTATTTTTCCAATTAAAAACACTCTCCGAGACACTGTGCTGCCGAAATAACGGGTAGAGAGAAGGCAGCCCCAAAAATAAGTGGTAGTGGTTGACAGGTTTATCTATATTATGTGACTAAAAATAATAAATAATAAAAATGTCTTACCTCTTAAGGAAGGGGCAATGCCAATTTCAAAAGAAAGATTTACTATACATCAGACACTACAAAAGATAACGCGTTTCGCGGAACACAGTCCGCTTCCTCGGATCAAATACAAAACAGTGTCTTTATATTGTAGACAGTAAAGTTCGAAGCACGTAAAAAAAATCTGTTAGGCTCTCTAACTAGAAGCCCAACTTCTCATGTTGCCACTCATGTTGCCGTTATCATTTTATTGTGAATTTTCTGCTCTCATCCACTCCAGTCATCTCTCCTCTCTCGTACAGGGTCTCCCCGCCGGCCCCTCTCCACAGCACTCTCCCATAATTTGCTCAGCACTCAACCACTCTTGAAATCTTCAAATGCAACCTAAAAGTACATCTGTTCAAACAAGCATATAATGTGGCCTTACCGAAGGCAGTCAATGTTTGATTGTTTGCTGTGCAGTAAGGCTCACATTACTAACTTATGTGCAGCTTACTGAGTGCCTTTATCCCCTTATCCCATCAAAGCAAACCTGTGCACTGGTGACACTACACACACACAGAGTCCCTGAGAGACAAACAACCAGCCTTTTTCGAATGGCCCGGTGATCATGTGGTGTGCCTCTCTCCGGCGCTCCCCGAGCCCAGTGTGTAAATGCAGAGTATAGTGCAGCAGAAGCTGTGCTCTCACCTCTCCGCTGGAGTCCAGTGCTGTGCCTGTGCGACCATCCTGTCTGTCCCCATCCCCCTCCTGCACTCCCACCAGCTTAGTGTGTAAATGCAGAGTATAGTGCAGCAGAAGCTGTGCTCTCACCTCTTCGCTGGAGTCCAGTGCTGTGCCTGTGTGACCATCCTGTCTGTCCCCTTCCCCCTCCTGCACTCCCCCAGCTTAGTGTGTAAATGCAGAGTATAGTGCAGCAGAAGCTGTGCTCTCACCTCTCCGCTGGAGTCCAGTGCTGTGCCTGTGTGACCATCCTGTCTGTCCCCATCTCCCTCCTGCACTCCCCCAGCTTAGTGTGTAAATGCAGAGAATAATGCAGCAGAAGCTGTGCTCTCACCTCTCCGCTGGAGTCCAGTGCTGTGCCTGTGTGACCATCCTGTCTGTCCCCATCCCCCTCCTGCACTCCCCCAGCTTAATGTGTAAATGCAGAGTATAGTGCAGCAGAAGCTGTGCTCTCACCTCTCCACTGGAGTCCATTGCTGTGCCTGTGCGACCATCCTGTCTGTCCCCATCCCCCTCCTGCACTCCCCCAGCTTAGTGTGTAAATGCAGAGTATAGTGGAGCAGAAGCTGTGCTCTCACCTCTTCGCTGGAGTCCAGTGCTGTGCCTGTGCGACCATCCTGTCTGTCCTCATCCCCCTCCTGCACTCCCCCAGCTTAGTGTGTAAATGCAGAGTATAGTGGAGCAGAAGCTGTGCTCTTACCTCTCCGCTGGAGTCCAGTGCTGTGCCTGTGCGACCATTCTGTCTGTCCCCATCCCCCTCCTGCACTCCCCCACTTAGTGTGTAAATGCAGAGAATAATGCAGCAGAAGCTGTGCTCTCACCTCTCCGCTGGAGTCCAGTGCTATGCCTGTGCGACCATGCTGTCTGTCCCCATCCACCTCCTGCACTCCCCCAGCCCAGTGTGTAAAGGCAGAGTATACAGAGTATAGTGCAGCAGAAGCTGTGCTCTCACCTCTCCGCTGGAGTCCAGTGCTGTGCCTGTGTGACCATCCTGTCTGTCCCCATCCCCCTCCTGCACTCCCCCAGCTTAGTGTGTAAATGCAGAGTATAGTGCAGCAGAAGCTGCGCTCTCACCTCTCCGCTGGAGTCCAGTGCTGTGCCTGTGCGACCATCCTGTCTGTCCCCATCCCCCTCCTGCACTCCCCCAGCTTAGTGTGTAAATGCAGAGTACATTGCAGCAGAAGCTGTGCTCTCACCTCTCCGCTGGAGTCCAGTGCTGTGCCTGTGCGACCATGCTGTCTGTCCCCATCCCCCTCCTGCACTCCCCCAGATTAGTGTGTAAATGCAGAGTATAGTGCAGCAGAAGCTGTGCTCTCACCTCTCCGCTGGAGTCCAGTGCTGTGCCTGTGCGACCATGCTGTCTGTCCCCATCCCCCTCCTGCACTCCCCCAGCTTAGTGTGTAAATGCAGAGTATAGTGCAACAGAAGCTGTGCTCTCCCCTCCCCTCTGGAGTCCAGTGCTGTGTCTGTGTGACCATCCTGTCTGTCCCCATCCCCCTCCTGCACTCCCCCAGCTTAGTGTGTAAATGCAGAGTATAGTGCAGCAGAAGCTGTGCTCTCACCTCTCCGCTGGAGTTCAGCGCTGTGCTCCCGGCTGTCCACTCACCACTCACCCTAGTGCCCTGCATCTCCTACTGCTTGTCACATAATATACCGGCACTACAAGGGAAGTGAATAGATCCGAAGGCTTCCTGAGGAGTACCAAAGAACTATTTGACATAGCAGGCCAAATAACTTCAACCGGGGATGGATTAGGAATGACAGGATGGACTGAGGACTGGAAGACCCTGTAGTATTCAGAGCCTTCCCTTTTCATGTATAGGTATGTTTCCTAGGTAGTGCCCTGCCCCTCTCTCCCCATCTCCCCTCCAGTCCCTCAGCAAGCTCCTCTCTCTTACCCCATTCAGCATCCTCAATAGCATCGCTCTCTCCCCTCCAGACCCTCACTTTGCCACTCCCTCTGCCCACCCACCCCCTTGCATCTTTAACCACTTCGGCCCGTGGCTGTTTTCACCTTGAGGATGGAAACAATTTTGCCCTGTCAGTGCTCCTCGTATTCATTGGCCAATAACTTTATGACTACTTATCACATCAAAATGATCTATGTCTTTTTGTGCCACAAATTAGGCTTTTGGGGGCGATACTTGATTTTGGTAATTATTTTATATGTGATTTCTCCAATTCCATCCCCTATAGTTTTAAAATAAACAATGCTGCTATAAATAAAACCCACAGATTTTTTTTGCCCAGTTGTCCCAGTTATCACAACATTTAATTTATGTTTCTAGTACAATGTATGGCGACAATATATTATTTGGAAACCCACACAGACAGAACATACAAGCTCCATGCAGATAGCGCCCTGGCTGAGATTTGAACCAGAGCCCCAGCGCTGCAAGGTGAGAGCGCTAACCACTACGCTACCATGCTGCCCAGATATCCGTCCACACACAACTTCACCACGCCGCTGTCTTCATTTCACATTTTTCTGAGCGGGCGTTATGCTTTCTTATTAAATGTGTACCGGCTCCACGAACAACATAAGCCAAGTGTATTTTTAGCCGTTTCTCATCTCTGGCAGGCGCTGAGCGTATCGGAACAGTTGCTGCGCTGTATGCTTGGCGAGCGATTACTACATCTGACTGCGTTTGTGAAATGTGCCCCGTTAGTTGCAGCAGGGAACATACAATCTCTCTGCGCTCTGGGATGGTGGCTGGGGGGGGGGGGGGGGGGGGGAGGGCGTGTAAAAAGACCTGAGAGCATCATTGGGAAAAAGCAGCTTGTTGTGCTGTGTGAGGAGTCTGACAGTGAGTGAGGAGGGGGGAGGCAGGAGAGCATCATTGGGGAAAAGCAGCTTGTTGTGCTGTGTGAGGAGTCTGACAGTGAGTGAGGAGGGGGGAGGCAGGAGAGCATCATTGAGGAAAAGCAGCTTGATGTGCTGTGTGAGGGGTCTGACAGTGAGTGAGGAGGGGGGAGGCAGGAGAACATCATTGGGTAAAAGCAGCATGTTGTGCGGTGTGAGGAGTCTGACAGTGAGTGAGGAGGGGGGAGTCAGGAGAGCATCATTAGGGAAAAGCAGCATGTTGTGCTGTGTGAGGAGTCTGACAGTGAGTGAGGAGGGGGAGTCAGGAGAGCAGCATTGGGGAAAAGCAGCGTGTTGTGCTGTGTGAGGAGTCTGACAGTGAGTGAGGAGGGGGGAGGCAGGAGAGCATCATTGTGGAAAAGCAGCTTGTTGTGTGTGTGAGGAGTCTGACAGTGAGTGAGGAGGGGGGAGTCAGGAGAGCATCATTGGGGAAAAGCAGCATGTTGCGCTGTGTGAGGAGTCTGACAGTGAGTGAGGAGGGGGGAGGCAGGAGAGCTTCATTGTGGAAAAGCAGCTTGTTGTGCTGTGTGAGGAGTCTGACAGTGAGTGAGGAGGGGGGAGGCAGGAGAGCAGCATTGGGGAAAAGCAGCTTGTTGTGCTGTGTGAGGAGTGTGACAGTGAGTGAGGAGGGGGAGACAGGAGAGCATCATTGGGAAAAAGTAGCTTGTTGTGCTGTGTGAGGAGTCTGACAGTGAGTAAGGATGGGGATGCAGGAGAGCAGCATTGGGGAAAAGTAGCTTGTTGTGCTGTGTGAGGAGTGTGACAGTGAGTGAGGAGGGGGAGGCAGGAGAGCATCATTGGGGGAAAGCAGCTTGTTGTGCTGTGTGAGGAGTATGACAGTGAGTGAGGAGGGGGGAGGCAGGAGAGCATCATTGGGGAAAAGCAGCTTGTTGTGCTGTGTGAGGAGTCTGACAATGAGTCAGGAGGGGGAGGCAGGAGAGCATCATTGGGAAAAGCAGCTTGTTGTGCTGTGTAAGGAATCTGACAGTGAGTGAGGAGGGGGAGGCAGGAGGAAATCATTGTGGAAAAGCAGCTTGTTGTGCTGTGTGAGGAGTCTGACAGTGAGTGAGGAGGGGGGAGGCAGGAGAGCATCATTGGGGAAAAGCAGCTTGTTGTGCTGTGTGAGGAGTCTGGCAGTGAGTGAGGAGGGAGGCAGGAGAGCAGCATTGGGGAAAAGCTGCTTGTTGTGCTGTGTGAGGAGTGTGACAGTGAGTGAGGAGGGGGAGGCAGGAGAGCAGCATTGGGGAAAAGCAGCTTGTTGTGCTGTGTGAGGAGTCTGACAGTGAATGAGGAGGGGGGAGGCAAGAGAGCATCATTGGGGAAAAGCAGCTTGTTGTGCTGTGTGAGGAGTCTGACAGTGAGTGAGGAGGGGGGAGGTGGGAGAGCAGCAGTGTTTCATGTGACTTGCACAGCAGAAGGGAGGAGATGGCACTGCTGTCCTGACTGAGGAGGAATGGAGAGGCTGAGGGTGAGCAGTTTGTTTGTCACAGACTCACAGCCAGCCAGTATGTATTGTATTGAGCTGCAGCATGTCATGTGAGAACATTAAATGAAGCAGAGTAAATTATTGGGTGCTGTGCGATCATTCCAAATCCAGGGGGGAAGGCATCCTCACAAGTTTGCCTCAGCAAAAATTCTAGAACCGGTCCTGGATGCAGAGCTCTACATAAGTTGTCACCTCCTCACATTTCCTCATTAATTTCCAGATATCATCCCATTCGGAACCTTCGCTCCTCCCAGGAGACCCTCTTGTACTATAGCTTGGTCAACTCACTCCCACCTCTAGGACTTCTTAGGAGTGTCACCTCTACTTTGGAACTCTCTTCCACAGCTTGTCCATCACGCCCCAAGTCTGGAAACCTTCAAGCGTTCTCTCAAAACACACCTGTTCAGACAAGCCTATTATTTGCTATAGGGAGCATTGAAGGTTTACATGCTGAAATAATCTATCGTAAATCGATCTGCGGTGTAATGGACAGGCAACTTATCTCTCTCTGATCAGATTCTCTTGGTCCATCTGCCCACACGTCACTGGAAGGGAACCTCAAGGCCTCGTTCACATGAGATGCGTTGCCATCTGTATCTCGGCAACGCGTGCGGAGGCGGACACACACGAACATCAGAAGAACATAGACTGCTCTGTCTGATGTTCACATTACATGCGTTGCGTAGCAGTGCGATGCTCAAACACACTGCTACGTGCATTTTTTGGCAAAACGTGCGGCTGTCCCATTCACATAGCACGAGGTAGTTAATGAGGCAATGTGAGGTTTAAAGGATACCCTAAGTGACGTGACATGATAAGATAGACATGTGTATGTACAGTGCCAAGCACACAAATAACTATGCTGTGTTCCTTTTTTTCTTTCTCTGCCTGACAGAGTTAAATATCAGGTATGTAAGTGGCTGGCCTGACTCAGTCCTGACTCAGTGTGACCCTCTCTGATAAGAAATTCCCCTTTTTAACTCTTTCTTGCTCTCAGAAGCCATTTTCTGCTAGGAAAGTGTTTTATAGTTGGAATTTCTTATCAGTGAGGGTCACCCTGTAGTCACTTCCTGTCTGAGTCAGGACTGAGTCAGCCACTTACATACCTGATATGTAACTCTTTCAGGCAGAGAAAGAAAAAAATGGAACGCAGCCTAGTTGATTTGTGTGCTAGGCACTGTACATACACATGTCTATCTCATCATGTCACATGTCACTTCGGGTATCCTTTAAAGGAGATCTCCGAGTCAAGTATAACCCCCAAGCAGCGGGCCTTAGAGGTCGAGGTTATTGGGGTGCTGTCTACAGTTATGGTTGCAATTGGTGGCGGTGTAGATAGCGATGGTGGAAAAATCACAATTTTTGTTTTACTCATGTTGAGTTTGAGGAAGCGGGAGGACATAAATGCAGAAACGGCACATAGACAGTCGGGGACAGAGGTGATACTGGAAACCAAAAGAGCAAATTAGTTGTCCCAGGCCATGAGTGTAGATTGAGAAAAGAAGTGGCCCAGGAACTGAGCCTTGAGGTGCACCAACAGACAGTGAGCGTGAGGAGGAATTAGTGTTAGGTCTGATGCACACTGCACAAGCTTTTTAAATGCTAGAGATTTTAAAAGCACTTGCTAGTGCAATGCTAATGCTATGCGGGATTTTTGAAAAATCACATCGCTCCAGTGTGAACACACACATAGGATAACATTATCAAAGCTTTTAAAATCACAAAGCGCTCCGAAAAGCTCTTACAGTGTGAACGAGCCCTCAAAGAAAACATCTGGGAAACTTAAAAATATCCGATCTACTTACCTGGGGCTTCCTCCGGTCCCTGGAGGACTATATGTCCCTCGTTGCAGCTCCGCTTCAAGATTGTCTCCTGGGGTCTCCTCCATAGCAGTTGTCGACTTGGACAGTTCTGCAAGCACTGCACCTGCGCAGAACACTCCCGGCCACAGGGGTACGACTGCAAGCAGTGCGGCCATGCATGTACACTTGCCGCTGACCTGGCACGGTCAGTAGCTGCTATGGAGGGGATCCCAGGAGACCAGCTTGGAGTGGAGTTGTGACGAGGGACGCACAGGCTTTAAGTGGCTGGAGGAAGCCCCCCAGGTAAGTAGACCTAATTTTTTCAAGTTTCTCAAATGTTTCCTCCACTGTCTCCCTCCATAAACCACTGAGCATGCGTAGCGCTGGCTGCATGCCTCCTCTATTGCGCTCTTGGGTCGGAAGCATTATGCACATGATGCACATAGCAATTTTTGCTTTGTACCTGTAAGCTACGGCAGGGCGTGGCCCAACATTGCTCCTCGCTCTGCCAATCCCGCTGCTAGTCGGAAGCAAAAGGCTCTAACCTTAATACAACCCTAGATGTTGACCGCGCCAAAATTAGTTTTGCAGACATCTCTGATGCGTTCCTTGCTCAGGCGCTTATTGACTTCTCCTGGCGTTTGCCGCAGATTAATTAACTTCTTGGGCAGACTGTGTTCCTGGAAATGATCTACAAACAGAAATATTTTATCCTCTTTCTCACAGTTTTCCTCGGCAGAGTTTGTCCACTGATCGGCTTTTTTTGGCACGGAGGAGAAAACAACTCGGTGGAAGTCGTCAAAGCTGTCAAATTCATTAGCAGTTCGATGAAAGGTTCCCCAGCAAAACACAGGATAGACGTCAGCAGCTGTTCTCGCTGATCCTGCTGGTGAAGGGAGAGGGTCAGTCAGATGCTAATAATTAGAAATTGCATGTAAATTTTAACTTAAAGGTATGCAGCATGGAGGTGAGGCAGGCAGGGATGGGACAGGGTCCTCCGCCCCAAATTGTCTGCGGTAGCAAATGTGGACCCAATATTAAGTAGGTTGCCCCTTCCCCTAGTATAGGTAGGTAGCCAGATGTGCTAGCAGCCCCCCTCCCCTAGTATAGGTAATCAGATGTACCGCCAGTATTAGGTAGCCCCCTCCCCTAGTATACGTAGCCAGATGTACCCCCAGTATTAGGTAGCCCCCCTCCCCAGGATAGATAGGCAGATGTGCCCCCAGTATTAGGCAGGCTCCTCCCCCAGTATAGATGGCCAGATGTGTACCCAGAATTAGGTTGCCCCCCCTTTCCAGGATAGCTAGGCAGACGTGCCCCCCAGTATTAGGCAGGCTCCTCCCCGACCCCCAGTATAGATGGCCAGATGTACCCCCAGTATTAGATAACCCCCCTACCCAAGATAGATAGGCAGATGTGCCCCCCAGTATTAGGCAGCCGCCACCCCTAGGATTAACAGGCAAATGTGTCCCCAGGATTACAGATGGCTCAAACTGTTCTGCCATTTAGAGATTTAAACCGGCTGTGCGTCAACGCCGTCATTTTTGGTGGGACTTTGGCATGGGTCCCCCTCCGGCATGCCACAGTCCAGGTGTTAGGCCCCTTTTGTGGCCAGTAACAGTCCCTATAGGTTTTAAAATTCGCCTGCCCATTGAAGTTAATGGAGGTTCGCCAGATTCAGCTGTTCGCGAACGTTTGCGGAAATTCGTGGAACCGAAAATTTGATGTTTAGGCCAACACTACCCAGGCTTTGGTAGGCAGCACACCTCCCCAGGATAGATAGCTATATGTGTTCGACTTAGGCATGGGCACACCCTCACACCTGACTTGAGCCTAGGGCCAATCAGTCACTGACAATTTTGGTTGGCCAAAGTGCAAACAATTTTTATGCCACTCAGAATTATTTGCTTCTCATTGACCATCTTCTACTGGTGAAAGCTGAGCTTGACGCTGGCCCGGATTTACGTCACAGGAGCCTGTAGGAACAGATGTCCTGGCACCCTAGACTCCGCCCTCCATGCATGCAGGCCCGGATTTACATCACAGGAGCCTATAGGCACAGATGTCCTGGCACTCTAGACTCCGCCCTCCATGCATGCAGGCCCGGATTTACATCACAGGAGCCTGTAGGCACAGATGTCCTGGCACCCTAGACTCCGCCCTCCTTTGATGCAGGCCCGGATTTACATCACAGGAGCCTATAGGCACAGATGTCCTTGATAAAAAAAAAATATAAGGGCATAAAAATGAATTAAAAGAAAAATCTTAAAAAAACGATGGTAGGCGTGTGTTGGGGGTGTGGTTGGGGGGTGTGGTTAGGGGTGTGGCCAGTGTCCCGGTTTCCTATTTTAAAATGTTGGGAGGTATGCTGTAGGCACAGATGTCCTGGCACCCTAGTGTTATGATCGCTTCTGCAGCGTTTACTGCTGACTGCAGTGGTATTGCAAACCAAGCAGTTCTAATGTCATTACATGCATTTGCTTGCATAGTTTGGTTTGCACTTAAACTAGTTGCTGATTCCATCTGCAGTCGCTCTGAAGTTAATGACAGTTTAAAATGCTTTTGTGTAAACAAACATTGTCTGCTGCAGTGGAGGGGCAGTCCCTTTCCTGCAGGCTGCATATCATTGTCTGCCTTTTCCTGCTATCAGCCTGTGATTAATTACCATTCACTTGTGTGGGAATCTGCAGGTCTGCTCCCATTGGATGACCTCAGTATAAAGAACTGCTTCCTGCAATGCCTCATGGGCTACCATAGTCTCAGATTCTATCTGTTACTCTGCTCGTGCCCCACCTCGTTCCTGGTCCGTGTGGACTGCGCTGACTCCTGCGAAGGGGTCAGCGAGTCCTCCTAGTTCTGCTCTTGTTCTAGAAGTTGTTACTTGCTTGTCTTGTGTCATATATTGGTTCATCGCCAATATATACGCATACTTGCGCATTTTGTTATTTTCCTTGTATTCGTGTTACGTTGATATATCAGTGTCGCTGATATATACGTACACGAACTGTTTATATCCTGTGTTCCGTTAGTCAGCGTTCCAGCACGCTGAGCTAGTTATCCTGTTCCTGGTCCTGTTTGTGGATTGCGTTCATCTCTGCGAAGAGATAGCGAATCCTTCTGAGTCCTGTTCCCTGTATTACTCCAGTCTTAGTCAGAGTTCCTGCTTATGTCATATATCGGTTCATTGCCGATATATACATATGTTAGTCAGACGTTACGAATAGTTTCATTGATAGCTGTAATTGTAATACGCTAGGAAAACATACTTATTGTGTATTTATCTGTGTTACGTTCATCTATCTTGATCCTGCTATTTCCTGTCTCTCCTGTCCTGTCTTTGTGAGGCACGCCATCGCCGCAACGCATTGGCTGCCTCATTCCAGTCTGTCTGGTTTTGGACGCTTGCTGTCGCTAAGTAATCGCTAGCTAGCAAGCGTTCATTCTGTCTACCTGTCCTGATCTCCTCAGTCCTGGTTTATGCGCTCAGCGCTACTTTGCGCTGAGACGTTATTACGAAAGTGTTTGTGGCTGTTCGGATCTGCACCGGCTCTGTGCACCACAATCTCCTATTGGAGTCAGTCCTCTCCTCCACTAAACTGGGGATATCCTGATCCCTTGTGCTGGTGTGTGTACCTCCTTCACGTCAGTTTATGTGTTGTATGCTGACTGTGGAGATTACACCTCCAAGCTTAACACCTAGACTCCGCCCTCCATGATCCTACAAACACGCATCGTACCACACCACAAGTGTGCTGGCTGGCCCAGCTGTCACTCCTCCCTTACTTCCCTTGCCCATCATAGGTAGCTACAGGTGCCCCTTAGTATTAGGTAGCCAGAAGTACCCTCAAGATTAAGTAGCTAGAGGTACCCCCAAGGATCAAGTAGCTAAAGTTGCCCCCGACTAAAGGGAGATCTGGTCAGTAGAATGTTGAGAGCCGGGTGAGAAACCTCTCATTGGGACTCTGGTATTTGGGAAGTGGAGTGAGCCGCCTTTCCTTCATCAGGCTCCTGTAGGCACGTGCCTACAGTGCCTTATGGTAAATCCAGCCCTAGCTCGATGTAACATTTTTGGGAAGTTTTGTTGTCACCATTGTTTTGGAAGAACAGCTCTGGCACCCATCAGTGCTACCCAAATCATTTTACAATTTAATGTTACAAAAAAAATAAAATAAATACAATTTCAATTAGCAGGCCACAGCAAACGTCTACATTTGTCCAGAGACTCAATGTTTTTTCCCCCAGCTGTGAATTCAGAACTTTATTGGGGGCGTGCTAGTCCCAAAGATGAGTGGCACGTGCCCCGGATGTTCCCCAGGCAGTGGGCGGCAGTACTCACCTCAGGCCGATTGGTCTCCAGATTCTGCAGATATTTTCTCTTCTCCTCCTAGGGACTGAGAATGAATCAGATGCTTGAGCTCCTAGCGTCTTATTTTCGGATGCTAGAGGGAGAATCGCCAGCTACAGACGATGTCTCCAGACTTGGAGAGCGGATGGAGCAGATGCGTAGCTCCTCCTGCTGTGTTGGGGGGGGGGGGGGGTTCATGTGGAGGAACAGGGAGGACACACACGATGCATGCTCCCTTTGGAGGCTACAGGCACCACAGCTTCCAGCATGCCCCATAGAGGAACCACGGCACCCAACATGTCCCATATGTTTAAGTGACACTGCCTATTTATGTGATATGCTGCATTTTATTTTATTTTATTGGGGGGGGGGGAAGGGGGGCAGGCCTACTTAGACCGCTGTTAAGTTCATGTAAATTTGGTCCCACCCATGACCACACCCACATTCTGGTGGATGGCCAAACTAATTTTGTGGCTGAAGTGGCCAAAAGTGCCCCGGATCTCTTAGGATACTAGCAAAGCCCCTGCTTCTATAAAGTATGGATTGCTGAATTAAAAAAAAAAAAAAAAAACAAGCTGTCCTCTTGACCACTATGATTGTCCAGTTCAGGGGCGTAGCTAGACATCACTGGGCCCCCCTGCGAAACTTTGGATGGGGCCCCCCACCCCCCTCCAATGTGGTTTCCCCATGCACATAAAAACACTTATGCTTAAAGAGACTCCGTAACAAAAATTGCATCCTGTTTTTTATCATCCTACAAGTTCCAAAAGCTATTCTAATGTGTTCTGGCTTACTGTAGCACTTTCTGCTATCACAGTCTCTGTAATAAATCAACTTATCTCTCTCTTGTCAGCCTTGTCAGCCTGTGTCTGGAAGGCTGCCAAGTTCTTCAGTCTTGTGGTTCTGCTATGAACTCCCCCTTCCAGGCCCCTCTCTGCACACTGCCTGTGTGTTATTTAGGATTAGAGCAGCTTCTCTCTTCTCTCTTATCTTTTACAAGCTGGATAAATCTTCCTCTGAGCTGGCTGGGCTTTCACATACTGAAGAATTACAGACAAGGGCAAAGCTGTTTGCAGGAAGAAATGAGCAGCCTGAAACTTCAGTGCATGAGAGATGCAGGGGGAAAGAAACACACAAATGATCTCTTGAGATTCAAAAGGAAGGCTGTATACAGCCTGCTTGTGTATGGATGTATTTTCTATGTGTGGACATGCTGTACATCAACCTACTTCCTGTTTTGGTGGCCATTTTGTTTGTTTATAAACAAACTTTTTAAAACTGTTTTTAACCACTTTTAATGCGGCGAGGAGCGGCGAAATTGTGACAGAGGGTAATAGGAGATGTCCCCTAACGCACTGGTATGTTTACTTTTGTGCGATTTTAACAATACAGATTCTCTTTAAAGGAAATGTCAGGCAATCTATGCTACCCCCAGATCTACTTACCCCTTGCGGCTGACAAGTCCCTCGTTGCAGCTCTGCTCTCAGTACATACACACACAGCTGTATTATATTACTACATGAGAGCACATGCTATATGGAGGGACAACAATGACATGCTGAACATAAGATATAGTATCACTGTAACTTTGGCAAAACATTCAGAATGTCACTGATTGATACTGTTATTACAAGAACTTGTACTCAGTGTGAGACAACAAGCTCTCAATGAGGCAGCGACAGTCAGACATCAATCTCCACTCTGCTGTGTTGTAAAAGTAATTCGAGGCCATACGGTCATTAGCCAGTGTGATAAGAATCTAGGAATCCTTTCAGAGTGAATAAGGGAAAGTCTACAACTTTTTTTCTAAGTGTGACTCGTTCTTTGTTAGGTTGTACATGCAGTCATCAGATGTTTGCAGCAGTGAGAGACAGATGTTTTTTTAACGAACCCTAGGGAGCAGGGACAGTGTACAAACTCCAAAGTGTGTATGATTCCTTATCTGTGTGGTGGACACATGAAGTCAATATAACAATGGGGTGAGAGCAGA
This sequence comes from Hyperolius riggenbachi, assembly GCF_040937935.1. NCBI lineage: Eukaryota > Metazoa > Chordata > Amphibia > Anura > Hyperoliidae > Hyperolius > Hyperolius riggenbachi. The sequence goes on from NC_090652.1 coordinate 11,276,206, forward strand.
ATACGTTTTTTTCTCTCGGTGCCCTTAGCTGTCAGTCTCTTAAACTTTTCCCCCACGGGCCCCCTGTGGCTTCTGGGCCCCCTGCGGAGGCATCCCTCGCAGGGTCTATTGTTATGCTCCTGGTCCAGTTGCAATGCTTTCATCACATGATCAAAGGTCACCCTGATAGGTCATGCTCTGGTTGTCGAGGCTCCAGCGTGAGCATGTGCAGCTCTTTCTGCTGCATCAGTGACTTGACATTCTTATGGCATGGCGAGAGTCCTGAGGATCATCCCCAAGGAGTTCTGTGTCTCGCCCTGACACCTATACCTAACCTTTGGCTGTACAAGTAACCCCAGACCTCATCCTAACCTTAGCCATCCCAAAAAGTGAGTCCCTTCCTGACGCCTAATGCTACCCTCCAGTGTAAATGGAACCCCTTCTTGATACCCAACCTTCCCCTTAATGTAAACGCCTTCCCGATGTCTAATCCTCACTGCTGCCCATAAAATGAACCCCTGCCCAATACCTAGCCCTAACCCCCTCCCCCCAACAAAAACATCTTCAAGATTCCTCACCTTAAAGCAGTAGGATCAGCCATACTATGCCAGGGAAAAAAACACATATCTAAGTAGATAAATACTTGAACTACTTGCATAACACATGTATTGTACTGTCCACGTTTTGATTTCAGTGCATTTTATATAGTAAAGAGAATTCTGCTCCTGGTGGGAACCATGTCTTTTGCCCACAGTTTGAGGCTAAATCCTGATGTCATTTCTTCCCTTAACTTTTTTTTTCTTTTCTCCTCCAATCGCTGAGTCAACTCAGCCTTGCTTGTAAACACAAGTGAGCAGAGAATCATGTTTCAGCTAGGCAGCTAGACAGGGAAATAAAGGGAAGAGGAGGAATATATTATAGATAAAAAGACCCCCCAGCATGCAACTGAATGGCAACGGCTATTAACTACTTCGGCCTCCTGGACGTACTAGCTACACCCAGGAGTTTATGTGCGCGTGTCCGCGCGCTCCCGCGGCCTATCGCTCCCGGCCCGCGGTTCGTTAGCCAGGCAATCAGTGAATCGGGCTATGGTGCCCGACCACTGATTCCTTTCCCCCGGTTGCGTCCCCATGTGTCTCTCTAAGGGTATGTTACGCTTAGAGTGACGTCATGTAAACAAACTCATGGCCGCCATCTTGTGGCTAAAAAGTAAAACAACTAAAAGTAAAAAAAATAAAACTTATCACACATTTGCATTATAAAACTATTGTTTACATCCCACCCTCCCAAAAATACCCAAATAAAATGTTTTTATATTAAAAAAAAAAACATTACAATAAAAAACAACATGTAAATATTTACCTAAGGGTCTAAACTTTTTAAATATCAATGTAAAGATGATATATTTCTATATTCTTTTTATTTTAAACTTGTAAATAGTCATAGATGCAAAACGGAAAAAATGCACCTTTATTTCCAAATAAAATATTGTCGCCATACATTGTGATAGGGACATAATTTTAACAGTGTAATAAACGGGAAATATGGGCAAATACAATACGTGAGTTTTAATTATGGAGGCATGTATTATTTTAAAACTATAATAAACTGAGAAATAATGAATTTTTTCAGTTTTTTTTCTTATTCTTCCTGTTAAAATGCATTTACAGTAAAGTGGCTCTTAGCAAAATGTACCCCCCAAAGAAAGCCTAATTGGTGGTGGAAAAAAACAAGATATAGATCAGTTCATTGTGATAAGTAGTGATAAAGTTATAGGCGAATGAATGGGAGGTGAACATTGCTCGGATGCATAAAGTGAAAATGGCTGAAGTGGTTAAAGGGCCAGTGCTCCTAAGGTATGTGATAACTCCAAACTATAACAGCAGAAAAAGTTTTGAAAGTTTTGAATGCAGGATTAGCATCTTTATCACTTAATACACTCAGACCAGTTGCTGTTAAAATTTGATTTTTATGGTAACAATCCCGCTTTAAAGTGGACCTGAACTCTTGCAGGTCCACCAGCTCAGGGATCAAATTACAACTTTAAGAGAAACTCCGACCAAGAATTGAACTTTATCCCAATCAGTAGCAGATACCCCCTTTTACATGAGAAATCTATTCCTTTTCACAAACAGACCATTAGGGGGCGCTGTATGACTGATATTGTGGTGAAACCCCTCCCACAAGAAACTCTTGAGTACCTACTCCTGGCAGTTTCCTATCCGTGAACCTTGTTGCATTGTGGGAAATAGCTGTTTACAGCTGTTTCCAACTGACAAAAAAGCATGCAACAGCTACATTACCTGCCAGCAGTAAAAATGTCACCATGTAATAAATGTCAGAATGTAAAGATTGTACAATGGGCAAACACTGACTAAATCATTTATACATAATTATTGTAAAAACGAAGCACTTTTTTATTGCATTATTTTCACTGGAGTTCCTCTTTAAGATTAGTCACAGATAAGGGGGAATTAGACACAGTCTAAACTCTCTAAATACATACAGGGTGCATTTTTCTCTGTGCAAGAGTTTGTCCTGTGCAAGAGTCCGGGTCCACTTTAAAGTGTCAACAAACTTTAAAGAGTCGACATGTGTCATGATGAATGAAACGTGATATATGTACAGTGCAAAACCTCTTAATAACCCGGCTGTTTTACTTGTTTTATTTTGCTGCCTGAAAGAGTTAATTTCTAGGCATAGAAGTGGCAGCTTCTGTCTTGTCAGTACAATATATTAAACATCATTGATAAGCAACTCACAGCCATAAAAGTGTTCCTGGCAGAATACAACTTCTGAGAGCAGAGGGAGATAAGAAAAGGTCAAAAGTTCATGTAGCTTCACTCAGGGACACTTAGTAGGCTGCTACTGAGCAGAGACAACAAAACATTCATTCTACTTTGTAAATGTTTAAATATAAAATAAAACCATTTTTAGGAATAGTAGGATTAATACAATTGTTAACTCATCAGTTTATTTTCCCCTCGTTTCACTTTTAAAGTTGTTGTGTATTTCTTAGACCAGAGAGGAAGTTCTGAGTTCAGGGCCGCTTTAATCTTCTCTCCCCCCCCCCCCCCCCCCCCCCAAAAAAAAGTAAACCCCATACCCCAGAGGATATTCCTGAGCTGACACAGCCGAGAGATCAAACTACACTTGTGATTAGTCACAAATGAGGGGGAATTAGACAGGCTAAATTCTCTAAATACACACAGGGTGCATTTCTCTCTGATTTCTTTTGTCCTGTGCAAGAGTTCAGGTTTAATTATAGAGTGATGATGCTTGTATAGTGAGGACGTTATCCACATACATGGGGTCATTAGAGAGAAGTGGTAATTATACTGAGGTGGGGAGGGGAGATCATGTGACTATAGCCTATTGATGTTAAATAGTAGGTGTCAGTGACAGCAGTAAATCCTGCAGCGTTCTTACTCTGTTTTACAAGCCCAGCGCACCTCCGCTCCGCCTCCTGCGAGTCATAAACGCTCCTGTATTTGTGTATTCTGACATGTGACGTGCAGTCAAGGCCGGGTTACCCCGGGGCAAGTTCCAGGAGCGTTTCATAACATTGCTGAACGCCGAGGATGAGCAAAACGCTGCAACAACAGGGGCTCATTCACAAAACGTTTCTGTTAGATTATCTCTCCTCACTAATTCACGATTCAATAACTTAACTCACAATTTATCTCTCCTTACCTGTTTATCTCTTGAATTATCCCCCCACATTTATCTCATGCATTAGCTCTCAAGATGGCCATACATCAAGCAACTTAGCGGCAGATTGGGCTCGATTCACAAAGCGGTGCTAACCCAGTTAGAGACTTTAGGCGTGATATAACCATTGCACCACGCTGGCAAAAAGCCAGTTTAGGTGTGATAAGTTTAGGCATGATAAGTTTAGGCGTGATAAGTTTAGATAAGTTTAGATCGCGCACAAAGTCCCGCACGCAAAGCAGCGCCAATAAACTCTATGCGAAGTGCACCAGACTTTGCTAGCACAAAACTTTTGATCAGCTGTGCACTGCTGTGCTAACCCAGTTGGTGCTTAAACTTATCACGCTTAAACGTATCACGCCTAAACTTATTACGCCTAAACTTATGACGCCTAAACTTATCACACCTAAACTTATCACGCCTAAACTTATCACGCCTAAACTTATCATGCCTAAACTTATCACGCCTAAACTTATCATGCCTAAACTTATTACGCCTAAACTTATCACGCCTAAACTTATCATGGCTAAACTTATCACGCCTAAACTTATCACGCCTAAACTTATCACGCCTAAACTTATCACGCCTAAACTTATCACGCCTAAACTTATTGGGCTTGATTCACAAAGCGGTGCTAACAGTTAGCACGCTGGTGAAAAGCCCTTTATCATGCCTAAACTCAGTTTAGGCATGATAAGTTTAGGGGCTCGATTCACAAAGCGGTGCAAAGTGTTAGCACCGTGGTGAAAAGGCCCTTATCACGCCTAAAGTCACTTTAGGCATGATAAGAAGAAACTCGCGCGAAGTTGCCGCGCGCAAAGTTTTGCGCGCGCAACCGCGCGCGTGCGCGCGCAGCGTCCCCGCTTCGCGCGAAGCTCCCATTAAGCCCTATGGGACTTTGCGCGCGCTCTCACGCGCGAACGCGCGAACGCGCGTACGCGCGGTAACTTCGCGCGAAGAGCAGGAAAAAGCGGTGATAACTCAGTGGTGAAAAGGTCATCACGCCTAAAGTCTTTTAGGCGTGATAACTGGGTTATCACCGCTTTGTGAATCGAGGCCTAGGTGTGATAAGTTTAGGTGTGATAAGTTTAGGTGTGATAAGTTTAGGCATGAAAAGTTTAGGTGTGATAAGTTTAGGCATGATAAGTTTAAGCGTCAACTGCGTTAGCACCGCAGTGCACAGCTGATCAAAAGTTTTACGCTAGCAAAGTCTGGTGCACTTTGTACAAAGTTTAATGGCGCTGCTTTGCGTGCGGGACTTTGCAAGCGATCTAAACTTATCTAAACTTATCATGCCTAAACTTATCACACCTAAACTTATCACGCCTAAACTTATCACACCTAAACTGGCTTTTCACCAGCATGGTGCAATGGTTATCATGCCTAAAGTCTCTAACTGGGTTAGCACCGCTTTGTGAATCGAGCCCATTACGCCTAAACTTATCACGCCTAAACTTATCACGCCTAAACTTATCACGCCTAAACTTATCACGCCTAAACTTATCACGCCTAAACTTATCACGCCTAAACTTATCACGCCTAAACTTATCACGCCTAAACTTATCACGCCTAAACTTATCACACCTAAATTTATCACGCCTAAACTTATCACACCTAGGGCTTGATTCACAAAGCGGTGCAAAGTGTTAGCACGCTGGTGAAAAGCCCTTTATCACGCCTAAACTCAGTTTAGGCATGATGGGCTTGATTCACAAAGCGGTGCAAAGTGTTTGCACGCTGGTGAAAAGGCCCTTATCACGCCTAAACTCACTTTAGGCATGATAAGAAGAAACTCGCGCGAAGTTACCGCGCGTACGCGCGTAAGTGCGCGCGCAGCACTCGACGCTTCGCGCGAAGCTCCCATTAAGCCCTATGGGACTTTGCGCGCGCTCTCACGCGCGTACGCGCGAACACGCGTACGCGCGGTAACTTCGCGCGAAGAGCAGGAAAAAGCGGTGATAACTCAGTGGTGAAAAGGTCATCACGCCTAAAGTCTTTTAGGCGTGATAACTGGGTTATCACCGCTTTGTGAATCGAGCCTGATAAGTTTAGGGGCTCGATTCACAAAGCGGTGCAAAGTGTTAGCACCATGGTGAAAAGGCCCTTATCACGCCTAAAGTCACTTTAGGCATGATAAGAAGAAACTCGCGCGAAGTTGCCGCGCGTACGCGCGTACGCGCGCACGCAACACCCGACGCTTCGCGCGAAGCTCCCATTAAGCCCTATGGGACTTTGCGCGCGCTCTCACGCGCGTACGCGCGAACGCGCTTACGCGCGGTAACTTCGCGCGAAGAGCAGGAAAAATCGGTGATAACTCAGTGGTGAAAAGGTCATCACGCCTAAAGTCTTTTAGGCGTGATAACTGGGTTATCACCGCTTTGTGAATCGAGCCCCAGGTGTGATAAGTTTAGGCATGCTAAGTTTAGGTGTGATAAGTTTAGGCGTGATAAGTTTAGGTGTGATAAGTTTAGGCGTGATAAGTTTAGGCGTGATAAGTTTAGGTGTGATGGGCTCGATTCACCAAGCGGTGCAAAGTGTTAGCACCGTGGTGAAAAGGCCCTTATCACGCCTAAAGTCACTTTAGGCATGATAAGAAGAAACTCGCGCGAAGTTGCCGCGCAACACCCGCCGCTTCGCGCGAAGCTCCCATTAAGCCCTATGGGACTTTGCGCGCGCACTCACGCGCGTACGCGCGAACGCGCTTACGCGCGGTAACTTCGCGCGAAGAGCAGGAAAAATCGGTGATAACTCAGTGGTGAAAAGGTCATCACGCCTAAAGTCTTTTAGGTGTGATAACTGGGTTATCACCGCTTTGTGAATCGAGGCCGATAAGTTTAAGCACCAACTGCGTTAGCACCGCAATGCACAGCTGATCAAAAGTTTTGCGCTAGCAAAGTCTGGTGCACTTTGTATAAAGTTTAATGGCGCTGCTTTGCGTGCGGGACTTTGCACGCTATCTACACTTATCTAAACTTATCATGCCTAAACTTATCACACCTAAACTTATCACACCTAAACTTATCATGCCTAAACTGAGTTTAGGCATGATAAAGGGCTTTTCACCAGGGTGCTAACTGTTAGCACCGCTTTGTGAATCAGGCCCCTAAAGTTATCACACCTAAACTTATCACGCCTAAACTGGCTTTTCACCAGCATGGTGCAATGGTTATCACGCCTAAAGTCTCTAACTGGGTTAGCACCGCTTTGTGAATCGAGCCTATTGACTGTCCAATTTCATTATATTAATCAGATGAAAATTGGTGCCGCCAAGAGCATGCTTACTTGCTCAGGACCGGAATACCATAAGGCAGTGTAGGCACGTGCCTACAGGCACCTGATGATGGGGAGGCAGCTCACTCACCTCCCCAAGCGCCTCCCTCTCTCCTTCCCTATGCAGAATCCTGAGAGAATGATGTAATGTTAGAAAAAAACACTATGGGCTCGATTCACCAAGCGGTGCAAAGTGTTAGCACCGTGGTGAAAAGGCCCTTATCACGCCTAAAGTCACTTTAGGCATGATAAGAAGAAACTCGCGCGAAGTTGCCGCGCGCAAACCGCGCGCGTGCGCGCGCAGCGTCCCCGCTTCGCGCAAAGCTCCCATTAAGCCCTATGGGACTTTGCGCGCGCTCTCACGCGCGAACGCGCGTACGCGCGGTAACTTCGCGCGAAGAGCAGGAAAAAGCGGTGATAACTCAGTGGTGAAAAGGTCATCACGCCTAAAGTCTTTTAGGCGTGATAACTGGGTTATCACCGCTTTGTGAATCGAGGCCAATATACTTGAAAATAAAAATATGAGAATATTTTCTTTGCTGCTAATCTTCTAGTAATTACTCATAGTACACAACCAATTCATTATATCATATATTTTTTTTTTGCTTCAGCGTCTAGACACTGAAGCGAAAAAAAAAATATGATATAGTGAATTGGTTGTGTACTATGAATAATTACTAGAAGATTAGCAGCAAAGAAAATATTCTCATACTTTTATTTTCAGGTATATAGTGTTTTTTGTAACATTGCATCATCCTATAATATGTGCAGATTACACAACACTCAGCTTCAAAATAAGTCTATCAGAGCAGTCTGTGAAGTAATGACCTCTCCTCTGCCAGAGGAAAAGTAAATAGTCCAGGAACAGTTGAGATAATAAAAGTCAGATAACAGCCCTCTCCACGACTAACTTAGTCAGAGAGCTTAATGGCTTGTTTGCCATTGGAGTTTCTCAACTCTTCCTGTACTGGAAACAATTACATTGATGTATCTGATCTTAATGTTTTATTTCTTAGCTGTGCTACACATACAAATCATAATATCATAATTTTTTTTTCGCTTCAGTGTCTCTTTAACCTCCCTGGCGGTAAGCCCGAGCCAGGGGCGCCTCTAGGCATAGGCAGTACAGGTCATTGCCTGGAGTGCCATTGGTCCTGGGGGGCGCCATGTTGCTGGATTAAGCCCCACCCCCAAATTAAGCCCCGCCCAAAATTAAGTCACACCCATGTGGGTGTTCTATTTCTTGCTTCTGCTGCATCTACTTAGCGTAAGTGACAGGCAGCTGACACCTCTGTGCCTTGTGCATCCTTCTTTCATACTTTGTGCCATCTCTGCCTCCTTCTGTGCCCTTTGTGCCTCCTTCTGTCCCTCTGTGCCTCCTTATGTCTCTGTCTGACATAAGTCAGACTGGATTAGCTGCATGCTTGTTTCAGGTGTGTGATTCAGTTACTACTGCAGCCAAAGAGATCAGCAGGACTGCCAGGCAACTGGTATTGTTTAAAAGGAAACATCCATTTCCCTCTCAGTTTAGGTTCCCTTTAAGCTACCCATACACTGGTCAATTTCTATCATCGATATATGGCAGATTCAACCGCTCTGATCAAATCGGCTTGAAATCGATGCAGCAGGAAGCATGATCAGTGCATCGATCGATCGATTTCTGACCGATTTCGATCGATTTACTCGATTGGTCCAGGCGTAAAATCTATGCATTGCATTGGATCGAATAGCACGATGCTGCATTTTGATTGATTTTCAATAGATTTAATTCTGAAATCTACTGGAAATCTGTTCCTAGTGTGTGGTACACATCAGATAGATTCCTGTCAGATTAGACCTGACAGGCATCTGACAGATAGATTATCAAATTTGCTGCAAATCTATAAGAAATTAGCACAGGGGTCTTTGGGGAGCGGAACGACCTTCCACGAAGGGGTGCGTCATGACGGCCATTCAAAGCGAAAGATTTCCGCATGTGATCGGCCGTCGTTGAACATCGTTTCATGAACTTTTGTTAAACGATGTTATACAATATTGCGCAAATAGTCACTTGTCGTTAACGATTCAATGCGAATATCTTCTGGTGGGTATGACCCTTCAAGGCTCGTCCACATGTGCAACTTTTCTGCATGACCAACATGATGACATGACCGACCGCAAGACCAAGCGATTGGTTGCATCATCCATCTAAACGTCCAACTTACTTGCATACTGCGTACGATATGGCCACATTCAGAACAAGTGCATGTCATTCAAATGACATTGTACACATGCGGCCAGCCAACTGCACAATGGCCTCAATTCACTAAGATCATGCTGGAGATAATAAGGCAAGAGAAAACTTACCTCCACACAGTGAGAGAGTTATCTTATCTCTTCATTCCTTAAGTTACCTCCTCTGTAGTTAATTTACCTCCTCTGTAGTTAATTTACCTCCTCTGTAGTTATTTTCACACGCAGTTAATTAACAGCCTGTCTTTAACTCTGGAGTTATTTTAAGGATTGGAGAGTTAACTTAAAGACAGAAGAATTAACTTTAGGTTTGCCTGAGGTAAAATGTTTCCTGAATACTACATGCCTTATCACCATGGTAACAACTCTAGAAGAGTTATTAAAGACAGGAGATAATCTTAGTGAATTGAGGCCAATTATCAGCCTACCAGCTCCGCCGGTTGTATCAGGCAAACTGCCTGTTATTAAGCGCTTGTCTAGTCGTTTGTCACGCGTACATACACCTGATTGTCATCCAACAGACTAAATTTGGACGATTACTGGGCGGGAAAGTTACACGTGTGTACAAGCCTTAATAGACTGAGCATAACCAACCCTGATTCTATGTTAACTCTAAATGGCACATTGGGATGGAAGTGGTTAATATTTCATACCTCTTATAGTTTTGGAAATTGACCGCTCCTTAGCTTTTCCCAGAGGCGTATCTAGAGAGGTGCAGGCATGGCAAATGCCATAGGTGCCACAGCACCATGGGTGCCATGCCTGCCCCTGTGCTGCACCCCCATGCCTTCCCCTGTGCTGTGCTCCAATGCCTGCCCCTGTGCTGCCATGCCTGCCCCTGTGCTGCACCCCCATGCCTGTCCCTGTCCCTCCCTGTCACTCAGACCTCACATCAGATTAATTCTGTTATCTAGGAAACATGCCTACTTAATTTATGTATGCAGGGCACACTTGGAGATATTTCCAAAAAAGTAACTTCAGCATTGTCAGGAGCCCAAAACACAGGCAACCATTACACATGTACATGAGAAAGGATGATGTTTTTAGAGGGGAAAGGGGCTCTCATCTTGGGTGGGGGGGGCGCAATTTCAGTGTTTGCCATAGGCTCTATATTACACAAATACGCGCCTGGCTTTACCCGAACCATGCCGCGATTGTGCTGTTTTCCTCCTTGTGGTGAACTGATGCTCAAAACCGAATTCGGGTGAAACACGGATAGCAGCTATCCGGATTTCATCCTGCTAATTACAATCAGCTGTGCGGGAGGGGGGGGGGGTGTCAATCTTGCCTCTCTGACGTCTCATCGGTCCGTCCCAGAAAAAAGGGCGCGGGGTATAGCTGAAATTGTAAGTTTTAATCCAAAACCATATTTTTCGTTTAAGAGGTTGTAAACGAAGATTTAGTGCTAAATAGGTTAAATAAACGGAAATGAAATGGCAAAATACCGTCTATAACAACAAACGAATTCTGAAAAAACGTCAAATTGCGTCTAACAAAAACGATATTTACACTTGTATTAAGCATAGCAATGCAATGGTAGGTTTTACAGATATTTTACTGTAATTATACCTAACTGTAGGCTCACACAGATCTATCCCTATCCCTATCCCCTAGACCCCCTCTCTGTTTAAATATACATAATTTAATAAATTGTATATATTACATATATTATGCTGTAACTATAATTAACCTTACTCTCACACAGAGCCCTCCCTGTACCTATCCCTAACCTCTAGACCCCCCTGGTGGTGCCTAACCCTAACCACCCCCCTGGTGGTGCCTAACACTAAGACCCCCCCCCTGGTGGTGCCTAACCCTAAGACCCCCCTGGTGGTGCCTAACCCTAAGAACCCCCTGGTGGTGCCTAACCCTAAGACCCCCCCTGGTGGTGCCTAACCCTAAGACCCCCCTGGTGGTGCCTAACCCTAAGACTCCCCCTGGTGGTTCCTAACCCTAACCACCCCCCTGGTGGTACCTAACCCTAAGACCCCCCTGGTGGTGCCTAAACCTAAGCACCCCCCTAGTGGTGCCTAACCCTAACCACCCCCTGGTTGCGTAGATTATACTGTAACTATACCTAACCCTCCCTGTACCTATCCCTAACCCCTAGACCCCCCCCTGGTAATGCCTAATCCTAACCATCCCCACTGCACAAACACGCTAAACACATATAAACAATAATATATTTAATCCTTAAAATACTTCTCTACAAATAACATGAATAAAATAATTTATCTTCTGTACAAATAACTTGAATAAAATAATTTATATATTTGTAATAGAATAAATAGCCTTAAAATAGCCTTAAAATCAGGTATACATTAATATTATAAATAGAGAAAAGTATATATAAATACAGTATATACAATACAATAGATTGCCTTACAATCACGTACGCATTAGAAATCTTAAAATAACAGTAATATTAAAGGCGATATTTTAGTAACTATAATCAACACATTATAAGTGTAAAAACAAAGTTAATACCAAAAGCGATGTATTTCTAATACAATAAGGTTGAAAACGGTATTTACGCATTATACATATGAAAACAAATGTTTAAATGATCAAAGAAGTGTAAACGAAAATTTAGTTGTTATACTTTGGTAAGAGAAATTTTAAAACTAAAAAAATAAGTTAAAACTGATATAGGCGAAATTTAAAAACGAAAAAATAAGTATAACACAAACTCAAAACGAACTTGTAAACGATATTTGTTATAAACCTTATTTTGTAAACGAAAACTTTTGTTAACACCATCCCTGTAACCGCTATTTCTCGGGCGCCCTTTTTTCCTGTCGGGCGCCGAATAGCTGATATTTTGCATTGCAGTCTATGGCGACGCCCTTTTTGTCCACTATCCCTGTGCGCCCTTTTTTACTATCCCACTTGGCGCCTCCCACAATGCAGTCCACGCGGCGGTCACGGGACTATACACTTCCTCCTTCAACCCGGAAGGTTGTTTGTACTCACGTGACTGTCGGATTGGAGCGCATTGTGGGAGGCACTGAGGGTCGGACCAAAGAAGACGTCAGAGAGGTAAGATTGACCCCCCCGCACACCTGATTGTAATTAGCAGGGTGAAATCCGGATAGCTACTATCCGTGTTTCACCGGAATTCGGTTTTGAGCATCCCTGGTTGTGAGTCCTGAATTTGCTTCTGAACGGACGTTATGGACTGTTAAAGTGGATTTTAACCCATGTTTATTTATTACTGTAATAAAATCATTCTGAAATCTCATTGTGTTAACTTGTGTTATTTTTCCATCGTACCACAAGGTGGCACCAGTTGCTTACAAGTTTCACCGTTTGTTTATCTTCCTCAGGTGGAGTCCGTAGGCTGCGAGGTCCCCGGTGTCCTCTTGGCTCCTCTCCTGGTCCCGCTGCAAAAATCATGACTGGTGACACCTGGGCTGAGTGTCGGCCAGACACTTCCTTAATGGTGACGCTACGTGTCATCACGCTGGCCACTACGCGCCATCGCGGCAGCCGTACTTTAGAGGTAGAAAACTGCGCATGCGCAGTACTGTCACGCCGGCCGCCGTGATGATGCATAGCGGGCAGCGAGATGACGCGTAGCGTCACGGTTAAGGAAGTGTCCGCCCGACACTCGGCCCGGGTGTCGCTGGTCGTGATTTCTGCAGTGGCACCAGGAGAGGAGCCAGAAGGACGCCGGAGGATCTCGCAACCTACGGTGGGCTGGAGGGAGCCCCAGGTAAGTCCCGTTTTAATTTATTTTTACTGCTCGGGGTCCAGCCCTTTACACAGTAGATAAACATCAAATCTTAATGAATAATATTGCTTTTTTTTTTTTTTTTTTTTCAACATTTCTTTATAAATTATTTATTCAGTGTTTGTCCATCTTCCCTCTTCCTGATTTATATTCTGAAATTTATCCCAGGTGGCGAGTGGCGACATCTTTACTGCTGGCAGGTTCAGCGCTGGGGAATGTTTGTTTGGGCTGATGCACACCAAGAGCGCTTCCGAGCACTTTTTAAAACCCTTCCGCTTTGAAAAGCGCTTGGCTAATATATTTGAATGGGATGGCGCACACCAGAGAGATGAGCTTTTTTCTTCCCAAACGCGGGTCCTGCAGCATTTTTGCTGATTTCGGTGCACCGAAACGCTCCAAAAATCGCTAGGCACATGCCTAGAAAAATCACTTCAAAAATCGCTGAGCGTTTGCAATTGTGCCAGCGCTTTTTCATGTGCACTGGTCCTTTGTTGTGTGTTTCGAAGTGAGCAGAAACAACACCTGGGCCTATTAACTTTTTCACCTGAGTTTTCCCCTACGATTTTCATCTTCTCTTTAAAGAAAACCAGTAACGAAAAAACCTCCCCTGGGGGGTACTCACCTCGGGTGGGGGAAGCCTCCGGATCCTATCGAGGCTTCCCCCCCCCCCCCCCCCGTCCTCCTGTGTCCCACGGCGGTCTCACTGTGCCTCTCCGAACAGCGGGGATGTAAATATTAACCGTCCCGGCTCCAGCGCAGGCGCAGTATCGGCTCTCTGCCTCAGAGATAGGCGGAAATAGCCGATCGCTTTCAGGCCGCTCTACTGCGCAGGTGCAAGTCCCCTGTGCCTGCGTAGCAGAGCGGACCCGACAGAGATCGGCTATTTTCGCCTATCTCCGAGGCGGAGAGCCACAACAGCGCCCCCGCTGGAGCCAGGGAAGGTAAATATTACACAGCCTGACACATTGTCGGCTGTGCGTTCCGTGGGCTGCAGCGAGATCGCCGTGGTACACAGAAGGACGGGGGAAGCCTCAATAGGGTCCAGAGGCTTCCCCCTACCAAGGTGAGTACCCCCCAGGGGAACTTTTTTCGTTACAGAGTCTCTTTAAACTAAATTTTCAGCATTTTACAATTTAAAAAGTACCCAAAAGTTGGTGAAAAAGTACTATCACCTTTATTTTGAGTATTTTCGTGCTTGCTGGTGGCTTAAATGGCATTTTATGACAAGTTATAGAAAATATCACCTAGGTGAAAACTCAGAAGAAAAAGTGAATTGCATATGGGCCCATGTTTCTCCCAAGGCGCACTGGGAGGAGAAGGGCCGGCTGCATAGCTAATTAGCCTAGGCTAAACATCACCAGGAGGGCGGGGCAACACACGAACAGACAGCAACATACAGATATAGGAAGTTTTTCTAAAACTGAAACGATGAAAATGACTGTAATATTGTATATTCTGCTGTATGTCTTTGCAGGAGCTCTCTTCCAATCATCAGTGTTGAAAAGATCTGATTGTCGGGTGAATAATCGCACCGCCAGCAGAGACTCTGTAACAAAATGCTCATCCTTATTTCTTCTATCCTATAAGTTCCTATGCCTGTTCTAATGTGGTCTGTCTTACTGCAGCCTTTCCCAGTATCTCTGTTATATGATCTAATCTTCTCTCCTCTGTCGGATCCGTCGGGCTGAGGCAGTCAGGCTGGAATGTGCTGTGCTGCTTGTAATTGGATAGAAGCTATACACACCCTCTCCAGGCCCCCTGCACACTCTGTATGACTCACACACTGACCTCCTCTCAGCCTATCACTTGCTATGTCTTTTGTTTGTAAACACTGCCTTAAAATGGCAATTACAAGCCGGGATTGCAGCAGGGAGTGGCAGAAACAGCACAGAGGAGCCCAGGAGAACATAATGAATAGAATGGTATGCTTTTTATTGTAAGAATTTTAGAGTACAGATTCTCTTTAAGATCGTTTTCCCTCCTTGTGTGGCAATGTACAGAAATCAGGCGAGGGTGATGCTTCCTGTCCTCACTACGATCTGCGCATATGCCGGGGGATGACTCATTATACGATATCAACAGAGACTTCGCCCACGGATGAACGTTCAATAATAACGTGACACAGAAATGTCTTCAATCTCTGGATTCCTCTGGCCAGCGTCAGACAACGCTTAGGCCTCCTTCACACTAGCGCTGTGCGTCAGACAATATACTTAGCTCCCAACTGTCCCTCTTTTGGAAGGACAGTCCCTCTTTGGGGACCAAATCCCCCTGTCCCTCTTTGTTCCTCATATGCTCCTCCTTTAAAGGCTACCCGAAGTGACATGTGACATGATGAGATAGACATGTGTATGTACAGTTCCTAGCACACAAATAACTAGGCTGTGTTCCTTTTTTTCTTTCTCTGCCTGAAAGAGTTAAATATCAGGTATGTAAGTTGCTGACTCAGTCCTGACTCAGACAGGAAGTGACTACAGTGTGACCCTCACTGATAAGGAATTAAAGCTATAAAACACTTTCCTAGCAGAAATTTTAGCTCTGGCATACTTCGAAGAATGTGTCATTGAGCAAAAACAATAAAACTGGTAAAACTTAAAAAGTAAATTTAAACATAAAATAAAACTGTGGAATATCTTAAAGGGAACCTGAACTGAGTAAAATTATTTAAAATAAAGACATGAGGTAACTTCAAATGAACATTACAGAGTTACCTTGCCATCAGTTCCTCTCAGAAGCTCACCATTTTCTTCTGACAATGATCCCTTCCAGTTCTGACAACATTTTGTCAGAACAGAAATATATCGGTTGCTGTCAGTTATATATCAGTTTCTGTCAGTTATAGCTGAGAGGACAACTGATGTGCCAGTTAATGTCCATGTTTCCCTATGGCTCAAGTGGGCGATGTTACAGTGTAACTGTGTGCTGACCAGGAAGCTGTTATGTGCTAATGGCCATTTTCAAAATGGAGGATGGAGAATTCCATTGATCACAGTGGACAAATGGGACGCAGGAGAGGAGGAGGAGGTTGAGGAGTAGACTACACAGAAGGTAAATATGATGTGTGTATGTTTATTTTGACTTTAAATTTTCAGTTCAGGTTTTCTTTAAAAAGTCATTACACCTCTAACCACGCCCTCACCACACCCCTAGCCACGCATACCATGAAGATTTCATCAGAAAAATATGTACAGAACAGTCCCGATGACGTCAGCACGACCATGTGAGCGGAATGGTGGAGCGCAGAAGAAGCTGATCCGGAAGGTCGGCATCTGCAGCGGAGGAGACCGGGAGCCACCGGGGAAGCAGGAAAAAAGGGCGCATATGGCTAACGGACAAAAAGGCCGCACCGTAGATTGCAATGCAAATTATCGGCTATTAGGGCGCCCGACAAATAGAGGTTGCAGAGATCCTGATAACAAAGCTTTTCGTTTACAGAATAAGTTTAATGACAAATATCGTTTACAAATTCGTTTTGACTTTCGGTTTAACTTATTTTTATCATTTTTAAATATCGCTTTCAGGAGTGTAATAAGTACATTTTCGTTTTCATAAGTATAATATAATGCTTAAATATTGTTTTCAAGCTTATTGTATTACAAATATATCGCTTTTGGTATTAACCTTGTTTTCAGAATTATAAGTCGATTATAGTTTTCAGATTTATTATCTTACTAATATATCGCTTTTAATATTACCGATATTTTAAGATTTTTAATACCTACATGATTGTAATTGTATCTATTAGATTATAAATATTCAACTTTTTCTATTTATAATATATTTAATGCGTATATGATTGTAAGGCAATCTATTCTATTACAAATATATAACTTATACCATTCATAATATTTTTAATGTGTATGTGATTGTAAGGCTATTTATTGTATTAAAAATATATGAATTCTATTCATGTTATTTGTAGTGAAGTATTTTACGGTATAAAATATATTATTGTTTCTATGTGTGTTAGGCCCCCTGCACACTGCAAATTCGATTTGCGATACCGATTTGCGATTCCAATTTTGCCTGGATGCTATCAAAAGAAAACACAGAAAAAACGCAGCATGCAGTACCAATTAAAAATCGTAATTCAGAGTCGCATGTTCAAATCGATTAAGAATTGCAAATCAGAATTGCATGTAGTGTGTAAGAGGCCTGAGGGTGTTTGTGCAGTGGGTATGGTTAGGGTTAGGCACCACCAGGGGGATGGTTAGGGTTAGGCACCACCAGGGGGGTGTTTAGGGTTAGGCACTACCAGGGGGATGGTTAGGGTTAGGCACCACCAGGGGGGTGGTTAGGGTTAGGCACCACCAGGGGGTGGTTAGGGTTAGGCACCACCAGAGGGGTGGTTAGGGTTAGGCACTACCAGGGGGATGGTTAGGGTTAGGCACCACCAGGGGGGTGGTTAGGGTTAGGCACCACCAGAGGGTGGTTAGGGTTAGGCACCACTGGGCATTGGTTAGGGTTAGGCATCACCAGAGGTGGTTAGGGTTAGGCACTACCAGGGGGATGGTTAGGGTTAGGCACCACCAGGGGGGTGGTTAGGGTTAGGAACTACCAGGGGGATGATTAGGGTTAGGCACCACCAGGGGGGGTCTTAGGGTTAGGCACCACCAGGGGGATGGTTAGGGTTAGGCACCACCAGGGGGGTGGTTAGGGTTAGGCATCACCAGGGGGTGGTTAGGGTTAGGCACCACTGGGCATTGGTTAGGGTTAGGCACCACCAGGGGGTGGTTAGGGTTAGGCACCACTGAGCATTGGTTAGGGTTAGGCACCACCAGGGGGTCTAGGGGTTAGGGATAGGTACAGGGAAGGTTCTGTGTGAGAGTAGGGTTAGGTATAGTTCCAGTACAATATTTGTAACATATACAATTTATTAAACTATGCTTATTAACACCTGGGGGTCTAGGGGTTAGGGATAGGTATAGTTGTATAACTATGCTTAATACAAGTGTAAATATCGTTTTTTGGTATAGACAGTATTTTGCCATTTCATTACCGTTAATTCAACATATTTAGCACTTGATTTTCGTTTATAACATAGAAACGAAAAATATTGTTTTAGATAAAAACGTATAATTTCGTCTATATTCCGTGCCTTTTTTCCAGTCGCCGTTTTTGCATGGCACTTTTTACAGATAAGTTAATTGTCTTCCCCCTAACTTGGCCCTAGACTACGATACATACATATGACTATGGGGGGGGGGGGGGGGGGGATTAGAGTGTGAGCTCCTCTGAGGGACAGTTTGTGACAAGACGATATACTCTGTACAGCGTTGCGGAAGATGTCAGTGCTTTATAAATACTAAATAATAGTAAAATAATAAAAAAAGTAATCAAGGCTGTAAATTGTGGCTGGTTTTAATTTAATTTGCATGAAAATAATTGGTTCGGATGATTGCATGATCATTTCAAAACCGATCCCATAAAACTATTTGGATCGAAATGTATTCATAGACAATGAGCATTAAAATGCGATGATCAGTGATATGATAATCATTTTGGCTTACATGCAAGTTTAAGGCAAATTGCATGATCTTGGAATTGTTCATCGCATATTCCTCCAGACAATTTGGATCGGTGCAATCCAATCTGCCAACAATCGGTTCACTGCTAGCTTTCTGATCAGCAAACCTCTCAAACCGTCAATCGGAAGCCTGCACAGCAGTGGTAAATTTTAATTTGCCGGGGGCAGTGTAGCAATTAGTCGGGCAGTGGTGTAATCGATTATCAATCAAGTTTCAAAAGGAATCTTTTTTTAACATTCGATGCTGACACGCAGGGAATCTATTACTGCTAAACTGGCCGGGGAGCACGCAATCAATTCTATAATCGTAGAACATACTTTTCAACCCTTCGGTTTTTCAAATCGCTTTGTAATAAATAATAAAAGTAACGAATATAGCAAACTCACTACTCAGCGAATTGGGTCAGGGCGTCCGATAGGTCCAATCACTGAGGCCTAGAACGCACTACAGATCGCTAATCGCAGTCGCAATTGCTCAGCCTTTTTGCTAGTGTTTATTAAAGCGATTTTAGCAGCGAATACCCGGCATTTTCTGGAGCGATTTTAAGTTGGTGCTAGCGATTGCAATTAGTGATTTGTCGCTTTGAAATTCTGCAAAGGATTCTGGGAAAGCTGGTGGTTTCTGGGTAGTACGAGAGCAGCAAAATCGTTTTTGCGATTGCTATGTATAGCGATTGTAAAAGCGATCCTATGCTTAACAATAAATTGTGATTGCTAGCAGAATCGTGATCGCTAGCAAAATCGAATCACATTCGTTTTTATTGGCATAGCGATTTTTGGAATCGCTTGCGATCGTCGGCGATCCCAAAGCACTCTAGTGAATCCTAGTCCTGCGGGTCCGCTTGCCTTTGATCCCGAGCGTTTCTCAAATCCGCCGCATCAATAGCGAATCTTTCACGACAACAGCGAACGCCGCTGTCACCGATCAGCCTTGCCCTCTGCACCGACTCATTTAATAACCCCAAAAATGTATTTGTGCGGACATTTTTTTTTTATAAAAATAGCAATCCATTTGCTCTGCTCCTCCAAGAGGGAAAAGGGCAGAACAGTCATGTCATCGTCACCGATGCCTGTATGTCTAAAGAGGAGGAGGTACAATGGTGACAAGCGAAGGGGAGGGGGGGAAGACACATGGAGGAGGGAGGAGGTCTGCTTGGAGTCATGCATTATTGATAATGATGGTGATGTCTCTTTAAGTGTGTGTGACACCCTGTGTGTGTGTAGTGCGCAGATAATAGGCAGCCCAGTGCGTGTATCTCTGTGCGTGTGTGTGTGTGTGTGTGTGTGACTGAGGGTGGGGAATACACACACAGCCATTCTGGGCTTTTCATGTCAGCCTTTTACCCATCGCTCTCTCCGTAACGCTCCTTCTGTCTGCTGAGAAGGAGGATTTTGCCTTTTTTTTTTGTTTTCCTCCCCCCTTCATCCCAATTATTTTTAAGGATTGTCTTTTTTTTTTTTGTTTTTTCTTTACTATTCTTGGATTGGCTCCATTTTGTCTCTTTGCACCTGCAAGTGTGCACAGCTGTCAACCTCCCCCCTCCCCTCCTCCTGCCTACGACAGATCCTTGGCGTTCGAGGGTGGGGGGGTTGTTTTTTTGAATGGGACCCCCGGGCTGAGCGGAGACGGGAACCCTGTGGATTTCAGCATCTTGGGCTGTCAGTCTGCTGGCTGCAAGGCATTCGGGGATACGAGATGTTGGCGTGACCTATTTCGGAGGCTGTGGCTGAGAGAGAGGAGGACATCAAGGGAATTGGCACGGAAATTGTCATCCTTGGACCCCCTCCCGTGTCGGCTCCAAGTGGAGGGGGGGCTCTGAAGAAGGGAAGAGGGGAAGACGTCCGTTTCTGGCGCCCTACGTTTCTACCTGTCACCCTCCTGGCCCCCATCAGGAGTCTGGAGAGGAATGATGCCTTGAGCGGACCTAACGCGGTTGATGGTAAGACATGGTTGACTGTGGTACCCGCCAGCACCTATGTGTCCATCCTACATCCATCCATATTGGTCCAGCAGCCCCATCCCTCATCCCGATGTGCAGGTCCCTCATCCCACATCCAGCCCTGTGGCCAGAACATCCTCCCAGCCAACACATCCATCCTTCACCTATATTCATGGCACCTAAGGTGGCGTTCTGTACATATCTTAATGTAAAGAGATCTCCCATCTCCTCCCAGCATACAGGTGTTATTATGATGTACAGATCTACTCCCCTCCTCCTAACGCACGCATAGCACGACTCCCAATCTATACATTCCTCCTCGTAGATTGGTGGTGAGATCCCAGCATCCTCTCTGCCTCTAATACACTGTTGTCATGGCACAGATATCGCCCTTATTCTCCTAATACGTGTACATCAGGACCACAAATCTATCTGTTACCTCAATAAGATCATGGTAGGACCTCAAGGACCCTTCTTGCTGTCATATACAGGTGTCAGGGCACACATCACTCCCTATATCATATCCCTATTATATATATATATATATATATATATATATATATATATATATATATATATATAATATTACACAGTACACTGTCTCAACCAACCAGCACCGGTCACCAGCACCAGGGCCAGATAATCCACAAGGCAAATCTGGGCAGATGACTAGGGCCTGCAGAGAGTATAATGGCCTGGTGGATGTCAGCCCCCACCAAATGTAACTAAAAATGCCAGGTGATCAGGGGCGTAGCAAAAGCCATAGCAACCATACCATCTGCTATGGGGCCCAGGAGCAGAGGGGGCCCAGGTGGTACTTAATGTTTTCACCATTAACTTTTTTATGTTCCACCACCCTCAATCTTTGACTCAGTGCCCACAAATTATGTGCAGTGTTGGCTGCATGGGAATGTAATTTGCCCTATTAACTCATATCCATAGGGGCTGGGGCAGGGGGCAATGCTTAAAGGATACCCGAAGCGACATGTGACATGATGAGATAGACATGTGTATGTACAGTGCCAAGCACACAAACAACTAGGCTGTGTTCCTTTTTTATTTCTCTGCCTGAAAGAGTTAAACATCAGGTATATAAGTGGCTGACTCTTCCTGACTCAGACAGGAAGTGACTACAGCGTGATCCTCACTGATAAGAAATTCCAACTATCAAACACTTTCCTGGCAGAAAATGGCTTCTGAGAGCAGGAAAGAGATAAAAAGGATCAATAGCTCATAGGTTTTAGCTCTGGCATACTTCAATGAATGTGTCATTGAGCAAAAACAATAAAACAGTTAACAGCTCTGGACTATCTTAAAAGGTCATTCTTAGGAGAAGGAGGATAAATACAATAGCTTATTTCATTCATTTATTTTCACCTCGGGTGTCCTTTAAGATCTGAGGCCCCCCTGAAAGTTTTGCTATAGAGCCCCATGATCTCTAGCTAAGTCACTGCAGGTGATCGTCAGTGGTGGGCAAAAACTATTAGCTTGCCTAGGCGCCATTTCATCGTAGTCCTTTTCAGTATATAACAGGGATGGCTTAAAGAGAATCTGTATTGTTAAAATCGCACAAAAGTAAACATACCAGTGCGTTAGGGGACATCTCCTATTACCCTCTGTCACAATTTTGCCGCTCCTCGCCGCATTAAAAGTGGTTAAAAACAGTTTTAAAAAGTTTGTTTATAAACAAACAAAATGGCCACCAAAACAGGAAGTAGGTTGATGTACAGTATGTCCACACATAGAAAATACATTCATACACAAGCAGGCTGTATACACCCTTCCTTTTGAATCTTTGAATCTCAAGAGATCATTTGTGTGTTTCTTTCCCCCTGCAGCTATCTTCCACTGAAGTGTCAGGCTGCTTCTTCCTGCAGAGTGCAGACAGCTCTGCCTGTATGTAATTCCTCAGTATGTGAAAGCCCAGCCAGCTCAGAGGAGGATTTATCCAGCTTGTAAAAGATAAGAGAGAAGAGAGAAGCTGTCCTAATCTAAATAATACACAGGCAGTGTGCAGAGAGGGGCCTGGAGGGGGGAGATGCATCACAGAACCACAACACTGAAGAACTTGGCAGCCTTCCAGACACAGGCTGACAAGTCTGACAAGAGAGAGATAAGTTGATTTATTACAGAGACTGTGATAGCAGAAAGTGCTGCAGTAAGCCAGAACACATTAGAATAGCTTTTGGAACTTGTAGGATGATAAAAAACAGGATGCAATTTTTGTTACGGAGTCTCTTTAACTTGGCACTCCAGCTGTGACAAAACTACAAATCCCATCATGCCTCTGCCTCCCCGAGTTATGCTTAGAGCTTTCAGAGTCAGGGGCATAACTAGAAGTCCCAGGGCCCCCCTACAAGAATTTGAGCGCCCCCTCCCCCCCTGGGGCCCGCTCATGGCCGTTTTTGGGGGGCAGGTGTGGTCGCAGTATGAGGGGAGAGCTTTGCACATCAGCGGGGAGGGTGGACAGTCCCCCCCTCCCTCACCTTGGGCTCTCCCCTCTGTACTCCCCTCCTGCATCTATCTAAGTGGCTGCAGCAGCGGCGGCAGCTATAAATACCTCCATTCACCACCGGAGGTCTCCGATCTGCAAGGGCTTCTCCGATCTGCTCTGGTGGTGAATGCAGGTAATTATAGCTGCTACCACTGTCCCCCCCCCCCCCCCCCCCCCCGCTGATGTGCAATGCTCTCCCCTCATGCTGCAACCCCTCCTGCCCCCCCAAAATGACCATGAGCAGGGGCTGCTTCTCCTATTGTTACGCCAGTGGTCAGAGTATTGCAATGCCTTATGGGACTTGTAGTTTCACCACAGCTGGAGTGCCAAGGTTAGCCATCATTGGTATATAGTATACACAGTAGAGTCCCAATTATCCAGGCCTGTTATGTGCTTGAAGACTGGACTCCATGGCTCCCCCAAGGTTACTATATTTGCACTTAACGTATTTTGACATTTTAAAGAACATTTGTAGTCACACCCTCGCCACTCTCGCCATCCTCTGCTATTTGGCCCGTAAAGTCCTTGAGCATACTGCGCATGCGTGGCCTATTTGCGCGCGCACCCCCCTCATTGCACTCCCGTCTCAGCCGGACTGCGCATGCACTGACTGGCCCCGACTGAACGATTTTATAGGCCAAATAACGGAGGAGCCAGTTGGCACAGGAGGACGGCGAGGGAGCGATCAGGCTGGAGGAAGCACCAGGTAAGTATCATTTTTTTTACATCCCCCATCTCAGGTACACTTTAAGAAGAGGGAAAGCTCTGGAACCCTTAGAGCAGGGCTGCCCAATGTGTCGATCGCGATCTATCAGTAGATTGCGAAGGACTACTGGGTAGATCGCGAAGGCCGAAGGACTTTTGGAAACACTGACTGTGCAGCGCCGGCGTGCTAACTAGTTGTGCTGCTCTGCTTCCCTACGCAGAGCAGCACACAGCCTATCAGAGGAGGCGAGGGGAGCGCCGGAGGCGGATCTTTGACCTCTTCCTTTCGAGTCCGCCCCACTTCCTCCCCAGCCGCCGCTCAGCCTCTCTTCCGCACTCTGGCTCTGGGATCCTTCTCGCTGTTGCTGCCTCCCGGGCTCGGAGACCTCGATTCAGCGGCGACCCGCATTGGAGAGGGGAGCGGTGGCGTAGCAACGGAGCATATACGTGCTGTTAGGTCTCTCAGCTTGGCATGCAGCCCCAGCGAGCGGGATCCCAGTGTGTGGAGGAGAGCAGTGGCTGCAGAGAAAGGGGGTGGCCAGTGGAGGGGGGCATTTCCAGGCTAACTATTCTATGGCTAGCTATACCTGGCAACATATGCCTGGCTAGCTGGGCTAACTATACCTGGCTAGCTATACTGGCCACATATGCCTGGCTATCTATACTGGACATACATCCCTGGTTACCTATACCGGCCACATACGCATGGCTATCTATACTGGACATACATCCCTGGTTACCTATACCGGCCACATACGCATGGCTATCTATACTGGACATACATCCCTGGTTACCTATACCGGCCACATACGCATGGCTATCTATACTGGCCACATATTCCTGGCTTTCTATACTGGCCACATATCCCTGGTTACCTATACTGGCCACATATCCCTGGCTACCTATACTGGCCACATATGCCTGGCTATCTATACTGGACATACATCCCTGGTTACCTATACCGGCCACATACGCATGGCTATCTATACTGGACATACATCCCTGGTTACCTATACCGGCCACATACGCATGGCTATCTATACTGGACATACATCCCTGGTTACCTATACCGGCCACATACGCATGGCTATCTATACTGGCCACATATTCCTGGCTTTCTATACTGGCCACATATCCCTGGTTACCTATACTGGCCATTGGCTACCTATACTGGCCACATATCCCTGGCTACCTATACTGGCCAAATATCCCTGGCTACCTATACTGGCCACATATCCCTGGCTACCTATACTGGCCACATATCCCTGGCTACCTATACTGGCCAAATATCCCTGGCTACCTATACTGGCCAAATATCCCTGGCTACCTATACTGGCCACATATCCCTGGCTACCTATACTGGCCACATATCCCTGGCTACCTATACTGGCCAAATATCCCTGGCTACCTATACTGGCCACATATCCCTGGCTACCTATACTGGCCACATATCCCTGGCTATCTATACTGGCCACATATCCCTGGCTACCTATACTGGCCACATATGCCTGGCTACCTATACTGGCCAAATATCCCTGGCTACCTATACTGGCCACATATCCCTGGTTACCTATACTGGCCACATATCCCTGGTTACCTATACTGGCCACATATCCCTGGTTACCTATACTGGCCACATATCCCTGGCTACCTATGCTGGCCACATATGCCTGGCTATCTATACTGGACATACATCCCTGGCTAACTTTACTGGCCACATATCCCTGGCTACCTATACTGACACAGACACAGACACAGAACATTTATATAGCGCTTTTCTCCTGGTGGACTCAAAGCACCAGAGCTGCAGCCACTAGGACGCGCTCTATAGGCAGTAGCAGTGTTAGGGAGACTTGCCCAAGGTCTCCTACTGAATAAGTGTTGGCTACAGAGATCATGGTTTGTACATAGAGTGGGGTATAGTACTGTATTAGCTGGGCCTATAATACAGAGATCATGGTATGTATATAGAGTGGGGTATAGCGCTGTATTAGCTGGGCATATAATACAGAGATCATCGTATGTATATAGAGTGGGGTATAGCGCTGTATTAGCTGGGCCTATAATACAGAGATCATGGTATGTATATAGAGTGGGGTATAGCGCTGTATTAGCTGGGCCTATAATACAGAGACCATGGTGTGTATATAGAGTGGGGTATAGCGCTGTATTAGCTGGGCCTATAATACAGAGACCATGGTATGTATATAGAGTGGGGTATAGCGCTGTATTAGCTGGGCCTATAATACAGAGATCATGGTATGTATATAGAGTGGGGTATAGCGCTGTATTAGCTGGGCCTATAATACAGAGACCATGGTGTGTATATAGAGTGGGGTATAGCGCTGTATTAGCTGGGCCTATAATACAGAGACCATGGTGTGTATATAGAGCGGGGTATAGCGCTGTATTAGCTGGGCCTATAATACAGAGATCATGGTGTGTATACAGAGTGGGGTATAGCGCTGTATTAGCTGGGCCTATAATACAGAGACCATGGTGTGTATATAGAGTGGGGTATAGCGCTGTATTAGCTGGGCCTATAATACAGAGACCATGGTATGTATATAGAGTGGGGTATAGCGCTGTATTAGCTGGGCCTATAATACAGAGATCATGGTATGTATATAGAGTGGGGTATAGCGCTGTATTAGCTGGGCCTATAATACAGAGATCATGGTATGTATATAGAGTGGGGTATAGCGCTGTATTAGCTGGGCCTATAATACAGAGACCATGGTGTGTATATAGAGTGGGGTATAGCGCTGTATTAGCTGGGCCTATAATACAGAGACCATGGTGTGTATATAGAGTGGGGTATAGCGCTGTATTAGCTGGGCCTATAATACAGAGACCATGGTATGTATATAGAGTGGGGTATAGCGCTGTATTAGCTGGGTCTATAATACAGAGACCATGGTGTGTATATAGAGTGGGGTATAGCGCTGTATTAGCTGGGTCTATAATACAGAGATCATGGTATGTATATAGAGTGGGGTATAGCGCTGTATTAGCTGGGCCTATAATACAGAGATCATGGTATGTATATAGAGTGGGGTATAGCGCTGTATTAGCTGGCCTATAATACAGAGACCATGGTGTGTATATAGAGTGGGGTATAGTGCTGTATTAGCTGGGCCTATAATACAGAGATCATGGTGTGTATGTAGAGTGGGGTATAGCGCTGTATTAGCTGGGCCTATAATACAGAGACCATGGTGTGTATATAGAGTGGGGTATAGCGCTGTATTAGCTGGGCATATAATACAGAGATCATGGTGTGTATATAGAGTGGGGTATAGTGCTGTATTAGCTGGGCCTATAATACAGAGATCATGGTGTGTATATAGAGTGGGGTATAGTGCTGTATTAGCTGGGTCTATAATACAGAGACCATGGTGTGTATATAGAGTGGGGTATAGCGCTGTATTAGCTGGGCCTATAATGCAGAGATCATGGTATGTATATAGAGTGGGGTATAGCGCTGTATTAGCTGGGCCTATAATACAGAGATCATGGTGTGTATATAGAGTGGGGTATAGCACTGTATTAGCTGGGCCTATAATACAGAGATCATGGTGTGTGTATAGAGTGGGGTATAGCGCTGTATTAGCTGGGCCTATAATACAGAGATCATGGTGTGTGTATATAGAGTGGGGTATAGCGCTGTATTAGCTGGGCCTATAATACAGAGATCATGGTGTGTGTATATAGAGTGGGGTATAGTGCTGTATTAGCTGGGCCTATAATACAGAGATCATGGTATGTATATAGAGTGGGGTATAGCGCTGTATTAGCTGGGCCTATAATACAGAGATCATGGTATGTATATAGAGTGGGGTATAGCGCTGTATTAGCTGGTCCTATAATACAGAGATCATGGTATGTATATAGAGTGGGGTATAGCGCTGTATTAGCTGGGCCTATAATACAGAGATCATAGTGTGTATATAGAGTGGGGTATAGCGCTGTATTAGCTGGGCCTATAATACAGAGAGCATGGTATGTATATAGAGTGGGGTATAGCGCTGTATTAGCTGGGCCTATAATACAGAGACCATGGTGTGTATATAGAGTGGGGTATAGCGCTGTATTAGCTGGCCTATAATACAGAGAGCATGGTATGTATATAGAGTGGGGTATAGCGCTGTATTAGCTGGGCCTATAATACAGAGACCATGGTGTGTATATAGAGTGGGGTATAGCGCTGTATTAGCTGGGCCTATAATACAGAGATCATGGTGTGTATATAGAGTGGGGTATAGTGCTGTATTAGCTGGGCCTATGATACAGAGACCATGGTGTGTATATAGAGTGGGGTATAGTGCTGTATTAGCTGGGCCTATAATACAGAGATCATGGTGTGTATATAGAGTGGGGTATAGTGCTGTATTAGCTGGGCCTATAATACAGAGATCATGGTATGTATATAGAGTGGGGTATAGTGCTGTATTAGCTGGGTCTATAATACAGAGACCATGGTGTGTATATAGAGTGGGGTATAGCGCTGTATTAGCTGGGCCTATAATACAGAGATCATGGTGCGTATATAGAGTGGGGTATAGTGCTGTATTAGCTGGGCCTATAATACAGAGACCATGGTGTGTATATAGAGTGGGGTATAGCGCTGTATTAGCTGGCCTATAATACAGAGAGCATGGTATGTATATAGAGTGGGGTATAGCGCTGTATTAGCTGGGCCTATAATACAGAGATCGTGGTGTGTATATAGAGTGGGGTATAGCGCTGTATTAGCTGGGCCTATAATACAGAGATCGTGGTGTGTATATAGAGTGGGGTATAGCGTGTATTAGCTGGGCCTATAATACAGAGATCATGGTGTGTATATAGAGTGGGGTATAGTGCTGTATTAGCTGGGCCTATAATACAGAGATCATGGTGTGTATATAGAGTGGGGTATAGTGCTGTATTAGCTGGGCCTATAATACAGAGATCATGGTGTGTATATAGAGTGGGGTATAGTGCTGTATTAGCTGGACCTATAATACAGAGATCATGGTGTGTATATAGAGTGGGGTATAGTGCTGTATTAGCTGGGCCTATAATACAGAGATCATGGTATGTATATAGAGTGGGGTATAGCGCTGTATTAGCTGGCCTATAATACAGAGACCATGGTGTGTATATAGAGTGGGGTATAGTGCTGTATTAGCTGGGCCTATAATACAGAGATCATGGTGTGTATGTAGAGTGGGGTATAGCGCTGTATTAGCTGGGCCTATAATACAGAGACCATGGTGTGTATATAGAGTGGGGTATAGCGCTGTATTAGCTGGGCATATAATACAGAGATCATGGTGTGTATATAGAGTGGGGTATAGTGCTGTATTAGCTGGGCCTATAATACAGAGATCATGGTGTGTATATAGAGTGGGGTATAGTGCTGTATTAGCTGGGTCTATAATACAGAGACCATGGTGTGTATATAGAGTGGGGTATAGCGCTGTATTAGCTGGGCCTATAATGCAGAGATCATGGTATGTATATAGAGTGGGGTATAGCGCTGTATTAGCTGGGCCTATAATACAGAGATCATGGTGTGTATATAGAGTGGGGTATAGCACTGTATTAGCTGGGCCTATAATACAGAGATCATGGTGTGTGTATAGAGTGGGGTATAGCGCTGTATTAGCTGGGCCTATAATACAGAGATCATGGTGTGTGTATATAGAGTGGGGTATAGTGCTGTATTAGCTGGGCCTATAATACAGAGATCATGGTATGTATATAGAGTGGGGTATAGCGCTGTATTAGCTGGGCCTATAATACAGAGATCATGGTATGTATATAGAGTGGGGTATAGCGCTGTATTAGCTGGTCCTATAATACAGAGATCATGGTATGTATATAGAGTGGGGTATAGCGCTGTATTAGCTGGGCCTATAATACAGAGATCATAGTGTGTATATAGAGTGGGGTATAGCGCTGTATTAGCTGGGCCTATAATACAGAGAGCATGGTATGTATATAGAGTGGGGTATAGCGCTGTATTAGCTGGGCCTATAATACAGAGACCATGGTGTGTATATAGAGTGGGGTATAGCGCTGTATTAGCTGGCCTATAATACAGAGAGCATGGTATGTATATAGAGTGGGGTATAGCGCTGTATTAGCTGGGCCTATAATACAGAGACCATGGTGTGTATATAGAGTGGGGTATAGCGCTGTATTAGCTGGGCCTATAATACAGAGATCATGGTGTGTATATAGAGTGGGGTATAGTGCTGTATTAGCTGGGCCTATAATACAGAGACCATGGTGTGTATATAGAGTGGGGTATAGTGCTGTATTAGCTGGGCCTATAATACAGAGATCATGGTGTGTATATAGAGTGGGGTATAGTGCTGTATTAGCTGGGCCTATAATACAGAGATCATGGTATGTATATAGAGTGGGGTATAGTGCTGTATTAGCTGGGTCTATAATACAGAGACCATGGTGTGTATATAGAGTGGGGTATAGCGCTGTATTAGCTGGGCCTATAATACAGAGATCATGGTGCGTATATAGAGTGGGGTATAGTGCTGTATTAGCTGGGCCTATAATACAGAGACCATGGTGTGTATATAGAGTGGGGTATAGCGCTGTATTAGCTGGCCTATAATACAGAGAGCATGGTATGTATATAGAGTGGGGTATAGCGCTGTATTAGCTGGGCCTATAATACAGAGATCGTGGTGTGTATATAGAGTGGGGTATAGCGTGTATTAGCTGGGCCTATAATACAGAGATCATGGTGTGTATATAGAGTGGGGTATAGTGCTGTATTAGCTGGGCCTATAATACAGAGATCATGGTGTGTATATAGAGTGGGGTATAGTGCTGTATTAGCTGGGCCTATAATACAGAGATCATGGTGTGTATATAGAGTGGGGTATAGTGCTGTATTAGCTGGACCTATAATACAGAGATCATGGTGTGTATATAGAGTGGGGTATAGTGCTGTATTAGCTGGGCCTATAATACAGAGATCATGGTGTGTATATAGAGTGGGGTATAGCGTGTATTAGCTGGGCCTATAATACAGAGATCATGGTGTGTATATAGAGTGGGGTATAGTGCTGTATTAGCTGGGCCTATAATACAGAGATCATGGTGTGTATATAGAGTGGGGTATAGTGCTGTATTAGCTGGACCTATAATACAGAGATCATGGTGTGTATATAGAGTGGGGTATAGCGCTGTATTAGCTGGACCTATAATACAGAGATCATGCTGTGTATATAGAGTGGTGTATAGTGCTGTATTAGCTGGCCTATAATACAGAGACCATGGTGTGTATATAGAGTGGGGTATAGCGCTGTATTAGCTGGGCCTATAATACAGAGATCATGGTGTGTATATAGAGTGGGGTATAGTGCTGTATTAGCTGGGCCTATAATACAGAGATCATGGTATGTATATAGAGTGGGAATTAGCGCTGTATTAGCTGGCCTATAATACAGAGACCATGGTGTGTATATAGAGTGGGGTATAGCGCTGTATTAGCTGGGCCTATAATACAGAGATCATGGTGTGTATATAGAGTGGGGTATAGTGCTGTATTAGCTGGGCCTATAATACAGAGATCATGGTATGTATATAGAGTGGGGTATAGCACTGTATTAGCTGGGCCTATAATACAGAGATCATGGTGTGTATATAGAGTGGGGTATAGTGCTGTATTAGCTGGGCCTATAATACAGAGACCATTGTGTGTATATAGAGTGGGGTATAGCGCTGTATTAGCTGGGCCTATAATACAGAGATCATGGTATGTATATAGAGTGGGGTATAGCGCTGTATTAGCTGGGCCTATAATACAGAGATCATGGTATGTATATAGAGTGGTGTATAGCGCTGTATTAGCTGGGCATATAATACAGAGACCATGGTGTGTATATAGAGTGGGGTATAGCGCTGTATTAGCTGGCCTATAATACAGAGATCATGGTGTGTATATAGAGTGGGGTATAGCGCTGTATTAGCTGGGCCTATAATACAGAGACCATGGTATGTATATAGAGTGGGGTATAGCGCTGTATTAGCTGGGTCTATAATACAGAGACCATGGTGTGTATATAGAGTGGGGTATAGCGCTGTATTAGCTGGGTCTATAATACAGAGATCATGGTATGTATATAGAGTGGGGTATAGCGCTGTATTAGCTGGGCCTATAATACAGAGATCATGGTATGTATATAGTATGGGGTATAGCGTTGTATTAGCTGGGCCTATAATACAGAGATCATGGTATGTATATAGAGTGGGGTATAGCGCTGTATTAGCTGGCCTATAATACAGAGACCATGGTGTGTATATAGAGTGGGGTATAGTGCTGTATTAGCTGGGCCTATAATACAGAGATCATGGTATGTATATAAAGTGGGAATTAGCGCTGTATTAGCTGGGCCTATAATACAGAGATCATGGTGTGTATATAGAGTGGGGTATAGTGCTGTATTAGCTGGGCCTATAATACAGAGATCATGGTGTGTATATAGAGTGGGGTATAGTGCTGTATTAGCTGGGCCTATAATACAGAGACCATGGTGTGTATATAGAGTGGGGTATAGCGCTGTATTAGCTGGGCCTATAATACAGAGACCATGGTGTGTATATAGAGTGGGGTATAGTGCTGTATTAGCTGGGCCTATAATACAGAGATCATGGTGTGTATATAGAGTGGGGTATAGCGCTGTATTAGCTGGGTCTATAATACAGAGACCATGGTGTGTATATAGAGTGGGGTATAGCTCTGTATTAGCTGGGTCTATAATACAGAGATCATGGTATGTATATAGAGTGGGGTATAGCGCTGTATTAGCTGGGCCCAGGCCCGTTTTTAGCGCCGTGCGGCCCGTGCCGCCGCCCGGGGCGCTGTTAGGAGGGGGGCGCTATAATGGAGGGGGGAGCCGGAGCCGCTGGGAGGGCAGCCCGACCTCTCCCTCCCTCTCCCCGGGCCGCCCTCCGTGCTCCCCCCTCAGATGCAGAGTGCAGCAGCAGCAGCAGCCAGGGAGGAAGCGCTGTAAACAACATACCTCCCTGCGTTCCAAGCGCTGCTCTCTCGCCGCCGGTCTCTTCCTCTCTGCCGCCTATACGATGATGCACACACTAGTTCCGGCTAACAGGAACCAGCGTGTGCATCATCGTATAGGCAGAGAGGAAGAGACCGGCGGCGAGAGAGCAGCGCTTGGAACGCAGGGAGGTATGTTGTTTACAGCGCTCCCTCCCTGGCTGGCTGCTGCTGCTGCTGCGCTCTGCATCTGAGGGGGGAGCACGGAGGGCGGCCCAGGAGAGGGAGGGAGAGGTCGGGTTGCCCTCCCCGCGGCTCCGGCTCCCCCCTCCATTATGGGGGACAGCTACCTATCTAACCTACCCTGGGGGGCACCTACCTAATCTAACCTTCGCTGGGGGGCACCTACCTATCTATCCTATACTGGGGGGCACCTACCTAATCTAACCTACCCTGGGGGGCACCTACCTAATGTAACCTACCCTGGGAGGCACCAACCTAATCTAACCTATACTGGGGGGCAGCTACCTAATCTAACCTACGCTGGGGGGCACCTACCTATCTAACCTACACTGGGGGGCACCTACCTAATCTAACCTACACTGGGGGGCACCTACCTAATCTAACCTACACTGGGGGGCACCTACCTAATCTAACCTACACTGGGGGGCACCTACTTAATCTAACCTACGCTGGGGGGCAGCTACCTAATCTAACCTATACTGGGGGGCAGCTACCTAATCTAACCTACACTGGGGGGCAGCTACCTAATCTAACCTACACTGGGGGGCACCTACCTAATGTAACCTACACTGGGGGGCACCTACTTAATCTAACCTACGCTGGGGGGCAGCTACCTAATCTAACCTATACTGGGGGGCAGCTACCTAATCTAACGTATGCTGGGGGGCAGCTACCTAATCTAACCTATACTGGGGGGCAGCTACCTAATCTCACCTACGCTGGGGGGCACCTACCTATCTAACCTATACTGGGGGTCATGGTGTGTATATATAGTGGGGTATAGTGCTGTATTAGCTGGCCTATAATACAGAGATCATGGTGTGTATATATAGTGGGGTATAGTGCTGTATTAGCTGGCCTATAATACAGAGATCATGGTGTGTATATAGAGTGGGGTATAGCACTGTATTAGCTGGCCTATAATACAGAGAT
The DNA here is from genome assembly GCF_040937935.1 of Hyperolius riggenbachi. Lineage (NCBI taxonomy): Eukaryota > Metazoa > Chordata > Amphibia > Anura > Hyperoliidae > Hyperolius > Hyperolius riggenbachi. The sequence goes on from NC_090652.1 coordinate 11,309,989, forward strand.
CATGGTGTGTGTATATAGAGTGGGGTATAGCGCTGTATTAGCTGGGCCTATAATACAGAGATCATAGTGTGTATATAGAGTGGGGGATAGCGCTGTATTAGCTGGGCCTATAGTACAGAGATCATGGTGTGTATATAGAGTGGGGTATAGTGCTGTATTAGCTGGGCCTATAATACAGAGATCATGGTGTGTATATAGAGTGGGGTATAGTGCTGTATTAGCTGGGCCTATAATACAGAGATCATGGTATGTATATAGAGTGGGGTATAGCGCTGTATTAGCTGGGCCTATAATACAGAGACCATGGTATGTATATAGAGTGGGGTATAGCGCTGTATTAGCTGGGCCTATAATACAGAGATCATGGTGTGTATATAGAGTAGGGTATAGTGCTGTATTAGCTGGGCCTATAATACAGAGATCATGGTATGTATATAGAGTGGGGTATAGTGCTGTATTAGCTGGGCCTATAATACAGAGATCATGGTATGTATATAGAGTGGGGTATAGCGCTGTATTAGCTGGGCCTATAATACAGAGACCATGGTGTGTATATAGAGTGGGGTATAGCGCTGTATTAGCTGGGCCTATAATACAGAGATCATGGTGTGTGTATATAGAGTGGGGTATAGCGCTGTATTAGCTGGGCATATAATACAGAGATCATGGTGTGTGTATATAGAGTGGGGTATAGCGCTGTATTAGCTGGGCCTATAATACAGAGATCATGGTATGTATATAGAGTGGGGTATAGCGCTGTATTAGCTGGGCCTATAATACAGAGATCATGGTATGTATATAGAGTGGGGTATAGCGCTGTATTAGCTGGCCTATAATACAGAGATCATGGTGTGTATATAGAGTGGGGTATAGCGCTGTATTAGCTGGGCCTATAATACAGAGATCATGGTATGTATATAGAGTGGGGTATAGCGCTGTATTAGCTGGGTCTATAATACAGAGATCATGGTGTGTGTATATAGAGTGGGGTATAGCGCTGTATTAGCTGGGCCTATAATACAGAGATCATGGTATGTATATAGAGTGGGGTATAGCGCTGTATTAGCTGGGCCTATAATACAGAGATCATGGTATGTATATAGAGTGGGGTATAGCGCTGTATTAGCTGGCCTATAATACAGAGATCATGGTGTGTATATAGAGTGGGGTATAGCGCTGTATTAGCTGGGCCTATAATACAGAGATCATGGTATGTATATAGAGTGGGGTATAGCGCTGTATTAGCTGGGTCTATAATACAGAGATCATGGTGTGTATATAGAGTGGGGTATAGCGCTGTATTAGCTGGGCCTATAATACAGAGATCATGGTATGTATATAGAGTGGGGTATAGCGCTGTATTAGCTGGGCCTATAATACAGAGATCATGGTATGTATATAGAGTGGGGTATAGCGCTGTATTAGCTGGCCTATAATACAGAGATCATGGTATGTATATAGAGTGGGGTATAGCGCTGTATTAGCTGGGCCTATAATACAGAGATCATGGTATGTATATATAGAGTGACCAGACGTCCCCTATTGCCCGGGACACGTCCCGGATTCGGGGTCCGCTGTCCCAGGCTGCATGAGGTCCCGGGAAACGTCCCGCTTTCAGCAGCGAGACGTCCCGGCCTCGGGACTCTGGCCACTCTATGCTTATGAACTGGCAGCGGCGTCTATAGACGCCGTGCCAGTTCATTGTCCGCAGCCCCGCTCCAGCCTCCTCTTCCGGTGTCTGTTCCGACACCGGCAGGCGAGCAGGGCTACGGCAAGATGGCTGCCGAAGCCCTGTACAGGGCTTCGGGCGCCATCTTGCCGTAGCCCTGCTCTGCCAGGCTGTCAGCGCGGGAGACTTCAGGAGGAAGGTGGTCCCGGGAGCAGCGCGCCAGAGGCCGGAGACTTCTGCCAGGTGAGTAAATGCTTTCTTTTCCAGGTGAAATGTTTGCCCGCATTGTTTCTTTTCTGGGGAAATGTTTGCCCGCATTGTTTCTTTTCTGGGGAAATGTTTGCCCGCATTGCGTTTCTTTTCTGGGGAAATGTTTGCCCGCATTGCGTTTCTTTTCTGGTGAAATGTTTGCCCGCATTGCATTTCTTTTCTGGTGAAATGTTTGCCCTCATTGCGTTTCTTTTCTGGTGAAATGTTTGCCCGCATTGCGTTTCTTTTCTGGTGAAATGTTTGCCCGCATTGTTTCTTTTCTGGTGAAATGTTTGCCCGCATTGTTTATTTTCTGGGGTAATGTTTGCCCGCATTGCGTTTCTTTTCTGGGGAAATGTTTGCCCGCATTGCGTTTCTTTTCTGGGGAAATGTTTGCCCGCATTGCGTTTCTTTTCTGGTGAAATGTTTGCCCGCATTGCGTTTCTTTTCTGGGGAAATGTTTGCCCGCATTGCGTTTCTTTTCTGGTGAAATGTTTGCCCACATTGCGTTTCTTTTCTGGTGAAATGTTTGCCCGCACTGTTTCTTTTCTGGTGAAATGTTTGCCCGCATTGTTTCTTTTCTGGGGAAATGTTTGCCCGCATTGCGTTTCTTTTCTGGGGAAATGTTTGCCCGCACTGCGTTTCTTTTCTGGGGAAATGTTTGCCCGCATTGCGTTTCTTTTCTGGGGAAATGTTTGCCCGCATTGCGTTTCTTTTCTGGGGAAATGTTTGACCGCATTGCGTTAATTTTCTGGTGAAATGTTTGCCCGCATTGCAGTAATTTTCTGGTGAAATGTTTGCCCGCATTGCAGTAATTTTCTGGTGAAATGTTTGCCCGCATTGCGTTTATTTTGTTCTGACATGTTGCCCGCATTGCGTTTATTTTGTACTGACATGTTTGCCCGCATTGCGTTTTTATTTTGTACTGACATGTTGCCCGCATTGCGTTTATTTTGTACTGACATGGTTGCCCGCATTACGTTTATTTTGTACTGACATGTTTGCCCGCATTGCGTTTATTTTGTACTGACATGTTGCCCGCATTGCGTTTATTTTGTACTGACATGTTTGCCCGCATTGCGTTTATTTTGTACTGACATGGTTGCCCGCATTGCGTTTATTTTGTACTGACATGTTTGCCCGCATTGCGTTTTTATTTTGTACTGACATGTTGCCCGCATTGCGTTTATTTTGTACTGACATGTTTGCCCGCATTGCGTTTATTTTGTACTCACATGTTTTCCCGCATTGCGTTTATTTTGTACTGACATGTTGCCCGCATTGCGTTTATTTTGTACTGACATGTTGCCTGCATTGCGTTTATTTTGTACTGACATGTTGCCCGCATTGCATTTATTTTGTACTGACATGTTTGCCCGCATTGCGTTTATTTTGTGCTGACATGTTGCCCATTGCATTTAGTTTCTGGTGTCCGGGGTAACTGTTACTGCATTTATTATTTAATGGTCATAGATGGCTATGTTTGCTGCTTTGTGGTTACGGTATACTATTAGCATCACACAGTTTCTGCACACCCATGATGCAAAGTCTTGTTTGTCCACATCATGGCGTAAACACTGTTTTCTTATGCCTCGGTGTTACATCATTACGTTAGCTCCGCCCATACAATGTCATGGCCACGCCCATTTTTCGCCGCGTAGCGCCCCCCCCCCCCCCCGGTCTTCATCGCTGTGCACTCTTCAGTCCTCCCCACTTTTTGCACCCACCCTCCCTGTCCCAGGTTGGACCTACAAAAATCTGGTCACTCTAGTATATAGAGTGGGGTAGAGCGCTGTATTAGCTGGGCCTATAATACAGAGATCATGGTGTGTATATAGAGTGGGGTATAGTGCTGTATTAGCTGGGCCTATAATACAGAGATCATGGTGTGCATATAGAGTGGGGTATAGCGCTGTATTTTCTGGGCCTATAATACAGAGACCATGGTATGTACTGTATATAGAGTGGGGTATAGTGCTGTATTAGCTGGGCCTATAGTACAGAGATCATTGTATGTATATAGAGTGCGGTATAGCGCTGTATTAGCTGGGCCTATAATACAGAGATCATGGTGTGTATATAGAGTGGGGTATAGCGCTGTATTAGCTGGGCCTATAATACAGAGATCATGGTGTGTATATAGAGTGGGGTATAGCGCTGTATTAGCTGGGCCTATGATACAGAGATCATGGTATGTATATAGAGTGGGGTATAGTGCTGTATTAGCTGGTCTATAATACAGAGATCATGGTGTGTACATAGAGTGGGGTATAGCGCTGTATTAGCTGGGCCTATAATACAGAGATCATGGTATGTATATAGAGTGGGGTATAGTGCTGTATTAGCTGGTCTATAATACAGAGATCATGGTGTGTATATAGAGTGGGGTATAGTGCTGTATTAGCTGGGCCTATAATACAGAGATCATGGTGTGTATATAGAGTGGGGTATAGCGTGTATTAGCTGGGCCTATAATACAGAGATCATGGTGTGTATATAGAGTGGGGTATAGTGCTGTATTAGCTGGGCATATAATACAGAGATCATGGTGTGTATATAGAGTGGGGTATAGTGCTGTATTAGCTGGGCCTATAATACAGAGATCATGGTGTGTATATAGAGTGGGGTATAGCGCTGTATTAGCTGGGCCTATAATACAGAGATCATGGTGTGTATATAGAGTGGGGTATAGCGCTGTATTAGCTGGGCCTATAGTACAGAGATCATTGTATGTCTATAGAGTGGGGTATAGCGCTGTATTAGCTGGGCCTATAATACAGAGATCATGGTGTGTATATAGAGTGGGGTATAGCGCTGTATTAGCTGGGCCTATAATACAGAGATCATGGTGTGTATATAGAGTGGGGTATAGCGCTGTATTAGCTGGACCTATAATACAGAGATCATGGTAAGTATATAGAGTGGTGTATAGTGCTGTATTAGCTGGGCCTATAATACAGAGATCATGGTGTGTATATAGAGTGGGGTATAGCGCTGTATTAGCTGGACCTATAATACAGAGATCATGGTGTGTATATAGGGTGGGGTATAGTGCTGTATTAGCTGGCCTATAATACAGAGATCATGATAATATGTATATAGAGTGGGGTATAGAGCTGTATTATCTGGGCCTATAATACAGAGATCATGGTGTGTATATAGAGTGGGGTATAGTGCTGTATTAGCTGGGCCTATAATACAGAGATCATGGTGTGTGTATATAGAGTGGGGTATAGAGCTGTATTAGCTGGGCCTATAATACAGAGATCATGGTGTGTATATAGAGTGGGGTATAGCACTGTATTAGCTGGGCCTATAATACAGAGATCATGGTGTGTATATAGAGTGGGGTATAGTGCTGTATTAGCTGGGCCTATAATACAGAGATCATGGTGTGTATATAGAGTGGGGTATAGCGCTGTATTAGCTGGGCCTATAATACAGAGAGCATGGTATGTATATAGAGTGGGGTATAGCGCTGTATTAGCTGGGCCTATAATACAGAGATCATGGTGTGTATATAGAGTGGGGTATAGCGCTGTATTAGCTGGGCCTATAATACAGAGATCATGGTGTGTATATAGAGTGGGGTATAACGCTGTATTAGCTGGCCTATAATACAGAGATCATGGTGTATATATAGAGTGGGGTATAGCGCTGTATTAGCTGGGCCTATAATACAGAGATCATGGTATGTATATAGAGTGGGGTATAGCGCTGTATTAGCTGGGCCTATAATACAGAGATCATGGTATGTATATAGAGTGGGGTATAGCGCTGTATTAGCTGGGCCTATAATACAGAGATCATGGTGTGTATATAGAGTGGGGTATAGCGCTGTATTAGCTGGGCCTATAATACAGAGATCATGGTGTGTATATAGAGTGGGGTATAACGCTGTATTAGCTGGCCTATAATACAGAGATCATGGTGTATATATAGAGTGGGGTATAGCGCTGTATTAGCTGGGCCTATAATACAGAGATCATGGTGTGTATATAGAGTGGGGTATAGTGCTGTATTAGCTGGGCCTATAATACAGAGATCATGGTATGTATATAGAGTGGGGTATAGTGCTGTATTAGCTGGGCCTATAATACAGAGATCATGGTGTGTACATAGAGTGGGGTATAGTACTGTATTAGCTGGGCCTATAATACAGAGATCATGGTGTGTATATAGAGTGGGGTATAGCGCTGTATTAGCTGGGCCTATAATACAGAGATCATGGTGTGTATATATAGAGTGGGGTATAGCGCTGTATTAGCTGGGCCTATAATACAGAGATCATGGTGTGTATATAGAGTGGGGTATAGCGCTGTATTAGCTGGCCTATAATACAGAGATCATGGTGTGTATATAGAGTGGGGTAACCCAAGCTTCTCCTCTTCTTTAAGAGGATGCATATTAGGAGGGACCCCAAAGACCCCAAAGTCGCCGTTTGTCATAGAAGATGGGTATTAAGACCCAAGAGTCCCCCCCTTCTTCTGGAGGTTTCTCCTCTTCTTCTAGTAGATAGGTATTAGAACCAGGCTTCTCCTCTTCTTCTAGTAGATAGGTATTAGAACCAGGCTTCTCCTCTTCTTCTAGTAGATGGTATCAGGACCCAGGCTTCTCCTCTTCTTCTAGTAGATAGGTATTAGAACCAGGCTTCTCCTCTTCTTCTAGTAGATGGTATCAGGACCCAGGCTTCTCCTCTTCTCCTAGTACAATACAATGCAATACAATAACATTTGTAAAGCGCTTTTCTCCCATAGGACTCAAAGCGCATAGCTGTGTCTCAGATTAATACAGGGTTGCAGGCTGGGTTGTGTTACATAGGAGATAGTCAGATGTTCGTGAATGCCAGACTGAAGAGGTAGGTTTTCAGTTTAGACTTAAATGCTTCCAGGTATGGAGCTGTCCTGATTGGGTGTGGCAGGGAGTTCCAAAGTGTAGGGGCAGCATGACAAAAGGCTCTGTCTCCAAAGGTTTTGAGGTGGACTCTGGGGGTGACCAAGGTGTTACGTCCTTTTGATCTAAGATTGTGGGGGGTGTGATGTAGTTGCAACAAGTCCTTCAGGTATCCAGGGCCCAGATTGTGCAAGGATTTGAATGTCAGTAAGCCAATCTTAAACAGAATTCTCCATTTTATCGGTAGCCAGTGGAGTGAGCTCAGGGTTGGTGTTATGTGGCAATGGCGGGGTTGGCTCGTTAACAGCCTTGCGGCGGCATTCTGTACTAATTGCAGGCGGCGTAAGTCTTTCTTATGCAGGCCTGCGTAGAGGACGTTGCAGTAGTCTAACCTTGATGTGACGAAGGCATGAACTAGGGTTGGAAGATCCTCTGAAGGAATTAGGTGTTTAATCCTTGCAATATTCCTTAGGTGAAAGAAGGAATGTTTCACAACAGCTGAGATTTGATTCCTGAAGCTTAATTTCCCATCAATCAGTACTCCCGGGTAGTGTTGGGCGAACAGTGTTCGCCACTGTTCGGGTTCTGCAGAACATCACCCTGTTCGGGTGATGTTCGAGTTCGGCCGAACACCTGGTGGTGTTCGGCCAAACTGTTCGGGGTTCGCCCGAACTGCAGAATGCATGGCCGAACATGGCCGAACAGGGCCCCTGTTCGGCCGAACAGGGCCCTGTTCGGCCGAATACTGCCCCCCTATGCCCCCTATGGGGTCGCAGGCATAAGGGGGGAGCATGCCCCGATCGCGGGGGGGGTCGGAAATTCCCCCCACCCCCTCCGCTAGCGCTCCCCCCTCTGCCCGCTTCCCCATACAAAAAGTTTTAAACAAGTTCAATAGTACCTGGCTGGTGGCACTGGCTGGCAGTGGAGTGAGGAGGAGTCCGAGTAGCAGAGTGACGTTGAGGCCGGGCAGCGGGCGGTTCAGCGCTAGTACCCTTGTGGTACTTCCGCCCTTTCTCTGACCTCACGTCCTCTGCATACGAGGGTACGCATCACGCGTACCCTCGTATGCGTCATCACGCAGAGGACGTGAGGTCAGAGAAAGGGCGGAAGTACCACAAGGGTACTAGCGCTGAACCGCCCGCTGCCCGGCCTCAACGTCACTCTGCTACTCGGACTCCTCCTCCTCCTCACTCCACTGCCAGCCAGTGCCACCAGCCAGGTACTATTGAACTTGTTTCAAACTTTTTGTATGGAGAAGCGGGCAGAGGGGGGAGCGCTAGCGGAGGGGGTGGGGGGAATTTCCGACCCCCCCCGCGACCGGGGCATGCTCCCCCCTTATGCCTGCGACCCCATAGGGCCCCCAAAATGGGCATGTTCGGGGGTCCCATTGACTCCCATTGAGTTCGGCGTTCGGGCCGAACATGCCGAACATCTGGCCCATGTTCGGCCTGTTCGGCCCGAACCCGAACATCCAGGTGTTCGCCCAACACTACTCCCGGGCTGCGCACACAGTCTGAGTTGTTCAGGTCTGAGCTCCCTATTCTTAGCGATGTTGGTTGAGACTTGGGCTGCTTTGCTGTTGAGCCCTGGCCCTCGATAACAAGAACCTCGGTTTTGTCAGCATTAAGTTTTAGCCAATTATTATTCATCCACTCCTGACGCTCAGCTAAGCATGCGTTTATTTGTGGAGTAGGGTCTGTGACGTCAGGTTTGAATGACAAATATAGCTGGTTGCAGAGGCGGGACAAGGGTCATCAGCATAGCAATGATATGTCAGGCCATGTTTTTGTATGATTTCTCCAAGTGGCAGCATGTATATGGTGAACAGTAAAGTAGATAGGTATCAGGACCCAGGCTTCTCCTCTTCTCCTAGTAGATAGGTATCAGGACCCAGGCTCCTCCTCTTCTTCTAGTAGATAGGTATTAGAACCAGGCTTCTCCTCTTCTTCTAGTAGATAGGTATCAGGACCCAGGCTTCTCCTCCACTCCTAGTAGATGGTACCAGGACCCAGGCTTCTCCTCTTCTCCTAGTAGATAGGTATCAGGACCCAGGCTTCTCCTCTTCTCCTAGTAGATAGGTATCAGGACCCAGGCTTATCCTCTTCTCCTAGTAGATAGGTATCAGGACCCAGGCTTCTCCTCTTCTCCTTGTAGATAGGTATCAGGATCCAGGCTCCTCCTCTTCTCCTAGTAGATGGCATCAGGACCCAGGCTCCTCCTCTTCTCCTAGTAGATAGGTATCAGGACCCAGGCTTCTCCTCTTCTCCTAGTAGATAGGTATCAGGACCCAGGCTTCTCCTCTTCTCCTAGTAGATAGGTATCAGGACCCAGGCTTCTTCTCTTCTCCTAGTAGATGGTATCAGGACCCAGGCTTCTCCTCTTCTCCTAGTAGATGGTATCAGGACCCAGGCTTCTCCTCTTCTCCTAGTAGATGGTATCAGGACCCAGGCTTCTCCTCTTCTTCTAGTAGATAGGTATCAGGACCCAGGCTTCTCCTCTTCTCCTAGTAGATGGTATCAGGACCCAGGCTTCTCCTCTTCTCCTAGTAGATAGGTATCAGGACTCAGGCTTCTCCTCTTCTTCTAGTAGATAGGTATCAGGACCCAGGCTTCTCCTCTTCTTCTAGTAGATAGGTATCAGGACCCAGGCTTCTCCTCTTCTCCTAGTAGATGGTATCAGGACCCAGGCTTCTCCTCTTCTCCTAGTAGATAGGTATCAGGACTCAGGCTTCTCCTCTTCTTCTAGTAGATAGGTATCAGGACCCAGGCTCCTCCTCTTCTCCTAGTAGATAGGTATCAGGACCCAGGCTTCTCCTCTTCTCCTAGTAGATAGGTATCAGGACCCAGGCTCCTCCTCTTCTCCTAGTAGATAGGTATCAGGACCCAGGCTTCTCCTCTTCTCCTAGTAGATAGGTATCAGAACCCATGCTTCTTCTCTTCTCCTAGTAGATGGTATCAGGACCCAGGCTTCTCCTCTTCTCCTAGTAGATGGTATCAGGACCCAGGCTTCTTCTCTTCTCCTAGTAGATGGTATCAGGATCCAGGCTCCTCCTCTTCTCCTAGTAGATAGGTATCAGGACCCAGGCTTCTCCTCTTCTCCTAGTAGATAGGTATCAGGACCCAGGCTTCTCCTCTTCTCCTAGTAGATAGGTATCAGGACCCAGGCTTCTCCTCTTCTCCTAGTATATGGTATCAGGACCCAGGCTTCTTCTCTTCTTCTAGTAGATAGGTATCAGGACCCAGGCTTCTCCTCTTCTCCTAGTAGATAGGTATCAGGACCCAGGCTTCTCCTCTTCTTCTAGTAGATAGGTATCAGAACCCAGGCTTCTCCTCCTCTCCTAGTAGATAGGTATCAGGACCCAGGCTTCTTCTCTTCTCCTAGTAGATAGGTATCAGGACTCAGGCTCCTCCTCTTCTCCTAGTAGATAGGTATCAGGACCCAGGCTTCTCCTCTTCTCCTAGTATATGGTATCAGGACCCAGGCTCCTCCTCTTCTTCTAGTAGATAGGTATCAGGACCCAGGCTTCTTCTCTTCTCCTAGTAGATGGTATCAGGATCCAGGCTCCTCCTCTTCTCCTAGTAGATAGGTATCAGGACCCAGGCTTCTCCTCTTCTCCTAGTAGATAGGTATCAGGACCCAGGCTTCTCCTCTTCTCCTAGTAGATAGGTATCAGGACCCAGGCTTCTTCTCTTCTCCTAGTAGATAGGTATCAGGATCCAGGCTTCTCCTCTTCTTCTAGTAGATAGGTATCAGGACCCAGGCTTCTCCTCTTCTCCTAGTAGATAGGTATCAGGACCCAGGCTCCTCCTCTTCTCCTAGTAGATAGGTATTAGTACCCAGGCTTCTCCTCTTCTCCTAGTAGATAGGTATCAGGACCCAGGCTCCTCCTCTTCTCCTAGTAGATAGGTATCAGGACCAGGCTTCTTCTCTTCTCCTAGTAGATGGTATCAGGATCCAGGCTCCTCCTCTTCTCCTAGTAGATGGTATCAGGACCCAGGCTTCTCCTCTTCTCCTAGTAGATAGGTATCAGGACCCAGGCTTCTCCTCTTCTCCTAGTAGATAGGTATCAGGGCCCAGGCTTCTCCTCTTCTCCTAGTAGATAGGTATCAGGATCCAGGCTTCTCCTCTTCTCCTAGTAGATAGGTATCAGGACCCAGGCTTCTCCTCTTCTCCTAGTAGATAGGTATCAGGACCCAGGCTTCTCCTCTTCTTCTAGTAGATGGTATCAGGACCCAGGCTTCTTCTCTTCTCCTAGTAGATAGGTATCAGGACCCAGGCTTCTCCTCTTCTTCTAGTAGATGGTATCAGGATCCAGGCTTCTTCTCTTCTCCTAATAGATAGGTAACAGGACCCAGGCTTATTGTGAGGAAACGCAGAAAAGCCGCCGCGTGTGCCAAGAGCTAGGCGGCTGACTCCGCGTCCTACGCGGCGGTTTGCACACGTCTGGTTGTGTGGTGGAACGCGGAAAAGCCGCCGCATGTCCTGACAGAAAAGCGGCTGTTTGCATGCAGCAGCATGTGCTTGGTGTGGCTGGGTCTGTTAGTGCACCTAGGCAGATGGAGAGCTATGCTCGCGCGGGCCTGAATTCAGGACCTTTATACCTGCAGAGGAAGTGTCAGCTGATCTGGAAGGTCAGCTGATTCCTGCAGGACTCATGATTGGCTGAATGGTTCGGGCGGGGTAGCAGAGTCCAGCAACTATATATTCTTCTGCTTATTCAGTTGCTGGTTGTCTGGCGTTGCGATCACATACGTGGGAGCACCCAGATCCGTAGTCAGATCCGCAAGTGTGCCGGGATCAGCTGGAGCTGTAATCCTACACTTAGCTAGTTTCTGTTGATAGCTTAAAGTACTAGCTTGATTGTGATTATCTGTTATGACCTTTTGCCTGCCTGACTATCCTCCTGAACTCTGATCTTGTACCTCGATATTTCTGATACTCTGTTGCCGAACCCCGGCTCATCCTTAGACTCTGCTTCTGCCTACTGATCTTGTACCTCGATATTTCTGATACCCTGTTGCCGAACCCTGCCTGTACCTGACTCCGCCTTTGCCTCTTGATATTGCACTTTATCTGCCCGTGTGTGTACGACCTGGCTTGTCCGACCTCGAGAACCAACCTCACTGTTGGAGGCGGTTCCCCGTTCTATCAGTGACACTTCCCCCAGAGTGTTACTTTCAGACAATCCTTCCTACTCTCAGCCTGACTCCTCCCGTCTTGGTGAGTCTAGGTCTTCGGAGGGAATCCGTGCAGTACTCCTTACTGCACTGAGGCTTAGTCCTCAAAGTGTTACTGTTACACCAAACACTACATTCTACTCAGGTGAACAGAGGTTAGCTGGTATATCGGATTATCGGTGATACTGCAGATCACTTATAATCTGGTATACATCTGTATTCCCAGTGATACTGCAGAACACCGGTAATCAGATCCTCTCTGTGCTTCACCGATCATTACAGAACGCCAGACCAAAAAACAGATGGACGCACGCGCTGACCCTCTGACTGTGCTTGCCACTTCGGTGGATAGCATCCATCAAGCACTGGGCCAGCACAAAGCCTTAATTGATGCCCTATCAGGCTCTGTGCGATCCCTTCAGACGTCAGTTGATTCGGTGCGATCCCCTCCTAGTGATGACATACGTATGCCCGTACCTGATAAATTTTCCGGCCACAAGTCTGACTTTCGGAATTTTAAGAGTAGAGTGTTATCATATTTTGAGCTGAGACCCCGATCCTCGGGAACTGAGACCCAACGGGTCATATTTATTAAGACCTTACTAACTGGTGACTCCCAGACCTGGGCGTACAATTTGCCGGCCAGTGACTTAGCCCTTACCTCGGTAGAGGAATTCTTTAAAGCCATGGCAGTGATTTACGATGACCCTGACCTTGCTGCGACCTCTGAGCGGAAGCTTAAGCTTTTGCGGCAAGGCAGGGGTCCAGTCAAAGATTACGCGGCCGAATTTCGTAGGTGGTCAGTTACGGCCAGGTTTGACACCTATGCCCTGTTAGATTACTTCCTGTCTGGGTTGTCGGATAAGGTCTCCGACCTAATGTTAAGCCAACCCGAGCCCAAGACAGTCGATGAGGCCATCTCGTCGGCCATTCGAATCGACCGTAGGCTACGCCATCAGAGACAAACTAGGGGCTGTCATCGTGTCAGGGTGACTTCCTACGCAGCACCTCCTGCTGCACCCCTAGTAACTCCATCTCCTGCTGTCTCATCGTCTCCGGTCTTGCCGCCACCTGAACCGATGCAGATCGGTCGGTCTAAGTTGACCCAAGTGGAGAGAAGACGGAGAATGTCTGAGCAATTATGTCTATACTGTGGTGAAGGGGGGCATAGGGTACGAGACTGTCCCATTAAACCGGATAAAAATAAGCCGGGAAACGCTACCGCCTAGGAGTTGTAAGGGGTGACACCCTGGGCGCCCAACTCACACCCCTAAAAGAAAGACGTTTGATCCTTCCTTGTACGATTACGTGGGGGGACAAATCTGAAGCCACAGAGGCCTTTCTTGATTCAGGCTCCGCGGCTAACTTTATGAGTTCAGAGTTCGCAGAAAAGTTTGGCATTCCGCTCACCCCAGTAAGACCACCTATCCAGGTTACTGCTGTGGACGATTCCCCGCTGCAAAGGGACCGTCCGCTGTCTCAGACACCAGAGGTGGAAGTCACTATTGGGGTTCTGCATAACGAAAGTCTAAGTTTCTTTGTATTACACATGACCACCTCCACAATTGTTTTGGGTATGCCCTGGCTGCAGCTCTATTCGCCACAGATTAATTGGGCTGCTGGACAATTAACTAGTTGGTCAGACTTCTGTTCCCAACAGTGTCTAGGGAAGGTGACTTTAGGTCAGACCAAGTTTCATGTGGAGGGTGTTCCCAAGCAATACTCCGAGTTCTCGGATGTATTCTGTCCCAAGGCTGCTGACAAGTTACCTCCTCATCGCCCTTTCGATTGCCCCATCGATCTCCGTGCCGGTTGTATGCCCCCTAGGGGTCACCTGTATAATTTGTCTGGACCAGAGAAAATAGCAATGCAGGAGTACATTCGTGACAATTTAGCCAAAGGGTTCATTCGCCCCTCCCAGTCGCCTGCAGGGGCCGGTTTCTTTTTTGTTAAGAAGAAAGACGGAGGGCTTCGACCTTGCATCGACTACCGTGGCCTGAATAAAATCACGGTGAAGAATCGTTATCCGTTACCATTGATAGACGATTTATTTACGCAGGTCACGAACGCCAAGATCTTTTCAAAATTAGATCTGAGGGGTGCACACAACCTGATCCGCATTAGAAAGGGCGATGAATGGAAGACGGCCTTCAACACTCCCGACGGGCATTACGAGTACTTAGTGATGCCCTTCGGGTTGTGCAATGCGCCAGCCGTCTTCCAAGAGTTAATCAACGAGGTATTCAGGGAGGTGTTGGGTAGATTTGTGCTGGTATACCTTGACGATATACTGATCTATTCCAACAACCTCTCCGAGCACAGGGTCCACGTTAAATTCGTGTTGGACAAATTGAGGCAAAATATGCTGTATGCCAAGGTGGAGAAATGTATTTTCGAGGTGACCACTGTCACATTTTTAGGGTATGTGATTTCCACCTTAGGCTTGTCAATGGATCCTGCCAAGGTCACAGCTGTCCTGGAATGGCCACAGCCAGTGGGGTTGAAGCCCCTGCAGAGATTTTTAGGTTTTGCGAACTACTATAGGAGGTTCATAAAGGGGTACTCCACGATAATTGCCCCTCTCACCAGTCTCACAAAAAAGGGGGCAGATACCACCCACTGGTCTCCTGAGGCTGTGGCAACCTTTTCGCACTTGAAAAAACTGTTTTGCTCAGCGCCTATTTTAAGACATGTAGACACGTCCTTTCCCTTTATTGTGGAGGTTGACGCTTCGGAGGTTGGGGTAGGGGCGGTGCTGTCTCAGCGGTCAGGGTTACAAGGCAGATTGCATCCATGCGCTTATTTTTCCCGTAGGTTTTCTCCGGCAGAGAAAAACTACGACATAGGCAACCGGGAACTTCTGGCCATTAAATTGGCATTTGAAGAATGGCGCCACTGGTTGGAGGGGGCAGAGCACACGATCACGGTTTATACTGATCACAAAAATGTGGAATACATCGAGGGGGCTAAGAGACTAAGTCCCTGACAGGCCCGTTGGTCTTTATTTTTTACGAGATTCAGATTTATTATCACGTACACTCCAGGCAGCAAAAACATCAAGGCAGATGCCCTGTCCAGATGTTTCGAATTAGAGACAGCACAGCCCCCCGCTCCTGAGTCCATCATCCCGCAAAGGCTGGTATTAGCAGCCACAGAGACCTGGGAGAATTGGACAAAGGCTTTGGGTCCCTTTCAGCAGGATGTCCCTGAGGGAAAACCAGAGGGGGTTTTGTTTATTCCACTGCCTTTTCGTCTACAGGTCTTACAAGTGTTTCACGCCCATAAGAATGCTGGTCACCCTGGTGCTGCCAGAACGCAGGATCTGATTGCCAGGTGTGCTTGGTGGCCTTCTATGGCAACAGACTGCAAGGAGTATGTCAGGGAGTGTGCGGTATGTGCCAAAAGTAAACCCTCCCGGCAGGCACCTGTCGGTACCTTACAGCCTTTGCCCGCCCCGAGTGAACCATGGACCCACTTGTCCATGGATTTTGTGGGTGAACTCCCCAGGTCTGAAGGCATGTCGGTCATTTGGGTGGTAGTCGACCACTTCAGCAAAATGGCCCATTTCGTGCCCTTGAAAGGACTCCCCTCGGCCCAGGAATTGGCCGACCTATTTATCGTCCACATTTTCCGGCTGCATGGCATTCCGGAAAACATTGTGTCCGATCGGGGAGTCCAATTCATCTCTAAATTCTGGAGGGCATTTTGCCACCAAATGGGCATGAAGCTGTCTTTCTCGTCAGGCTACCACCCACAGACCAATGGGCAGACCGAATGAATTAATCAGTCTTTAGAACAGTTCTTAAGATGTTACGTTGCGGAGACACAGTAAAGTAACAGTAAAGTTGGGTAAAGTTTCTGGCTTTTGCAGAATTCGCACAGAATAATTTGAAGAGTTCTTCTTCTGGTTTTTCTCCATTCCAGATTGTGACAGGGAGGTTGCCCAAGTTCTCCCCGCTGCCAGTTGCCTCTTCTCCGTTTCCCGCACTGGAGGATTGGCAGAAGTCACTCAGGGGCATTTGGGGAATTGTTAGAGAGAATTTGCAGAAAGCGTTCCAAAGTCAAAAGGGTCAAGCGGACAAGAGACGTTCCATGGAATGGAAGTTTCAGCCAGGGGATTTAGTCTGGGTGTCCACACGTCACTTGACCCTGAAGCAGCCATCTGCCAAACTGGGCCCCAGGTTTGTGGGTCCATTTTCTGTGACCAAGAAGATCAACAACGTCACTTATGCCATTGATCTTCCTGCCAGCATGCAGGGCGTAAGGTCGTTTCACGTGTCCCTACTCAAACCTGCGGTTCATTTGGGTCCTACTCCTCCTCCTCCTGTGATGGTGGAGGACCAACCCGAGTATGAGGTAGAGAAAATCTTAGATTCGCGCATTGTACAGAACTCAGTACAATATTTGGTGCATTGGAAAGGGTATGGCATTGAAGAGAGACAATGGGTACCTGGGAACCGCATGCATGCGGACGAATTAAGGAAAGAGTTTCACGCTTTACATCCCGAGAAACCTGGTAGGAGTTGTCCGGAGTCCACTCCTCGGGGGGGGGGTACTGTGAGGAAACGCGGAAAAGCCGCCGCGTGTGCCAAGAGCTAGGTGGCTGACTTCGCGTCCTACGCGGCGGTTTGCACGCGTCTGGTTGTGTGGTGGAACGCGGAAAAGTCGCCGCATGTCCTGACAGCAAAGCGGCTGTTTGCATGCAGCAGCATGTGCTTGGTGTGACTGGGTCTGTTAGTGCACCTAGGCAGATGGAGAGCTATGCTCGCGCGGGCCTGAATTCAGGACCTTTATACCTGCAGAGGAAGTGTCAGCTGATCTGGAAGGTCAGCTGATTCCTGCAGGACTCATGATTGGCTGAATGGTTCGGGCGGGGCAGCAGAGTCCAGCAACTATATATTCTGCTGCTTATTCAGTTGCTGGTTGTCTGGCGTTGCGATCACATATGTGGGAGCACCCAGATCCGTAGTCAGATCCGCAAGTGTGCCGGGACCAGCTGGAGCTGTAATCCTACACTTAGCTAGTTTCTGTTGATAGCTTAAAGTACTAGTTTGATTGTGATTATCTGTTATGACCTTTTGCCTGCCTGACTATCCTCCTGAACTCTGATCTTGTACATCGATATTTCTGATACTCTGTTGCCGAACCCCGGCTCGTCCTTAGACTCTGCTTCTGCCTACTGATCTTGTACCTCGATATTTCTGATACCCTGTTGCCGAACCCTGCCTGTACCTGACTCCGCCTTTGCCTCTTGATATTGTACTTTATCTGCCCGTGTGTGTACGACCTGGCTTGTCCGACCTCGAGAACCGACCTCACTGTTGGAGGCGGATCCCCGTTCTATCAGTGACACTACCTCCAGAGTGTTACTTTCAGACAATCCTTCCTACTCTCAGCCTGACTCCTCCCGTCTTGGAGAGTCCAGGTCTTCGGAGGGAATCCGTGCAGTACTCCTTACTGCACTGAGGCTTAGTCCTCAAAGTGTTACTGTTACACCAAACACTACATTCTACTCAGGTGAACAGAGGTTAGCTGGTATATCGGATTATACTGCAGATCACTTATAATCTGGTATACATCTGTATTCCCAGTGATACTGCAGATCACCGGTAATCAGATCCTCTCTGTGCTTCACCGATCGTTACCCTTATCCTCTTTTCCTAGTAGATAGGTATCAGGACCCAGGCTTCTCCTCTTCTCCTAGTAGATTGGTATCAGGACCCAGGCTTCTCCTCTTCTCCTAGTAGATGGTATCGGGACCCAGGCTTCTCCTCTTCTCCTAGTAGATAGGGATCAGGCTCCAGGCTTCTCCTCCTCTCCTAGTAGATGGTATCAGGACCTAGGCTCCTCCTCTTCTTCTAGTAGATTGGTATCAGGATCCAGGCTTCTTCTCTTCTCCTAATAGATAGGTATCAGGAGCCAGGCTTATCATCTTCTCCTAGTAGATGGTATCAGGACCCAGGCTTCTCCTCTTCTCCTAGTAGATGGTATCAGGAGCCAGGCTTATCCTCTTCTCCTAGTAGATGGTATCAGGATCCAGGCTTCTTCTCTTCTTCTAGTAGATAGAGATCAGGTCCAAGGCTCCTCCTCTTCCTCTAGTAGATAGGTATCAGGACCCAGGCTTTTCCTCTTCTTCTAGTAGATAGGTATCAGGACCCAGGCTCCTCCTCTTCTTCTAGTAGATAGAGATCAGGTCCCAGGCTCCTCCTCTTCTTCTAGTAGATAGAGATCAGGTCCCAGGCTTTTCCTCTTCTTCTAGTAGATAGAGATCAGGTCCCAGGCTCCTCCTCTTCTTCTAGTAGATAGAGATCAGGTCCCAGGCTCCTCCTCTTCTTCTAGTAGATAGAGATCAGGTCCCAGGCTCCTCCTCTTCTTCTAGTAGATAGAGATCAGGTCCCAGGCTCCTCCTCTTATTCTAGTAGATAGAGATCAGGTCCCAGGCTTCTCCTCTTCTCCTAGTAGATAGGTATCAGGATCCAGGCTCCTCCTCTTCTCCTAGTAGATGGTATCAGGACCCAGGCTTCTCCTCTTCTCCTAGTAGATAGGTATCAGGACCCAGGCTCCTCCTCTTCTCCTAGTAGATAGGTATCAGGACCCAGGCTTCTCCTCTTCTCCTAGTAGATAGGTATCAGGGCCCAGGCTTCTCCTCTTCTCCTAGTAGATAGGTATCAGGATCCAGGCTTCTCCTCTTCTCCTAGTAGATGGTATCAGGATCCAGGCTTCTCCTCTTCTCCTAGTAGATAGGTGTCAGGACCCAGGCTTCTCCTCTTCTCCAAGTAGATAGGTATCAGGACCCAGGCTTCTCCTCTTCTCCTAGTAGATGGTATCAGGACCCAGGCTTCTCCTCTTCTCCTAGTAGATGGTATCAGGACCCAGGCTTCTTCTCTTCTCCTAGTAGATAGGTATCAGGACCCAGGCTCCTCCTCTTCTCCTAGTAGATAGGTATCAGGACCCAGGCTTCTCCTCTTCTACTAGTAGATAGGTATCAGGACCCAGGCTTCTCCTCTTCTCCTAGTAGATGGTATCAGGACCCCAGAGTTCCCTCTTCTCCTAGTAGATAGGTATCAGGATCCAGTCTTCTCCTCTTCTCCTAGTAGATAGGTATCAGGACCCAGGCTCCTCCTCTTCTTCTAGTAGATAGGTATCAGGATCCAGGCTTCTCCTCTTCTCCTAGTAGATGGTATCAGGACCCAGGCTTCTTCTCTTCTCCTAGTAGATGGTATCAGGATCCAGGTTTCTCCTCTTCTCCTAGTAGATGGTATCAGGACCCCAGAGTTCCCTCTTTTCCTAGTAGATAGGTATTGGGACCCAGGCTTCTCCTTTTCTCATAGTAGGAGAACCCGGACCCAGGCAATATGACTATTTTTTTGCACGTGACTTTTTTGCACGGGTTTCCTCCAGGCTCTTTGACTTCTTTCCACGCCCTAAAGACATACTCGTTTGTTAATTGTTTCCCTGTAAAATTGGCCTTAGTCTAAGGTAGGCTATGGGCTGATCTCTATACGCCGTAGCTGGCTATACCGCTTGCTGGATACTGGTGCCCGACTGATAGAGCTGGCATAGACCAGTTGAACATTATGGAGGAAACGTATCGGCTCTATGGCGATGACCGATGGACCCGCCGCTCCATCCAGCTGTTCCGGCTTTCTTCGAGTCGCGTTCCGTCCTCACAATGCTCCAGCTAATAACAGGCGGCTTTCATTTCTGAGCAGCACGAGTGTTATGTTTTGTCAGCAGGAGTACAAATTATGTAATATAAATAAATGCAATGAAAATGGCTCTACTAAAGTGAAAGCACAATCCAGCCTGATCCGTGAGAACCGCCGGCGCCAATGGTCAATGAGACGCCAACGACCAGCGTGCAAATTCAATACACATTGTATGCGGCTGGACAATGGCCCAATCCAACCCACTTCCTGCTAGTTTGGATTGACGCATTTTAAAGCAGTAGGATTAGCCATACCATCCCAGGAAAAAAACAACCCTCAAATATAAGTAGATAAATACTTGCTCTAGTTACATAACAAATGTATTGTACTGTCCACATTTTTATTTCAGTGAATTATATAAAGTCAATAAAGAGAAAACATTCAGGCATTTTCCATCTTTACTGCATCTGACTGAAGCCAATCCTGATGTAATTTCCTCCCTTACTACTTTTTTTCTGCTAGAAACTGCACTGTCATATCTAGCTTGCTTTGTAAACACTTATGAGTACAGCATATAGAGTATTTCAGCAGCTTCTGCAGAGGGGTGAGGTGTATTTCCCTTTTCAGCCTCGTGTCACAGTGAACTGCCCTCAGCAGCAATTAGTGAGAAGCAGGATTGTGGGAGGGGAGAAAATAGAGCCAGGCTGACTGAGATAAGATTTATTGCAGCAGAAACATTTATGATTATATTGGAATGCTTGCAATGCAGGGTCAGGTTTAGACTGCATACTAAACATAGAGCAGTGGGTAAATGGATTTTTCATTTTATGGCTGATAAGCCGCTTTAAAGCTACATACAATATGACTTTCATTGGCATGTAAGCCATTGCAGGGCTGGGTTCCTATGAATGTATTCTACAGGAGCTTGTTGAATAAGCCCTCATGGCTGCGCACCTGTCCATGTACAAGCATATCCATACTGGGCATGAGCGATTATAGTCTGCACATGCCCAGTAGAACAAATACACCTGTGCACAGCTTTTTCCCCTGTGCAACAGCAGCTTCTGTTCCACTGTAAACAGATGGGCAGGGTATGTTACCATATGGACAAAAGGGGCAATTGCCCCAGGGCCCCAGCATCCATAGAGGCCCCCAAGTGTCTGTCACCACCCCACTAAATTATCTTCCTCCCCCTTTCCCCCCCTTCCCTCTTGCAGCGTTACGGAGGCAGTGGTGACAGGCACACATTCGCCTCCTCCGAGTTCCAGGCGTTGCAGGCCCATCTGTCTTCTCTTTAGTGTTGCTGCTCTGCACTTCCTGCTTCTCCATTTGGGCTCTAGTGTCTGTTGTGAGGAGCAGGAAGCGCAGAGCAGCGACACAGAGAAGACAGATGGGACTTCCTGCGCCTGGATCTCAGAGGAGGTGAGAGTCTGGCTGTCAGCCTTGCCTCAGTAACGCTGTGTGTGTGTGTGAGGGGGTCCTTAGGGGCAGCTCTGACTAGTGACTACTATACTGTGGGGAGGGGGGTGGCGTGGTGATGGGGGCCCCCTAGGTTAATTTTCCCCGGGGCCCCCACTGTAGCTGCAAATATGGGTTAGGTGTCAGGAAGGGGGTTTTTAGGGTTGAATGTCAGGAAGGGGGGGTTTATGGTTAGGTTTCAGGAAGAGGGGTTTAGGGTTAGGTTTCAGGAAGGGGGGTTTAGGGTTAGGTTTCAGGAAGGGGGGTTTAGGGTTAGGTTTCAGGAAGGGGGGTTTTAGGGTTAGGTTTCAGGAAGGGGGATTTAGGGTTGGGTGTCAGGAAGGGGGGGTTTTAGGGTTAGGTTTCAGGAAGGGGGGGGTTTAGGGTTAGCGTCAGGAAGGGGGGTTTTAGGGTTAGGTATTAGGAAGGATGGTTTTAGGGTTAAGCATCAGGAAGGGGGTTTTAGGGTTAACTTTCGTTTGTCACGTGAACTAACGGTGTTGGTGTGAAAAGCACTGCGAGCCACATATCGCGTGATAACTGCTGTGATAGCAGTTATCACACTTTCCTGAATCGGCCTCTTAGTGTGAAGAAGCCCTAAAGGTTATTATGCTGTTGCTTATTTTTTAGAGCAGGGAGGAAGTTCTGAGTTCAGGTCCGCTTGCAATACCTTCGCCTGTCAATTTCAGGTGGTAGTTGCTGGGAATGTCCCCCCTCCCCTCCCCCCAGGCACTATATATAGCACAGAATACCTGTTTGTAAAGAGTATTATAAAGGCTCTATAGGTCAGGCATTCTTTGAATATCTTTCAGCGCAGAAATACCTGAAATAATCCCCCGAAGTAGAAAGTTCTCGCCGGTCAGACATGTTCTGCCAGTGTCACCCGTCTTATTGTCACCTGGCGGGCGTCGGGGTCCTCGAGCGGTACAGCGAAATGTACATGTTGTTCCAAACGCCGGCATTCCTGCCACGCACAGGGCTAAGCCACTGACTACAGTGGAATTCCGCTCACGCCATACTGTGGCATGTATCTACACCGCGCAAGTCTTTATATTAAAGTGAACCTCCAGACAAAAAATCTACTCAGCAGCACTGAAAAGGCTTGGTGTTTCTTTAACAGTTTCACAGCATCAGAACTTTGTTTTTCTTATCCAAGCTGAATTTTTAGCTGCTTAGAAGCTAAGCTTCGCCCCATCAAAGAATACTGCCCGGGCATTTTTCCCCTGATGCTGTGCAAAGCATGATGGGATTTCTGATGTTGTTGTTCTTGTTGCCTAGCAGCTAGGAGGAGTGATCAGGACACAGGACAGTTGGAACTGTGTCTCATGCTCCCTGTCACCTCCTTTCACCCAAAAATATGGCTGCCCCCATGAAAAAGATGGCGGCCCCCATGAAAAAGATGGCTGCCATCATGAAATCACAAACATTTGCCTGTTTTTTTAAAACAGGGTGGGTAAGAGATTATATTACCTATCTATTTTAATTAACATAACTCAGTATGTTTGTTTAGGCTGAAGTTCCCCTTTAATGCTAAATAAAGAGGCCCTGTCATGGCGTATAGCAGTATGCAGTAAATGATTCAGTATAAATATCCTGGTTTCAGCATCAGAATCACTTCCTATATCTGTATATTGGCAGTATATTGGTATGTAGCCAGAATTCTGGGAGACCAGAGCAGCTAATATGAAAACACAGGATGGTAACTCTATGACTGCTTCCATGAAAGCAGGAAGTACCCAATCAGATCCCACTAACAGTAATGGCCGCTGCCGTTTCCATTTATTTTACTGTACCCTGTCTTTTGCGATCCGGCAGTGATGCAGGGTAGTGAAAAGGGGCCCCTAAAGGAACATTCCACAGTAATGCACCTGCCAGCAGTAAAGATGTCTCCATCTGTGATAAATGTCAGAATGTAAAACAGTGTGAGGAAAGATTTTACAATGAGCAAACACTGACTAAGTAATACATGAATATTTTTAAAAAAATATGCAATTTTATTCTTTGTTATTTTTACTACATTTCCTCTTTAAAGTGGACCTGAAGCAAAACCTAGAGAAATGCACCCTGTATGTATTTAGAGAGTTTAGCCTAATTCCCCCTCATCTATGACTAATCATAAGTGTAATTTGATCTCTCAGCTATGTCAGCTCAGGAATCTTCTCTGCCACAGCAGAGCAGCTAATGTGTGGATGTTAAAGAGAACCAGAGATGAAGCACCCTCTTGTATTTTACCTTATAAATCAGTGGGAACATGACAGTAAACACCTAATCTGCTCTTTGTTTCATTGTTCACTGTTTAATTTGCCTGTTATCACCTCTGATAAGAATCCCGACTGAGCAGTCGGTCTGGCTTTGCTACAGAATGATTATAGCGGAGACTGTGTTCTTTGGTGTCTTTTCAAGTCCAAGCCTGCCCCCTGCTGGCTCTGCTCAGGAATCATTATAGCTGAGTCATTATAGCAAAGCCAGACTCAATTCTCAGTCCGGGATTCTTATCACAGCTAGATAACAGACACTTTTAGCAGTGAGGATGAAACAGAGAGCATGGTAAATGTTTTCTCTAATGTTCCCACTGATTTCTATGGTAAAATACATGAGGGTGCTTCGTCTCTGGTTCACTTTAACTCTATGTCTGCTTCCATGAAAGCAGGAAGTAGACACACTTCAGAGTTATTGCAGCATTTGTATCAGCTGAAGAAATGTTTTTCTTTATAGGTTATTATGCTGTTGCCTATCTTTTAGAGCAGAGAGGAAGTTCTCAGTTCAGGTCCGCTTTAAACCTAATTAACTCTAGGTAACATAAGGACGATTTGCGGTTGTTTACTGCTAGCCCTTTTTAAAGCGATAGTGCAATGTTAACTAAATGGCCGTGATCTCACTGCTGCGATCGCTGGCAATTCGCGATTAACGGTGATTGCAAAACAAGCTACACGCAGCTGTTTTTTTGCGATTTTAGAGCTATCGCAATTGCAATGCTAAAAAAGCACTAATTGCGATCATTAAAAAAAAAAATCACAAGAGTGTACAAGGAAATTTACGCGTAAATAGTGTAAAAACTGCCCGCACAAAACGCTAGCGTTTTGGGTTTGCAGGTGTGAAGGGGCCCTTAGAGTTATTTAGGCATGAGATAAGCTCGCAGGGCATCTCTCTGACCTGATCATTTTAAAAGGGCCATAGCCAGTAACGAGTTTCTGGAGGAGATACTCATACAGCAGGTTGGAGAACAGAATGAAAATGATATCTGATAATAATACTAATAGGTTATTGGATTTCAGCGCGGCTGCATGGAAACTGATACGGTTGTAAATCCCCTGCTAACGCTATATTGCAGCGCTCAGGTCCCCAGAGAATTCGCCGTGATGGAGGCTGGGCGGCGCCGCGTGACGATGGGAATTCGCCGTGATGGAGGCTGGGCGGCGCCGTGTGACGATGGGACTTCGCCGTTCTGGGACGCTGCGTGATGCAGTCACCTCCCGTCTCCATTCATCGCTGTCGCTTCATTCATCTCAGCGCAGGAAGTGTGTCATTACCATAAAACGCCGCTCTGACAGGTCCTCCTCATTTAAAATGACTAATTACGAGGCAGCCTCACTCGATTCGCTCCCCGGGGGGAAGGCAGGAGGCGTTGTAAACCGTCGCCAGACGAGATCTCTGCCGGATCGATCTCCTCCACTCTCAGCGTTTGATTTTTATAGCCGCCAATTCATTTCCCTCTATTACTCGCCACTCCCCCGCCCCTCGCCTTCTGCGCACGTTTAAAACCGCCTCACGCTGGCATGGGCATGAGATGTACCCGATATTAGAATGTCAGTTAAAGGACCACTCCAGAAAAAAAAAAAAACAAGCAGTTAAAATCAGAACCGACAGGTTTTGGACTTGTCCATCTCCTCATGGGGGATTCTCAGCGTTTTGTTTTCAACAGCATCTCCTGAACAGCAGTTGCTAAGTCTAACTACAAAAAAGTGAGAGTAGGGAGGCTGGCTGGTATCTTAGGGCTCGTTTCCACTATCGCGAATCTGCATGCGTCCAACGCATGCAGATTCGCACATGTAATGCAAGTGGATGGGCCTGTTTCCACTGTAGCGTTGTTGAGGTGCGTTTTTTTCAGCGGTAAAAAAACGCACAAAAGAGCCAACGAATTCGCCTGTGAGTGGAATGCATGCGAATCGCCGCTAATGTATTTAATAGGAAATTCGCATGCGGCTATGGTATGCGAATTTTCATAGGTACCAATGTAATTCAAACAGGCAGTGACATGGTTAATTTCGCATATACCCTCACCTATGCGAATTCGCATGCGAATTCGCGGCAAAAAACGCGCAAAAATTCGCATCCGCATGCTAATTCATGGAATTTCAACAGCGGTGGAATCCAGGCGATTCTGCACCGCAATAGTGGAAACGAGCCCTCACTGTTTTGCCAGTTAAACTGACGTTCAGGAGATGCTTCTGAAAACAAAGAAAACCCTGAGAATCCCTCATGAGGAGATGAACTAGTTCAGAACCTGTCGGTTCTGTCATATTTGAACAGCTTACTTTTTTACTGGAGTGGCAATACAACAGTCGATTTTTTTTTTAATCGATATCTGGCGATTCATCATATGGACACATCTGCTAGAAATCGATGGCACAAATGTTGCCCAATCAATGGATTTTTGTCTGAAATTGGCTAGACGGAAGATTTTGCATGGTCGGCAGTGGGTCAGGAGTGCTTCGCTACTGGGGTTTGATTTTGAGATGACTGACGCAGCAGCGGAGCCGCCAGCTCTTCCTTGCGCGTCTTCTCTCTGCCGCCAGGCTCTCCTTTCTGTCTCTTCTCTCCCAGGGTGCCTGTGTCATGTGTCAAACACTAGAGGCCAAACACTAGAGGCCAGACACTAGAGGCCAGACACTAGGGGCGAGACACTAGGGGTCAGACACTAGAGGCCAAACACTAGAGGCCAGACACTAGAGGCCAGACACTAGAGGCCAGACACTAGGGGTCAGACACTAGAGGCCAGACACTAGAGGCCAGACACTAGAGGCCAGACACTAGAGGCCAGACACTAGGGGCCAGACACTAGAGGCCAGACACTAAAGGCCAGACACTAGAGGCTAGACACTAGAGGCCAGACACTAGGGGTCAGACACTAGAGGCCAGACACTAGGGGCGAGACACTAGGGGTCAGACACTAGAGGCCAAACACTAGAGGCCAGACACTAGAGGCCAGACACTAGAGGCCAGACACTAGGGGTCAGACACTAGAGGCCAGACACTAGAGGCCAGACACTAGGGGCCAGACACTAGAGGCCAGACACTAAAGGCCAGACACTAGAGGCTAGACACTAGAGGCCAGACACTAGAGGCCAGACAATAGGGGTCAGACATTAGAGGCCAGACACTAGAGGCCAGACACTAGGGGCCAGACACTAGGGGCCAGACACTAGAGGCCAAACACTAGAGGCCAGACACTAGGGGCCAAACACTAGAGGCCAAACACTAGAGGCCAGACACTAGAGGCCAGACACTAGGGGTCAGACACTAGAGGCCAAACACTACAGTCCAGACACTAGAGGCCAGACACTAGGGGTCAGACACTAGAGGCCAGACACTAGAGGCCAGACACTAGAGGCCAGACACTAGAGGCTAGACACTAGAGGCCAGACACTAGAGGCCAGACAATAGGGGTCAGACATTAGAGGCCAGACACTAGAGGCCAAACACTAGAGGCCAAACACTAGAGACCAGACACTAGAGGCCAGACACTAGAGGCCAGACAATAGGGGTCAGACATTAGAGACCAGACACTAGAGGCCAAACACTAGAGGCCAGACACTAGGGGCCAGACACTAGGGGCCAAACACTAGAGGCCAAACACTAGAGGCCAGACACTAGGGGCCAAACACTAGAGGCCAAACACTAGAGGCCAGACACTAGAGGCCAGACACTAGAGGCCAGACACTAGAGGCCAAACACTAGAGGCCAGACACTAGAGGCCAGACACTAGAGGCCAGACACTAGAGGCCAAACACTAGAGGCCAGACACTAGAGGCCAGACACTAGAGGCCAAACACTAGAGGCCAGACACTAGAGGCCAGACACTAGATGCCAAACACTAGAGGCCAGACACTAGAGGCCAGACACTAGAGGCCAGACACTAGAGGCCAGACATTAGAGGCCAAACACTAGAGGCCAAACACTAGAGGCCAGACATTAGGGGTCAGACACTAGAGGCCAGACACTAGAGGCCAGACACTAAAGGCCAGACACTAAAGGCCAAACACTAGAGGCCAGACACTAGAGGCCAGACACTAGGGGCCAAACACTAGGGGTCAGACACTAGAGGCCAGACACTAGAGGCCAAACACTAGAGGCCAGACACTAGAGGCCAAACACTAGAGGCCAGACACTAGGGGCCAGACACTAGGGGCCAAACACTAGAGGCCAAACACTAGAGGCCAAACACTAGAGGCCAGACACTAGGGGCCAGACACTAGAGGCCAGACACAAGAGGCCAGACACTAGAGGCCAAACACTAGAGGCCAGACACTAGAGGCCAGACACTAGAGGCCAGACACTAGAGGCCAAACACTAGAGGCCAAACACTAGAGGCCAGACACTAGGGGTCAGACACTAGGGGTCAGGCACTAGAGGCCAGACACTAGAGGCCAAACACTAGAGGCCAGACACTAGAGGCCAGACACTAGAGGCCAAACACTAGAGGCCAGACACTAGAGGCCAGACACTAGAGGCCAAACACTAGAGGCCAGACACTAGAGGCCAGACATTAGAGGACAGACACTAGGGGTCAGACACTAGAAGCCAGACACTAGAGGCCAGACACTAGAAGCCAGACACTAGAGGCCAAACACTAGAGGCCAGACACTAGAGGCCAGACACTAGGGGCCAAACACTAGGGGCCAGACACTAGGGGTCAGACACTAGAGGCCAGACACTAGAGGCCAGACACTAGAGGTCAGACATTAGAGGCCAGACACTAGAGGCCAGACACTAGAGGCCAGACACTAGGGTCCAAACACTAGGGGCCAAACACTAGGGGTTAGACACTAGAGGCCAAACACTAGAGGCCAGACACTAGGGGTCAGGCACTAGAGGCCAGACACTAGAGGCCAAACACTAGAGGCCAAACACTAGAGGCCAGACACTAGAGGCCAGACACTAGAGGCAAGACACTAGAGGCCAAACACTAGAGTCCAGACATTAGAGGCCAGACACTAGAGGCCAGACACTAGAGGCCAGACACTAGGGGCCAAACACTAGGGGTCAGACACTAGAGGCCAGACACTAGAGGCCAAACACTAGAGGCCAGACACTAGAGGGCAGACACTAGAGGCCAGACACTAGGGGCCAGACATTAGAGGACAGACACTAGAGGCCAGACACTAGGGGTCAGAAACTAGAGGCCAAACACTAGAGGCCAAACACTAGAGGCCAGACATTAGAGGCCAGACACTAGAGGCCAGACACTAGGGGCCAGACACTAGAGGCCAGACACTAGGGGCCAAACACTAGGGGTCAGACACTAGAGGCCAGACACTAGAGGCCAAACACTAGAGGCCAGACACTAGAGGCCAAACACTAGAGGCCAGACACTAGAGGCCAGACACTAGGGGCCAAACACTAGGGGCCAGACGCTAGAGGCCAGACACTAGAGGCCAAACACTAGAGGCCAGACACTAGAGGCCAGACACTAGAGGCCAGAGACTAGAGGCCAGGCACTAGGGGTCAGGCACTAGAGGCCAGAAACTAGAGGCCAGACACTAGAGGCCAAAAACTAGAGGCCAGACACTAGAGGCCAGACACTAGAGGCCAGACACTAGAGGCCAGACACTAGAGGTCAGACACTAGAAGCCAGACACTAGAGGCCAGACACTAGAAGCCAGACACTAGAGGCCAGACACTAGAGGCCAAACACTAGAGGCCAGACACTAGAGGCCAGACACTAGGGGCCAAACACTAGGGGTCAGACACTAGAGGCCAGACACTAGAGGCCAGACACTAGGGGTCAGACATTAAAGGCCAGACACTAGAGGCCAGACACTAGAGGCCAGACACTAGGGGCCAGACACTAGGGGCCAAACACTAGAGGCCAAACACTAGAGGCCAGACACTAGGGGCCAAACACTAGAGGCCAAACACTAGAGGCCAGACACTAGAGGCCAGACACTAGGGGTCAGACACTAGAGGCCAAACACTACAGTCCAGACACTAGAGGCCAGACACTAGGGGTCAGACACTAGAGGCCAGACACTAGAGGCCAGACACTAGAGGCTAGACACTAGAGGCCAGACACTAGAGGCCAGACAATAGGGGTCAGACATTAGAGGCCAGACACTAGAGGCCAAACACTAGAGGCCAGACACTAGAGGCCAGACACTAGAGGCCAGACAATAGGGGTCAGACATTAGAGACCAGACACTAGAGGCCAAACACTAGAGGCCAGACACTAGGGGCCAGACACTAGGGGCCAAACACTAGAGGCCAAACACTAGAGGCCAGACACTAGAGGCCAGACACTAGAGGCTAAACACTAAAGGCCAGACACTAGAGGCCAGACACTAGAGGCCAGACACTAGAGGCCAGACACTAGAGGCCAAACACTAGAGGCCAGACACTAGAGGCCAGACACTAGAGGCCAGACACTAGAGGCCAGACACTAGAGGCCAAACACTAGAGGCCAAACACTAGAGGCCAGACACTAGAGGCCAGACATTAGGGGTCAGACACTAGAGGCCAGACACTAGAGGCCAGACACTAAAGGCCAGACACTAAAGGCCAAACACTAGAGGCCAGACACTAGAGGCCAGACACTAGGGGCCAAACACTAGGGGCCAAACACTAGGGGTCAGACACTAGAGGCCAGACACTAGAGGCCAGACACTAGAGGCCAGGCACTAGGGGTCAGGCACTAGAGGCCAAACACTAGAGGCCAGACACTAGAGGCCAGACACTAGAGGCCAGACACTAGAGGCCAGACACTAGAGTCCAGACACTAGAGTCCAGACACTAGAGGCCAGACACTAGAGGCCAGACATTAGAGGACAGACACTAGGGGTCAGACACTAGAAGCCAGACACTAGAGGCCAGACACTAGAGGCCAGACACTAGAGGCCAGACACTAGGGGCCAAACACTAGGGGCCAGACACTAGGGGTCAGACACTAGAGGCCAGACACTAGAGGCCAAACACTAGAGGCCAGACACTAGAGGCCAGACACTAGAGGTCAGACATTAGAGGCCAGACACTAGAGGCCAGACACTAGAGGCCAGACACTAGGGGCCAGACACTAGGGTCCAAACACTAGGGGCCAAACACTAGGGGTTAGACACTAGAGGCCAGACACTAGAGGCCAGACACTAGGGGTCAGGCACTAGAGGCCAGACACTAGAGGCCAAACACTAGAGGCCAGACACTAGAGGCCAGACACTAGAGGCCAGACACTAGAGGCCAAACACTAGAGTCCAGACATTAGAGGCCAGACATTAGAGGCCAGACACTAGAGGCCAGACACTAGGGGCCAAACACTAGGGGTCAGACACTAGAGGCCAGACACTAGAGGCCAAACACTAGAGGCCAGACACTAGGGGCCAGACATTAGAGGACAGACACTAGAGGCCAGACACTAGAGGCCAGACACTAGGGGTCAGAAACTAGAGGCCAAACACTAGAGGCCAAACACTAGAGGCCAGACATTAGAGGCCAGACACTAGAGGCCAGACACTAGGGGCCAGACACTAGAGGCCAGACACTAGAGGCCAGACACTAGAGGCCAAACACTAGAGGCCAGACACTAGAGGCCAGACACTAGAGGCCAGACACTAGGGGCCAAACACTAGGGGTCAGACACTAGAGGCCAGACACTAGAGGCCAAACACTAGAGGCCAGACACTAGAGGCCGAACACTAGAGGCCAGACACTAGAGGCCAGACACTAGGGGCCAAACACTAGGGGTCAGACGCTAGAGGCCAGACACTAGAGGCCAAACACTAGAGGCCAGACACTAGAGGCCAGACACTAGAGGCCAGACACTAGAGGCCAGGCACTAGGGGTCAGGCACTAGAGGCCAGAAACTAGAGGCCAGACACTAGAGGCCAGACACTAGAGGCCAAACACTAGAGGCCAGACACTAGACGCCAGACACTAGAGGCCAGACATTAGAGGCCAGACACTAGGGGTCAGACACTAGAAGCCAGACACTAGAGGCCAGACACTAGAGGCCAGACACTAGAGGCCAGACACTAGAGGCCAAACACTAGGGGCCAGACACTAGAGGCCAGACACTAGGGGCCAAACACTAGGGGTCAGACACTAGAGGCCAGACACTAGAGGCCAGACACTAGGGGTCAGACATTAGAGGCCAGACACTAGAGGCCAAACACTAGGGGTCAGACACTAGAGGCCAGACACTAGAGGCCAAATACTAGAGGCCAGACACTAGAGGCCAGACAATAGAGGCCAGACACTAGGGGCCAGACATTAGAGGACAGACACTATAGGCCAAACACTAGAGGCCAGACACTAGAGGGCAGACACTAGAGGCCAAACACTAGAGGCCAGACACTAGAGGCCAGACACTAGGGGCCAGACACTAGAAGCCAGACACTAGAGGCCATACACTAGGGGCCAGACACTAGAAGCCAGACACTAGAGGCCAAACACTAGAGGCCAGACACTAGGGGTCAGACACTAGAGGCCAGACACTAGAGGCCAGACACTAGAGGCCAGACACTAGAGGCCAGACACTAGTGGCCAAACACTAGAGGCCAGACACTAGAGGCCAGACACTAGGGGCCAGACACTAGAGGCCAGACACTAGAAGCCAGACACTAGAGGCCAGACACTAGAGGCCAGACACTAGAGGCCAGACACTAGTGGCCAAACACTAGAGGCCAGACACTAGGGGCCAGACACTAGGGGCCAGACACTAGAGGCCAAACACTAGAGGCCAAACACTAGAGGCCAGACACTAGAGGCCAGACACTAGAGGCCAGACACTAGGGGTCAGACACTAGAGGCCAGACACTAGGGGCCAAACACTAGGGGTCAGACACTAGGGGCCAAACACTAGGGGTTAGACACTAGAGGCCAGACACTAGAGGCCAAACACTAGAAGCCAGACACTAGAGGCCAGACTCTAGGGGTCAGACACTAGGGGCCAAACCCTAGGGGTCAGACACTAGAGGCCAGACACTAGAAGCCAGACACTAGAGGCCAGACACTAGAGGCCAAACACTAGAAGCCAGACACTAGAGGCCAGACACTAGAGGCCAAACACTAGAAGCCAGACACTAGAGGCCAGACACTAGGGGTCAGACACTAGGGTCCAAACACTAGGGTCCAAACACTAGGGGCCAAACACTAGGGGTCAGACACTAGAGGCCAGACACTAGAGGCCAGACACTAGAAGCCAGACACTAGAGGCCAGACACTAGGGGTCAGACACTAGAGGCCAAACACTAGGGGCCAAACACTAGAGGCCAGACACTAGAGGCCAGACACTAGGGGCCAAACACTAGAAGCCAGACACTAGAGGCCAGACACTAGGGGTCAGACACTAGGGGCCAAACACTAGAGGCCAAACACTAGGGGCCAAACACTAGAAGCCAGACACTAGAGGCCAGACACTAGGGGTCAGACACTAGGGTCCAAACACTAGGGGCCAAACACTAGGGGTCAGACACTAGAGGCCAAACACTAGAGGCCAGACACTAGAGGCCAGACACTAGAGGCCAGACACTAGAGGCCAAACACTAGAAGCCAGACACTAGAGGCCAGACACTAGGGGTCAGACACTAGAGGCCAGACACTAGAGGCCAGACACTAGGGGCCAGACACTAGGGGCCAGACACTAGGGGCCAGACACTAGAGGCCAGACACTAGAGGCCAAACACTAGAGGCCAAACACTAGAAGCCAGACACTAGAGGCCAAACACTAGAAGCCAGACACTAGAGGCCAGACACTAGGGGTCAGACACTAGAGGCCAGACACTAGAGGCCAGACACTAGGGGCCAGACACTAGGGGCCAGACACTAGAGGCCAGACACTAGGGGCCAGACACTAGAGGCCAGACACTAGAGGCCAGACACTAGGGGCCAGACACTAGAGGCCAGACACTAGTGGTCATGGAAGGTACGTGCTACGGTAGCTCTAGTGTTTATTAACAGAACACACAGCTCCCTGGGAGACGGGCATAACTGCAAATCATGGGGTCCCCCAGCAAAACTTTGATGCCCCCCAATGGTCACACCCCTTCCCTTGCCTCCCCATGGTGGCCCTCACAGCCAGGAAGGGCCCATTTCACAAGGGACATAAAACAAGTGTGACCATCAGCGCCGGGCCAAGGCAAGAGAGGCTCCAGGACGCAGTATAGGAGGGGAACATCATTCTCTTCACACCCAACTTTCAATTATGATTGGCCAACTAATGACCAATTTTACCATCTCCGTGTTGTATGAGGCTGGGAGCAGACATGGCGTTTTTTTTTTTTCACACATGCGGTTTTCTGTGCGTATGTTTTTACGCATTTGGGGTTCGCACACGCGTTTTGTATGCATTTTCCATGCCTTTTTCTATTGCGTTTTATGCTAATCACTAGGAAGACAAAAGGAAGCGGAAATACATCAGAAAACAATAATAATTAAAAAAAAACACACATAGAGAAACGCATGAAAAACGCATTACATTGCGTTACCATTGACTTTCATTATGTGCGTTTTTTATGCATTTTTGAAAACTATTGAACAAAACCAGAGTTTTTTTAAAAAACGCATGTTTGAAAACGTATGCAAAATGCCTATGCGTTTTTATATGCGGCCCATTGATTTCCATTAGCGGCAAAAATGCAGCGTTTTCCGCAACGCTAGCGTTTCTGCTAAGTGTGTTCCTAGCCTCAGAGTTTACCCACACAACCTGCTCATAGTATCCAATATCTGTTTACCCTCATACTACATGGAAATGGTAACATTGGTCAGTGATTGGCCAATCCTAATTGAAAGTGTGTATCAGTCTTTAGGTGGCCACACTACATACATTTTTTTTAAATATCTGTTCAATTCAAAAACAGAAATCAATTTTTCTGGCTGATTGTAACAAAAATCTGACCAATGTACCACCAGGGCGGGGCCGAGGCATAGGCTGGAGAGGCTCCAGCCTCAGGGCGCAGTGTAGGAGGGGGCGCAGAATTCATTCAGCTGTCATTCCTAATTGTGTATGAAGCAGAAAGAAATAAGAAAAGGGGATACATAGCAGTGACTGCAAGCCAGATAACTAGATATTAAGGTGTTGGGGAGTTTGTGGGCCCTGTGGCCCTCTTAGTGTAATAGCAATCAGTGTGTGACGGCTGTTGTGGGAGGGATGGGGAGGGGCCTCTTAGTGTAATAGCAATCAGTGTGTGACGGCTGTTGTGGGAGGGATGGGGAGGGGCCTCTTAGTGTAATAGCAATCAGTGTGTGACGGCTGGGGTGGGAGGGATGGAGGGGCGCACTTTGCTGTCTCAGCCTTGGGTGCTGGAGGACCTTGTCCCTGCTCTGTGTACCACACACCTATGTTCAATTCTTCCCCAATCATGAATAAAATAATTGAAAGCTCAGAAAAAAATCGATTGGAACTGTACCTCCAGTAACTGACAATCCATCACACACCACACAATTCTTAATAAAGTTGGTGTGAAATTTCCAACATGTCCAATCTCCCAAAAGAAAAACCCCAAAACGGGAAATCTGATCGGATTTATCAATCACAAACGAAGATAAGCTCTCGATTTTTCAGAACAACCGATCGTAATTATCGAATTAGCGAAAAATTGGATCTTTTAATTGTTTGGTGCGTGGCCCCCTTTAGGCTCCCAGGAGAATTGTAAGTAAAACTATTAACCCTTCCAGGCTGTTAAAAAATAGTTCGCCCTTAGAACTTATACCGGTGTAGCTAGCCCATTCGATTGGACAGGAAATCTGACTGCCGTTCCAGTTCGCGGCCTTGTGTAGAGTGATCGAAGGCAATCTGCGCTGGGAAAGCAGCAGAACGGTTTTGCTTTGGATGGGAATAGACTTGGCGCTGCCTGGAATATCCCGAGTCATGTAATATGTATGTATGTTAATGTTCCCGTCGTCGTAAGCTGCAGCTGGGCTGTTATTTGTGTGGCTGCGCGGGGCCTGCTAGCCGTGTGGCAGCTGTTTTACCCGCAAGGAGAGCATTTTAATGGCAATGAACACTGAACATCCCATTCTCCACTGCCGGGAAGGCGGAAGGAAAAGACAACAGTAAAATGGCCATCATTATGTAGGTGCAAACAGGGCACACAGGAAGTGGCTCTGACAGAAGGGGAATTACAACAGCTTGCGTTGTATGGGGGATGTCACAATGGTTGCCGGGCAACAAGCTCAGCGTAGACTTCCTGAATGATGGACCAGCCTGAAGGCGTGGCGGTCGTTGCTAGGATGGAATGGCCCATGATAACTCATCTGATCCACCAGAGACCTCTCTAGAGAAGTAAGCCAGTGAGGGCTCAGTAGGATTGGCTTGGGAGCATCCCGTGACCATGGCAACCTGCGCCATGGTGACTGGAGGTACCAGAGATGGATTAAGGTGAAATAGGGCCCTAAGCAAGCAACAACTTTGGGCCCACCTTCAATGGTCATCTGGCTTTTTTAGCAAGATTTGATGGGGGCTAGCATAAACCAGGCCCCTAGACACGTTCCAGGCCCTAGGCACCTACCTAAGTTGCCTTGTGGATGATCCGACTCTGGGAGATACTTCCATCCCCTGTGCTTACTTCTGTCACTTGTTGGGATTAGCTGAGAAGCACCAAATAATCACCAAGGCGTGGCCGGTAATCAGCTAGCTAAGCAGCTAATTTGTAAACACTGGATGTTAACCCTATGCCTGCTTCCATGAAAGCAGGAAGTAGACACACTGGAGATGTATTGCAGGATTTGTATCAGCTGTAACAAAGAAATGTTTTTTCTTTAAAGGTTATTATGCTGCTGCTTATCATTTAGAGCAGAAAAGAAGTTCTGAGTTCAGGTTCTCCTAAAAGTGGACCTGATCCCTTGCAGAGGACAGAAGGAAAACATAGCAGAAATGCACCCTGTGTGTATTTAAAGAGAAACTCCGACCAAAAATTGAACTTCATCCCAATCAGTAGCTGAGACCCCCTTTTACATGAGAAATCTATTCCTTTTCACAAACAGACCATCAGGGGGTGCTGTATGACTGATATTGTGATGAAACCCCTCCCACAAGAAACCCCTCCCACAAGAAAAGTTCAAACTTTTGTGGGAAATAGCTGTTTACAGCTGTTTCCAACTGCCAAAAAACATGCAGCAGCTACATCACCTGCCAACAGTAAAATGTTCACTGGAGTTCCTCTTTAAAGAGTTTACCCTGTATAATTCCCCCTCATTTGTGTCCAATCACTAGTTGTA
This sequence comes from Hyperolius riggenbachi, assembly GCF_040937935.1. Lineage (NCBI taxonomy): Eukaryota > Metazoa > Chordata > Amphibia > Anura > Hyperoliidae > Hyperolius > Hyperolius riggenbachi. The sequence goes on from NC_090652.1 coordinate 11,346,507, forward strand.
ATTTGATCTCCCCCCATGTCACATGACTGCCTATAGCTGGCCATACACTTGTAGATTTGCAGCAGATTCGACCATCAGATAGATTTCGGTCAGACGCCGTCAAGTGGAATCTGACAGGAATCTATCTGATGTGTGTCACACACTAGGAACAGATTTCCAATAGATTTCAGAATGAAATCTATTGGAAATGAATTGAAAATCAATCTAAATGCATTATTGCACCATTAGATCCAATGCAACTCTATGGGTCATCGTTCTGCTGCCAGCAGCACATCGACCTAGACTTTACATCCTGTCAGATAGATCAAATTGATCGAAATCGGACGCAAATCGATCGATCGATAGATTTGATAGAATCGATTTCTGATCGATAAATTGATTTAATAGAATCGATCGATCAATGGCTGAAATCGACCAGTCCCCTTATGGCAGAAAAGCAGATAACTTAATTTGAAAGCACAGGCAATACAATATGTCTGCATCCATGAAAGCAGGAAGTAGACTCACTGCAGATTTATTGCAGGATTTGTATCAGCTGTAACAAAGAAATGTTTTTTGTTTAAAGGTTATTATGCTGCTGCTTATCTCTTAGAGCAGAGAGGAAGCTCTGAGTTCAGGCTCTCCTTAAAATGTTTTCACTAAGTATAGCTCCCAACTGTCCCTTTTTGGGAGCCCTGTCCCTCTGTCCCTCTTTCCTCCTCATTTTTCCCTCTTTCAGGACTTTGTCCCTCTTTCTATGTAAATATATATATTTCTCTACTAAAAAAATGTGTGTGTGTTTGACTCTAAACTTCATTCTCATCCTTTAAAGAGACTCTGAAGCAAGAATAAATCTCGCTTCAGAGCTCAAAGTTAGCAGGGGCACGTGTGCCCCTGCTAAACCGCCCATATCGCGCCGCACAAAGGGGGTCCCTTCACCCCCAAACCCACCCCAGCACGACTTGGTCGTGCATTTGGTCGCTCCTGGAGGCAGGGCTAACAGCTGCAGCCCTGCCTCCAGTCGCGTCTATCAGCGGCGCATCGCCGCCTCTCCCCCGCCCCTCTCAGTGAAGGAAGACTGAGAGGGGCGGGGTAGAGGCGGAGATACGCGCTGACAGACGCACGTGGGGCAGGGCTGCGGCAGTTAGCCCTCTCTTTAAATTGATATATTACTATTTTTAAAATGTTAATATGAAAGAGAATGAACCAGGATAGAAAGGATTAGTGTAGTTAGAATGACAAAACAACATATTTTTCTTATGAAATCTTTATGGTATGCATGACTAGGGTTGTGATGGGGGCGTGATCAGGGGTGTGGCAGGGGAGTGGCTTAAGTGTCCCTCTTTCTCCTCTCAAAAAGTTGGGAGGTATGAATAAGTATCTCTGGCTTATCAGATTCACAGCAGTCACAAAGCGCCACCCCAGGGATTGTTTTTATGGCTTTCTCAATAAAGCTATCTGCCCATTGAACGGCCTTCCTTTGTAGACGCTTCTGTTGCTTTTTATCGCCAACCTCTGGCTGAGGCCCAGGCCGTTTATGCAGTTAGAAGAGGGGAAAGAACAGTTTGTAGACACCAGTGGGCAATCCTGGACGGTGTTTTAGTATTTGGTTAAGGAACTCATTCATGCCGGCCGTAGTTCGTCCATCTCAGACTCTTCTCCATTGCAGGTTATGGAAAACTGCTCAGTGTGTCATTAAACATTAATCCGCAGAGCGTCTGCCGGGGGTGGGGGATTGCTGGGAACAGTTATACGCCGACCTTTGACCCTACCCCCCCCCCTACCACCGACATGGAATACACAACCTTCTAAGTGCTTTAAAAATGGAAAAATGGACGAGCGTCGTGGGGGAGGGAGGTTTGCGGTTTGGATGTAAATATTATACCCAAGGAGACATCTATCAGGCAGAGGTATAATATAGGCGGGAGTTAAATGCAGGATAAGAGAAAGGCTACGATGGAAAGACTACATCATACATCTCCGGGAGCATGCTGTGTTCAGGACAATAGGTGGCCATACACTTATAGATTTGCAGCAGATTCGACCATCAGATAGATTTCTGGCAGATGCCTGTGAGGTTGAATCTGCCAGGAATCTATCTGATGTATGTCACCCACTAGGAACAGGTTTCCCATACATTTAAAGAGAACCCGAGGTGGGGATCGTAGAAAGAAATATGGCTGGGTCTGGCTATAGTGCCCAGCCTCTGTTGCTATTTGAATCCCCGCTAAGTCCCCCCTGCGCTCCGCTCTCCCCCATAAATTACAGCCGCGCTGGCGACACGCAGCGTGTCGCAACGAGCTATATTTACCTCCCTAGTGTCACTCACGCCACTCCCCGCCTCCTGCAGAGCACCGGTCCCCGCCCACGTCCCTTCCCTCGCCGCTAATTGGAGGGAAGGGACACGGGCGGGGACCGGCGCTCTGCAGGAGGCGGGGGGAGCGGCGTGAGTGACATTAGTAAGGTAAACAATGCCCGACAGCGCGGCTGTAATTTATGGGGGAGAGCGGAGCGCAGGGGGCACTAGCAACAGAGGCTGGGCACTATAGCCAGACCCAGCCTCTGTGTATAGATTTCTTTTCTACGATCCCCACCTCGGGTTCTCTTTAAGAATAAAATCTATTGGAAATCTATTGAAAATCCATCTAAATGCATTACTGCACCATTAGATCCAATGCAACTCTATAGGATGACAGCAGATCGACCGAAAATACACATAATGTAGCAGCGTTTCCCCCAAAATACACATAATGTAGCAGCGTTTCCCCCAAAATACACATAATGTAGCAGCGTTTCCCCCAAAATACACATAGTGTGGCAGCGTTTCCTCCAGAATACACACAATGTGACAGCATTTCCCCCAAAATACACATAATGTAGCAGCGTTTCCCCCAAAATACACATAATGTAGCAGCGTTTCCTCCAGAATACACACAATGTGACAGCATTTCCCCCAAAATACACATAATGTAGCAGCGTTTTCTCCAAAATACACACAATGTGACAGCATTTCCCCCAAAATAAACATAATGTAGCAGCGTTTTCTCCAAAATACACAGTGTAGCAGCATTTTCCCCAACATACACAGGCAGTGTTTTCACCAAAATGCACACAATTGGCAGCATTTTCTAAGGCAGGTCATTTGGGAGCGCGCTCACTGCCACGCTGCGCATGACCTAGGCGCCTCCATAGACGTAATCACGTCTATATTGGTGCAGTGAAATCTACAGTGCAATTCTGATGCCAGCATATTTAACGCTGCCCCAAACTGAAATAGGAAGCTTTCTGTTATTTGCATGTTGAGATAAGCTTGTTGCTGTAGCTTAACAAAAAAAAAAAACCTTCCCCACAAGCCTGCTGGCAATGCACAGTTCCTGCAGTTAGGCAAAGGCACCCAGACCAGGTAAAAAGAAAAAAAAAATAGGAACCCATTTTAGAACGCAGGGGCGTTCGTTCTATTTATCATCATAATCACATTTGCAGAGTAGAAGAACGTTGGCACCTGGATATCAGCTCACACCTTCTCCCGGCCTGCTGTGCCCACGCCAGCTCCAATCTAACACTTATGAAATATAGACATTCATTAGCTGGCGACTTCTGCCGCACACGTGATGTTTTTACGTGAAGTGTAAACGCGATATGGAAATGAGCGCAGCGGATTGCATAAGCAGTTCACTAGACGCTGAACTGGGTGCGAAGCCGAGAGAAAATCTTGCTGCGTTGAGAAAATCTGGACCATTTTTTTTTCAATTTTCTGATGTTGGCGGAGTAACGCCGCTCAAGAACATGGCGAAAGCGACGCTCTCCTGTGGCCAACAAACGAAGCAGGGCGAAAGCTCCAGTTTTCTTACAGAGGAACTTTACTAAAAGACAGAAGTAGGGAAAAAATAAATAACTGAAGACATAGCAAAGTGAGAAGTTAAAACAGAAGATTGACCAAGATGTGATTGATACTCGATATGTAATTCGTTCTGTTGTTTGGTCCTCCATGAGCCTGCTGGTCAGCATCTTCACTGGTGGCGAGAATACAACAGAAAATGGACAGCACCAACTGACCTTTTCTATAAACACACCCACTATGGGCTGGTGCACACCAGAGCGCTTCTGAAGCGGTTTTTAAAACGCTTGCAGGGGGAAAACCGCTTGGCTAATGAAAGTGAAAGGGCTGGTGCACACCAGAGAGGTTTGTTTATTCCACAAACGCAAACTCCCCGGCTGCATTTTTTAGATGTCTGAGCCGTTTCTGCCACAATGTAAAGTATAGGAAAGTGGAAAACTGCTCTGGAAAACGCTAGATCAGAACGGTTTTCCAGGCGTTTTTGTTACAGAAGCTGTTCAGTAACAGCTTTACTGTAACAATATATGTAATCTGCTACACAAAAACGCTACAGAAAACGCTAGGCATTATTAGAAAACCTCTCTATACAGGCCTAGAATCGCTCTGAAATCTGCTTCAAAAACCGCTAGCGTTTTGCAGATCTGCTAGTAGGTTTTTGGTGTGCACTGGGCCTAACAATGTGATCGGCCTCAAGGTTATCCTATCTAATAAAACTCCTGTGTCCCTGCGTAGCGCTGTCTCTGTGTCCTTCGGTCCGTGCTTTTTGCTACTGCGCATGTGCGCAGCACACACCCGGACAGCCCTTGAGACAGGAGGGCGGGGCCAGTGACCTGGGCGGGTGCGTGCGCACATGCGCAGTTTAAACAGGGTTGGGCCTACTAGTATATATATATTACAGCTAGATACAGAAGTCCCTTCAGGATCTGGCCAACCAATTAGCAAAGTGGCCGGATATTGCGGATACACGTAGGATAGTTCCCTTGACCACCATCAATATATCATCCCAGTCCTCCTCATCAATATCCAACCCCAGGTCCGTCCACCTGCTCTTAGAGGGGGGCTTTGTATATGTCTGTCCTATGCCGTAGGAGTTGTCCACCATATGCATACTTGCTTAGCCTGGCCATCTTTAATCAGGTTTCCCACTTCTTAAGCAAGTATGGGTATTTTGACCAGAGGTTTGCCTTTGCTTCACTTTAAGCGAGACTGGGGCTAATTCAATGTGAGTCTGGACTTGACATTTTCGCTCATCCCTACCACCATACCTCCATACTCCCCGCTTGACTGAGAGGAGTACGGCCTTTCCAGCTGATAATTTGCATGGCCGGAATTTAGGCAAGGCCGCAAAGGCCATGGCCTAAGGCACCGGGAAGCAAGGGGCGGGCTGGCACACTCATGCAGTCAAGCTGCCAAACATGTGACCTGCAGCAGTTGTGCAAGAGTCTGGCACTCAGGGGAGGAAGTGGCAGCATACGGGGCAGCTTATTGTTTGTGACCTCAGCTGTCACTCACCATCACTGCCGGCCAGTCTTCGAATCCAACTCCGCCCTCTACCCAGCTCCAACCTATCAGAGCTGTGGGGGGAGGGGAGTTCATAACATCACATCATATTAGTGATGGCTGGGGAGTCAGAGACCTCCCTGGAGAAGAATATAAAACTTGTATTGGAGCTGCAGCGGGACAGGAGAGGAGAGAGACAAGGAGGTATGCAAGTTGTCTGTGCTATGTCATTTAAAAATAGCACCACCAAGGTCTTAAAGTGCCCATTAACGATGCAATTTTACAGAACAATCAACTTTCCTATCCATTAATTGTGATCAGAAAGCGTTACTGTGGCCTATAAGTGGAATAAAAATTATAACCATTCCGATCATTTCAGATGGAACCGATCCACAGAACAGATTTATAAAACGATTGACAAACTGATGGTTTGTAGTCGATCGCCACCATCAACTCTGTCCAACCCAATCAATCGGAAGGTTAATTGTTCAGTAAAATTGCATTATGTGTATATAATGGGGGGTTTGCTGTTTGTTGGGGGTAACTGGCCTTATAGAAGTACAAATGTGACCCTGGTTATTTGAACAAAGCAGGAAACAGATTGGAATAGTCTGTAGTCTATGCTAGATTTAGGTTCCAGTCTAAGATTTATTCAATTGAATGCCTGATTTCTCGAAAAACCGCCTGATAAAGTGCGGACCTGAACTCAAAACTTCCCCCTGCTCTAAAAGATAAGCAACAGCATAATGACCTTTAAATAAAAGCATTTCTTTGTTACAGCTGATACAAATCCTACAGTAAACCTGCAGTGTGTCTACTTCCTGTTTTCATGGAAGCAGACATAAGGTTAACATCCGGTGTTTACAAATTAGCTGCTCTGCCATGGCAGAGAAGATTCGTGAGCTGACACAGCTGTGAGATCAATTTACGGTGGTGATTAGTCCCAGATGAGGGGGGATTAGACAGGCTAAACTCTCTAAATACATACAGGGCGCGTTTCTTTCTGTTTTCCTTCTGTCCTGAGTGCAGGTCCTCTTTAAATGGAGCTATGCCTCTCACAGGGAACCGCAGTACACTGCCGCCTGATGCAATCGCCCTGGGCTATGCTCATTAGGACTGTTTACAATACCGTGGTGAATAGGACAGCTTGTCTCAGTTCCGTTACAATATGTCACTCCATTTCCTCTCCCTAAACCCCACATTGTCTACCGGGCCTGCCGCATTCATCTCTCCCTTCCTGCTCCCGCCCACCTCCTCCTCGCCACCGACGCCCACCATCTCCGCCCCCCTAATGCTCGCGGTGCGGGAGTCATGGCACGCTGGATAATGGCTCAGTGGGGACTCGCAGGCCATGGATTAGCTGGGAGTTGTTCTGCGCTGAGAATAAATATGATGCTGTGTGATGTCATTTCTCTCGCTGGTCCTTCACAAGGGGGTGCCTGATCTGCGCAACACACAGACCGCTCAGGTTTATGAAAGTGGACCTGAACTCAGAACTTCCTCTCTGCTGTAAAAGATAAGCAACAGCATAATAACCTTTAAAGAAAAACATTTCTTCATTACAGCTGATACAAATCCTGCAATAAATCTGCAGTGTGTCTACTTACTGCTTTCATAGGGTTAAAGCGGTATCGTCACCATAAAAATCAAATTTCAACAGCAACTGGTCTGAGTGTATTAAGTGATAAAGATGCTAATCCTGCATTCAAAACTTTCAAAACTTTTTCTGCTGTTATGATTTGGAGTTATCACATACTTTAGGATCACTGGCCCTTTAATAGCCACTACCATTCAGTTGAATGCTGGGAGTTCTTTTTTATCTATAATATATTCCTCCTCTTTCCTTTATTTCCCTGCCTAGCTGCTTATCAGAAACACCCTCTGCTCACTTGTGTTTACAAGCAAGGCTGAGGTGACTCAGTGATTGGAGGATAAGACAGTGCAGTTGCTAGTATACACCTCAGTGGGAGTGTCTGAAGACTCTGGGAGGAGGGCAGCTAATGAATACACAATGAGCAAGAGAAGGGATGGGGAAAACAAGAGTCAGGGAGGATATGATGTCAGCATTAGCTTGGCAAGATGGCCACTGCCTAGAATAGGATTTTCTGCTTTTCCTTTGTAAAATTCACAGGAATCATTACGTGGATAGCACAATACATCTGTTATGTAAGTAGAAGTAATATTTATCTACTTATATATCTGTTTTTTATTTCTAGGTTAGCATGGGTGTCGCTTGTTCTTTAACATCCTGTATTTTCAAATGAGCTCATCTGCCGTGGCAGTCATGTGACACAGGGGAGATATAATTAAACTAGTGATTAGACACATATGATTGGGAATTGGACAGGCTAAACTCGCTAAATATACACAGGGTGTATTTCTCTGTGTTTTCTTTCTGTCCTGTGCTAGAGTTCAGGTCCACTTTAAATGAAACAAAGAGCAGTGCGGCAATGTTACCAACTCATGCCTTTAATTACTGACACATGAATTATACAGGTTTCATGGCTAGGTAGATGCAGTTAAGGCACTGATTGTGTGCAAATAGCCCCAGAACCTGTATAACTTAGACGTGTCAGTAATTAAAGGGATGAGTTGGCAACACTGCTGAGTGCGGAAGGACAGCCATGCGGTTCCCGCCCGAGGATCAAGCTAACAGAGGCTAAATGATGCACCGTATAGCTTTCCTCTGCAGGAGAAACATTGACATGCAGCATCTCCGATCGGGTTTAATGTTTCAGCACCAGAGACAGCAGCCATGGGAAAGCTGATACTATGGAGAGACAGCGCTGTTACATAGAAAGTGCAATCACTCCTGCCTGGAAGCACATCTCCCAATTTTCTGAGATAAGAGGGACACGCCCCTGCCACACCTCCAAATACACCCTGCCACACCCCTAGCCATGCATACCACAAAGAATCCATAAGCAAAAAATGTAGTTTAATGCATGCCACATAGGTCCTTTGCATCATCATTAGCATACCTCTCAACTATTTGAGATAAGAAAGAGGGACATTTAAGCCACACCCCTAATCACGCCCCTGACACACCCCAAGTCACGCATACCAGAAACACTTCATAAGCAAAAGATGTAGTTTTATATTTCATCCCACACTGGTCCTTTGTGTCATCATCAGCATACCTCCCACCTTTTTCAGATAAGGAAGAGGGATATTTAAGCCACGCCCCTGCCACACCTCTGACCACACCCCTGCCACACCCCAGCCATGCATATCATAAAGATTTCATAGGAAAAATATGTTGTTTTATAATGCAAACCACACTGGTCCTTCCTATCCTGATTCATTTTCCTTCATAGTAACATTTGAAAATAATAAATATATCAATTTAAAGGATGGGAATAAAGTTTAGTGTCAAACACATTTTTCAGCATAAAAATACATATATTTACACAGATCAGTACATAAGTCCTCACAAAAGGACAGGTTTCCCAAAGAGAGGAGCTATGTCATTAGGTTTCCTTACAGGGAACCTGAGATAAATGATTAGGGGCAATCTATACTTACCTGGGGCTTCCTCCAGCCCCATGAGCACTGTGGGCTCGCTCGCCATCCTCCCCAGCCGCTCCAGTATCCGCTCCAGTATCTTCTTTAGCGGTGGTGTTCTGCAGCAGTGTAGTGTTGCACAGGCACAAAACGCTCCAAGCTGCGGGAGGGTGTCGGGGAGTGCAAGCGCCGTGCAGGCTCAGGACACCGTGACTGGTCACGACTTTGGAAGATACCGGAGGCAATCGTGGGCAAATGGAGCAGCCGGGGAGGACGGCAAGGTAACGCACGGTCCTTAACCTCCTTGCCGGTTATAACCTGCGCAGGAGGATTTCTCAGGCCCCGCTGGGCCGATTTGCCTAAATTTTTTTTGTTGCATGCAGCTAGCACTTTGCTAGCTGCTTGTAACTTCCGATCGCCGCCGCTATTCGCCGATTCGCCGCTACCTGCCGCGCCGAGCCGCCCCCCCCCCCCGCCCCAGACCCCTGTGCAGCCTGGCCAATCAGTGCCAGGCAGCGCTGAGGGGTGGATCGGGATTCCCTGTGACGTCCATGACGTCGGTGACGTCATCCCGCCCCGTCGCCATGGCGACCGGGGAAGCCCTGCAGGAAATCCCGTTCTGAACGGGATTTCCTGCTTACTCTGATCGCCGAAGGCGATCGGAGTGGGTGGGGGGATGCCGCCGCTCAGCGGCTATCATGTAGCGAGCCCTGGGCTCGCTACATGATAAATAAATAAATAAAAAGTTCTGTGCTGCCTCCTTGCCGGCGGGAATTAGACCGGCAAGGAGGTTAAAGAGGAACTCCAGCCTAAACAAACATACTGTCATTAAGTTACATTAGTTATGTTAATTAAAATAGATAGGTAATATAATCTCTTACCCACACTGTTTTAAAAGAACAGGCAAATGTTTGATTTCATGAGGGCAGCCATCTTTTTGGTTGAAAGGAGGTGACAGGGAGCATGAGACACAGTTCCAACTGTCCTGTGTGCTGATCACCCCTCCCAGTTGCTAGGCAACGTGAATAACAACATAGGAAATCCCATCATGCTTTGCACAGCATCAGGGGGGAAAAGCCCAGGCAGTTTTCTTTGATGGGTGGAGCTTAGCTAAAAATACAGCTAAAAATGATGCTTTGGTAAGAAAAACAAAGTTCTGATGCTATGAACCTGTTAAAGAAACATCAAGCCTTTTCACTTCTGCTGAGTAGATTTTTAGTCCGGAGATTCACTTTAATGGGGCTGGAGGTAGCCCCAGGTAAGTATAAATTGCCCCTAATCCTTCATCACTGGTACGCTGTAATATTAACATTTGGAAATAAGAAATGCGTCAATTTAAGGGATGGGAATAACGTTTATGTCAATTAAACACATTTTAAAGTAGAAAAATACAAATATTCACATACATCTTTACATCAATCCTGAAAGAGGGACAAATAAGGAAGAAAGAGGGACTGTCCCTCCAAAAGACGGACAGCTGGGAGTTATGAAGAAAGGACACCTGAAGTGAGAAGGACATGGAGGCTGCCCTATTTATTTCCTTTTAAAGAATACCAGTTGCCTGACAGCTCTGCTGATCTCTTTGGCTGCAGTAGTGTCTGCATCTCACACCTGAAACAAGCATGCAGCTAATCCAGTCTGACTTCAGTCAGAGCACCTGATCTGATGCATGCTTGTTGAGGGGCTGTGGCTAAACGTATTAGAGGCAGAGGATCAGCAGGGCAGCCTGGCAACTGGTATTGCTTAGAAGGAAAAAAATATGGCAGCCTCCATATACCTCTCTTGTCAGGTGACCTTGAAGGTGTTTCCAAGTATCCAGCTTCAGGGGAGCATGTAGTAACTCTGGTAATGATGAATGATTTCAGGGCAATGAGTGGATATGAGAATTATCCATTCACCTTCCTAAAGATCTAGCTGTACATTCAGATCTGCTGGTTTCTCAGCCTGCTCATGTCACAGTGCTGCATATAATCACACTTGCAGACAGCTGTTTCAGGCAGTTTTGGCCTTCATCAGAGCAACATATGGATGGATATGAAACGTCATGCTTTTGAACACTGTACTCCTTTGTAAATGGCGATCTATAGAGAAGCTGGACACAGCCTTGGCTTTCAGGGCAGTAATATAAGCGGTGTGTGAACCTGTACAGCCTAAGCTAAGGTTTCCCAGCATTAAAGTTAACCCGAGGTGAGAGTGATATGGAGGCTGCCATATGTATTTCCTGTTAAACAATACCAGTTACCTGGCTGTCCTGCTCATCTATTTGGCTGCAGTAGTGTCTGAATAACACCAGAAACAAGCATGCAGCTAATCTTGTCAGATCTGACAATAATGTCAGAAACACCTGATCTGCTGCATGCTTGTTCAGGGGCTATGGCTGAAAGTATTATAGGCAGAGGATCAGCAGGACAGCCAGGCAACTGGTATTGTTTAAAAGGAAATAAATATGGCAGCCTCCCTCTCAGCTCGGGTTATTTTTAAGACCACAGAAGGAGATATCTTTAAACAACATTAATATCTGGTAAACAGTATTTTCTTCCTCCAAAATATTTATTTTGAAAAAGCAGAACATTGGTGAAACAACAAAAAGTGCCCATTAAATTCTGTTGGTAAAATTGATCATATGAATTGTGTTGGAAATCATCGCATTCAATCCCTTGTGACATAAATGTTGTCAATCAATGATCTGTAGTGACATGAATGGATTTCTGGAAAGGCAACTTAGGCAGTGGCCTAGGGCAGCCACTTGCCCATGTAGCAGCGCAGTTTTGTCACTCAATTACTCTTGCCCCTTACATTATCCTGATCACATGACAACGCAGTGCTGTCACTCTATATTTCTGGTCCCTCCCACTACCCGGATCACATGACAGCACAGTGCTGCCACTCCATAACCCTGCCCCCTCCCATTACCTTCATCCCATGACAGTACAGTGATATCACTCTGTAACCTTGGCCCCTCCCATTACCTTCATCCCATGACAGTACAGTGATATCACTCTGTAACCTTGCCACCTCCCATTACCTTAATCACATGACAGCATAGTGATATCACTCTATAACTCTGGCCCCTCCCATTACCTTCATCACATGACAGCACAGTGTAGTCACACTATATCCATGGCTAATCAGATTACACTGATCACATAATAGCAAAGTGCTGTCACTTTAAAACCCTGGCCCCTCCCATCACCCTGATCACATGACAGCTCAGTGCTGTCGCTCTATATCCCTAGCCCCTCCCATTACCCTGATCACATGACAGTGCAGTGCTGTCACTCTATAGCCCTGGCCCCTCCCATTACCCTGATCACATGACAGCACAGTGATGTTACTCTATAACACTGGCCCCTCCCATTACCTTGATAAGATCAGCTGTGAATATATCACTGCAGCTACAAGGAGGTTAGTACATAGAGAAAGAAACTTGATCTATATAAAGTTGGTGTACGGCAAATGTTTATTTACAATAAGAAACTAGAGCTCTTCTTTAAGTATGTTCAATAAGCACTAATATGTTCATATGCCTTTTGCTTGTTTCTGCTTCACAGTTGTCAACATGTCTAACACAACGAACGGAGACACCAAGGCCCAGTGCTTGCCACGCAATGGGCTGGTGAAGATCTCTGGTCCCGCCAACGGTCTGGGCTCTGCCAGCATCACCAAAGGAACGCCGGCTGTGAAGAACCGCATCTGCCAACCTTCTTCGGTGCCATCCATCTTAAGTCAAGCCTTTCCCAAGCACACAGAGCATGTCAACCCTTCAGTATTACCCATCCTGCCCCCACCTCCGACCCACAGCATCCCTCTGGGTCTCAGCCCCGGGGAAGAAAGCCCGGCCATCCCTTGTGGCTTCTCCATGGACAGGATCCAGAGCCCGGGAATGGACTGCCACCAGGCCCTCGATGAGAAGATCCTCAACCGCCTCTTCTGCTACTTTTCGGCCTGCGAGAAATGCGTCCTTGCTCAGGTCTGCAAGACGTGGCGGCGGGTCCTGTACCAGCCAAAGTTCTGGGTTGGGCTGAGCCCGGTGTTGCATGCCAAGGAACTGTACAACGTGCACCCCACGGGGGAGAAGGAGTTTGTCAGTCTGCAGGGATTTGCTGTAAGGGGGTTTGACTCTTTCTGTTTGGTTGGGGTTTCAGACCTGGACATCTGTGAGTTCATTGACAACTACCCCCTGTCCAAGAAGGGAGTGAAGTCTATGAGCCTGAAGAGGTCAACGATCACCGACGCTGGCTTGGAGGTGAGGAGCCTTTTTTATTCTTTGATGTGACACATTGATATAGGGGCACAATCCAGTGTTCAGAGAACACTCTAATTTGAGTTAGTCATTGGGAACCGTAACATACAAAAAAAAATAAAATAACCAGATACTTACCTAAGGACAGCGAAAGCCTACAGAGCCTTCACTCTCCTCTCTCGGTGCCCTTGTTGCAGCAGAAACTCCTCCATTTGAATCCCCCGCTGTGGGGGACTTCGGAAGTCTTTGGGAGCTGAGTCCTACTGAAGACAGGTGGCTCCATACTGCAGTCACTCGTGCTCCATACTGAGGGCACTCGCATGTGCTAGGATTGGAATGGAGTGCCCCGTCTTCGGGAGCTCTCGGGCCCCCAAAGACTTCTGAAGCCTCCATTCAGTGGCAGAGATAGCAGAATTTGACCAAATTGGTCGATTACTGCTCCCGGGGAACCAGCGCTGGAACGGAAGAGGAGCAGGAAGGCTCTTTAGGACCCAGAACCTTCCCTCTCCTTAAGTAAGTATCTGGATTATTTTTTTAAGATAGATTTTTCCCACTCACTTTAAAGCCAACAAATCAGCCAGTAAGTTTTTTTTGGTTGTGGAAGGAAACTTGAGTGCCCAGAAGGGTAAACGTGAGAAGAAGGAACGACCCCATGCAGATAGTGTGCTTACAGAGTTACTTGAGTTGAAAATCAACAGACAAGTGTCCTTCATGTTCAACCTCTTAGCCTCTTCTTCATACTTTATTCCAGAAGAAAGAAAAGCTGGAAGGGTAACATTTCTTCTCAAATGGACCAAAGTTTCACCACTTGTAATAGCACCTAAAATAAATTCAATACGTTTCCTTGACCTCCACAGAGGTTCAGACGGTGGACCAAAATCATTTGCTTCACCAATCCACACCTCCTAAGGTCATTGTGCACTTGCTAAAGTTCTTTACAGCCATACAGATCAGAACCAGGAGACACACATAGATACACACAATATTAATTACATATTGTAACATATTTTTCCTTTGTAAATTTAAAGGATACTCAGGGCAAAGTAACGTGGGTACTGTTACTTTGAGCCTCTTGTCTTACACAGTTGATACAACTATTTCTCAGTCTGAACGTGTGTTCCAACAACAATATCTTTGCAGATGATACAAAATTATGGAAAATTATAAATACTAAGCAGGATAGTGACATTTTACAACAGATCCTTAACAGGATGGCTATAGGGGCAGACATGTGGCAGATTAAATTTAATTTAATGTAGACAAATGTAAGGTCGTGCACCTTGGATGTACCAATGGTAGAGCAACATATAAGATAGCTTACAGCTGGGAACATCAGGCTGGGAGAAGGATTTGGAGAAGGACAACCAGAATACTTGTTGATAACAAGTTAAATAATCATATACAATGCCAAGCAGCAGCAGCTAAAGCAAATAAAATTCTGGGATGCATAAAACGGGAAATAAAACCACGAGATACCAGTATACTACTCCCTCTGTATAAATCACTTGTAAGGCCACATCTGGAGTATGGGATAATGCGGGGGGCGGGGACATGATACAGGGGGAGGGGCACACACTACTCCCTCTGTATAAATCACTTGTGAGGCCACATCTGGGGTATGGGATAATGCGGGGGGCGGGGGCATGATACAGGGGGAGGGGCACACACTACTCCCTCTGTATAAATCACTTGTAAGGCCACATCTGGAGTATGGGATACAGTTTGGGCACCACAATATAGGAAGGATATTAACATACTAGAACAGGTACTAAGACAGACAACTAAATTAATCAGGGGGGAGGAAGGTCTCACTTACCAAGAAAGGTTGGACAAACTGGGTTTATTTAGCTTTTAAATAAGACTGCGAAGGGGTGACCTGATTAATGTATATAAATACATCAGAGGGCAATACAAAAGCTTGGCAGGTCAGCTTTTTGTCCCTAGGTTTGTTCAAAGAAAAAGGGGACATGATCTGCGTATGGACCACACAAAGTTTTTGCCATCTATTTAGAAAAGGGTTCTTTACAGTAAGAGTTAAAATGTGGAATATTTTACAACAAATTCTACTGTATATCTGTACTAGTTATGACAAATTTTATATCTGTATTTAAAGGAGGCTGGGTGTTTTTCTTTGCTTTGAAGGACATCCGTGGCTATAGTCACCAGGTAACTCCTGGCAAAGTTGAGCCAGGGATCTTTTATCTTTATCTTTTACTGCCACCTGGAATCGGTAAGGAATTTTTCCCCTTCAAAGTTAGTTGGCCCAAGCCTTGTTAGGGTTTTTTTACTTGCCTTCCCCTGGATCAACTGTGAAATGTGACGGTGCAAGAGAGAAAGATACCTAATGCTTACTTATTTGTTTCTTTGTTTTTTATTATTCTGGTTGGACTTTATGGACGATTGTCATTTTTCAACGAAACTATGTTACTACGTAAAAATAACCGAAGTGTGGCATATTGGCACTCCAGGAGGACTTCTTGCCTTTTAGGGACCTTGTAACACCCAAGGAACCTTCTATGCCACTCAATTGTCTGGGATGTACTCATACGTTTTGCTGAAAAGGTGCTAAAGGTTCCGTTTGTAGCTGTCGACCGTTAGTAGCTGTTGACCAAAATTGTCCAATGTCCATAAGAAACTGCCTTTAACGTGCTGGACCCAAATGAATTTGATAAAGCACATACGTGGAGCAAAATAAAGCAGTCGTTAGTCCAACACCTCGTAGCCCACTGGAACCAATTAGGAGTTTAGTTTCATCAGTCTGTGAGATCAAAGCAAAGCCATAGATTACCATAAAGTATAAATAATGCAGAGTAGACCTAAATGCATTTTTAATTGAATTGAGAGGATTAATCCTGCACTTTCACCCTCTGGGCTCAGACAGGGAATGGTCAGGTGTTCAGTGTCCTCAGCTTGCTTGCAGCTACATGGATCTATAAGGGCCTCCTCCTTGGGGTTCTGCTAAGCTGCTCAGTTGGTTGAAATGTGGGACACGCCTAAACAACTAAATACAAGAGCTAGGACTTGCCATAGTGTTGGTGGGTAACCACCTTAAAGTGAACCTCCAGACTAAAAATCTACTCAGGAGTACTGAAAAGGCTTTGTGTCTCTTTAACAGTTTCACAGCATCAGAACTTTGTTTTTCTCACAAAAGCCTTATAATTAGCTGCACAGAAGCTAAGCTCCGCCCCATCAAATAAATCTGCCCGGGCATTTTTCCCCTGATGATGGGATTTCCTATGTTGTTGTTGTCGTTGCCTAGCAACTGGGAGGGGTGATCAGGACACAGAACAGTTGGAACTGTGTCTCATGCTCCCTGTCACCTCCTTTCAACTAAAAAGATGGCTGCCCTCATGAAATCACAAACATTTGCCTGTTCTTTTAAAACAGGGTGGGTAAGAGATTAGATTACTTATTTTAATTAACATAACTAATGTAACTTAATGACAGTATGTTTGTTTAGGCTGGAGTTCTGCTTTAAAGTGGACCTGAACTCAGAACTTCCTTTCTGCTCTAAAAGATAAGCAACAGCATAATAATCTTTGAGGAAAAATATTTTTTTGTTACAGCTGATACAAATCCTGCAATACATCTGCAGTGTGTCTACTTCCTGCTTTCATAGAAGCAGACATATTGTTAACATCCTGTCTTTACAAAGTAGCTGCTCTGCTGTGGCAGAGGATACACCAGAACGGACACAACTGAGAGATCAAATTACACTTGTGATTAGTCACAGATGAGGGGGGGGGGGAATTAGACAGGCTAAACTCTCTAAATACATACAGGGTGCATTCCTCTCGGTTTTCCTTCTGTCCTGTGCAAGAGTTCAGGTCCAAACTAACCATGTGCATGAAATAGGGGCGCAAGGGAAAATGGGTGTGGTGTGTAGCTATACACAATAAATCCAGTTTTCAATCCGGAATAGCTGTAAATGATAATTATCGTTTTCAATAAGGTATGAAATAAAAATGAAGACATTTAAACATTAAAATTAGGTTTAGAATCAAGCACACATGATTTCCTGTGATCATGAATGTGTGAATAAACCGTTTAGTACAAAAGTATTTTTATTGCATTTATGATAATCCATAATTTTTCATTTTTACGATAAATGAAAACGATAATGCAATCGTTAGTATCAAAAAGTTGTATTATATCGTCTCCTATAGTTTACAAATCTGGAAAACGAGAAATATCGGTCATTACGTGGGGTATAATCTATGATCCTAATTATTCAGTAATAAGGGAACTGAAATCTAATGTATCGTCCAGTAATTTTTTTCACCTGTAAAAAAGACAGATGTCATTTTTGTGTTGAGATTGAAAAATCCTGTCTGTCAACATATGTAGGTTGAAAAAAAAAACAAAGGCTTGTAAAAATAATACCTTTTAATGGCTAACTGATAAAGTTAAATTATGCAAGCTCTCAGGGATATGGTCCCCTTCTTCAGGCATATTTCCAGATGTTAGCATAAGCTTTCAGAGATCTAGTCCCCTTCTTCAGGCATATTTCCAGATATTAGCACAAGCTTTCAGGGATGTAGTCCCCTTCTTCAGGCATATTTCCAGATGTTAGCACAAGCTTTCAGGGATCTAGTCCCCTTCTTCAGGCATATTTCCAGATGTTAGCACAAGCTTTCAGGGATCTAGCCCCCTTCTTCAGGCATATTTCCAGTGGTTAGCACAAGCTTTCCGGGATCTCGTCCCCTTCTTCAGGCATATTTCCAGATATTAGCACAAGCTTTCTGGTATCTAGTCCCCTTCTTTAGGCATATTTCCAGATGTTAGCACAAGCTTTCTGGGATCTAGTCCCCTTCTTCAGGCATATTTCCAAATGTTAGCACAAGCTTTCTGGGATCTAGTCCCCTTCCTCAGACATATTTCCAGATGTTAGCACAAGCTTTCAGGGATCTCGTCCCCTTCTTCAGGCATATTTCCAGATGTTAGCACAAGCTTTCAGGGATCTCGTCCCCTTCTTCAGGCATATTTCCAAATGTTAGCACAAGCTTTCTGGGATCTAGTCCCCTTCCTCAGACATATTTCCAGATGTTAGCACAAGCTTTCAGGGATCTCGTCCCCTTCTTCAGGCATATTTCCAGATGTTAACTTAAAGAGAAACTCCAACCAAGAATTGAACTTTATCCCAATCAGTAGCTGATACCCCCTTTTACATGAGAAATAGAATGCTTTTCACAAACATACCATCAGGGGGCGCCGTGTGACTGATTTTGTACTGAAACCCCTCCCACAAGAAGCTCTGAGTACCGCGGTACTCTGGGCAAACTGCCACAATGTAACAATGTTCACAGACAGGAAATGGCTGTTTACAGCTGTCTGTAACAGCCAGAACAGCTAGAAACAGCTACATAACCTGCCCACAGTAACAATGTCACCATGTAATACATGTCAGAATGTGAATCTGGGAGAGGAAAGATTTTACAATGAGCAAACACTGACTAAATCATTTATACATAATCATTGTAAAAATGAAGCACTTTTTTTTATTACATTATTTTCACTGGAGTTCCTCTTTAAAGAGAAACTCCGACCAAGAATTGAACTTTATCCCAATCAGTAGCTGATACCCCCTTTTACATGAGAAATGTATTCCTTTTCACAAACAGACCATCAGGGGGCGCTGTATGGCTGATATTGTGTTGAAACCCCTCTCACAAAGAAATTCTGAGTACGTAAACTTGGCAGTTTCCTGTCTGTGAACCTTGTTGCATTGTGGGAAATAGCTGTTTACAGCTGTTTCCAACTGCCAAAACAGCAAGCAGCAGCTACATCACCTGCCAACAGTAAAAATGTCACCATGTGATAAATGTCAGAATATAAATCAGGGATTTAAAATATTTTACAATGGGCAAACACTGACTAAATAATTTATACATAATTATTGTAAAAATGAAACACATTTTTTATTACATTATTTTCACTGGAGTTCCTCTTTAAGTAAAACACTGATGTAGGTAAATGGTAAACATGTAGATGGCAGTTGTGCTGGTTGCTGTCTAGCAGTTAGATGTCAGGTGATCAGCAGGCTGGAGCCAGTGAACTTATGCAAGCACACATGAAATCCAGCAGGTTTCTGAAGATAGTGAAGCCAAGTCAGTCATGTTACATAAGGAGTCATGAATCCCGTTCCACAATTTAAACCTTCTGTTAGGGCCCATTCACATTTGTGTGTTTTCAGAGCGATTTCAGCTTTGCTGAAAATCGCTAGCGATTTGAAAAACGTGTGCACAATGAAAGTGTATGGAAGTGTTCTCATCTAAGCGTTTAGCGATTTGCTGAAACGCAAACGCGTTGCATGCAGCGTTTTCTGAGCAATTCTGGAGCGATTAGCGATTCAATAAAAGTATTTGAATTGAACTAGAAATCGCAAAACGCTAATCGCTGGAAAAACGCTCTCTATACAGTGATAAATCGCTAGGAGAAAATGCCAGAAAAACGCTCAGCGTTTTGCGTTAGCGTTTAGCGATTTCTAGTGTGAATGGGCCCTAAATGTCTTAAACATTTTCATAAATTTGCACTCGTAAATCTTTCTTGATTGTTTATTTTTGAAGTTACCCTTTCCTGTGATATTTTACCTCACCAGTCGGTAATTTTACTTTTCTATGTGGTTACAGCCTTAGGGCTCGTTTCCACTATAGCGAATCCGCATGCGTTGTCCGCATGCGGATTCGCACAGCCAATACAAGTGGATGGGCCTGTTTCCACTTGTGCGTTGTGCGGAGCGTTTTTGTGTGCGGGGAAAATCTGCACGGCAGAGCCCTCAGAATTCGCTCCCCCCACACCGCGATGCGAATCGCATTCAATGTATTTAATAGGGAAATCGCATGCGGTTTTTGCATGCGTTTTTCCCCGCGATTCCGCATGCGATTCCGCATAAAAATCAATGTTAATTTACACAGGCAGTGACATGGTTAAAATCGCACATACCCTTACCTATGCGGAATCGCATGCGGAATCGTGGCAAAAAACGCATGCGGAATCGCACCCGCATGCGATTTCCTCCGCGGCGATTCTGCACCGCACTAGTGGAAACGAGCCCTTAGTGAAGTGATGTTTGACAGAAGCTGTTTTCTGCTTTACCGAATGTGGTAATCACAGCTCCCAACTGCCCCTCTGTCCCCCTTTCCTCCTCATTTGTCCCTCTTTCAGGACTCATATACAGATCTATATAAATAGATGCATTTTTCTACAGAAAAATGTGTTTAATTGGCTCTAAACTTTATATTTATTTCTTATTTCCAAATGTTGATATGAAGGAAAGCTAATGATGATAGAAAGGACCGGTGTGGTTTGAATGATAAAACATCATCTTTTGCTTCTGAATTCCTTGTGATATGCATGGCGAGGGTGTGGCGGGGGCGTGGTTAGAGGTGTAGCAGGGGCGTGTCCCTCTTTCTTATCCCATAATGTTGGGCGGATTGGTGGTAATGCTTAGTGTATTGAAGCCAGCGTGTTATGGTTGGCATGAAAAGTTGATATATTGCAGAACTTTATCAGCACAAGGCCCTGCTTATGGGAATAGTATTGTGACAAACCTGCAGTCCATGTTATATATGAATAACTGAATATATCAGAGCATAAACATTGTATTTCCTTTTCAATCCTCTTGGAATGAATGCGGTTGATTCACAAAGGTTGTCTCCAGAGGCATAAGAATAGCCCTTGCAACCCCTACCAAAGCTGGGGGGCCCGGAGCAGGAGCCTGGGGTGGGGCGGTCCTCCTGTGCAGAGCTGCAGCAGAGCATTATACATCAACTGCTCCCTGCAACGATACAGGTCCTCTTCACTTCCTCTTCAGTTTACAATTGCCGTGCGGCCAGCCAATCACCATGCGGCTTCCATCGCTGTCACATGACAGGACATGGGACTGAAGCAGCATGGTGATTGGCTGGCTGCATGGCTCTTGTAAAGCAGGAAGAGAAGAGGGCCTGTATTCTCTGCTGCAGCTGTACAGGGGCGGCCGACAGATCTCTATGGAGGGGACCGGGCCAGTGTAGTTAGGCCTCTGCTTGTCTCTCATCTCACCTTAGTTATTTTTCACCTCCACTATAAGGAGAGCTTATTGATGAGATAAATAAGGAGAGATGCTTCATGAGTTAAGATATTTTGATGATCGACAGACCCGATGATGGACTCTGTGGTCGGTCTCTCCCCATGTAATGTCCCCCCCCCCCCTTCCCATTCCCGCACCCGTGGTGAGTGCGGAAGGAGCTCACTTATCCACCTTGTACCTCCTTTAGTCTCTATATTGCCAGTGGTGTCTGTACCCTGCGACCCCAAGCCGTGTACTGATGTCATATACATGAGACGGCGTCACAGAGTACAGGCGCCCCCTGGGGGGGGGGGGGGGGGGGTCAGGGTGTCGACTTATGACACATTACAGGGGCAGCCCGGCAGGCAGTGGTCCATTCTGAAATCTACTGGATATCTATGGCACTGTGTACGCCTATCTGAATACACTTGCCTGCAGAGCTATCTTATGTTGATGCCTGGATATTGTTGCATGTATTGCCATTGCTGTGCAGGAGGTTTATGTACACTGCTGATCACGTTCTTTATTCTTGCCTTGTGTTAATAAACTCCCATTATTAATGTATTCATTGCCCTGCCTCAGTATTTCAGTCATTTCCTGAACAGTGACATTTCCATTTGGTTGCAGCATTCATGCATGGCTCATAAAGTGTGTCATGCTGGATGTGCAATGCATGATTCGTAAGCAACCCTTACAATATCTGTCTGCAGTGTATGGGCAGGCAATAGATCCCTCTCTGAACAGATTCAATCAGAGAGGGATCTATCACATTGCTGATCGACTAGTGCAGTGATCAGCAAACTTGGCTCTCCAGCTGTTAACCGGTTCAGCGACGCAGTACCGAAAATCTCATGCATCCGAGCAACGTTCACCTCCCATTCATTCGCCTATAACTTTATTGCTACTTATCACAATGAATTGATCTATATCTTGTTTTTTCCACCACCAATTAGGCTTTCTTTGGGGGGTACATTTTGCTAAGAGCCACTTTACTGTAAATGCATTTTAACAGGAAGAATAAGAAACAAATGGAAAAAAATCATTATTTCTCAGTTTTTGGCCATTATAGTTTGAAATTAATATACGCTACCGTAATTAAAACGCATGTATTTTATTTGCCCATATGTCCCGGTTCTTACACCATTTAAACGATGTCCCTATCACAATTTATGGTGCCGATATTTCATTTAGAAATAAAGGTGCATTTTTTCAATTTGCGTCCTTCCCTATTTATAAGCTTATAATTTTAAATAATATAATAACATATTCTCTTGACATGCATAAGTAAAAAGTTCAGACCCTTGGGTAACTATTTATGTTGTTGTTTTTTTTTTTTATTGTATTTTTTTTTTTTTTTAATAAAAAAGGTGTATGTGGGTAATTTTTGGTGTGGGAGGGAAACTGCTAATTTTAAATGTAAAATTATATTTTTTTTTACTAAAAAATGTATGTGGGTGCAGTTTACTATTTGGCCACAAGATGGCCACAGTGAAAAAAGTCCTGGATGCGAACGATCTCGCATCCAGGAACTAAAATGCTGGGGAAAAGTTTCCTGGGGGCAGTCGGTATTTCTGCGGGGAAGTTAGATCGGTGAATGGGAATTATATTCTCATTCACTGATCGGGGGGCTAGCGGCGGGCGGCAGGTGCGCGCGTGGGCGCGCGCCCGATCGCGCGCACCACGCAGGGAAAGTAGCAGTGCCTATCTGGACGAGGAAACTCGTCCAGATAGGCCGAACTGGTTAAGGAACTACAAGTCCCACAATGCAGGAGTCTGACAGCCACAGTCATGATTTATAAAGGCAAATGCATTGTGGGACTTGTAGTTCCTTAACAGCTGGAGGGCCAAGTTTGCTGATCACTGGACTAGTGTTATATGGCCACCTTAAAGGGAACCCGAGGTGGCATATTGTCATGCTAATAGGACCCCGAGGCAAGTCCTGTACACAATGACATGCCTTTTGGGTCACTGTATCACCGATATTATGTATAGACTGTGTAGGTAAACTCTCATACTACATTGAGGTGGTAAAATCGTTCACTGGTTGGTCAATCATAATTGAAAATGTGTACCAGGCTTCATCCACTAAACAGCAATCATTTATGTTTATGGAGCTTTGGGTGTACTTAAAAAAAGGGCTGTGGTGGCTACTGTCGGAGCAGAGTGTTCTGAATACCAGATAGGCAGTAGGCACCCAGTATAACAAGTTACAACTTTTTACTAAAGAAAAACGTGCAGAAATGAAATCATACACCCCCATCAGGATATACAGCTTAGCATAGAGAGTAACACAGAGTGAATACAGGAAATGTCAATCCCACAAAGATTACCATCACTTTTTACACCCAGTGACATCTTGTGGTTATTTATATACTCTAATTTAAAGGACCACAATCGCGAAAATCATAAAAATGTAAAATACATGTAAACACATACACATAAGAAGTATGTTTCTTCCAGAGTAAAATGAACCATAAATTACTTTTCTCCTATGTTGCTGTCACTTACAGTAGGAAGAAGAAATCTGACAGAACCAACAGGTTTTTCAACTAGCCCATCTCCTCATGGGGGCTTCTCTGGGTTTGTTTATTTTCAAAAGCACTTAGTGGATGGCAGTTGCTCTGTCCAACTGCCAAAAGTGTGCAGCGAGCAGGGAAGCCGGCCAGCATCATTGTATAAATCCCTTTCAGGCCTTGTTCACATTGCGTTCGGCTTGCGTGTCCGTCCGCAGTGGGCTTCTTTTCCCGCGTTTTTTTAAAGCGTTTTCTGACGATTTTCGGCACGTTCGCTCGTTTTTGCATGTGTTTTTTTAATTGCTTTTCCAGAGCACTTCCGTCTTTTGATTTTTTTAAATAAATACAATGTATTTATTTAAAAAACCGCTCAGGCAAGCGCTTGCAAGAGCGATTTTGTGAGCGTTTTGCATTTTTCTTATACCAAATCACCTCAAAAATGGCCCAAGCACCGCTTTTCTAAGCGGATTGCAAATGAACCGCTCTGATATGAACTCTCTCATAGAGAATCGTTGCACAAGCGCTTTCAGGGCAATTTTGAAAATAGCCCGCACTTAAAATTTTACAAAAATGCCTCTAATGTGAACAAGGCCTGAGGGAATGTCTTTAGAAAGAATAAAGGCCATGCTGAGAATCTCCCTTGAAGAAATGGACTAGTCAAAAACCTGCCGGTAATGTCAGATTTCTACTACCTACTGTAAGTGACAGCAACATGGGAGAAAAGTAATTTATGGCTCATTTTACTCTGGAAGAAAAACACTTATTTGTGTGTGTTTACACGCATTTGTGTTGTTAGACATTTAGAAATCTTCTCTTTGAAGCATACGCTGTACTTTTTCCCTGTCTCGCTGTTGGCCCATAGCTGAGTGTTTGTGTCTTTGTTCCGCTGCAGGTGATGCTGGAGCAGATGCAGGGCGTAGTACGGCTGGAGCTCTCGGGGTGTAACGATTTCACGGAGGCTGGCTTGTGGTCCAGCTTACACGGACGCATCACTTCCCTGAGTGTTAGCGACTGCATCAACGTGGCGGACGATGCGGTGGCGGCCATCTCCCAGCTCCTTCCCAATCTGGGCGAGCTCAACCTCCAGGCTTACCACGTAACGGACACCGCCCTGGCTTACTTTACTGCCAAGCAGGGCCGGGCTACGCACACCCTGCGCCTTCACTCCTGCTGGGAGATCACCAACCATGGTGTGGTCAACGTGGTCCACAGCCTGCCCAACCTCACCGTCCTGAGTCTCTCCGGCTGCTCCAAGGTGACCGACGACGGGGTGGAGCTGGTGGCCGAGAACCTGAGGAGGCTCCGAGGACTGGACCTGTCGTGGTGCCCCAGACTGACGGACACGGCCCTAGAGTACATCGCCTGCGACCTGCACAAGCTGGAGGAACTGGTTCTCGATAGGTAGGTGGACGAAAGGGACAGGGCGGGGACATTGCTAACTGGCTGCTCCAGTATTGAGAATATTAACCTGAACTCTAGTGAGGAATGTTCATTTGGATTCTGTGGAATTGAAATCTCCACATGTATGATCAGAAGTCGGCATTACGCCAACTCAGTCATTGTAGCCCGATCAGAGAATGCAGTATTGATCCACGGAAATCGGGTTACCGAGGTAATTCTAGACCAATCATAAGACTCGGACACTACCAAGTATTCTCGCGTCTTGTGATAGGAGAAGATTTACCTCAATCTATGCTGGGCGGAGACAATTGGCCTCAATTCACTAAGCTTATCTCCTGTCTTTAATAACGTTTCTAGAGTTGTTACCATGGTGATAAGGCATGTAGTATTCAGGAAACATTTTACCTCAGGCAAACCTAAAGTTAACTCTTCTGTCTTTACGTTAACTCTCCAATCCTTAAAATAACTCCAGAATTCTAAAGTTAAAGACAGGGGGCCATATGTAATTCACCTTTTCTCCTATGTTTCAAACTTGTCAATAAAATGCCTTTTATAACGATATGAGTGATTTTGCCATGGAATTGCACTTAAATGCTTTCAGTCTATCGTCAAATTATCTTCATTTATGTTAATGTATGTTATGATTATATTTCAATTGTTTCATAAAACTCAATAAAAATTTTATTGGAAAAAAAAAAAAAAATGCCTTTTATAGCCCCAGCAAGCAAAAAAATTACTTAAAGGACTTATGAGGTGAAAAATCGTAATTTTGGTCTTTACCTGTTTACTATGTGAATCCATAGGTGTGTTACAATGCGTCCTCCGTTGCATTCCGCCTCAAAAGTATCTTTTATATTCCCCCCAGGCTACGACCCGACCCCACAGCACGGGTCGTCTCCTATGCCACATTCAAGATGGCCGCCGCAAAGATCCACGGCTGCACAGTACGCATGGCGGAGACTGCGGCTGCGCAGCTCTCCGCCCTCGCCCAGCCGCGTACTCGCTGTTAGCGTCATCCTACTGTGACAGCGGGCGCGCTCACAGCGAGGGTGGAGAGCTGCGCAGCCGCACTCTCCGCCATGCGTACTGCGCAGCCGCGGATCTTTGCGGCGGCCATCTTGAATGTGGCATAGGAGACGACCCGTGCTGTGGGGTCGGGTCGTAGCCTGGGGGGAATATAAAAGATACTTTTGAGGCGGAATGCAACGGAGGACGCATTGTAACACACCTATGGATTCACATAGTAAACAGGTAAAGACCAAAATTACGTTTTTTCGCCTCGTAAGTCCTTTAAATAGTATTGATAGTACTTTTCCACCTACTTTTCGGTACTTTTTCAATTTCAAATGACTGAAAAGTTACTCTAAATAGAAGATTAAAAATTATCACCCAGGAGAAAACACAGGAGGAAAAAACAATTGCATATGGCCCAGGCTGTGTGAAAATAACTACAGAGGAGGTAACTTAAAGGGAACCTAAACTGAGCGGGATAAGGATTTTTCCTTCTAAACAATTCCAGTTTCCTGGCAGTCCTGCTGATCTCTTTGGCTGCAGTAGTGGCTGAATCACACACCTGAAACATGCATGCAGCTAATCCAGTCTGACTTCAGTCAGAGCACCTGATCTGCATGCTTGTTCAGGGGCTGTGGCTAAAAGCATTAGAGACACAGGATCAGCAGGAGAGCCAGGCAACTGGTATTATTTTAAAAGGAAAAATCCATATCCCTCTCAGTTTAGGTTCCCTTTAAGGAATGAAGAGATAAGATAACTCTCTCACGTGTGGAGGTAAGTTTTCTCTTGCCTTATTATCTCCAGCATGATCTTAGTGAATTGAGGCCAATGCCCCAGGCTGATCACTCGCCCATGTATCCAGGTGGGGGCGCTGTCCTCGCGCTAGACTCTCAGAACAGGCAGCCCTGACTGAGATAACCAGAGGAAAGAAACAAAAGACATACCAGCTACGCTCTGCCTAAAGCTGGCCATACACTTATAGATTTCCACCTGATGTTCCTAAACAATCCTACCATACACTGCACATCAGTTTCCAATAGATTCCTGCAGGGAATCTGTTAAGAATTGATTGAACTGCAGAGTTGCTCTGTTAAATGCAATGCAAAGCTCTGCCCCTGATAGTTACATTTTCCATCCTGTCTGATCGAATTTTAGTCAAAATGAATCGATCTGATACTGGGGAATCGATTCCCAGCAGATGAATCGAATCTGCAAGGAATCGAATGAGAAAATTGATGAGTGTACCATCCATGACCACCTTTACTTATGTTTGTCGTGCTGATCCTCTGCCTCTTATACATTCAGCCATAGCCCCCGAACAAGCATGCAGCAAATCTGGTGATTCTGACATTATTGTCTGATCTGACAAGATTATCTGCATGCTTGTTTCTGGTGTGATTCAGACACTACTGCAGTCAAATAGATCAGCAGGGCTGCCGGGCCACTGGTATTGATTAAAATGAAATAAATATGGCAGCCTCCATATCCCTCTCACTTTAGCTGTCCTTTAAAAGAGCCAGGAAATGGGAGGGCAAATAAACCACAGTCCGAAGGTCAGTTTACAAACACTGCAAAATACACAGTCTCTCCAATTGCAAATATTCCATTCTCAGCAGTCTTTTAAAGCGGATAGGATTATCAGTATTCAAAGATTAACTTCAAGACGCAGATATAATGGAGGCTGCCATATTTCCTCTTAAACAAGATTGCCTGGCTATCCTGCTGATCCTCTGCCTCTAATACTACTAGCCATAGACCCTGAACAAGCATGCGGCAGATCAGGTGCTCTGACTGCAGTCTGACTGTTAAGGTGGCCATACATCAACTTGTTGGCCGATTGACCATCCAATTCAATGATTATTATCGAATGGGATGAAAATCGGTGCCACTGCCCCCCTCCTACACTGCACCTTGAGGCTGGAGCCTCTCTCACCTCTGCCTCTGCCCCGCCCTGTACCCCCTCTTACACTGCACCCTGAGGCTGGAGCCTCTCTCACCTCTGCTTGTGCCCCGCCCTGTGCCCCCTCCTACACTGCACCCTGAGGCTGGAGCCTCTCTCGCCTCTACCTCGGCCCAGCCCTGAGCCTCCCTCCTATACTGAGCCCTGAGGCTGGAGCCTCTCTCGCCTCTGCCCTGGCCTGTACAGTATTATGGTGTGTGATGTTATTGGGAGGGAGGAGGGTGATGGGAATGATAGCTGAGTGAGTTTTCCCGCCCCCTCTTACACGGCGCCCTGAGGCTGAAGCCTCTCTCGCCTCTGCCTCGGCCCTGGCCGCCAGCATGCCCAATTGATTGGACACATGTATCAATTGGACACGTGCGGCAGTAATGGCGAGCAATATCGGTACGAACGATGAATGCGACATGCCCAGTGCACTATATTTTACCTGTCCCTGTCTACCTCTTGCTCTGGGATCCGTCCAAACACCTGCCCACATTACTCCGGTAACCACTTAGGGCGTGTGTACGGATGGAGCACTCGGCCAGCAGCGGGCACCGACAGGTAACGTATAGAGCATTTGACATTAGGGAGGACAGCATGGGGCGGCGTATGCAGCGTCACAAGGCCAATTCATGATCAATTACAGCATGAAATTGAAGGGGAATCGGTCTGCGGTGTATGAGCAGTCGACAGATCTCTCTCTAATCAGATTGGATCAGAGAGAGATTTGTCGAATCTGCCCATCATCCCTACATGTATAGCCACCTTAATCCATACTTGTTTCAGGTGTCACTACTGCAGCCAGAAAGATCAGCTGGACTGCCAGGAAACTTGTATTGTTTAAAAGGGACAGACATGGAAAAAGGGCATGCGTTAATTTAGGCACCGGGCGCCAGTAGAATATAGCAAGTGGCAGCGACAAAGTGGCAAGTCACTGTTGGATACACATCGCCTTGTGTGAGCGTTCAGAGGATCCTGACTACCTTCTTCTCACAGCTGCAGACAGATTTTGCCTGTGAGCCAATCTTGCCTTGATAAAGGGGCCCTGCGCGGCTCCGAAACGTTGCCCTATGCTTTTACATGGAACCAATAAAGATATTTCTTTGGCTGTGCCAGCTCTTTACCTGTTTTGAACATTACATAGAGGGCGTCATCCCTCTTTCTAGCTGGAGCACTCCCTCCGCGGGTTTCAGGGGCGCCGCCAGCGTACAAGCGACGCACGCCCCTGCTTTGGGCCTCACTTTAGAGGGGGAGCCTGCCCTGTACGGCCCAGGGGGGCCCCAGCAACTTACATAACCCTGTGCCAGCATGAATGCCTCTTGCCGCAGCCGCAGCCGCTCTCTACTCTTTACATCTCCATGGTTACCCCGGCGGCGCCTCTCATGACGTCAGAGGAGCAGCCAGATGTAACCATGTTGGTAGGACACGGGGGGAGGGGATACTGCTCCGGTTATGGGCTGTTTGGGGCCACCAAAACTTTAGCTGCACCCCTGACGGGTTTGATCATTTTGTGTGCGAGACATGAGACAATACAACAATTCTGTGTACTTTAAAGTGGATCCGAGATACACTTTTACTCATTACATAATTGTGTTCCTTTCTTTCATATACTTTATAGGGCATTCCACTAGCCAAATACTTTTTTGTTTTATTTTAATACACTAATTCCCTATAAACTAAACAAGCCTTGCTCACAGCTTCTCCAGAGTGCCTTGGCACTCTAAACCTTAGTAGCAAGGGCTTATGGGAGCTCAGTCTGGGCAGGAGGAGGAGGGTGTTACTAGCCAGAGATTTCAGAGGCAGAGGGGAGGAGGGAGGAGGAGAGGGAAGTGAGCTGAGGGCTGGAGATACAGGTAACACATTGCCTGTGTGTAATGTGACAAACAGAACTTGGCTGCTCTCATTGTATCCCAGGAAGAAATAATCATAAGCTGCTGAAGCTGTTTGCCGCTAGATTTGCTGTGTAAACTATCTAAACTTTAGATAAGATATAAACACAAGTTACTTGTTATACTTAGTTTTTTATCTCGGATCCGCTTTAAACAAGAACACAAACACTGGTTTACACGACAGCTGGGGGCCCCAGACTCTCTCACTGACCAGTGCCCCCAAACCACCATGCGATACCTAGATGGAAGTGCTGGTGGGCCCCGGAACTCTCGCGACCAGGGATTTCACCCCCCTTTGCCTCTGTACTGAATGCTGACTGCAACACACACAATTGCTCACTCCCAGCTAAAGCAATTTCCTACCTTTATCTGGTCAGCAGGCGCCTGTCAGCCAATCAGGTGCACAGTTATACACCCTTTGCCTGCCGTACCAAATGTAGCAGGAATTGCATAAATTAGGCAGCATTCAGGTGGAAGGCTTCGGTTGGACGTAATCGTAGATTATGTCACTAGCAGGGGCGCCCCTTGTAGGCACATCTCCCACAAGGTCCCTCCCTAATTACACACCTGTCACCCGCATCCTGGAAAGCTGCAGAAAAAAACCTTAAAACCACAAACATTGGTTCACTCGATAGCTGGGGGCCCCGGACTCTCTCACTGGCCGGGGCCCCCAAACCACCATGTGATACCTAGAGGGAAGTGCGGGTGCCCCGGAACTCTCCTTTAAACAAGACGGTCTCCAGGGGTGTAACTAGAAACAAGACTTTGGATGGGGCCCTCTCCTGCCAATCCCCCAACCCCCAGGGCTGGGGGCAGAACATCACTGTACACAAGACCCTTCTGAATACTGAATAGGGACTGTTTACAAATCTTTGTCTGCAAAACTTTGTGTGAATCCTTATCAGTGGCTGAGCAGATGCAGTCATTAGAACAATTGTGCAGAGAGCAGAAAGTTTTTTCTCTCCTTGCCCTTAGTTGTCCGTCTCCCGGGACAGGGCCCCCCTGCGATTGCATCCCTTGCAGGGTCTATTGTTACGCCCCGGACTGTCTCATTTAGAATGTACTTCTTATGCTCTTGAGTGCTTCAGAGCAGAGTTAAATCTATCACAGGAGACACAAGGCAGCCTCAGGTGTGGTGAATGAACCGTCCCCTCCGCTGGCTGCAGATGATAAGCAGCGGAGAGATCAGCACTATTCCCCTGTGGCTGGTAATGGTTGTTGTAAGCCGTCTGGTGAGATGATGTCACCGCTAGATTGCTGCATTCATATCCTGTCCCTCTGAGAATCAAGGCAGCTCCATATTGTATTGTCCACACTGGTTCTGGCTGCTCTTCTATACCTCTAACCTGCTGTTCCTGTGCAGACAATGCATGGCTTTCACCCCAAAACCTGACTTAAAGTGGACCTTAGCTTTTGCACAGGACAGAAGGTAAACAGAGAGAAATGCACCCTGTGTGCTTTTAGAGAGAAGAGCCTGTCTAATTCTCCCCAATCTTCAAGTAATCATTAGAGTCATTTGTTCTCACATCTGTGTCAGCAAAGAAATTTGGCAGGCCTAGGCAGGCACAGCTAATATGTAAACACAGGATGTTAACAATATGTCTGCTTCCATAAAAGCAGGAAGTGGACACACTGCAGATTTATTGTAGTATTTGTATCAGCTGTAACAAAGAAATGGTTTTCTGTAAAGTTCAGGGGTGTCACTAGCCCCAAAGATCAGTGGCACGTGCCCCGGATGTCTCCCAGTCAGCTGTGGTGCCTCAATGGTGGGCATACTGGGAGCAGTGGTGCCTTTATGGGAGCATGCAGGGAGCTGTGGTTCTTCTATGGGGGTATGCTGGGAGTTGTGGTGCCTCAATGAGAGGCGCATGGAAGCATGATGGGAGGGGTCCACTAGAAGGTCAGGGAATGCTATGGGGGGGACTGGCAGCAGGCCAGCCCGCCCAGCAGAAAGCCAGACCAGCCAGCACAGAAGCCAGGTAACTCTGCCTAGTTATGTTTAAAGTGGACCTGAACTCTTGCACAGGACAGAAGGAAAACATAGAGAAATACACCCTGTATATATTTAGCGAGTTTAGCCTACTTAGACTACTGTTAAGTTCACGTAAATTTGGCTCCACCCATGACCACACCCACATTCTGGTGTATGGCCACACCTATTTTCCAGCTAGAGTGCCCTGCCTCTCTTAGGATCCTATCAACTCCCCTGGTAAAGGTTATTATGCTGTTGCTTATCTTATAAAGCAGATAGGAAGTTCTGAGTTCAGGTCCGCTTTAAAGAGGAGCTCTAGTGAAAAGGACAAAATATGAATACATTTGTAATTATTTTTTACAAAACTCATTTATAAATGATTTAGTCAGTGTTTGCCCATTGTAAAATCTTTCCTCTCCCTGATTTACATTCTGACATTGATCACTGGTGGTGACATCTTTAGTCCTGTCAGGTGCAGCTCTGCGGAATGTTTGGTTACTGAGAGTTCTGAAGCCAGAACAAAATATACCTGGTTTCCCAGACTGCTCTGGGTAAAGAGAATTCCACATAGTTATTCAGCCTAGGCTAAATATAGCTGGGAGGGGGAAGGGCAGCCTCCCATCACTAACGATGTGATAAGCTAAAAGGTCGTTGTTGAATAATATACAGCTTGTTTGGCAGTTGGCAACAGCCGCTATCTCCCACAATGCAACAAGGTTCGCAGACAGGAAACTGTCATGACCATGACAATGACATCACACTGTGGGAGGGGTTTCACCACAATATCAGCCACACAGACCCCTCCCCCTGATGGTCTATTAGAGATTAAAGATTTCTCACGGGAAAAAGGGGTATTGGCTACTGATTGGGATGAAGTTACGTTTTGCATTAAAGTTCCTCCTTAAAGTATACCCGAGGTGACATGTGACATGGTGAGATAGACATGTGTACAGTGCCAGGCACACAAATAACTAGGCTGTGTTCCTTTTTTTCTTTCTGTCTGAAAGAGTTAAATATTAGGTATGTAAGTGGCTGACTCAGTCCTGACTCAGACAGGAAGTGACTACAGTGTGACCCTCACCGATAAGAAATTCCAACTATAAAACACTTTCCTAGCAGAAAATGGCTTCTGAGAGCAAGAGAGAGATAAAAAGGGTTAATAGTTCACAGAGTTTAGCTCTGGTATACTTCAATCAATGTGTCATTGAGCAAAAATAATAAGTTAAAACTTAAAAAGTAGATTTAAACATAAAAAAATAAAACTGTGGAATACCTTAAACTCGTTTTTAGGAGAAGGAAGATAGATACAATAATTTATTTCATCAGTTTATTTTCGCCTTCGGGTGTCCTTTAAGAAAGGGGGAAAAGCACAGGCTAGTATGTCAGGTGTGGGGGATAAATAACCTTACCCCCCATAGCTCTGTGTCAGTGGCGTAACTAGAGCTCACTGGGCCCCCCTGCGAAACTTAGGGTGGGGAACCCCTTTGACCCTGCTGCACACTGAATAGGGACTGTCTACAAATATTTGTCTGCCAAACTTTGTATGATTCCTTATCAGTGGCTGAGCAGATGCAGTCAGTAGAACAATTGTGCAGAGAGCAGAATGTTTTTTCTCTCCGTGCCCTTAGTTGTCAGTCTCTAAGGACAGGGGAAAGAAACGTCTCCCCCCACGGGGCCCCCTGCTGCTTCTTGACCCCCCCTGCAGCTGCATCCCTTGCAGGGTCTATTGTTCCGCCCCTGCTATGTATTGCAGTAATAGTGGGCTACCTTGGATGAAGGCATTCACACTGTGGTCATTAGGTCTAACTCTGGTGTCTCCTCCTCTCTGCAGGTGTGTACGGATTACAGACACAGGACTGAGCTACCTGTCCACCATGACATCGCTCCGCAGCCTGTACCTTCGCTGGTGCTGCCAGGTGAGGAAACAGCCACAAGAGGGCAGTGTCACAATCCCCAGTTCCCTCTCACACCACCGCTCACATCCTAACCCTGCAAATACATTTTCCAATGCAACTGAAGCAAGAGGGATATGGAGGCCGCCATATTGATTTCCTTTTAATCAATACCAGTTGCCTGGCTATCCTGCTGATCCTCTGCCTCTAATTCTTTCAGCCATAGCCCCTGAACAAGCATGCAGCAGATCAGGTGTTTCTGACATTATTGTCAGATCTGACAAGATTAGCTGCATGCTTGTTTCTGGTGTGATTCAAACACTGCTGCAGCCAAATAGACCAGCAGCGCTGCCAGGCAACTGGTATTGTATAAAAGGAAGTAAATATGGCAGCCTCCATATATTTCTCACTTCAGTTGTCCTTTCTTTAACCTTTTTAACTTTTGTTCTGTGCGAAAGAACAATATCTCTCTGGTCTTGCCCAGAAACATTTTCAATACTGTGTGTACTTAGAAAAGGAGATGGAATTATTTTATATCATTTATTTAAGATATAGATATAGTGTTAAAAAAATGATAGAAACATGACTAAAATAACTAAAAAGATATAGCCAACATTAATACATTTAAATAACATGAAAGATTCTATCTACCTGTCTTTGGGGTTTCCTAACTCATTTGAATAGGAGATTTGCCTTAAGGGAACGAAACACCACTCTTTTTTCCTGGTTTCTAATAGCTATAGTAGCTGCCATGTCCTCCTCCCCTTCTAGCTGCCCATTATTTATCCGGTGGAAGGTGTGAAGATAGTATCTGTGACTTCTCTAAACTCTTTGAAGCACAGTGTCCAATCTCTCCACCACCCCTGCTGATGAAAGCTTTTTCTTTGCTCTCTGCTAATATGTGCAGTAAATAATTACATCAGCCCTTATCTGCCTGGCATTTTTTGAAGTTGGGCAAGCCTCAGAAGTAGGGTAAAAAGCCTCTGCTAAGTTTTTAAATGTTAAAAAGAAAGGGTTAAATTGAAGGCCTCTGGAAAAACCATATGGCCCTTTTAACTCCAGACTGTTAGGGAGGGGTTTCTAGCCCGATGATAGGAGGAGACCAATCAGCGTTGATTGATTCTTTTCAGCATTAAGATAAAGTTTATGGATATGTGTGTCATTTCCACTGAATTGCATTTACAAGCTTTACGTTTATTGGACCGTTCTCTCCTCATGTCCTCCTGTAAACATGAAACACTAATATCATCTCATTTTGGGTTACTGAGAAATAGAGTGGGGCCGAACCTCCGATTTTAGGTTCGCGAACCTGGTTCGCGAACTTCCGCGGAAGGTTCGGTTCGCGTTAAAGTTCGCGAACCGCAATAGACTTCAATGGTGATGCGAACTTTGAAAAAAAAAATAATTATGCTGGCCACAAAAGTGATGGAAAAGATGTTTCAAGGGGTCTAACACCTGGAAGGGGGTATGGCGGAGTGGGATACACGCCAAAAGTCCCCGGGAAAAATCTGGATTTGACGCAAAGCAGCGTTTTAAGGGCAGAAATCACATTGAATGCTAAATGACAGACCTAAAGTGCTTTCAAACATCTTGCATGTGTATACATCAATCAGGTAGTGTAATTAAGGTACTGCTTCACACTGACACACCAAACTCACCGTGTAACGCACCGCAAACAGCTGTTTGTGTAGTGACGGCCGTGCTGGACTGGTGCGCACCATGGCGAGAGTGCAGGTTTTGGTGGCTTTACAGCCCATATGGTCGCCTGGCTGATGTAGCTGAATGACAGTGGCAGGTCCACTGAACAGAACAGGTATGCAGTGGTGGGTTCACTAAACAGAAGAGGTATACAGTGGCGGGTTCACAGAACAGGTATGCAGTGGTGGGTTCACAGCACAGGTATACAGTGGCGGGTCCACTGAACAGAACAGGTATGCAGTGGCAGGTTCACTGAACACAACAGGTATGCAGTGGCGGGTTCACTGAACAGGTATACAGTGGCGGGTCCACTGAACAGAACAGGTATGCAGTGGTGGGTTCACAGCACAGGTATACAGTGGCGGGTCCACTGAACAGAACAGGTATGCAGTGGCAGGTTCACTGAACACAACAGGTATGCAGTGGCGGGTTCACTGAACAGGTATGCAGTGGCAGGTCCACTGAACAGAACAGGTATACAGTGGCGGGTTCACAGAACAGGTATGCAGTGGCAGGTCCACTGAACAGAACAGGTATGCAGTGGCGGGTTCACTAAACAGAACAGGTATACAGTGGTGGGTTCACAGCACAGGTATACAGTGGCGGGTCCACTGAACAGAACAGGTATGCAGTGGCAGGTTCACTGAACACAACAGGTATGCAGTGGCGGGTTCACTGAACAGGTATACAGTGGCGGGTCCACTGAACAGAACAGGTATGCAGTGGTGGGTTCACAGCACAGGTATACAGTGGCGGGTCCACTGAACAGAACAGGTATGCAGTGGCAGGTTCACTGAACACAACAGGTATGCAGTGGCGGGTTCACTGAACAGGTATGCAGTGGCAGGTCCACTGAACAGAACAGGTATGCAGTGGCGGGTTCACTAAACAGAACAGGTATACAGTGGTGGGTTCACAGCACAGGTGTACAGTGGCGGGTCCACTGAACAGAACAGGTATGCAGTGGCAGGTTCACTGAACACAACAGGTATGCAGTGGCGGGTTCACTGAACAGGTATACAGTGGCGGGTCCACTGAACAGAACAGGTATGCAGTGGTGGGTTCACAGCACAGGTATACAGTGGCGGGTCCACTGAACAGAACAGGTATGCAGTGGCAGGTTCACTGAACACAACAGGTATGCAGTGGCGGGTTCACTGAACAGGTATACAGTGGTGGGTCCACTGAACAGAACAGGTATGCAGTGGTGGGTTCACTGAACAGGTATACAGTGGCGGGTCCACTGAACAGGACAGGTATGCAGTGGCGGGTTCACTAAACAGAACAGGTATACAGTGGCGGGTTCACAGAACAGGTATGCAGTGGCGGGTCCACTGAACACAACAGGTATGCAGTGGCGGGTTCACTGAACAGGTATACAGTGGCGGGTCCACTGAACAGAACAGGTATGCAGTGGCGGGTTCACTAAACAGAACAAGTATGCAGTGGTGGGTTCACAGAACAAGTATGCAGTGGTGGGTTCACAGCACAGGTATGCAGTGGTGGGTTCAATGAACAGGTATACAGTGGCGGGTCCACTGAACAGAACAGGTATGCAGTGGTGGGTTCACAGCACAGGTATACAGTGGCGGGTCCACTGAACAGAACAGGTATGCAGTGGCGGGTTCACTGAACAGAACAGGTATGCAGTGGCAGGTTCACTGAACAGGTATGCAGTGGTGGGTTCACATAACAGGTATGCAGTGGTGGGTTCACAGCACAGGTATGCAGTGGTGGGTTCAATGAACAGGTATACAGTGGCGGGTCCACTGAACAGAACAGGTATGCAGTGGTGGGTTCACAGCACAGGTATGCAGTGGTGGGTTCATAGCACAGGTATGCAGTGGTGGGTTCACAGCACAGGTATGCAGTGGTGGGTTCACAGCACAGGTATGCAGTGGTGGGTTCACAGCACAGGTATGCAGTGGTGGGTTCACAGCACAGGTATGCAGTGGTGGGTTCACAGCACAGGTATGCAGCCAGACAGGAACAAGTTAAGCCTAACTAATCTTTCCCTGAGAGACAGTCTGCAGCAGCTCGCCCTACTCTCACTAACGCAGGCAGCACACGAGTGACCGTAATGGCCGACGCTGCCTGCCTTATATAAGGGGGGGTGGGGCTCCAGGGGCTAGTGTAGCCTAATTGGCTACACTGGGCCTGCTGACTGTGATGTAGAGGGTCAAAGTTGACCCTCCATGTGCATTATGGGGCGAACCGAACTTCCGCAAAGGTTCGCCTGCGGGACGCGAACGCGAACCACTGAAGTTCGCATGGAACCGTTCGCAGGCGAACCGTTCGGCCCAACTCTACTGAGAAATTGTTATTTCTCCTTGCTCTGTTTCCCAGTAATAAAACATAGATATATGCAGGGTGATTTCACATTTTGCAAAACTGTTCTCGCTCATCCCTAGCCATCCCTTCCACATTTTACCAACTCTTAAGAATTCCTTCCTGAACCGGTGGTGAAAACTTTTTGCCTCCATAAGCAGATCATGTCCCCTTGCCCTTGCCACGAGCCTAGGGACAAATGCTCATCTGCCAGGGGAGTTAAAGAGAACCAGAGACTAAGCACCCTCATGTATTTTATTACATTTATCAGTGGGAACATGACAGTAAACACCTATCATGCTTTTAGTTTTATTCTTCTCAGTCTAATCTATCTGTTATCAACTGTGATAACAATCCACGGACTGATTCAGTCGAGGTTTGACCTGGAATCATTATAGCTGAGTCACTCTTCTGTGGAGTCTTTTCAAGCCCAAGCCTGCCCCCTTCCTGGCTCAGATTTCCTACTCAGAGCTGTTGACATGGGAGGGGCTGCTGCTGCCGAGAAAGAAGCTCTGACACACACAAGTGTATCTGTGTGCAGTGTGCAGCCTGTCATTATCTACTGTATGCAGTTTCATTTCTATGAGAGACACTTCCTACAGGCAGCCACACAGCATACAAGAATAATAGTTGAAAGCAGACAGATGAAAGGCTGCAGCAGCCCTGCTTGTCTATAGTCTCATTGAGGCTAGACAGCACATCCAGAACAACTCATAACCTGGAAGCAGAAGGGATATGAGCCGATGGCCATATTCGATATTTCCTGGAGCAATAATGGATAAAAAACACTCAAAAAGGCCCACCAGAGTGACAAAATTATCAGGTAGAGCATGTATTCTTTACAAGCTATCAACTGATATGTTTATTTTGTGTGAATCGTTCATCTCTGGTTCCCTTTAAATCTCAGTGACCTACCTGTATTTGTTGTAAAGGCAAGTGAGGTCACCTACCTGGCTAAGCAGCTTGGGAGGGGTGGCTGAGTCTGAATGTAATGATATGTTCATATATATGCCTATAGCGTTACATGACCCCGCTCTATTCTTCATCCTCAGGTTCAGGATTTTGGACTGAAGCATCTACTGGGTATGAAGAGTTTGCGGCTCTTATCTTTGGCCGGTGAGTAATGCAACGCTCTAGTGGATAACGGATTACTTGTGTCTAAGGCAGACATGTCAATCTCTGACCTGCAGTGCCGTCAAATTTGGCCCCCAAGTGGTTTCCCCACTTTGTATTGTGTTTGGCCCATGAGCACCTGAGCCTATGTACCTAAGTGCTGACACTATGAAGATACATGGTGAAGGGAGGGGAACCACTAGACACTAGGGAACTGGAGAGGGAGGGAGACCACTAGACACCAGGGTACTGTATAAGGCAGAAAGGGGGCCACTAGACACCAGGGAACTGTATAGGGGAGGGAGGTAGGTCCACTAGACACCAGGGAACTGTATAGGGGAGGGTGGTAAGATCACTAGACACCAGGGAACTGTATAGGGGAGGGAAGTAGGACCACTAGACACCAGGGAACTGTATAGGGGAGGGTGGTAAGATCACTAGACACCAGGGAACTGTATAGGGGAGGGAAGTAGGACCATTAAACACCAAGAAACTGTATAATAATAATAATAATCTGAACATTTGTATAGCGCTTTTCTCCTGTCGGACTCAAAGCGCTCAAGAGCTGCAGCCACTGGGACGCGCTCAAGAGGCCACCCTGCAGTGTTAGGGAGTCTTGCCTTGAACTCCTTACTGAATAGGTACTTGACCTAGCCAGGATTCGAACCCTGGTCTCCCATGTCAAAGGCAGAGCCCTTAACCAGTACTCTATCCAGCCACCACAACTAGACACCAGGGAACTGTATAGGAGAGGGAGGAGGACAGCTAGACACTAGGGAACTGTATAGGAGAGGGAGGGAGGGCCACTAGACACCAGGGAACTGTATAGGAGAGGGAAGGAGGCCCACTAGACATCAGGGAACTGTATAGGGGAGGGAAGTAGGACCACTAGACACCAGGGAACTGTATAGGGGAGGGAGGGAAGACCACTAGACACCAGGGAACTGTATAGGGGAGGGAGGGCACCACTAGACACCAAGGAATTGTATAGGGGAGGGAGATAGGACCACTAGACACCAGGGAACTGTATAGGGGAGGGAGGTAAGACCACTAGACACCAGGGAACTGTATAGGGGAGGGAAGTAGGACCCTTAGACACCAAGAAACTGTATAGGGGAGGGAGGTAAGACCACTAGACACCAGGGAACTGTATAGGAGAGGGAGGAGGACCACTAGACACTAGGGAACTGTATAGGAGAGGGAGGGAGGGCCACTAGACACCAGGGAACTGTATAGGAGAGGGAAGGAGGCCCACTAGACACCAGGGAACTGTATAGGAGAGGGAAGGAGGACTGCTTAACACCAGGGAACTGTATAGGAGAGGGGGGAGGACCACTAGACACCAGGGAACTGTATAGGGGAGGGAGGTAGGTCCACTAGACACCAGGGAACTGTATAGGCAGGGCCGGGCCGAGGCATAGGCTGGAGAGGCTCCAGCCTCAGGGCGCAGTGTAGGAGGGGGCGCACAATTCATTCAGCTGTCATTCCTAATTGTGTATGAAGCAGAAAGAAATAAGAATAGGGGATACATGGCAGTGACTGCAAGCCAGATAACTAGAGATTAAGGTGTTGGGGAGGTTGTGGGCCCTGTGGCCCTCTTAGTCTAACAGCAATCAGTGTGTGACGGCTGGGTTGGGAGGGGTGGAGGGGCGCACTTTGGTGTCTCAGCCTTGGGTGCTGGAGGACCTTGTCCCTGCTCTGTGTATAGGGGAGGGTGGTAAGATCACTAGACACCAGGGAACTGTATAGGGGAGGGAAGTAGGACCACTAGACACCAGGGAACTGTATAGGGGAGGGTGGTAAGATCACTAGACACCAGGGAACTGTATAGGGGAGGGAAGTAGGACCATTAAACACCAAGAAACTGTATAATAATAATAATAATCTGAACATTTGTATAGCGCTTTTCTCCTGTCGGACTCAAAGCGCTCAAGAGCTGCAGCCACTGGGACGCGCTCAAGAGGCCACCCTGCAGTGTTAGGGAGTCTTGCCTTGAACTCCTTACTGAATAGGTACTTGACCTAGCCAGGATTCGAACCCTGGTCTCCCATGTCAAAGGCAGAGCCCTTAACCAGTACTCTATCCAGCCACCACAACTAGACACCAGGGAACTGTATAGGAGAGGGAGGAGGACAGCTAGACACTAGGGAACTGTATAGGAGAGGGAGGGAGGGCCACTAGACACCAGGGAACTGTATAGGAGAGGGAAGGAGGCCCACTAGACATCAGGGAACTGTATAGGGGAGGGAAGTAGGACCACTAGACACCAGGGAACTGTATAGGGGAGGGAGGGAAGACCACTAGACACCAGGGAACTGTATAGGGGAGGGAGGGCACCACTAGACACCAAGGAATTGTATAGGGGAGGGAGATAGGACCACTAGACACCAGGGAACTGTATAGGGGAGGGAGGTAAGACCACTAGACACCAGGGAACTGTATAGGGGAGGGAAGTAGGACCCTTAGACACCAAGAAACTGTATAGGGGAGGGAGGTAAGACCACTAGACACCAGGGAACTGTATAGGAGAGGGAAGTAGGACCCTTAGACACCAAGAAACTGTATAGGGGAGGGAGGTAAGACCACTAGACACCAGGGAACTGTATAGGAGAGGGAGGAGGACCAGTAGACACTAGGGAACTGTATAGGAGAGGGAGGGAGGGCCACTAGACACCAGGGAACTGTATAGGAGAGGGAAGGAGGCCCACTAGACACCAGGGAACTGTATAGGAGAGGGAAGGAGGACTGCTTAACACCAGGGAACTGTATAGGAGAGGGGGGAGGACCACTAGACACCAGGGAACTGTATGGGGGAGGAAGGAGGACCACTAGACACCAGGGAACTGTATAGGAGAGGGAGAGGGCACTGGACATCAGGGAACTGTATAGGAGAGAAAGGGCAGCCATTAGACACCAGAGAACTGTATGGGGGGTGGGGGGGGGGGGCGTATTAAACACTGTGGAACTGCATAGGGTGCTATTAGACACCAGGGAACTGTGTAGAGGAGGGCAACTAGACATCAGGAAACAGGTGGGGGAGGGGTGTTGTGTGGTGTGTGGCCACCTTTAGGCTGCTACCACATGGAAAAATTCTGACTTGTGAGATAAATACCTCAAGAAATGTCAATTTCCAAAGATTAGAGCAAGTGAGAAACTAGGCACCGCTGTAGCATCAATGCTATAGTGCGCGGGACGTGTACGGATAATTTAGGGTTTAGGGTTCCCCGAATTACATCTATACAGATTTATGTGTGAACACAGCCATAGAAACACATATAAAACTGATGCCAACTGTAAAAACTGACAGGACAGGACTGGACGCATTTTTATGTGTGAACCCAGCCTAAAGGTGGCCACTAACAATTGAATTTCAAGCGAAAAATCGTTCAGATAACGATTTTTTAAAAAAACGATCTGATCATTCTGATTGGAAGTGAAATCGTTCACAACACAATCAACGAACCAATCTTTGCTTCCTATCTATCACAACCAACAAGAAAATCCAAATTTTGGTTTGAGGAAAATCCAATGTGACAATTTTATAATCCTTTGCGATCGATTGTGCCCATCAACGGTAATTATTTTCAACCAATCTGATCAAAATTTCTGATCGTTCTATTTTTTGCTTGAAATTGGACCGTTAGTGGCCAACTTAAAGTGAACCTCCATACTAAAAATCTACTCAGCAGAACTGAAAAGGCTTGGTGTTTCTTTAACAGTTTCACAGCATCAGAACTTTGTTTTCCTTACCAAAGCATCATTTTTAGCTGCATTTTTATCTAAGCTCCACCCATCAAAGAAAAAAAGCCCAGGCTTTTTTCCCCTGATGCTGTGCAATGCATGATGGGATTTCCTATGTTGTTCACTGGCGAACTGAGGGGGCTATTCCGGGTGTCTGGAACCTCCCCCCTGCACTGAGCTGTGTATTCAGCCAGGGAAGCCCGCATAATATAAACAGCCTC
This sequence comes from Hyperolius riggenbachi, assembly GCF_040937935.1. Lineage (NCBI taxonomy): Eukaryota > Metazoa > Chordata > Amphibia > Anura > Hyperoliidae > Hyperolius > Hyperolius riggenbachi. The sequence goes on from NC_090652.1 coordinate 11,389,339, forward strand.
ATTCTCCCTCCCTTTTAACTTCTGGTGCCTCCCTCCAGCTAATAGAATGAGAGAGGCAGCCCAGCTTCCCTCACAAGAAGATGCAGCCTGCAGTGAGAGAATGTTGATTTTGGAGTCCTGGACTCTCCACAGCACAGAAGTGTCAGACATGATGAAATTAGAGTGCAGGCAAGCTGGTAAATATGCACAGCATGATGCAGAGCTTGCCTGGACTCAGGGTCTGTGGGCAAACATCTGTCTGGTCTCTCCCCATTGTTATAATGACTGCATGTGTGGGTAAGGTGTTTAACAAGCTGAAAAGTTTTTGACAGTCCCTTGACTCCAGGAGGGCTTCTTTCTGACTTGTGTGAGAGACTGACAGGGACAGGAGTCCGATTACAGGCAAGTAGCCTGTGTGATGTGGGACTTCAATACAGATAAGTTCTCTGCTCCATCTCAGGCTATTCTCAATTTTTCCACTCCTCTCTCTGGGCTAGTGCAACGCCAAAATGACAATAGCAATCGCTAGCAATTTGTGAGTGTGATTTTGTGAAGTGATTTTCAGAGCGATTTTTGAATGAATTGCTCAAAAACATGCTACATGCAGTATACCTGTGATTTTGAAAAAATCACAACGCTGCTGTGGGAACACCCACATAGGGTAACATTAGCCAAGCGCTTTTCAAATCACTGTTGATTTGAAAAATGCCCAGAAGCACTCTTGGTGTGCACCAGCCCTCCCTCATTCACCTTTGTTTCCCTCTTCCCCTAGAGCTGGCTGTGTGTTCTTGTCATACAGGAAAGCTAAATAAAAGTGCAATCCTGGTGAGGCAAAATATTATTATTTAGTATTTATATAGCGCCGCCATCTTCCGCAGATGCATATATCCCTGCATCATATGGGTATCGCTTGCGCTAAGTAAAACTATGCAGCATATTCCACTGAATTGTCCAAACTAAGTCTATCTCCCGTTCCTCTCTCGGGGAGTTGTTCCAGCGCTGTACCCCGTTCACATTTGCTGCTACCAGAAGCCCTCAGAAACACTCGTGTCCTTGAGTACTTCCAAAGATAGGCAGCTCCGTAATACGCCAGCGCACTTTTGTGCATGGGCAGTATGGAGCCACCTGTATTCGGAAGCACTCGGGACATACGTGCTTCTGGACCTTTCAGGAATCCCCCCCCCCCCCCTTAAAAATCCTGCGTTTGCCCCTGTTGTTATTCACGTTGCCTAGCAACTGGGAGAGGTGCCCAGGACACAGGACAGTTGGAACTGTGTCTCATGCTCACTGTCGCCTCCTTTCAACCAAAAAGATGGCTGCCCTCATGAAATCAAACATTTGCCTGTTCTTTTAAAACAGTGTGGGTAAGAGATTATATTACCTATCTATTCTAATTAACATAACTAATGTAACTTAATGACAGTATGTTTGTTTAGGCTGGAGTTCCTCTTTAAGTAAATTGAAGCCATAATGTAAAAGCATTTTTTATAAATTTCAGGACTTTTGCCGTCATGAGGAAATGTGGGAACCTTCAAAACAAATGTGTTTACTTTCTAAATATATTTTAACATTTAGATTGTTGATCTTAATTATCTCAATTTATTGATAGATGAAGATCACACCATTTAACAATTGTCACGTGCAAATTATATTATAATACGGAATTATATATAGTATAGTATATGTAATTACAGGCATAGCTACATAATATGGAAATGGTAGACAATATACAGTATAAGTTATAGTGACAGTTGTATAGTGATTAACAAAAACATACAACAACTTACAAAACAACCACAACTTTATCATTATTATTATATAGTCTTTAGATAACGCCAACATCTTCCGCAGCTCTGTACAGAGTACATAATCATGTCACTAACTGTCCCTTAGACGAGCTCACAATCTAATCCCTACCACAGTCATATGTCTATGTATGTATCGTGTAGTGTATGTATCGTCATCTAGGACCAATTTAGAGGGAAGCCAATTAACTTATCTGTATGTTTTTGGGACGTGGGAGGAAACCGGAGTGCCCGGAGGAAACCCACACAGACACGGGGAGAACATACACACTCCTTGCAAATGTTGACCTGGGTGGGATTCGAACCGGGACCTGAAAGGCGGGAGCGTGCTAACCACTGCACCACTGTGTTGCCCCAGACTCAGTGGGTCGAAGAGCTCAAAGAAGCTCTTTTACATAAATAACAACTGAAGTTTTATATCTCTTCCTGTACTGGAAAACAACTTGAGATTATTTTCTTTGCTACTAATGCTTAATTTCTTAGCTTTATTGCACATACAATTCAGTACCTCATAAGTTTATTTTTGCGTCAGGTTTGCTTTAAGTGTAAATAGGGCCTCAAGTTTACTGAAGAAAAAATTGAAATCAATTCAATTTCGAAATCATAATTACGTACAATTGTAAAAGCCAAAGCTTATGTAAAATTTTGCGTAAGCACAAGAGGATCTGTAACCTCAAAAAATCCCCTGGGGGGTACTCACCTCGGGTGGGGGAAGCCTCCAGATCCTAATGAGGCTTCCCACGCCGTCCTCTGTCCCTCGGGGGTCTCGCTGCAGCCCTCCGTGCAGCCGTGACGTAATATTTACCTTCCTGGCTCCTGCGCAGGCGCTCTGACGGCTGTCGGCTCCGAACTACACGGAAATACCCGATCGCCGTCGGGTCTGCTCTACTGCGCAGGCGCAAGTTTCCGGCGCCTGCGCAGTAGAGCGGACACGACTGAGATCGGGTATACCCGTGTAGTTCGGAGAGGAAAGCAGCCACAGCGCCCCCGCTGGAGCCAGCAAATGTAAATATTGAAATTACAGTCGGGCCTGTCGCCGGCTGTTCAGAGGGCTGCAGCGAGACCCCCGTGGGACAGAGGACGGCGTGGGAAGCCTCATTAGGATCCGGAGGCTTCCCCCACCCGAGGTGAGTACCCCCCAGGGGATATTTTTCATGTTACAGAGTCTCTTTAAGATCATCATCACTACCGTTCTGCACAGGCTTTGATGTAAATGTGCCCTAATATTACTAGCAGGTATCAGAACCAGGCTAACACCAATATTCTCTTTCTACCGTTTCAGGCTGCCCATTGTTGACTACCACTGGTCTTTCAGGCCTCGTTCAGCTTCAGGATCTGGAGGAACTGGAACTCACCAACTGCCCCGGTGCCACTCCCGAGCTCTTCAAGTATTTCTCCCAGCACCTACCCCGCTGTGTTGTGATTGAGTAAGAGGCAGGAGCTGATCTATATAACTGTTTCCTCAAAACCATTCCCAGCACTGACCATCTGATCGGAGACTTTGGCAGTAGGGAGGGGGGTGTGTTGACACACTAGAGCCGTCGATTTGATGACAAGCAAGGAGAGCAAGATCCTGGGAGATACTTTCACACTCCGGTTCGTGAAGACCTCATTCCATGTCCCGAAGAAAAAAAGGGTTGTATATTTCCCACGCCTCATCTCTTGTCTTCTCTGTCGTGGACTGTTATGAAACTCACAAATAGAGCCGGCTCCATCTGAGTAAATGAAAAAAAAAAATCGGCGTTCTCTACAAGGATTCTATGGTGTGAGGTTGAGTCCAGCACATTGTGGGGTGTTGCTTTGAGTTCAGTGGTGATCCTCCATGTTTTGGTTCCTAATGCTAAGAAGATTATTGTCTTAGGTAGTCTGTTCCAGAACATTCATTAATTCTGGGTTTTTTGTGAAGACATCACTAAAGAGGACATTCAGAGAAGAACAAAGGACAAGAATAAAGATTCTTCTTTTCTCGAGAGGCGTTGGCCTTTATGAAGGCGTTTCTGAGCAAGGAATACGGGAAGTCCAGAAGAAGGTTCTGCATGGTTGTTGAAAAGTCTCAATGCCATCTTATGGCTTGAATGAAGAGAAAGTGGTTAGATTTTGTCCATAGAAACCCATCCAGTAACACAATCTTATTTTGACTGTTTTACACCTCGTCGACCTGCTTTATATATGGTAGAGACATTTTGCTATCTGCCCATTGCTTCTTCTTCTTGCTCGGAACCTGTATTTTGTCCTGTAAACATAAACCTCAAGATAACTTTCTTGGCATGAATGCAGCCATATTTTTGGAAGCTGGTGACAAATGACGTAAGAGAGTCAATCCATGCATTTGTTTTGGCCAACCTAATCTAAGGACGGAAGAAAACCACGGTCTATCCCATTCAGTTTGACTTTCTACCTACGATACAGAGCACATCATGAATTGGATTTTCATCTTTTGGTATCTGGGTCAATAGTTGTGCCATCAAGTCTTAAAGTAGAAGAGTGGGATAGAATGAAAGCCATGGTGGGACTGTTGGTTCGAGCTTCTTTTGGCAGGAATCACCCTGCATAAACTATGCTTGGTTGGAGAGGATTCCTTCCTCTTTCGTACATCTTTCCGGCTTGTCCTAGTGCCTGTACATTACTGCTTGTGCTCAGATCACTGCTTTCACTAAGACCACCAGAAGATGGAGGACATTTGAATTGCATCACTTCCATCCATGGCCTGTTCCCTAATCCTAACGGGGAGAAGCAGTGCTTTTATTCTATTTTTTTCTTACGGCGTTTGTGACTTTTGAAGCCTTCGTCCCAACTTTGCAGGAACTGTGAGATGTCACGCCACAATGTGACAGTTTAAAAGGATGCTTCAGGGGTAAAAGACCACTCCGTCCCAAAGCTGATATTTCTGTTTTGAATGGTTGCTGGAAAGCTTTATTCTATACTGGCTTCTTTTAACAAACGAGGACTTACGGGGTGAGGCAACTTATACAAAACACTTGCTTATTTGTAGGCAAAAAAAAAGGTATGGACTCATCTTCAGCTTCTCAAGGTGTCCAACTCTTTGTCGGTCATCAGAGATGGTGTCAAAATTTAGCATTTTAGAAAATTACTTTGGCAAAACTTTTACGTTCTGTGATTTGAGGAATATCCGTGCATAGGAAGCATCTGTGGTGGACAGCAAAAGCGAACATGGGCTCTGGGTCCACCTTGAAAGAAAATCCCCCCCCCCCCCCAAGAAAAAACATTTCTACTCAATGTTTGTTTTGTTTTTGTTTCACCAGATGTTTTACTTCTAGACCTGACTATACTTTGGGAGGGAAAGGGGGGCTGGCCAATACTGGGGGAACACCTGGCTATTCCTCGGGAGGGAGGGTTGCCCAACACTGGTAAAACATCGGGCTATAATTCAGGCGGGGCTTCCTAATGCTGGGGTTCCATCTGACAATCTATACTGGAGAGGGGGTCTACTTAATACTGGAGATTTATCTGACTATCTATACTAATTAATATACTATATAGTATATACTATACTAATTAATTTATTTCAATTTATTTATTTATTTTAGATATCAAAGTCCATCACGTAAGTGGCCAAAATCTAAAGATTTTACATTTATTAAACAGCTTCAAACCTATTGGCATAACTATACTGATAATGAGGGGATCCGACTCCTCCCCCTTCTGCAGAGTAGCGCAGTGAAGCAGTTTAATGTGCAGAGCAGGGACAAGGTCCTCCAGCACCCAAGGCTGAGACAACAAAGTGCGCCCCTCCATCCCTCCCACCCCAGCTGTCACACACTGATTGCTATTAGACTAAGAGAGCCACAGGGCCCACAACCTCCCCAACACCTTAATATCTAGTTATCTGGCTTGCAGTCACTGCTATGTATCCCTTTTTCTTATTTCTTTCTGCTTCATACACAATTAGGAATGACAGCTGAATGAATTGTGCGCCCCTCCTACACTGCGCCCTGAGGCTGGAGCCTCTCCAACCTATGCCTCGGCCCGGCCCTGTGTAACTGCTCCTATGTACCTTCTCCAGTGGTGGATTGGGTCAGCCACATGCTCTATGCTGAATGCCTTTGGCTCCCAGTGCACGTCACGTGATCGGAGGTATGCTGGAGGTATGCAGGCATAGAGGGTCTGCAAGGTAGAACAGAAGAGATCCAACCTAGCACTGAAGCTGGTAAGGTAAATGCTAAACTGTTCCACTGCTCTACTCTGCAGTGCAGGGAGAGGGTACCAGGAGTGGGGGTGTATTTGTGTATGTTTTATCAGCCACACAGGGGGGTTGGAAATATAGAGACTTTTAATAGGTCTCCATTCTGCCACAATCCAGATGGCGACTGAAATACCTGAAATACATATAAAGTTATGCCCGATGAGCTTTCTTCTCTGACGCATGCACACACTATTAAATTCAATCAGTCCTGCCTTCAGGGAGGTTCTCTTTCTTTCTCTCTCCCCTCCTCGGAATCAGCAGGCAATCTGTCGTAGAAGGAGGGAATAAGCATGGAGGATGAGAGGATTTAGGTTGTAGGTAAACTCATTCTGGGTTGAGGAGTGATAGCTTCCCATAATGCATTGCGCTCATGAGTGACCTGGCTGGGGAGAAAGGAAGCTGAGATTTAGATATTGGATACTACGGGGACCCTGAAAGATAGCTGTTATCCTTCCCATTGGGTAACAGAGCCTCTTCATCCATACCTCCCAACTTTTTGAATTAAAGGATACCCGAACTGACATGTGACATGATGAGATAGACATGGGTATGTACAGTGCCTAGCACACAAATAACTAGGCTGTGTTCCTTTTTTCTCTTTCTCTGCCTGAAAGAGTTAAATATCAGGTATGCAAGTGGCTGGCTCAGTCCAGACTCAGACAGGAAGTGACTACAGTGTGACCCTCACTGATAAGAAACTTCAACTATAAAACACTTTCCTAGCAGAAAATGGCTTCTGAGAGCAAGAAAGAGGTAAAAAAGGGGAATTTCTTATCAGTGAGGGTCACACTGTAGTCACTTCCTATCTGAGTCAGGACTGAGTCAGCCACTTACATACCTGATATTTAACTCTTTCAGGCAGAGAAAGAAAAAAAGGAACACAGCATAGTTATTTGTGTGCTTGGCACTGTACATACCAATGTCTATCTCATCATGTCACATGTCACTTCGGGTATCCTTTAAGAAAGAGGGATACTTAAACCACACCTCTGCCATACCCCCAATCACGCCCCCAGCCACACCCCCTAGTCATGCATACTATAAAGATTTTATAAGACAAATGTGTTTATAGCTCAAACCACACTGGTCCTTCCTATCCTGGTTCATTTTCCTTCATATTAACATTTGAAAATAAGAAATATATCGATTTAAAGGATATGAATAAAGTTTGCAGTCAAACACATTTTTCAGTAAAGAAATACATATATTTACAAAGATCTGCCCATCGGTCCTGAAAGAAGGACAAATGTGGGAGAAAGCGAGACAGAGAGACTGGATTCCCAAAGAGGGACTGACCCTCCGAAAGAGGGACAGTTGGGAGCTGTGTTTATCACTTGGTGACGGGCATGGTTTTCAGGCACCAAGAAAGGTCACGTGACCACGTTTGAACACTTTAGCAGCAGATAATATTTAAGAAACTTGTTTTTTGTTTATGTTCTCCGACGAGCTCCAATTTGGAAGAGCCTTAGTAAATTAGTTGCAGAGTTTTTCATTTTACAGAAGCAATTTGGCAAAAATCTTGATACCATCTCTGTTGGAAATCAAATGCCTCGAGAAACCCAACCTCACACATTGGTGGTGGTGATGTCATCATGAAACGCTTCCTTGAGATTGCCATTGAAGCATTGTTAAGAAGTTACAGCCAAAGAGGTTGCCGACGTGTTGTGCTCCTCTGTGAGGATTGAGGAAGACTTGAGGCATTTCCTCACCGACACTTCGTCTGGATCTGAAACCTACCAGAGCAGCTTATGGAGATCTGTCCAAAGCCTGTCCAAAGCCTGTCTAGCTGTACAGCGAATGCAAGTTACATGGTGCTATTCCATCCACTACACCAAAGCGTGCCCCCATAACGTGAGCAGATAACTGGGGAGCCCAGCTGTGGCAGAGTGGTTGGTTTACTAAGCCTGGGGAACAATAGAGAGCAATGGAAGAATCAAGCTAATCGGGACTCTATATTTACTGAGCTCGTACTGGAATATTGCAAAGATCGCTGAAATGTTAGTGCATTCAACTGTGGTATTGCAGGTGTGATCTTATCTTCGAAAGGAACTTGTAGTGGATCCAACCTCATAAGTCTGCTACAATCCTCAAACAAAAGTCTCTCTCGTAAAGGTTTTGATCTTCCTAATGCTAGGTACACACCATACGATTTTGTGGTAGATAGATGGTTCGATAGATAATTTCTGACATGTCCGATCTTATTTTTCATCGTTTTTCTGATCGATGTCTCTAACAGAAGTGAATGGAAATAGATAATAAAAGATAAGTGAATTGAATCGGAAATTGATTGGACGGAAAATCGACCGAAAAAACGCATTGTGTGTACCCAGCATAAGAAGACCAAAGCGTATTCAATTCTGTCCAACCACCCTTCTAACACCTTCATCACCCCTTGATGAGTCATGCTGTCTGCACGGATGTGTGCACTTTTCTGTTCTTCTCTGCCTTCCAGAGACAGTTGTGAACACACAGAGAAGTTGTCTGGTCTCTACACTCAATGTAACAGACAGCATGACTCATCAGAAGGGATAGGGCAATGAGGGCATTGACAGAGGGGCGGGGCAGATCCATAGATCATGCTACGGTGAGTTTTTAACACAGCTTTGGCACTAGATTAAAGTAAATATGAAGTGGCAATGAAAAAGAAAGTTAGATACTCAGCTATGGAGAGGGAAGACTCTGGATCCAATAGAGCCTTTCCGGGACTCTCTCCGTGCCTTCATTCCACCGCTGTCCCCCCGTTGAAGTTATTTGACCAGCTGGTGAATACATCTTCAGTTTTTTTCGTGAAGGCTTCAGAAGTACTACTACTCCCGTCCCCAAGTACTCTGCCCGGGTCCTCAAGTACTTCCAAAGACGAGCAGGTCCATACTGTGCATGTGTGAGTCCGGGCTTATGCATGCGTGGTATGGAGCGCCCATCTTCGGAAACTCTCAGGGACACAAGTTCTTCTGAAGCCTTCTGAGGACTCTCGAAGGAGTTGAACTTCAACAGGGGACATCGGTGGACTGAGGGCACAGAGAGAGGATCGAGAAGGCTCTATGGGGTCCACAGCCTTTCCTCTACTTAGGCCTCTAATTTTTCCAGCTTGGCTTCAGATTTGCTTTAAGAAAAGGAACATTCCCACTGCAGAGTCCATTAAATAAATCCAGGCGGCTATTCCCGTGCCGCATGTGGCTGCGGTCACATGACCACCTATTTGCCAACATTTTAGAAGGTTCCACTATATTATAATAGAACCCAGGTGTAGTTGACACCTAACCAAAAAAATCAAGTCCTGATTTGTGCGATCACATGTGGATGTTCTCTACCAGCCTTGATGAGTCAACCCCAGAGTGATGCCTTCATGATTGCCTTGAGGACAGTGAGAAACATCTCACCACGGGAGCCAGAAGATGGGCCAACCAACTGGTGCCTTCAGAAGCTAAAATTTCAGATTTGGGTGGAGTTGGCCTTCAAGATACAATCAGATACAATCAGACCATCCTTCATCGTCCCTTCTTGTGTACCTACTTCTGTTCATCTCTTCCACACACAGGGTCTCTTTATCTTCTCTGGCGCTCCTGTCCCCCTTTCTCCACACCCGCCTCTCTCTCTCTTTCATGTAACATGGTAAGTCTCTATGTACATGTGCCCCACGATCTCTGCCCCGCATGTTTCTTTCCTTTCGTCTCTTTTTTGACTCTACTCACATCTGGAGAGCACTGTATTTGAAGAAATCTTGTGCTGTTTTCTCACCACGCTTTAAATATAATAAAATATATCACCCCTCAGAGTTTTCATTCAGAGCAAAAAGCATTTCATTCTTCTTTGGCTTTGGTCGTTTCTCTTTGTCTTCTGCATAATCATGCATGTGGCTGGATAGTGTATTGGGTAAGAGCTCTGCTTCTAACACAGAGTACATCAGGTGCAGAGATTACAGGGGCGGCATGTTTGTACTGTGTTTAGGCAGGAAAGCATAATTGCGGAAAAGCAGCTTGTTGTGCTGTGTGGGGAGTCTGACAGTGAGTGAGGAGGGGGGAGGCAGGAGAGCAGCATTGGGGAAAAGCAGCTTGTTGTGCTGTGTGGGGAGTCTGACAGTGAGTGAGGAGGGGGGCGGCAGGAGAGCATCATTGGGGAAGAGCAGCTTGTTGTGCTGTGTGAGGAGTCTGACAGTGAGTGAGGAGGGGGAGGCAGGAGAGCAACATTGGGGAAAAGCAGATTGTTGTGCAGTGTGAGGAGTCTCACAGTGAGTGAGGAGGGGGGAGGCAGGAGAGCATCATTGGGGAAAATCAGCTTGTTGTGCTGTGTGAGGAGTCTAACAGTAAGTGAGGGGAAGGGAGGCAGGAAAGCATCATTGGGGAAAATCAGCTTGTTGTGCTGTGTGAGGAGTCTGACAGAGAGTGAGGAGGGGGAGAAGGAGAGCATCACTGGGGAAAAGCAGCTTGTTGTACTGTGTGAGGAGTCTGACAGTGAGTGAGGAGGGGGGAGGCAGGAGAGCATCATTTGGGGAAAAGCAGCTTTTTGTGCTGTGTGAGGAGTCTGGCAGTGAGTGAGGAGGGGGGAGGCAGGAGAGCATCATTTGGGGAAAAGCAGCTTTTTGTGCTGTGTGAGGAGTCTGGCAGTGAGTGAGGAGGGGGGAGGCAGGAGAGCATCATTGAGGAAAAGCAGCGTGTTGTGCTGTGTGAGGAGTCTAACAGTGAGTGAGGAGAGGGGAGGCAGGAGAGCATCATTGGGGAAAAGCAGCTGGTTGTGCTGTGTGAGGAGTCTCACAGTGAGTGAAGAGAGTGGAGGCAGGAGAGCATCATTGGGGAAAAGCAGCTTGTTGTGCTGTGTGAGGAGTCTGACAGTGAGTGAGGAGGGGGAGGCAGGAGAGCATCATTGGGGAAAAGCAGCTTGTTGTGCTGTGTGAGACATCTGACAGTGAGTGAGGAGGGGGAGGAGGAGAGCAGCATTGGGGAAAAGCAGCTTGATGTGCTGTGGGAGGAGTCTGACAGTGAGTGAGGAGGGGGAGGAGGAGAGCAGCATTGGGGAATAGCAGCTTGTTGTGCTGAGTGAGGAGTCTGACAGTGAGTGAGGAGGGGGGAGGCAGGAGAGCAGCCTTGGGGAAAAGCACCTTGTTGTGCTGTGTGAGGAGTCTGACAGTGAGTGAGGAGGGGGGAGGCAGGAGAGCAGCATTGGGGAAAAGCAGCTTGTTGTGCTGTGTGAGGAGTCTGACAGTGAGTGAGGAGGGGGAGGCAGGAGGGCATCATTGGGGAAAAGCAGCTTGATGTGCTGTGTGAGGAGTCTGACAGCGAGTGAAGAGGAGGGAGGCAGGAGAGCAGCAGTGTTTCATGTGACTTGCACAGCAGAAGGGAGGAGGTGGCACTGCTGTCCTGACTGAGGAGGAATGGAGTGGTTGAGGGTGAGCAGTTTGTTTGCCACATACTCACAGCCAGCCTGTGCTATTGTGTTGAGCTGCAGCATGTCATGTGAGAACATTAAATGCAGCAGAGTAAATTGTTGTGTGCTGTGCGATCATTCCAAATTGGGATGGGGGAGGGGGGGCGCATCCTCACAAGTTTGCCTCAGGCAGCAAAAAGTTTAGAACTGGCCCTGGCCCTAGTGGCTGCAGCTCTGGCGCTTTGAGAGAAAAGTGCAATATAAATGTTATTTGTCTTGCATAGTGTGAGGCTGTATGGCCTCTTTCATACGCGCAGCTGAAGGGCGGTGAATTAAAGGGGAACTTCAGCCTAAACAAACATACTGTCATTAAGTTACATTAGTTTTGGTAATTAAAATAGATAGGTAATATAATCTCTTACCCACCCCTGTTTTAAAAGAACAGGCAAATGTTTGTGATTTCATGAGGGCAGCCATCTTTTTGGTTGAAAGGAGGTGACAGGGAGCATGAGACACAGTTCCAACTGTCCTGTGTCCTGATCACCCCTCCCAGTTGCTAGGCAACAAGAACAACAACATCAGAAATCCCATCATGCTTTGCACAGCATCAGGGGAAAAATGTCCGGGCAGATTTTTTCTGTGCAGCTAAAAATGAGGCTTGGGTAAGAGAAACAAAGTTCTGATGCTGTGAAGCTGTTCAAGAAACATAAAGCCTTTTCATTGCTGCTGAGTAGATTTTTAGTCCGGAGGTTCACTTTTATCGCTCGTCAGCTGCTCTCCTGCACCGGCGGGGCACTTGCTAGCGCTCGGTACCAGCCCTGGACAGGCCGTTGAAAAAATATTGTTTTTTTGCAGTAAAATATCTTTTTCTTATTTTTTTTTTTTTGTTTGTTTGTTCCATTTCACTAAAAATGGGAAAATAAAATCTATTTTCGCAAACATTTTTTAAAAATCGAAAATAGCATTTTCAATGCAAAAATGGCTTTGGCGAAAATCTGCAAGTAACGCTGCTCTGCCGCTCGGTAAAACCACCGGGTGTCAGCGTGCCATTCAAACTGCACCCAAAGTGCACTGGCAGCAGATGGGACGCTGAACTGCTTGGTAAACGTGCAGTTCTGAAAGAGGCCTAAGCCTAGTACACATTATCAATTATGATTGGCCAATCACTGACCAATTTTACCACCCTAATGTATTGTGAGGTTCAACAGATATTCAGTACTATAAACAGCGTTTATAGGTAAACCCTTATACCGCGTGGAGGTGGAAAAATTGGTCAGTTATTGACCAATCATACTTGAAAGTGTGTACCAGGCTGTAGAAGTTTGGTTGACAAGACTTAAAGAGAAACCGTGACCAAGAATTGAACTTCATCCCAATCAGTAGCTGATACCCCCTTTTACATGAGAAATCTATTCCTTTTCACAAACAGACCATTAGGGGGCTCTGTATGACTGATATTGTGGTGAAACCCCTCCCACAGGAAACTGTGAGGACCATGGTCCTGGCAGTTTCCTGTCTGTGAACCTTGTTGCATTGTGGGAAATAGCTGTTTACAGCTGTTTCCAACTGCCAAAAAAGCAAGCAGCAGCTACATCACCTGCCAGCAGTAAAAATGTCACCTTGTGATAAATGTCAGAATATAAATCAGGGATTTCAAAGATTTTACAATGGGCAAAGACTGACTAAATCATTTATACACAATTATTGTAAAACTGAAGCACTTTTTTATATTACATTATTTTCACTGGAGTTCCTCTTTAAAGAGAGACTGTCTGTGAACCTCGTTGCATTGTGGGAAAAAACTGTTTACAGCTGTTTCCAACTGCCAAAAGAGCAAGCAGCAGCTACTTATACTGACATAACCTGCCAGCAGTAAAAATGTCACCATGTGATAAATGTCAGAATGTAAATCGGGGAGAGGAAAGATTTTACATTGGGCAAACACTGACTAAATCATTTATACATAATTATTGTAAAAATGAAGCACTTTTTTATTACATTATAGAGTTCCTCTTTAAGCCTGGTACACACTTTCAATCATGATTGGCCAACCACTGACCGATTTTACCACCTCCACGTAGTAGAAGGGCCATCAGATCTTGAATGCTATGAGCATATTGTGTAGATAAGCTCTCATACTACATGGAGGAGATAAAATTGGTTGGTGATTGGCCAATCAAAGTTGAATGTGTGTACCAGGCTTTAGGGGAAAATGTGTTCCAGCGGGCCAATCATGACCTGACAAGACTCATCTGTTCTGTTACTCCATAAAGTGGTCTTGTTTACCCATTTTTTGTCCATATTTTTTACTTCTTGCATTTCACCTGGGCACCCCCAGGGCCGGGCCGAGGCATAGGCTGGAGAGGCTCCAGCCTCAGGGCGCAGTGTAGGAGGGGAACACAATTCATTCAGCTGTCATTCCTAATTGTGTTTGAAGCAGAAAGAAATAAGAAAAGGGAATACATAGCAGTGACTGCAAGCCAGATAACTAGATATTAAGGTGTTGGGGAGGTTGTGGGCCCTGTGGCACCTCTTAGTCTAATAGCAATCAGTGTGTGACGGCTGGGGTGGGAGGGATGGAGGGGCGCACTTTGGTGTCTCAGCCTTGGGTGCTGGAGGACCTTGTCCCGCCTCTGCGCACCCCTATAAACACTAGTCTTTGCAGATATGATCTGTTAGCAGATCTTTTTTGAAATGCTGGCCACAGACCGATAGGGATTGGTCGATAAGATGCAAATAAATCTGAGTTGATGCAGAGTTGTGCAGAATCGTTCTGCAAATGTATGCAGCTCAGAACTACGCAATGAAGCTGCAGGAAAAGTTGATGGGGAAATTTTTTTTGAGCATAAACAAATTTGCATCATTTTGTATCAACTCAAAATCGTTTGCGTTCCATCGACCATCCCTGCAGGGAAGATTGAGCTGGCAGATTATTACTAGATCGAGGCAGATTACTAGACCCAGCAGATTCGGGCGGCCACTGTAACCGAATCTGGTGATAAAGAATCCGTGAACTTGAAAATCCGATCGTCATTTTTTATTGATCAGATGGGACATTTGGATTGATTGGAGACAGGGCGAAAGGGTAGTGGTGGCAGATTGGTGGTCCGTACCGTTACACTGCATCGGACAACTATTGAATATCTGTGGGCAGTGTGTAGAAGGAATGAATCCCTCTCTGATCAGATTCAAATCAGAGAGAGATCTGTAGGTTTGGCACATTGGACAGCCATCTACTAGTATATGGCCAGCCTGAAGCAAACCTGAAGTGGAATTAAACTTATGATATAATGACTTGTATGTGTAGTGCAGCTAGGAAATAGGACATTAGTAGCACAGATATGAATCTCATATTGTTTCCAGTGCAGGAAGAGTTAAGAAACTTCACTTGTTATCTATGTAAAAGAGCTTCTCTGAGCTATTTGCGTCGAATACAGTCCTGTTTTCTAAAGCACTTAAAGAGAACCTGAGGCGGGTATTTTCTCTGTGTCTCTGTATTCCCGCCTCTAGTCCCCGCCCCCTGGGGTCTGCAGTGCCCCCCTGTAAAACAGCGCCAGGCTAGCGATAATCTGCTTGTCACTAGCCTTCTGTTTACCGCTAGCCTGTCATTTATTCTGCTCTCCCCCGCCTCTGCCCGCCTCCATGAGCTTCCTCCAATCAGAAGCTAAGCCGCGACCTGGGCGGTACTTCCTGGGAAAACTGTGTTTGGAAAACTACTATGATTCAGGGCTAGAGGAAACGGGTCCTAAAGCCGTGTTCACATAAAATTGCCAGTGCAATCACTGAGTGCTTTTGTGAGCGCTTTTCCCTGCACTTTCAGAGCGTTTTGCGCTTTCTTAAGCGCTTTTCTAAGCTCTTTTGTCCATCAAATTGAGTTTTTCTTCCTGGAGACAATCAGGAAGTGAACTCTTTGACCTGGAACTGAATAAATACAATGTATTTATCTCAAAAGCTCTCAGAAAATCTCTTTTCAACGTGCTTTTTCAAGCGCTTTGCAATTTCCAGATACTTTGTACTGAAGCGCAAACACTCAGGAAATGTTGCAGGACCCGCGTTTGTGATTGGAAAGAAAGCTCATCGCTCATGTGAGATCATTCACATAGAGCTACATTGCTCAAGCGATTTTCAAAATCACCAGCTCTTTAAAAAAAATCAAAAACGCTCACAGTGTGAACAAGTCCTCACTGGTCAAACAAGTAATGAGGCAAAAATATGGAAAACAAAAATCATATGCTGGCCGCAGGTTTGAAGTTACTGCTGTGATATCAGACTGCTTCACTGATCACCTGTACTGG
The DNA here is from genome assembly GCF_040937935.1 of Hyperolius riggenbachi. NCBI lineage: Eukaryota > Metazoa > Chordata > Amphibia > Anura > Hyperoliidae > Hyperolius > Hyperolius riggenbachi. The sequence continues at coordinate 11,404,983 of NC_090652.1, forward strand.
ATGTACATTTCTATTGATTTGACGGACATCGGGCACCATGGTAGGTTAGTAGATAGCACTCTTGCCTTCTAGTGCTGGGTGTCTTGTTTGAACCCCAGCCAGGGCAGTATTTTCATAGGGTTTGTATGTTCTCCATGTGTCTGTGCGGGTTTCCTCCGGGCACTCAGGTTTCCTCCCACATCCCAAAAACACATGAAGTTAATTGTCTTCCTTCTAAAATTGTCCCTAGACTACAAAGGGCATAAGACTATGGTAGGATTAGATTGTGAGCTCCTCTGAGGACAGTCAGTGACATGACTATGTACTCTGTAATGTGCTGCAGAAGATGGCAGTGCTATATAAATACATAATAATAATATGGCAGGACATTAGACTATGACTATGGTAGGATTAGAGTGTGAGCTCCTCTGAGGACAGTCAGTGACATGACTATGTACTCTGTAATGTGCTGCAGAAGATGTCAGTGCTATATAAATACATAATAATAATATGGTAGGACATTAGGCTATGACTATGGTAGGATTAGAGTGTGAGCTCCTCTGAGGACAGTCAGTGACATGACTATGTACTCTGTAAAGTGCTGCAGAAGATGTCAGTGCTATATATATATACATAATAATAATAATAATATGGTAGGACATTAGACTATGACTATGGTAGGATTAGAGTGTGAGCTCCTCTGAGGACAGTCAGTGACATGACTATGTACTCTGTACAGTGCTGCAGAAGATGTCAGTGCTATATAAATACATAATAATAATATGGTAGGACATTAGACTATGACTATGGTAGGATTAGATTGTGAGCTCCTCTGAGGACAGTCAGTGACATGACTATGTACTATGAAAAGCGCTGCAGAAGATGTCATTGCTATATAAATACATCATAATAATAATTGTGTAAAGCATTATGTAGTGTGTTAGTGACTTAGAAATAGCTGATTTTCATTAGAGATGCTGCAGTTCCTCTGCCTTGCCACTAGAGGTCGCTGGAGCACACGCCTTGCCTGGTTCTGGCATGCCATAGCGTCTCCCTGCTGTGCTCAGCTGCTGCCCTGTCTGCTTCCCACCATTCCTGAGCTGATTTTACACCCCTCTGATGCTGGGGAAGGGTGAAGGGGGCAGAGGCTGGCGGGCAGGGTGCATGCCAATGAGGTAACGTTACTAACCCATTATCCCTGGGAGGCGGTGTGCTGGCTGGATTGTGTGCCAGCAATATCTGGAAGTCAAAGTGGCAGGATAGTGTCGGATCGCATAAAAGATTGGAATCGCGTGTACGGCTTGATTCACAAAAGAGTGCTGTTAGCACGACCGTTTTCGTGCGAGTTTTCGCATTGCACGCGATCGCGAATTTTCGCACAAAACGATAACGTTTTTGCGCGCAAACGCGAATGTTCCCGAGAAATCGATATCGTTTTTGCATGAAAATTCGTGCGCAATGCGAAAATTCGTGCGAAAATGGCCGTGCTAACAGTTAGCACTCTTTTGTGAATCAAGCCCGTAATGTGCAAGAGGCCTGAATCTGATCAATGAGGGATCTACTGCCTGCCCACACACTGCACAGCCATGTGTGACGTGCCCTCCAATCTTGGCCTTCGGCTGGAAATCGACTGCAAGATCGATTGGGCGGCCGTGTCGCTGCACCAGTTCAATAAGATTATTGCATCTGGAGGTCTTTACTGAAGTTAGGGCTCAGACACACTATAAGCGCTATTCTGAGTGCCTCCGATTGGTTAGCACTTTCTGAGTTCTGTTTAAAAATTGCTCCAATTCACTTTCACTAAAATTAGGGTAAAAATGGCGTAAAAATCGTCGCAACCGCATATGTTTTATGCAAACGCGTTCGCATCGATTTTTACGTGATTTTAATGAAAGTGAATGGGAGCGATTATTAAAAAGCGCTCAGGCTGTGTTCACATCTAAAATCGAAATCGCTGACGCCAACGCTTCCCGGCGCGCTTTGATTTTGTATAAAGCGCTTTTGCAGAGCGATTGTTTTTTTTTTCACTTCCTGACATAAGTCAGGAAGTGAACTCTTCCAGCCGAAAAAGAATAAATACAAATGTATTTACAATGTATTTATTCATGAAAGCGCTGGGGAAAGCGCTATACCAATCGCTTTTTCAAGCGCTTTGCGATTTCCTTATACCTTCCAATATAGGCAAATCGCCCCAAAAAATGGTACATGCAGCGGTTTGGTGAGCGGATCGCATCGAACCGCTCAGATGAGAACACTCTCATAGGGAATCACTGCACAAGCGTTTTTAGGGCGATTTTCCAAATCGCCCGCGTTTAAACAAGAGGCGAAAACGCCCCTAGGTATGAACAAGCCCTAATCGCACACGGACAGGAGCGTGGGCAAAAGAACACACTCGACAAGCCCTTGTGGAATATGTGGGGAGGATCCCAGTGCTGGGTCAGCGGAGGTGAGGAGGATGGGGGGAGCTGGACTAGGCAGAGACTTTGTACTACTAGGGTAGTTATCTATTCTACAGTATCTTTTACTTTTTTCACCCTCACATGTAACCCCCCCTAAAGACCAGGCTATTTTTTGTGTAATTGGCCAAGCTGCAGGGCTGCACAGCAGAGCACACTAGGGAGTCACCGCCCCCGTCTGATCGCCCCGAGTGTTTGTTTGTTTGCTTTTTTAAATATTTATACTAATATTTTTTTATTACATTTACTTATTTTTTTTAAATAAATTTTTACAATACACTCCCTCCCTCACCCCGCCAGCCAATCCCTGTGATCTGCTGTCATAGGCTTCAGCCTATGACAGCAGATCACCACCGACAGTCAGGAGGGGACAGCCGTGTCGCCAGTACAGCACGGCTGCAGATCGCAGCACTGTACTTAGAAAAAAGACGGCGATTTCGCCGTCTAAGTCTCCCGAGCGGCAACAGGAGATGCACACGCAGCCTGCGCACGATCTCCTGCAAACTGCCGCCCCAGGACTTTACGCCGATCAGCGTTAGGCGGTCCTGGGTGCAATCGGTCCTGGGTGCAATATTAACCTTCCTTAGCTCCAGCGGGGGCGCTGTTGCGGCTCTTCCCACGGAGATAGGCAAAAATAGCCGATCTCTGTCGGGTCCGCTCTACTGCGCAGGTGCAGGAGACTTGCGCCTGCGCAGTAAAGCGGACCGACAGATATCGGCTATTTCTGCCTATCTCCGAGCGAAGAGCCGATACTGCGCCTGTGCTGGAGGTAAATATTTACATCCCCGCAGTTCCCGGAGCTTTATCGCCGCCGCCATGGGACACAGGAGGATGGGGGAAGTCTCGATTGGATCTGGAGGCTTCCCCCTACCGAGGTGAGTACCCCCCCCCCCCCCCCCAGGGGAGTTTTTTTCGTTACAGATTTTCTTTAAGCTTGTGTCCAAATAAAAAGACCACCACAAGCAGCACTTAACTTTTTTACATGAATATAAGTGCTGGATCTGTGTGTGACTGTGTGTACTTTGTGTTATCCTCGATAAGGACACACACAGGACAAGGAACCTTGCACAAAAACAAAGTCATTAATACCAAAAGAACTAAACAGCTCCTCTTTTGTGATGGGTTCCTGGACAAGCAGAAAGCAATTTGGGCAAATCCCCTCTCTTGTGAAGATGGTCATTAGGCGTCCCCTCCCCCTCCCATATGAGGCCCTTGTCCTCTGCAGCTGTGTTTGGCTCTCTGCCTGGGGGACTTGGGACCCAATATCTGAGGTCACCTCAGCGCTGGGCAGAGGCAGGTCACGGCTTCAACTGACCACGCCGCCATCTTGTTCTAGCCGCCATTGTGCCTCGCTATGGCAACCAAGAGGATGGGGGCTAAAGCTCAAATTCAATAATCCCTGTGACCTCTCCGGGTGACCTCTCAGGGTGACCTCTCCGGGTGACCTCTCCTGGGCCCGCTGAGATGCTGCAGACGGAAGAGGGGGAATAAAAAAATATAACTGTTGTCAAAGCGGACCTGAACTCAGAACTTCCGCTTTGCTCTAAAAGATAAGCAACAGCATAATGACCTTTACAGAAAAACATTGCTTTGTTACAGCTTATACAAACCCTGCAATAAATCTGCAGTGTCTACTTCCTGCTTTCATGGAAGCAGGCATAGGGTTAAAGGACACCCGAGGTGACATGTGACATGATGAGATAGACATGTGTATGTACAGTGCCTAGCACACAAATAACTAGGCTGTGTTCCTTTGTTTCTTTCTTTGCCTGTAAGAGTTAAAAGTAATCAGGTATGCAAGTGACAGTTTTTCACTGGGTCAGACTATAGCTTAACCCTCACTGATAAGAAATTACAATCATAAAACACTTTCCTGGCAGAAAATAGCTTCTGCGAGCAGGAAAGAGATATAAATGGCCGATAGTTTATAGATTTGAGCTCTGGCATACGTCAATGAAGGTGGCGTTGAGCAGAGACAATGATACAGTATAAACTTAAAAACTAGATTTAAAGGGGCACTATGGGGAAAAATTGTAAAATTTAAAATATGTACAAACATAGACAAATAAGAAGTACGTTATTTCCAGCATAAAATGAGCCATCAATTACTTTTCTCCTATCTTGCTGTCACTTACAGTAGGTAGTAGAAATCTGACAGAAGCGACAGGTTTTGGACTAGTCCATCTCTTCATGGGGGATTCTCAGAGCTTTATCTATTTTCAAAAGCAGTTAGTGAATGGCAGTTGCTCTGTCCAACTGCCAAAACACTGTGTAGTGGACAGGGAAGCCAGCATCATTGTTTACATCATTTTTAAGGAATATCTTTATAAAGAATAAAAGCCTTGCTGAGAATCCCCTATGAAGAGATGGACTAGTCCAAAACCTGTCACTTCTGTCAGATTTGTACTGCCTACTGTAAGTGACAGCAACATAGGAGAAAAGTCATTTATGGCTCATTTTACTCTGGAAAAAACGTACTTCTTATTTGTAAATGTTTGCACATATTTTACATTTTACAATTTTCGCCATAGTGCCCCTTTAAATATAAAATAAAACTGTAATATCTAAAAAAAAAGTCATTTTTAGGAGTGGGAGGATAGATACAATTGTTTATCTCATCAGTTTGTTTTCACCTATGATGTCCTTTAACATCCTGTGCTTACAAATTAGCTGCTCTGCCAAAGCAGACAGCTGACAGATCAAATTACAGTAGTGATTAGTCACAAATGACTGAGGGGGAATTAGACAGGCTGAACTCACTAAATACATACAGGGTGCATTTCTTACTGTTTCCCATCTGTCCTGTGCAAGAGTTCAGGTCCACGTTAAGCTGAATACCCAGGAAGATGGATCCCAGCGATGTTCTAAGACAAGGAGCGTTCCCCTATTCATCTTCCTGCCGCCGGGTATACGCAACATCACACAACGGGCACAAACGAGAATTCAAGCAATTGCGGTAATTTGCGCAGGAGTCGTCGGGGATCTTAAAGAGGAACTCCAGTGAAAATAATGTGATTAAAAAAAAAGTGCTACGTTTTTACAATAATTATGTATAAATATTAGTTAGTATAATATTTAGTCAGTGTTTGTCCATTGTAAAATCTTTTCTCTCCCTGATTTACATTCTGACATTTACCACATGGTGACATTGTTACTGCTGGCAGGTGATGTCAGTGGAAGGAGATGCTGCTTGCTTTTTTGGCAGTTGAAAACAGCTGTAAACAGCTGTTATTTCCCACAATGCAACAAGGCCCCCACAGTGTGATGTCAGAACCATGGTCCTGACATCACACTGTAGGAGGGGTTTCACCACAATATCAGCCATACAGCGCCCCCTGATGATCCGTTTGTGAAAAGGTAAAAATTTCTCATGAGAAAGGGGGTATCAGCTACTGATTGGGATGAAGTTCAATTCTTGGTTACGGTTTCTCTTTAAAGACCCGGTCTGCCATGATGGTTGTTATCGCCACACTCGTTCGAATAATCATGCGGCTGTCCCAATATCGCGAGATCCTGGAAACGATCGTTCATCTTATTGAATGTAGTCCACTGAGTGCAGCAGAAAATGTCAGCGCCGGATAATGCCTAATACTTGTATATAAACGCAGGATAAAATTATCACCCGCAATCAACAAACTTCCAGGTAATGGTGGCTATACCCGGTACAATAATAACGTTCCAGTTTATTTGACTAAAACGATTGAATCGAACGAAAGTCAAAAATAATATTTTTTTTTTAATCAAGAAAAACGAACGATTATCCCCTTTTTTCGATAAAATTCTGATCGGACATGTTGGAAAAATAAGGGTGATTGTTGGTGAAATTGTATACTGCGGAAGATGTCGGCGCTATATAAATACTAAATAATAATAATAATAATAGTGTCTGGTAGGTTGCATAAGAAAATCCTATTATGGTGCCCCATACACAGTACAATACAAACTTTAGATTTTCTGTTTATTTTACCAAAACAATCGAATTGAATGAAAGTCGAAAGGAATATTTTTCTTTTTATCTAGAAAAATGAACGATTATCCAGTTTTTTCAATTAAAAATCTGATCGGACATGTTGGAAGAATCTTTATATTCGATCTAACGGAATAATCGAACGAAATTATCTAATAAAAAAAAAAAAAAAATGAAAAAATTATACCATGTACGGGCACCATTGGATGAACCAAGTTTTTCTTCTTATTCGATCGTTTTTCTTGGATTTTTGGATAAAATTGAACGTTCGTGTACCTTGAAAAGGATTTTAAGAACTATTCGACCAAACTGAATAATTGATCGAATATATTTCCGACATGTCCGATGAGATTTTTATAGAAACAACAACGGGTTAATCATCCATTTTTCTTGATCGAAAAAAAAGATTCTTTTCGACTTTCATTGGATATGATCGTTTTGGTCTCATAAACGGGAAAATCGAATGTTTTTATTGTACTGTGTATGGGCACGATTGACTTTGAGATTTTTTTTTCTCTTTTTCCGAAATGTCATTAATAATTTGCGTCACCCTCGCGCCCTGCCCCCTTTTTTTTCACGCGACAGAGAAACGCTTGAGAGTGAACTTTACATGAGCGCATCGCCCAAAAAAATGTTTTTTTCTTTTTTTCAATTAACATTCCGCTGCGCGATCCGTGTCATGGTAATGAGGAGAGCTTCCTGTATGTGAAAATCGCAGTCAGACATTCACATGGCCGGCCGGAGCTGCCAGAAAGAGGGGGGAGGGGGGGGGGGGCTGTCAATATTTATACAATCCCTCTTGTGAATGTAATTGGGATGCCATGAGTGGAGGCCAGAGGGATGGTAACCGGCCCTCGCTGCTCGCCCCCATTGTCCCTGCTCCCCACATTACGTCATCGCTCAGCAATGCTGGACTGCACAGACAAGGGACTGAAAGGGAGAAGATGTGGCTTTCCATTCACCACTGCGGCTGGGAAAATCGCATGAATGAAAGACGATCAGACGCCGTTACTTCATAGGGCCCATATTATTATTATTATTATTGTTGGTGTTTGGTGTATTGTATTCCAGTAGGCTTCATTTTTACTGGGTTACTTTTTTAGGGCTCTTCCGCACTGCATGAGCTTTGATCCGATTTTTCCAAGCGTATGCATTCTGGCAATCGCGAGGGCACCATGATTAACATAGTAATCGCAGCGCCCTGTACAGAATGGCGTGATCCAGTTTTCACGCAATCACAAACCTAGTGCCTGCTGCAGTACATTATTATTATTGTTACTTAGTGTTTATATAGCGCCGACATCTTCTGCAGCACTTTACAGAGTACATAGTCATGTCACTTAAAGAGACACTGAAGCGAGAAAAAAAAATATGATATAGTGAATTGCTTGTGTACTATGAATAATTACTAGAAGATTAGCAGCAAAGAAAATATTCTCATACTTTTATTTTCAGGTATATAGTGTTTTTTCTAACATTGCATCATTCTATAATATGTGCAGATTACACAACACTCAGCATTCAAAATGAGTCTTTCAGAGCAGTCTGTGAACTAATGACCTCTCCTCTAGCATAGAAAAAGTAAATAGTCCAGGAACAGTTGAGATAATAAAAGTCAGATAACAGCCCTCTCCACGACTAAAGGTGCCCATACACTCGTCAGATTGGCAGCAGATAGATAAGAAATGCATCTGATGATCTATCTGATGCGTTTTTAGAACATTTTTTACCATGATAGAATTCCAATAGATTTCAGTTTGAAATCTATTGGAATTCTATCTGATGGCATTTTTTTGCCATCAGATTTCCATTAAGGCCAATGCAAACTGATAAGCAATCTCATCAGATCGACCTAAATTTTCCACCCTGCCAGTTCGATGGAAATCTATCGAAATCGATCGAAATTGGCCATCGATCGGTCGATTGGCCAACCGATTTGCAATCGATCAATCGATCGATCGGGATCGATCACTCGGCCAGAAAATCAGCTGAGTGTATGGGCCCCTTAACTTAGTCAGAGAGCTTATCGGCTTGTTTGCATAGAGATAACAACTGGAGTTTCTCAACTCTTCCTGTACTGGAAACAATTAGACTGATGTATCTGATCTTAATGTTTTATTTCTTAGCTGTGCTACACATACAAATCATAATATCATCATTTTTATTTCGCTTCAGTGTCTCTTTAACTGTCCCTCGGAGGAGCTCACAATCTAATCCCTACTATAGTAATATGTCTATGTATGTATCATAGTCCAGGGGAAGACAATAAACTTACCTGTATGTTTTTGGGATGTGGGAGAAAACCAGAGTGCCCGGAGGAAACCCCCACAGGCACGGGGAAAACATACCGACTCTGTGCCGTGCGTTTTCTGCATTGTTCGTTTTTTAAATGTTTTGCTGCTTTTTCATTGTGTTTTTGTATGCATTTGTTTTTATTATTTTCAATAATCAATGAAGTTAAAATACAGCAGGTATATTTAAAAAAAAAAAAAACCCGCATCAAACGCATTCCCCTGTGTCTGCATTGAGATACATTATGAAAATATTACATGCATTTTGAAAACTATGCAGCAAGTTTTGCGTTTTCAAAAACGCCCAATGTAAAACGCACAAAGGCCCAGTGCACACCACAGACCTCTAGCAGATCTGCAAAACGCTAGAGGTTTTTGGAGCTGATTTCAGAGCGATTCTAGGCATGTATAGAGAGGTTTTCTAAACATGCCTAGCGTTTTTGGGTGCATTTTTGTGTAGCAGATTACACCTATTGTTACAGTGAGGCCCAGTGCACACCAAAACCACTAGCAGATCCGCAATACGCTAGCAGTTTTGGGAGCTGATTTCAGAGCCATTCTAGGTATGTTTAGAGAGGTTTTCTAAACATACCGGCCCGGTGCACACCAAAAACCGCTAGCAGATCCGCAAAATGCTAGCAGATTTTGAAACGCTTTTTCTTCTTTTTCTGCAGCGTTTCAGCTAGCATTTTGCGGTTTTGTGTAGCGGTTTTGGTGTAGTAGATTTCATGTATTGTTACAGTAAAGCTGTTACTGAACAGCTACTGTAACAAAAAACGCCTGCAAACCGCTCTGAAGTGCCGTTTTTCAGAGCGGTTTGCGGTTTTCCTATACTTAACATTGAGGCAGAAACGCATCCGCAATCCAAAATCTGCAGCAGCCCGGGAGTATGCGTTTCTGCAAAACGCCTCCCGCTCTGGTGTGCACCAGCCCATTGAAATACATTATCCTAGCGGATCCGCACCCGCAAGCAGATCGCAAACCGCAGCGGAAACGCTCTGGTGTGCACTAGGCCACCTAGCGGTTTTGGGTGCGTTTTTGTGTAGCAGATTACACATATTGTTACAGTAAAAGCTGTTACTGAACAGCTACTGTAACAAAAATGCCTGGCAAACCGCTCTGAAGTAGCGTTTTTCAGAGCGGTTTGCGTTTTTCCTATACTTTACATTGAGGACGAAACGCTTCCGAAATTCGCAAACGCGCAGCAGGAGGCGCGTTTGCGGCTTGGCAAAAAACTCAAACCGCCGGTGTGCACCATCCCATTGCAATACATTAGCCAAGCGTTTTTCCAGGCGGATGCGGCCGGCGGATCGCTCCAAAAACCGCTCGGTGTGCACTGGGCCTAAAAGCTGTTACTGAACAGCTTCTGTAACAAAAACGCCTGGAAAACTGCTCTGATGTAGCGTTTTCCACAGCGGTTTGTGTTTTTCCTATACTTTACATTGAGGCAGAAACGTTTCTGCAAACCGCAAACGTGCAGCAGGAGGCACGTTTGCGGTTTGCTAAAAACCTGCAAACCGCCGGTGTGCACCAGCCCATTGATATACATTAGCCAAGCGATTTCACAGGCAGAAGTGGTTTGCGGATCGCTGCTAAAACCGCTCGGTGTGCACCAGGCCATTGATATACATTAGCCAAGCGATTTCACAGGCAGAAGTGGTTTGCGGATCGCTGCTAAAACCGCTCAGTGTGCACCAGGCCGTAGATGCATTTTTCCTGCGGCCCATAGACTTCCATTGCTGCATAAAATACAGCATTTTATGCTTCGCAAGCTTTTCTGCCATGTGTGCACCCGGCCTAAGGGAAAAAGCTGTATTGTAAAAAAAAAAAAATGAAATGCTGGGACTTGCAGTCCGCCGGGCTTTAGCAGCAGGCATTCCGGCGCACCGCGGCTGCGTCTCGGAGAAAGGTTTGTTTGATGCGCACGGCCGCACGCGGGTGCTGAAGGACGATGAACCACATTTTATGCGCTCATTTGCAAACCAGGTCAGCTTACTAGACCGCCGCTCTACATGATGAACGATAAGTCTGGACAAGGAGGACTGAATGATATTCCTGCTGTATTCAGCATGTTACAGGGCAGACTCAGGCTCCTCCCTCTCTGGCCGCAAGGCAAGGGTTAATGTCCCTGTGTCAGGCCACATACAGTGCTGACAGCCTGATGGATGACTGGGGGAAACCCAAACCCCTCTAGGACACACAATACCCCCTCCTCCCCCGGCAGAGACCCCCTCTGCTCTCTACAAGGAATGACACATTACCTAACCACCCCTGAGGTGGACTACAAGTCCAAGCATGTCTAATGCTGGGAATACACGTTAAGTTTTTACTTTAGATAGATGGGTTCGATAGATAAATTCCAACCTGTTGGAACTGGTCGATTCTACTTTCGTTTCGATTCTCCTCATTCAAGTGAATGTAATTGATAAGAAAAGATAAGGAATCGAGAGGGGAATCGAGCAGTGAATCGAGAGTAGAATCGATCGAAAGCGAAAACGACGGCAAAAACGAACGCAAAAACGCATCGTGTATTCCCAGCATAAGTTCTTAAAGGGCTGTACACCACCGGGTCATTTAAAAAGTATGGACAGGTTAGATCTGTGCCATAAAGCTGGTGATTTGGCTGCAGGAGTAGAAGGCATCTAAAGGTCCTCATGGTAAAATCCATTTTAAAGGGGAACTGAAGATAGAGGTATATGGAGGCTGCCATATTTATTTCCTTTTAATCAATACCAGTTGCCTGTCAGCCCTGCTGGTCTATTTCTCTGCAGTAGTATCTGAATAACACCAGAAACAAGCATGCAGCTAGTCTTGTCAGATCTGACTTTAAAGTCTGAAACGCCTGATCTGCTGCATGCTTGTTCAGGGGCTATGGCTAATAGTATTAGAGGCAGAGGATCAGCAGGGCTGCCAGGCAACTGGTATTGCTTAAAAGTAAATAAATATGGCAGCCTCCATATCCCTCTCACTTCAGTTGTCCTTTAAGAGTGCTAAGGTATAATAGACTAAAAAATGAACTCCCAGTGCATCAGCAGTGATGCATTGTGGGAGACATCTCGGAGGTCACTCCAACCTGAATGATCGCAAATACTTTCTGTATTGAGAAAGCAAACTTTTGTTTTCCAAAGGAAAAATGGTTATTAGGCCCCATTCACACTAGAGCGTTTTGCCGGCGATTTTGGTAAAACGCTCAAGCGCTAATGCTATAATACCCTATGGGCCCGTTCTTACTTGGGCGATTTGCGTTAATCACCGGCGATTCACGTAAATCGCCAAACGCAAACACGTAGCCTGCACCATTTTCAAGCGATTTCCCGATGATCGTGTTTCAGTGCTATAGAAGCGCTAAACGCGATCGCGGGAAAATCGCTGCAGTGTCCAGTGATTTTTTTTTTCCGCGTCAAATCGCAGAAAAATCACTCCCGCAAACCGCCGGCTGTAATCTCTGCCGTTTTGCAGTTTGAGTGTGAACGGGGCCAAAAACAGTTTAAAAAACATTTGTTCTTTGCCTTTTCAGAATTGATTATCTCAAAAACAACAAGGTCTTTTTAATTTTTTTTGTTAATTATTCCCGCTATTCCACTTAAAGGACAACTGAGGTGAGAGTTATATGGAGGCTGCCATATTTATTTCCTTTTAAGCAATACCAGTTACCTGGCTGCCCTGCTGACCCTCTACCATTAAAACGTTTAGCCACAGCCCCTGAACAAGCAGGCAGCAGATCAGGTGTTTCTGACAATATTGTCAAATCTGACAAGATTAGCTGCATGCTTGTTTCAGGTGTGTGATTCAGCCACTACTGCAGCCAAATAGATCATCAGGACTGCCAGGCAACTGGTACTGCTTAACAGGAAATAAACATGGCAGCCTCCATATCACTCTCACTTCAGTTGTCCTTTAACCTCCTTGGCGGTTAATTTTTTTTTTCCTAATTAAAAAAATCCTTTTTTTTTTTAAATTTTTTTTTTTGTTTCATGTAAAGCTACCAGAGTGGTAGCTACATGAAACACCACTAGAGGGCGCATGTGGCCCTCTAGTCCGATCGTCGCCGGCATCTATAGCAAACAGGGGAACGCGTATATAACGCGTTCCCCTGTTTGGCTTCTCCTGTCGCCATGGCGATGATCGGGATGACGTCAGCCGACGTCCTGACGTCAGGCACACCCGATCCAGCCCATAGCGCTGCCCGGAACTCATTGATCCGGGCAGCGCAGGGCTCTGGCGGGGGGGCCCTCTTCAGCCGCTGCGTGCGGCCGATCGCCGCGGAGCGGCGGCGATCAAGCTGTGCGCGCGGCTAGCAAAGTGCTGGCTGCGCGCACAGCAATTTACAGCGCACAAATCGCCCCACCAGGGGCTGAGATCTCCCCCTGCGCGGCATAGCCCGAGCTCAGCTCGGGCTTACCGCCAGGGAGGTTAACATACGCAGAAATGTTGGTGACAATAGCAGGTATGGACACTTTGCTATTAAGTCGGCACATAATTACGCACAAATTACGCAAAATAATGAATTATGATTATAATTGGGATTTTTCCTGAAATTTCGCATTCGGATTTTGCATCGTAGTTGAGTAGTACTGAGCCCTAATCAGGGGCGTAACTACAATCCATGGGCCCCCCCAAAGCTTTGATGTGCCCTCCTCCCCCCCCCCAAGGTACACCCCTTCCCTTGCCTCCCCTTAGTGCCCTTCATGGCCTTGGGGCCCATCTCACAAGGGTCATAAAACAAGTGTGACCAATCAGGATCTTCACCCCCTTAACCTGCTGGGCGGTCTGGACGAGCTCAGCTCGTCCAGTACCGCCAGAGGCTGCCGCTCAGGCCCTGCTGGGCCGATTTGGCTCAAATAAAAAGCAGCACACGCAGCCGGCACTTTGCCAGCCGCGTGTGCTGCCTGATCGCCGCCGCTCTGCGGCGATCCGCCGCGAGCAGCGGCGAAAGAGGGTCCCCCCAGCCGCCTGAGCCCAGCGTAGCCGGAACAAAAAGTTCCGGCCAGCGCTAAGGGCTGGATCGGAGGCGGCTGACGTCAGGACGTCGGCTGACGTCGATGACGTCACTCCGCTCGTCGCTATGGCGACGATGTAAGCAAAACAAGGAAGGCCGCTCATTGCGGCCTTCCTTGTTTTTTCTGGGCGCCGGAGGCGATCGGAAGATCGCCTCCGGAGCGCCCTCTAGTGGGCTTTCATGCAGCCAACTTTCAGTTGGCTGCATGAAATAGTTTTTTTTTTATTAAAAAAAAACCCTCCCGCAGCCTGCCTGGCGATCTTAATAGAACGCCAGGCAGGTTAAAGTGGACCTGAACTCTTGCACAGGACAGCAGGAAAACATAGAGAAGTGCACCCTGTATGCATATAGAGAGTTTAGTCTGTCTTATTCCCCCTCGTCTGTGACTAATCACCTCCATAATTTGATCTCTCAGCTGCATCAGCTGGCTGCCTCGGCAGAGCAGCTAATTTGTAAACACAGGATGCCAACCCTATGTCTGCTTCCATGAAAGCAGGAAGTAGACATACTGCAGATATGTCGTAGGATTTGTATCAGCTGTAACAAAGAAATGTTTTTTTTCTTTAAAGGTTATTATGCTTTAAAGGTTATTATGCTGTTGCTTATCTCTTAGAGCAGAGTTCCCTGTATCGGAGGAAGGGGAGGTTAGTAGTCGGAGCCCCCCACAGCTCTGGGCCCCCCTCCGCCCCTCTAGTTACGCCCCTGGCCCTAATTAAGCCTGTTGCAGCACATTTTATTTCTTTTCAGAGATTATTTTCTTAGGCACACCTTTTATATCACCCCCCGAACCCCAGTTACTGTAAGTGGCGTTACTTTGCATCTGAGCAGCTTTGTGTCATTCCGCTTTTCTCATGTAAATCCCGACAAGAATGGCGGCAATGATACGTGAGCCTGTGGGCGCCATTAAACGTGCATCGGCTTACACGAATGCCAAGCGTGACGTTCCGGGCGCGACTCATTTCTGCGTCGCTGAATGGAAAATGGTAATTTTATTTCACAGAGATCTCTTTCTCTCCCCCCCAGATAAGCACAAAACGCGCAGAACGAATCTTTAATCTCGATGTGATGTTTCAATTGGATGCGTCAGCTGTTGCCGGCGCTAATTTGGTGGGAGAGGCCTGGCGGGCGATTGTGCGCGTACAACGCTATAGGCAATTAGTTACTACAATCAGTTTTGTCTTACAGCGGGGGCGACGGGTCTGGCGCCGTAATCGTGTAAGCTTGTGGAACTGAAGAAACCATATGGGGCCTGGCATGGGGGTGCAGGAGACCGGGGTGGGGGGTACAGAGACAGGAGACCTCCATCTCCCGCCACAAGCGCACTGATGAGACGTCTAGGAGCGTACGCCCCCTGACAGCGCAATTAACTATTTTTTAATGATCATTTAATAAGGAACATCGAAACGCAACACAATCAGCTCATTATCGTTGCGTTTTTGTATTTTACAAAAGTCCTTGTTAATTTGAGATTTTATACACACAAGAGGCAGCGACCGATCTACTGATAGGGCTAGAAAGGATCTGTTTTGATTTCTGGCAGACACACACTTACAATTATTATTATTTAGTCTTTATATAGCGCCGCCATCTTCTGCAGCGCTGTACAGAGTATATTGTCACTAAAGAGGCACTATGGCGAAAAACTGTACAATTTAAAATATGTCCAAACATATACAAATAAGAAGTATGTTTTATCCAGAGTAAAATGAGCCATAAATTACTTTTCTCCTATGTTGCTGTCACTTACAGTAGGTAGTAGAAATCTGACAGAACCGATAGGACCAGTGTGGTTTGAATTATAAAACAACACATTTTTCCAATACAATCTTTTTGGTATGTATGACTAGGGGTGTGTCTGTGGCATGATTAGAGGTGTGGAAGGGAGTGGCTTAAGTGTCCCTCTTTCTCATCTCAAAACGTTGGGAGGTGTGGTGCCACCCAGTATTAGTTAGCCTGTGGTGTCCCCTGAGTTTAGGTCAAAGCAGGAAATTTCAGTATGATTCAGGGCCTAAAAAATTGGGCTCCGCAACTGTGAGACTAGTCCAGTGTGTCTTCCTAGCTTGAGTCATGTATATGAACATTGGTCCAGTCCTACAAACCAAGTCTTTGGAAGAAGTAAGGAATGCCAATTATTAAGTCTCAAGGAGGTTTAGCGTTCACCATAAGTAACGAAGTGATGTTGAGTTGCATGCTGGGATGTAAGCTGCTTTATTCTCAGAGTTCCCAAACATGGCTAAGTTCCTGAACATGCTCTTCATATCTTCATCGTAGGCTGGGTGGTGAGATCAAAGCAATCATATAGACCTCATCCTCTGCAGCATAACCCAGATCACAATCCCTCTACAGACAAGATCAAAGTCACTGTCATCTCAGAGGGGACTCCGGAGAGGTTAAACCCGCCAC
Organism: Hyperolius riggenbachi; assembly: GCF_040937935.1. Taxonomy (NCBI): domain Eukaryota; kingdom Metazoa; phylum Chordata; class Amphibia; order Anura; family Hyperoliidae; genus Hyperolius; species Hyperolius riggenbachi. The sequence continues at coordinate 11,421,078 of NC_090652.1, forward strand.
CCCCTTCTCGCCAGACTCGAGTTCAGAGTTACTGGAGCTCTGTAAAGGGTCTTATTATATAAGTCCAGCTCCGTGGGTTGCAGCTGGTCCTGGTGGTGAGATCATCCCCGCTTCAGATACATTTCACAGTCTGAGAAAGGAACACCCACAGATCTACTGCTATAAAAATTACACGACCAAAAGTATGAACCCGTACGTGCTTGTTGAGCATTTCGAAACCTCAGACGTTAATGTGGAGTTGGCCTACCCTCTGCCTCTGCCAGTAGGACATCCTTCACTCTTCTACTCTTCTCGGAAGGCTTCCCATTAGATTTCGGAGCAAAGCTGTGGAGATTGGAAGCAGACGCAAGAGCATCAGTTATGTCAGGCCCTGGCATTGGTGGGTGGCATCTAGCTCTCGGTGTTGTTCAGATGGTCTTAGTCCATTGGGAATTAGATCTGGTTTCTAGACAAGCCAATAATCCCTTCCATACACTATTTTTAGGACTCTCACTTTGGGCTCGATTCACAAAGCGGTGATAACTCAGTTATCACGCCTAAAAGACTTTAGGCGTGATAACCTTTGCAGTTTCCGCGCGTACGCGCGTACGTGCGCGCGCAAAGTCCCATATGGCTTAATGGGAGCTTCGCGCGAAGCGGGGGCCGCCGCGCGCGCGCGTGCGCGGTTGCGCGCGCAACACTTTGCGCACGGAAAATTCGCGCGAGTTGCTTCTTATCATGCCTAAAGTGAGTTTAGGCATGATAAGGGGCTTTTCACTGGCGTGCAAACACTTTGCACCGCTTTGTGAATCAAGCCCTTTGTGTCCAAAGACATCGGTCATGGTTGGCATGCATAACCAACGGAGTTACCCTTAATGTAGACATAGCCGGTGGGACTCCAGAGGTTCTGCCAGGTGATCTGTGCAGGAATGTTCATTTACTGAGAGATACTGCTTGCTTGACAGTTGGAAAAAGCTGTTATTTCCCACAATGTAGTGAGGTTCACAGACATTAAACTGTCAGGACCATGGTCATGACATCACACTGTGGGAGGGATTTCACCACAATATCAGCCATACAGCCCCCCTGATGATCCATGAGAAAAAAGGTAAAGATTTCTTGTGGGAAAGGGGGTATCAGCTACTGATTGGGATAAAGTTCAATCCCTGGTTAAAAGTTCCTCTTGAATTAATTTGATTATAGATATCGATTGTTTTAGCCATTGGACAGTGCAGTTGCAGTCGAGACGTGTGGCGGCAGCATGATTTGTGCAGACGTTAGCGCCTGTCGGCAGGTGACGTGACGCTTGCGGATGGTGTTTATACAGACGTCACACCTGCTGTGACCTCACAAGCAGACGGCGTCCTGTGCGGACACCTCCCCTCCAGCGCGGCCGGACAGCAAGTACATTAATGGCTTTATTTTAGGAAGTTGAGTGCAAGCGATTGCTTCCCTCAGCTGTCATCACTGCTGCAGGAAATAGCTCCGCCTTCCCAATTCCTCCTAATAGACTAGGACTGCTACACCGTCGCCAAGCAGCTACAGACCCCAGCCGTGCTGCTATAAATCACTCACGATAACTACTAGGGATGCTCACCGCGTTCCGCGGAATTTTTTTTCCGCCATTCCGGACGGAATTTGGTGGTTCCATTCTGTCGCATCGGAGCGGAATTGCCATAGCGATAAAGCGAAGATTCCACGGAACGATGCGTAATTCCGGTGGAATGCGCAATTTTGTTAGCCAATCACAAGAAAGCCCCTAGAAGAAGCTTAAAGTGAGAACAACAGGATTTCTTCATGAAAATAGGAATTTCTGCACCAATCAGAGGCTTACAAAAACCACCCAAACGGATTTCTGCATGAAAATCGGAATTATTTCAGCACCAATTACAGTCTTAACAAAAACCAATCAATCCTATGTTAGCAACCAGCTCCGTAGCTATCTCACCTATCCCACCATTTTGTATAGGTCCCATAGCCTACATGACACCTCCTGCGGCGCCAAAACCCCCACCATGGGACCACCGCCAGGTCCCAGAGCCGACGCAACACCTCCTGCGGCGCCAAAACCACCACCATGGGACCACCGCTAGGTCCCAAAGCTTACGCGACACCTCCTGCGGCGCAAAAACCACCGCCAGGTCCCAAAGCTTACGCGACACCTCCTGCGGCGCCAAAACCACCGCCATGGAACCACTGCCAGGTCCCAAACCTTACGCGACAGCTCCTGTGGCGCCAAAACCACCGCCTTGGAACCACCGCCAGGTCCCAAAGCTTACGCGACACCTCCTGCAGTGCCAAAACCACCGCCATGGGACCACCGCCAGGTCCCATGGCTTAAGAGACACCTCCTGTGGTGCCAAAACGACCACCGCTAGGTCCCATGGCGTAAGCGACACCTCCTGCTGCAAAAAAAAATAAAAAATTAAAAATTAAATAAAATAAAAAAATAAATAAAAAAAACAGCCACTAGATCCCATGGGCTACCATTTAGCAAAAACAAGGTTTCATTTGCGATTACTTTAATTTGTCTGCCGGTTCAGCGGAAATGTAATGGCGACCGCAATTCCGGTGGAACGGAATTTGCTCTTTCCAATCATCCCTAACAACTACAGCCTCCAAACCCACAAACATTAAAATAAAACATTTGACAGCACAAAACATACTTATCAGTGGTCCGCAAACCCCTAGGCCCTTTTCACACGTCACGTCAAACCACTGCATCCCATCGCAGAAGCAGCGATAGTCCTATGTGGCTATCACAGTGATCTGCAAACTTGGCCCTCCAGCTGTTAAGGAACTACAAGTCCCCCAATGCATTTGTCTTTATGAATCATGATTGTGGCTGTCAGACTCCTGCAATGCATTGTGGGACTTGCAGTTCCTTAACAGCTGGAGAGCCTAGTTTGCAGATCACTGGGCTATCACATTGATCGTTTTGCAGCATGTGGCGGAGGGTCCCTTTGTGACGACGCAAGAACTGCATTAGATTGATGATGTACTGACGATGCTGATGGTGATGATGATGAAGGTGACCATTCTAAAGCTAAGCCCACATGCCAGAATTGTCCCCAGGGTTGGATTACAGACCAAGCAACCCAAGCAAATGATTTGGGCCCTGTGAGGGTTCAGGGGACCCCTTTTAGTTGCTTGGTCAGTAATCCACCCTGCCTTACTGTACAGTGAAATTTCTTCTAACCTCTCTAGGTTCTCTGCTCACATATTCAGCTTTTTCTCTTCAGCGCTGCTTAATGTCACCAAGGCTGCAGCCAACGTCTCAAATTATGTGACACCTAGGCGAGTCACATGATGCGCAACACCCGCTGGAGCAATGAGGACCCAACACTGAGGAGAATAAGCCGAAGATGAGTCTGGGAACCTGAAGAACTCCTTGCTCTGCTTGGGGCCCTGTATGGTCTTAATCCAGCTGTGATTGCTGGATATCAGGAAATGATCCGTTAGGTGACAATTCAAGGATACTATACAGCCACATAGCTAGCCTTCAGGCTAAAAATGCGTTATGTTGCTAAGAAAGAGGGTAGAGGGACAACGATCGGCAGACGACAGAGCAAGTTCTTGCGGGTTGGGAGGGATGGAAATAACATTGCGGCCGGTCCTGCTCTGGCGTCGGGGGTCATTAAAGGAAACGTCAGGCAAAATAACCTCCCCCCGCTCTACTTACCTGGGGTTTCCTCCAGCCCTTTGCAGCCAACATGTCCCACGCCACAGCTCCGCTCGCAGCTGCGGCCAGGGGTCCCCACCGGTGCAGAGGTCGACTTTGAGGTTGTGTTCTACTGCACCTGCGCATCCATCACTGTCAATCAAGTCCAAGTTTTCCGAAGCCTACTGCTCAGACGCAGTAGAGGATGACCTCGAGGTCGGCCTCCACACCGGTAGAGACCCTGGGTCGGCAGCTGCGAGCGGAGCTGTAGCGTAGGACGTGTCGGCTGCAAGGGCTGGAGGAAGCCCTGGGTAAGTAGAGCGGGGCAGGTTATTTTTCCTGACGTTTCCTTTAAAAGGAATACTGTAGGGGGGTCCGGGGAAAAAGAGTTGAACTTACCCGGGGCTTCTAACGGTCCCCCGCAGACATCCTGTGTTGGCGCAGCCACTCACCGATGCTCCGGCCCCGCCTCCGGTTCACTTCTGGAATTTCAGACTTTAAAGTCTGAAAACCACTGCGCCTGCGTTGCCGTGTCCTCACTTCCGCTGATGTCACCAAGAGCGCACAGCGCAGGTCCAGTATGGTCTGTGTCTGCGCAGTACACTCCTGGTGACATCAGCGGGAGTGAGGACATGACAACGCAGGCGCAGTGGTTTTCTGATTTTAAAGTCAGAAATTCCAGAAGTGAACTGGAGGCGGGGCCGGAGCATCGGGGAGTGGCTGCGCCAACACAGGATGTCTGCGGGGGACCATTAAAAGCCCCGGGTAAGTTCAGCTCATTTTCCCCCGACCCCCCTACAGTATCCCTTTAAGGATTTGGCACAATAGAACAATCGTAATCACAGAAAACAATCGGCATCTGAAACAGTCGTTATCGGACATTTTGGCCACCGGTTATCCCTTGTGCGTATGTACGGAGGATATAATGTACGAAGACCTCCTCCGCTTCTCCCATGGAGTTTATGGCCTGCAATGAGCAGGTCATACAAAGGGCTATATGGCTTGTTCCCCATGTGAAGCTCACAAATAGCCTCTCTGATGGTGAATGGTCCACACATAACTACCATATTAGCTGTGGCCACCCAAGAAGAGCTCTCCAGTCCCCAATGATCCAAAAATAACTCCTCCAGGAACTCACACTGGTCATCTTCAGAGTCAGAGAAGACCATGGTTATCTATTTATAGACACTCACGGCCACCAATAACAGTACAATAATACTAAGCAACCATACTTGTGCCTCTTCCACAAATAAATCACATACAGCCTCTGTGTTAAATCTCGTTACCAAACTGACTTTTTGGAGAGATGGGTTCACACAACAGTAAAAATTGGTACATTAGACTGAGAGTGGAAAAAAAAGGGGCACAACAACAGGAAGAGACAATGATTATCGTCCATGTAGTCTTCGGAAGATCGCTCGTATCTGACAATTATAAATGGTTGCTCAATTCAAGACCCTCACATGTAGCTGGTTCCGTACTTCCAGGTCCTCAGTTTCTTGCTAACGATCCAATTGGTAGACCATCGTTGTGCCGTCGTTGCATTTGAAGGTGCCATGTTGTCGTCAGAAGCAATGATGACCAAAAATGGCAATACTCTTTTTGCACAAATTTTCACCAAAATAAGTTCTCATAACAAGTTCTGAGAAAATACCACAAACGTTTGCGCATTCTGCAAATGTATTTTTTGAGAAGCAGCACAATTGTGAAAATACGTTTTCAGGCAGCCACACAGCTATTCTGATAGTTATGGAGTTGTCTGCTGTCTGAATGGTTTAGGCTTCTTGCACACAGGGATGTTACAGGCGCACGTTAGTGCAGCCTGTAACGCTCCCCCAACGCATAGCAATGTAACACAAGTGGGCTGTTCGCACTGCATTGTAACGCAGCAAAGTGCTGCATGCTGTGCGTTCTACGCGGCTAAGCCGCGTTAGACTGTTTGCACATGCTCAGTCATGTTGGGGAGGAGGAGAGAGCGGCCGGGCACATGGCTAATTAATGTTCACTGCACTCAGTGACGTGCAGTGTTTACTTCCTGGAGCGGCCGCTCTGTGCGGCGGTTGGCCGGGCAGGACCATGTGATGCCGCATGCGTCCAAGAGTACCCATCACGGCATCACGGACGCCAGAGTGAGCTGCACAACGCGGCTCACTCTGACGTCCACACCAGAGAGCACCAGGCCTTGCGTTAGGGGCACGTTATGTGCCCTATAACGTCCCCTAAACGCAACGTCCTGGTGTGTAACTAGCCTGATAGTGATTAGGTTACTGGGCCAATAGTATTGCATAGAATCATGGGAGTCCTTATATGGAGTGAAGGGAAATTAGCACATTTCAAACATGGCCCTTATTTTCAAGAATGAAAATTTGCGTTTTAGCGTTACTTTCTAGTGTTCATGTTCAGTGACTATATTGCGAAAATACAATGCATTTTAGGAAATACAGTTTTGAAATCAAAGATGGAATTTTCGATATGAAAATTATTTTGGTGAATTCAAGTTCAACACTAGTCAGAAGTCATATATAAATGAATATTAAAATATGAGACTCTTTTCTTTGCGACTAATGATCTATTCATTATCTGTACTACACATACAATTCATCATACCATACAGTGTATGTTTATTTTCACTTCAGATTTGCTTTAGAGTGGACCTGAACTCTTGCACAGGACAGAAGGAAAACTCTTGCACCCTGTATGTATTTAGAGAGTTTAGCTTGTCTAATTCCCTCTCATCTGTGACTATTCACAAGTGTAATTTGACATCTCAACTGTGTCAGCTGACAGCCTCAGCAGAGCAGCTAATATGTAAACACAGGATGTCTGCTTCCATGAAAACAGGAAGTAGAAACACTGCAGGTTTATGGCAGGATTTGTATCGGCTGTAACGAAGAAATAAATGTTTTTCTTTAAAGGTTATTATGCTTTTTGCGTATCTTTTAGAGCAGAGAGGAAGTTCTGAGTTCAGGTCCTGTTTAAGGGTTTTGGGAAAATGATGACCCTCGGAGGAGCTCAGCAGCACCAGTCATGCTACCAGTTACATCTTCGCATGTCTGTCTTGGTGAGGGTCCCGGTTAAACTGGTCTAACCGGGTCGTGTTTAGAAAGCTAGCCTTGACCTAAGATGGGGATCAGGGACACGGCTATTGACTGACGTCCATCTCCACCCAAGAGAAGTCCTATCAGATGAGGGCTTACTGAATGGAGAAGAAAAACAGGACTTTCCAGGGATGAAGTCACAACAAGACCACACACGCCTCACCCTCCATGGATGAGGAGGACACCACCTGTGACCGAGGATTCCAGGATAATTGAAGATTCATTTTTCCCCCTTATTTACTTTTGACAAAAGGGATCTGCATGAAGGTGAGAGGGCCTCGGGGAAATGAGATTACCTGAAGAAGAATGAAGAG